>NC_138161.1:62961224-63653917 GCF_964165515.1 Mesoplodon bidens | reverse complement strand
ATACTGTCTTGATTACTGTAGTCTTGTAGTATAGTCTGAAGTCAGGGAGCCTGATTCCTCCAGCTCCATTTTTCGTTCTCAAGATTGCTTTGGATATTCAGGGTCTTTGTGTTTCAATACAAATTGTGAAATTTTTTGTTCTAGTTCTGTGAAAAATGCCAGTGGTAGCTGGATAGGGATTGCATTGAATCTGTAGATTGCTTTGGGTAGTAGAGTCATTTTCACAATGCTGATTCTTCCAATCCAAGAACATGGTATATCTCTCCATCTATTTGTATCATCTTTAATTTCTTTCATCAGTGTCTTATAATTTTCTGCATAGAGGTCTTCTGTCTCCTTAGGTGGGTTTATTCCTAGATATTTTATTCTTTTTGTTGCAGTGGTAAATGGGAGTTTTTTCTTGATTTCACTTAAAGATTTTTCATCATTAGTGTATAGGAATGCCAGAGATTTCTGTGCATTAATTTTGTATCGTGCTACTTTACCAAATTCATTGATTAGCTCTAGTAGTTTTCTGGTAGCATCTTTAGGATTCTCTATGTATAGTATCATGTCATGTGCAAACAGTGACAGCTTTCCTTCTCCTTTTCTGATTTGGATTCCTTTTATTTCCTTTTCTTCTCTGATTGCTGTGGCTAAAACTTCCAAAACTATGTTGAATAAGAGTGGTGAGAGTGGGCAACCTTGCCTTGTTCCTGATCTTAGTGGAAATGCTTTCAGTTTTTCACCATTGAGGATGATCTTGGCTGTGGGTTTGTCATATATGGCATTTATTACGTTGAGGAAAGTTCCCTCTATGCCTACTTTCGGCAGGGTTTTTTATCATAAATGGGTGTTGAATTTTGTCGAAAGCTTTCTCTGCATCTATTGAGAGGATCATATGGTTTTTCTCCTTCAATATGTTAATATGGTGTATCACATTGATTGATTTGTGTATATCGAAGAATCCTTGCATTCCTGGGATAAACCGCACTTGATCTTGGTGTATGACCCTTTTAATGTGCTGTTGGATTCTGTTTGCTAGTATTTTGTTGAGGATTTTTGCATCTATGTTCATCAGTGATATTGGCCTGTAGTTTTCTTTCTTTGTGACATCCTTGTCTGGATTCGGTATCAGGGTGATGGAGGCCTCGTAGAATGAGTTTGGGAGTGTTCCTCCCTCTGCTGTATTTTGGAAGAGTTTGAGAAGGATAAGTGTTAGCTCTTCTCTAAATGTTTGGTATAACTCACCTGTGAAGCCATCTGGTCCTGGGCTTTTGTTTGTTGGAAGATTTTTTATCTCAGTTTCAATTTCAGTGCTTGTGATTGCTTTGTTCATATGTTCTACTTCTTCCTGATTCAGTCTTGGCAGGTTGTGCATTTCTAAGAATTTGTCCATTTCCTCCAGGTTGTCTATTTTATTGGCATCGAGTTGCTTGTAGTAATTTCTCATGATCTTTTGTATTTCTTCAGTGTCAGTTGTTTACTTCTCCTTTTTCATTTCTAATTCTATTGATTTGAGTCTTCTCCCTTTTTTTCTTTATGAGTCTGGCTAATGGTTTATCAATTTTGTTTATCTTCTCAAAGTACCAGCTTTTAGTTTTATTGATCTTTGCTATCATTTCCTTCATTTCTTTTTCATTTATTTCTGATCTGATCTTTATGATTTCTTTCCTTCTGCTAACTTTGGGGTTTTTTTGTTCTTCTTTCTCTAATTGCTTTAGGTGCAGGGTCAGGTTGTTTACTCGAGATGTTTCCTGTTTCTTAAGGTAGGATTGTATTGCTATAAACTTCCCTCTTAGAACTGCTTTTGTTGCATCCCATAGGTTTTGGCTCATTATGTGTCCATTGTCATTTGTTTCTAGGTATTTTTTGATTTCCTCTTTGATTTCTTCAGTGATCACTTCGTTACTAAGTAGTGTATTGTTTAGCCTCCATGTGTTTGTATTTTTTACAGATCTTTTCCTGTAATTGATGTCTAGTCTCATAGCGTTGTGGTTGGAAAAGATACGTATACAAATTCAATTTTCTTAAATTTTCCAAGGCTTAATTTGTGACCCAAGATATGATCTATCCTGGAGAATGTTCCATGAGCACTTGAGAAAAATGTGTGTTCTGTTGTTTTTGGATGGAATGTCCTATAAATATCAATTAAGTCCATCTTGTTTAATGTATAATTTAAAGCTTGTGTTTCCTTATTAATTTTCTGTTTGGATAATCTGTCCATTGGTGAAAGCGGGGTGTTAAAGTCCCCTACTATGAATGTGTTACTGTCGATTTCCCCTTTTATTGCTGTTAGTATTTGCCTTATGTATTGAGGTGCTCCTATGTTGGGTGCATAAATAGTTACAATTGTTATATCTTCTTCTTGGATCGATCCCTTGATCATTATGTAGTGTCCTTCTTTGTCCCTTCTAATAGTCTTTATTTTAAAGTCTATGTTGTCTGATATGAGAATTGCTACTCCAGCTTTCTTTTGGTTTCCATTTGCATGGAATATCTTTTTCCATCCCCTCACTTTCAGTCTGTATGTGTCTCTAGGTCTGAAGTGGGTCTCTTGTAGACAGCATATATATGGGTCTTTTTTTGTATCCATTCAGCCAGTCTGTGTCTTTTGGTGGGAGCATTTAATCCATTTACATTTAAGGTAATTATCAATATGTATGTTCCTATTACCATTTTCTTAATTGTTTTGGGTTTGTTATTGTAGGTCTTTTCCTTTTCTTGTGTTTCTTGCCTAGAGAAGATCCTTTAGCATTTGTTGTGAAGCTGGTTTGGTGGTGCTGAACTCTCTCAGCTTTTGCTTGTCTGTAAACATTGTAATTTCTCCACTAAATCTGAATGAGATCCTTGCTGGGTAGAGTAATCTTGGTTGTAGGTTTTTCTCCTTCATCACTTTAAGTGTGTCTTGCCACTCCCTTCTGGCTTGTAGAGTTTCTGCTGAAAGATCAGCTGTTAAGCTTATGGGGATTCCCTTGTGTGTTATTTGTTGTTTTTCACTTGCTGCTTTTAATATATTTTCTTTGTATTTAATTTTTGACAGTTTGATTAATATGTGTCTTGGCGTGTTTCTCCTTGGATTTATCCTGTATGGGACTCTCTGTGCTTCCTGGACTTGATTAACTATTTCCTTTCCCATGTTAGGCAAATTTTCAACTATAATCTCTTCAAATATTTTCTCAGTCCCTTTCTTTTTCTCTTCTTCTTCTGGAACCCCTATAATTCGAATGTTGGTGTGTTTAATGTTGTCCCAGAGGTCTCTGAGACTGTCTTCAGTTCTTTTCATTCTTTTTTCTTTATTCTGCTCTGCAGTAGTTATTTCCACTATTTTATCCTCGAGGTCACTTATCCGTTCTCCTGCCTCAATTATTCTGCTATTGATCCCTTCTAGAGTATTTTTAATTTCATTTATTGTGTTATTCATCATTGCTCTTTTACTCTTTAGTTCTTCCAGGTCCTTATTAAATGTTTCTTGCATTTTCTCTATTCTATTTCCAAGATTTTGGAACATCTTTACTATCATTATTCTGAATTCTTTTCAGGTAGACTGCCTATTTCCTCTTCATTTGTTAGGTCTGGTGGGTTTTTATCCTGCTCCTTCATCTGCTGTGTGTTTTTCTGTTTTCTCATTTTGCTTAACTTACTGTGTTTGGCCTCTCCTTTTTTCAGCCTGCAGGTTCGTAGTTCCCATTGTTTTTGGTGTCTGTCCCCAGTGGCTAAAGTTGGTTCGGTGGGTTGTGTAGGTTTCCTGGTGGAGGGGACTAGTGCCTGTGTTCTGGTGGATGAGGCTGGATCTTATCTTTCTGGTGGGCAGGTCCACATCTGGTGGTGTGTTTTGGGGTGTCTGTGGACTTATTATGATTTTAGGCAGCCTCTCTGCTAATGGGTGGGGTTGTGTTCCTGTCTTGCTAGTTGTTTGGCATAGGGTGTCCAGCACTGTAGCTTGCAGGTTGTTGAGTGAAGCTGGGTGTTGGTGTTAAGATGGAGATCTCTGGGAGGTTTTCGCCGTTTGATATTACGTGGAGCTGGGAGGTCTCTTGTGGACCAGTGTCCTGAAGTTGGCTCTCCCACCTCAGAGGCACAGCCCTGACTCCTGGCTGCAGCACTAAGAGCCTTTCATCCACACGGCTCAGAATAAAAGGGAGAAAAAGTAGAAAGAAAGAGAGAAAGAAAGAAAGAAAGAAAGAAAGAAAGAAAGAAAGAAAGAAAGAAAGGAGGAAGGAAGGAAGGAAGAAAGAAAGAGGATAAAATAAAATAAATAAAGTTATTAAAATAAAAAATAATTATTAAGAAAAAAAATTTTTTAAGTAAAAAAAAAAAAAAACACGGACAGATAGAACCCTAGGACAAATGGTGAAAGCAAAGCTATACAGACAAAATCTCACACAGAAGCATACATATACACACTCACAAAAAGAGGAAAAGGGGAAAAAATAATAAATCTTGCTCTCAAAGTCCACCTCCTCAATTTGGGATGATTCATTGTCTATTCAGGTATTCCACAGATGCAGGGTACATCAAGTTGATTGTGGAGATTTAATCCGCTGCTCCTGAGGCTGCTGGGGGAGATTTCCCTTTCTTTTCTTTGTTCGCACAGCTCCCGGGGTTCCGCCTTGAATTTGGCCCTGCCTCAGCGTTTAGGTCGCCAGACGGCGTCTGTTCTTCGCTCAGACAGGACGGGTTAAAGGAGCCACTGATTCGGGGACTCTGGCTCACTCATGCCGGGGGAGGGAGGGGTACGGAGTGCGGGACGAGCCTGCGGCGACAGAGGCCGGCGTGACGTAGCACCAGCCTGAGGCGTGCCGTGTGTTCTCCCGAGGAAGTTGTCCCTGGATCCCGGGACCCTGGCAGTGGCGGGCTGCACAGGTTCCCCGGAATTGGTGTGTGGATAGTGACCTGTGTTCGCACACAGGTTTCTTGGTGGCGGCAGCAGCAGCCTTAGCATCTCATGCCCGTCCCTGGGGTCCGCGCTGTTAGCCGCGGCTCGCGCCCGTCTCTGGAGCTCCTTTAAGCAGAGCTCTTAATCCCCTCTCCTCACATACCAGGAAACAAAGAGGGAAGAAAAAGTCTCTTGCCTCTTCGGCAGGTCCAGATTTGTCCCCGGACTCCCTCCCGGCTAGCCGTGGTGCACTAACCCCTTCAGGCTCTGATCACGCCGCCAACCCCAGGCCTCTCTCTGCGCTCCGCTCCGATCGAAGCCCGAGCCTCAGCTCCCAGCCCCTCCCGCCCCGGCGGCCGAGCAGACAAGCCTCTCAGGCTGGTGTGTGCCTGAGGGCACCGATCCTCTGTGCGGGAATCTCTCCGCTTTGCCCTCCGTGCCCCTGTTGCTCCGCTCTCCTCCGCAGCTCCGAAGTTCCCCCCTCCACCACCACAGTCTCTGCCCACGAAGGGGCTTCCTAGTGTGTGGAAACCTTTCCTCCTTCACAGCTCCCTCCCACTGTGCAGGTCCCGTCTCTATTCTTTTGTCTCTGTTTTTTCTTTTTTCTTTTGCCCTACCCAGGTACATGGGGAGTTTCTTGCCTTTTTGGAGGTCTGAGGTCTTCTGCCAGCGTTCAGTAGGTGTTCTGTAGGAGCAGTTCCACGTGTAGATGTATTTCTTATATATCTGTGGGAAGGAAGGTGATCTCTGCGTCTTACTGTTCCGCCATCTTCCCCTAGATCTGCCCTCTCTCTTCAGGCTAGGTTACTGCTCTCTTTTCAACTCCCATAATGCACTGTATTATAAAAATGTCTTCAGATCATAGCATGGATTCTTTGAGATTAAGGACCGAAGATTGATTATTCAACTTTGTTCACCTAGCATCTGGTTCCTAGGACACTAAACATAACCATATGACTACCTCAAAAGGCAGAGAAGTCAAAATTTTAATTAGGTTCAGGATATGGTTTATTTGTAGTGACTGAAGGAGAGAACATAGGCTTCAGTGGTTGGTAGCTGTTAGGACTACCACCATGATTTGCAAGAAACCATATTTTGTGCTTCTGTCAGGAGCAGAACTGTGCTGAATGGAGTATTTTTGTAACCCTGGACCCTTTTCTGAGCTATGGCTTTAAATAATTCTTTAGGTTGATGTCCAGCAGCTTGGAATATCTGTGTAATGCACAGCATTTATCTGGCTTGCACAATAATTAGCAATCATTTAATTTTTTTGAACCTCAATTCCATCACCTAGAAAGTGAGGCCCTGGGACTAGATTGACTTCAAGATAGGACTCCACTCTCTGTATGTTTTTACCTGGTGATCAATGGTTAGAGTTTTAGGGCCACATGGTGTTTTTTATAAAAATAGGTTCGCCTCTCCTCCACATCATAACACCTTGATTTTAGTATCCCACTCAAAACAAAAGTAGAGAGTAAAGAAAGAAGCTGTTTTCTAACTCAGTACTAAAATAACAGGGGCAAGACTGAAAATAAGTAGCTAAGAAAATTGCTTTTTGTGTCGTATAATTTTTTTTCAAGTTTGCCTATTATAACTCCTTTTTATTTTCAAGAAAATGCCATCAAATTGGAAGGCTTTCTATTTCCTGCTGGCTGCCTTTTTCTTTTTCCTTCCATCTCCTGCCAGAGACTGTGTACTGAAAGCAATTTTAACGGATGTAACTAATGAAGGGTTGCATACGTGCACCATTATTTTATGACCAGGAGCTCGTCTAGATCTCTTTTAGACTTTTCTCCTGACTGCTGCAGAGTTTGATCACTCTGTATTGTACTAGTTTTCCCATGTGTGAAATGGACAGGGATCTAGCATACATGTCTCTGGATACTGCTGTTATATATACCATAAGTGATGGATACTTGTCTATCACATTAGTATCCCCTGGCAAAAGCACAGCAAGGCACAGTAATCGTTGCATTGCCTACATGTGTCCCTGTGGCTGGTTTGCCTTTTACAGCTGGGGAAGTAGACTTAATTCTGCGCTGCTTTGCTATGGACAGATGAACTTCGTCTTTCTTACTTTACTTGAACTTGACTGCCCTCTTGGGAACTGTTACTTTCTCTGTGAAAATTCCCAAACCTCATAACTCATCACTGGTAACAAAATAAGCAAGGAAACAACAACAACAAAATGTTTAATTACAAAAATGAAACCAATATCTTACCAAAGTGAGCAGATTATATCACTTGCCATTGTTACATATCAAAACAAAATGTATAGACTGTACACATTTACTACTGTGACATTAACACTGTCTACTCACCTTATTTGAGATGTGGGGAGCAACTCACTGAATATTAGCAACACAACTTTCCAACAGGTGGACCTTAGGAGGAATTTAGTTTTCCCAGTCATCTAATCCAGTCCGATTTTGTGACCACTTATTGTGCATGGTGTTCCACAGGTATCTTGAAGCATATAAAAATGAATGACATGGATTTCCCATTTTAAACTTTTATTAAATACAACTTGATGTATGATATACCCCAAAACAGTCTCATTTAGAATATTGGGATCTTTAAGGAACATTGGAGAAAAGGAAGCCATAACTCTTCCTATCTTTATACAAATGGAAAATCTTGGTAGAAAAGTTTGTTAAACATGATAACTTAAGGTACAGAGAATAATATAAGGGCATGGATTTTTGAATCAGATATACCAAGGTCTGAATTCTGCCAGTTATTTCCCCGGGTATTTAGATAAGTTATTTAATTTAATAACTTATCTTCAGATAAATTATTTAATTTCCTGAAACTTTACTTTCTCATCTGTGTATAAAATTCCATTTAGTGGTTCAAAATTGGTTGAATATTAACAAGTTAATGTATGACTCAACTTAATAAAAAGGATGTTTATAGGATGGTGGGAAAGACATGACTGAATGCCCAGTATTGAGTACTTGCTACTGCTGGGACTGCTGTTGCTTCTGTTACCACCACTACCATTAGTACTACTACCACCACCACCACCACCACTACTACTACCACCACCACCACCACTAGTAGTAGTAGTAGTATACTACTACTATATGACTATACTATGCTACTAGTACTATACTACTACTAGTAGTACTACTATTGCCACTAGTACTACTGTTAACTACTACTACCACCACCACTAACACTACTACTACCACCACCATCACCACTAGTAGTAGTACTACTACTATCACTACTACCACCACTAGCACTACTACTACTACCGCCACCACTACTACTACAATACTGCAATAGTAGTAATACTACTACTATCACAGCAGTTTCTACTTGTTATCTTCATGATTATCACATTACCAATCACTCTTCTTGTCATTATCATCATCATCATCATTTTCATTAAGGAAGATGAAGTAATGAGCTCCCCAGACATGAGAAAAAATATGTTTCTTAAATTCCTCTGAACACTTTGCAAGCTCCCATTCCTATTCTTGGCAGCCTCTACTTTACAGAGCAGTATCAGTGTAGGTCAGGAAAGAAGTTCAGGGCAGAAACTACCTATGTTAGACTTCTAGTGATCCAAAACTAATTTTGTTTTAAAATTAGTACCAACAATGAAAATCAAATACAAACAAGGGATGGAAACTGAAAGATAATTAAAGGTAATTCAAGGAATATAGAAATATAGGTCAAGTGGAAATAAAGGGAAGAGAGATCCACCCAAGAAATAGAATGTGAGTGCTTGGGAAGAAAAAAAAAATGGTGAATCAAGGTAAACCTCCCCTTAAAAAGACAGAGAAAAGTGAAAGAGAATATTTTTTATGAAACAGGCTTAAAAATGGATGATATAGATTCTATTTGCAGTTCTCCTTGGAACATATTACCTGTGTTGAATTCATGGTAAAAATTCTCTCCTGAGAGGCAGCCAATATAGTGACAATAATCCCCAACTAGGTCCCATGCCTGAATTTATCACTAAATATCTGAGTGACCACGACCAAGTCCTGAGATCCTGCCATGGGTAGGTCCTATGATGATATTCAAAATGCAACATTCCTCAGCTACTTTCCAACTTAAACATATGAATATTTTTATTAATCAGAAAATAGAAAGGAGTGCCTTGGATGCTGCTTAATTTAAATTTAGAAACAGTCTCTTTCAAGTGAATGTTCAAGATTCCAAGGCAATAATTTAGGAAAGGATATGCCCATTGGAAGAAGAGATGAGAACACATTTTAAAGGTCAAGAATGTATAACATTGCTGTATTGATTCTAGCTGCCCTCTGAGGCCCCATATGGGCCATAGTTGAGTATATTAAATACAGACAGTTTCTCAAGCACTGGAGAATTTTGATTGCAAAACGATGACCTGGTATTGTTCTGGGCTGTAAAGTAGTTTCAGATCAATTGGAGGTCTCAGTGTTTAATCGTTGGTGGTGCAGGTTGGAGTGTGGAGTGCGGAGGTGATGTGTGATGTGTGAGTGTATCTGTATCTGTGTGATAGGGTGAAGTATGAGGACTATTATTTTTTAGACTTAATGCCTGGTCTTTTCACTGTTTTCCTTCCCTACTCTTCTAAGCTATCTGGGAAGATATGCTAGTGAATCATTTTTATGTTGGGGGTGGGGATGGGTAGAGAAGTATCCTGGAAGCCAATTGGTTACAAAAAATTTTAACATCTCTAAAAACACAATCAAGGAACTAATCATTGTTACCTTAAATCTTAGTTAAGTATGTTAAACAGTGTGTACTGCCAAATTCCTGTACAAAAGACTAGTACCTCTAAAGAACTAACTTGCCCAGCACACAGCTCTTTCTAAACTTACTTAAAGAAAAGGTGCATCATTCTCTCTCTACATTTAGCTTAACCTTCATTTTTTTCCTGTTTATTTCAATTTATTTTTGTCTTCAGAAATGACTTATACATATAGTTGAAAAATTCAAATAATACTTTAAGCTTAATGATAAAAATAGCACCCTATCTTTCCCCCTAAATCCTTCCACTTACATTCCCCAGAGGCAATGACTTTCAGCACTTTAGCTGTGTGCTTGTCTCTAGATGACATGCTTACACTACTATTTATTTTTTCAATTTATTATATAATTTATTGACCCCCCCCTACTATTGACAGTGATTCGTTACACACAGTTCCCTTCTTTTTATATAGGTATAATATAATATGGGATTAGATCAGTAGTCAGTGCATTCATGCACTGTGTTTGTGTAATGTGGACTGTGTAGCCAATCACTATCAAGCCATATAGTCTACTTGAATTTCATTTCCTATCTTGGCCTAATAGAAAGGTCCTTTTTGGGGTTCTGTGGTGCAAATTAGCTTGCTGCTTCTCTTTTTCCATTAATATCATCAGTTTCAACTTTCTCCTACCTGCTGAGTAACTTATTACTCTTTTCTCTGCTTTCTAACTTAAAAATAGCATTACTTTCACTAATAGTAAGTATAATTGTTAATATTTATTTTTATTATGTTCAAATTTGTTCATGTATTAATATTCTTAATATGACATATTTGTTAATAATATTCATTCACCTATATAACTGATAATTATTAGATATTATATTACATATTAATATTAAGTTATTAATATCATTAATGATTAATAACAATAACTATTATTTGCTGAGGTTTCCTATACCATACTCTTTGTCCTTTTATCTTTTGTTAAAAATTATTTTTTTGTCCCTTTACTCTTGTTGTCATGTAGTTTTAGAGAGAACAGAGATAGCTGCATGGATTTCATATTCTGTGTTTAAACAGAAATGCCAAGTCTTTCTGTGTCAGTTTCTCAAGCCTACATTTGTTATTCTCTTATTCATGTGCTGTGTTTCAGTTTCTGTTTACTCCATAAAGGAAGGCAGTGAGTGAGTGCTTGGTGCACATTTGCGTTAGTAGGTTAACTACATACTATTAGTTGGTAAGCTAATATAATAATTATAGCTAATGAAAATGAAATCATGTAAAAAGTAGTTTTTTTTAAATTAAGATAAGTATAATATACATCATGATTTGAAAATTAGGGAAAAAGCAATTGTTTCTATTTACTTGGTATTAACGACGTGGTATGTAACTATACTCAACACTTTATATAATAATTTTATTTAATTCTCATAATAACTTTGCAATATATATATATATTTTAATAGATGAGAAAACTGAGATTTAAAGAGGTAACTTTCCCAACCAGCAAAATTAGTAAAATTCCAAACCTAGTACTCTTTCTACTATACTATGTTATAATAGGATGGTAGTGGTCAAGCAAAGGCAAGGTTTTATTATAAGTTGCTGAAGAAAGTGTACATTGATATAACCTGTATGGAAGAAATTTAGCAATATTTATTAATATTAAAAATTTGTATAATTGTTGACAGAAATTAAATTTTTGAACATTTATCCTACAAATCAGGTGCACACATATGAAATGATATAATATCATTTATATTGACAACCATATAATGGCCTATTATGTAGCTGGAAAAAAAGTACATATTATGTACTAATATGACAAGATCTCCTGTTAACCAAATAAATAAATAAAAGGCAGGATGCATAGAACAATGGGAACAGTTGAGAACAGAATGCTATTTTTACATTTAACACGGGGATATGAACATACTGAAATGCAGTTGTATTTCTCTAAGTGAACTCTGGCGGGATACTTAAGAAACTAGCAAGAGTGGATACCCATAGGCAGTGGGGGCTGAGGAGAGGTTGGATGGGTGACAGGTATAGAAAAGTTACTTTACAGAATACAGCTTTTTATATGTAAAAAAAATTAACCACATGAATGTTTCATGTTCAGAATATATTAAAGATGTTTCCAGTTCTTGATAATTTATGTTAATATATTCACATGTAAACAATAACATATGTTACCATACAAAGAAATACCAAGAGTACATGTACATGCCTGAAGATGTAGGTGTCATGTATTTTATAAAATTATTTCTGAATATCATTGATATTGAAGTATTTTAGGAAGACTTTGGGAAATCCCAATAAGAGAAGGAAGCAGGAGAATAACCTGAATTGGGAAATGGGTGATAGGAATAATACTTCTATAGTAAGTCTGCCTAAATCAGTGTTGCTCTCATGGCATGTGTAGATACACCTTGGTGAGCTTCAGTACTCTAGCAGAGAAAGGAGTTCTCTAAACCAGCCCCTACATAGCTAACATAGGACCAGTTTAAAGTGTTCTGTGTCCCATCAGCTAAGATTTAAAGCCACCAGGATTGAATATCTGACCATGTGTGTGTCCAAAGTTTGGGGCTTCTTAGACAGATGAGGTACAATAGCAGACGCATCAAACTGGGAAGTGGTTTGTCCACCATCCTGACATTTCTTATCTGTGCTTTGATCAGCTGTACATTGGCATCTGTTGCCTTCACTCCGATGAATTTTTTCTGGAGTATCAGACCTACTTTCTCACAATCCACAGATGGGGTTTCTTATAAAATCCCAAACTCAAGATTGCAGAAAATCTATAAACATTCAAATAGGTTTTTCACATACTTACTATCCTATAATGGGACATATAACACTAGAGGTAGTGTGCTATTAGAATCTGACTATGACTTTTGATAAATGTAATATTGATCCTAGGCTGTGCTTTATAGTAAGCTTCTGAAATCTTTTGATTCTATATTAGAGTCTTGACTCTATAAAAAAGTTTCCTGCCTATGAGACATTCATTTTTAGGTCATCCTGCTCAAGACTGTTTATGACTGAAAATGCAATGATATAAATCCTTTGGTGTTCTTAATTACACAAGCTACTTTCCCTTCCATGTAATTAAAGAGAAATATAGTAGAACAGAACCACGTGTACAATTTTTCTTAGGTTGTCTAGACTTTAGTGTCTAACTTCTTATAAAGTGGAATTTAATGTTTCATTTATTCCTCATAGCAACAAATATATCTATTTAAATGTGTTACAGTTAGGAAGGCATAATATTTAAAGAATATGCAGTAAACCCTTCAGAAATCTCTCTACTACTTCCATCCTAAGGATGTGATGGTATCTTACTGGCACAAATAGTTTAAGTGCCTAGATATCTGTCCAGACCTCCATTCTTTCCTCTCATCAGAACGCTCATAATGGATTGAATTCCCTCAACCATGAATGTACTTTATGGATGAGTTGATTTCAACTTTACAAGAATTCAGCTGCTTACTTTAGAACACAGCTACTACCAAACAAGAGATCCTATTATATACAAAGAATGTGGCATCTTGGGAATTCCCTGGTTGTCCAGTGGTTAGGACGCCGTGCTTCCACTACGGGGGGTTCAGGTTTGATCCCTGGTCGGGGAACTAAAATACCACATGCTGTGTGGCACAGCCAAAAAATTAAAAATAAAAAACAAACAAAAAAAACAAGAATGTGGCATCTTGACAGATTCAGGCATGTTTATCAGAGACCATAAGACAGGATGACCTACCCATCATTAAAGGGCACCTATGTCCCATCATGGCCATTTGTTGCTAGCACCATAATTCAACAACTTTGTGTCATCTGGTGTTTTAAGGCTTGTATAAGCAATGAAAAGAAACACAGAAATTCTATTCAGTATTTTGTAGACATATGTGTTCTTATAGTCTTGTTGAAAATATTACACAAAGGCATTGACTCAGAAAGTAAACTACATATTAAAATAATCAAACTTTCTATCGTAAGTATTATATGTCATCTTTCTTATGACTGAGAGATGAAACTCCTTAATGTACAAACTTTGGTACAACTGCAGTTAACATCACAGTCTGTGCCTATGGGATTCCACACTAAAGATCAAAGAAAGGGAAGCTAAATAGTACACACACATATTTTTATGCTTAATTTTAAGACATACAAGTCATTAGATAGTTTAGTTTTATTTTATTGTACCTAGATTTTTGCCAAGTCGTCTATAATTATGAGTCTTAGTTGACTGGTTTTCACAAAAATTTTCTTGTTCAAGGGCAGATGTTGCTTGGTTTTACCTGCTTACTTGAATGTGCAGCTTGCAATACAATCTGATCTTCCCCTGGAAAAAAATGTCCACTGTTAAAGGATGATTATTGCTTAGTCAGCTTTTCAGACTCTCCTGGAAACAGTTGTTATGGGAAGAGGAGTGGGTGGAAGATGAATAGACTCAAAGGAACACTTTAAAAAAAAGGTTGAAGCAATTTTTCATTGTAATGGGGGCTAATAATTACAAAGAAATTCGTTCTGGAAAAGATCAATAACTAGAAAATTACCCTTTGAACTCATTGTCATAGGAAATCTATTCAATAATATTTTCTCTCCAAAAGACTAATTTTTAAATTGACTCATATTGATACCGGCTAGGGCAACTTTTTAACACAAGTAAAAGAAGGCCACAAACATCACTCCAAAAAGCAAGGGAAAACAATGATTTTCTTGCTTTTTAGAAAAAAAAATATATATATATATATACCTTATAGGAAAAATTTAAATGACTTCCATTTACCACATTCAGAAATGGTTAAGGTTTAATCTTATGCTGTATACTTATATTTATAAAAATGAAAGATGAATTAAGGAGATCTGAAGTAGAGGAAAATATAAAGTATAGTATTATAGTTACCAGGGAATATATTTTGGACCATTTTATGCATTGAAAAAGATCTATTAAAAAGTTTTTTTCTTAGTTTTTGTACAACTCAGCTTTATTGAGGTACACATGGCTTACAATAAATTTTACTCATTTTAACTGTACATTTTGATGAGTATTAAGAAAGCTAGGCTTCCCTGGTGGCGCAGTGGTTGAGAGTCTGCCTGCCGATGCAGGGGACATGGGTTTGTGCCCCGGTCTGGGAAGATCCCACATGCCGCGAAGCGGCTGGGACTGTGAGCCATGGCCGCTGAGCCTGAGCTTCCGGAGCCTGTGCTCCGCAACGGGAGAAGGCCACAACAAAAACAAGCTATACAGTTGTATATTCTCAACCACAATCATGATATACAACATTTCCATTAACCTGAAAGTAGCCTTATGCCCTTTTGTAGACAGAAACCTTCTCTCACCCCCAGTTCCTGACAACCACTGATGTTTCTGTCACTATGTTGTTTGCCTTTTCTAGAATTTCATATAAGTGAAGTAATACAACATATTGTGGGTTTTGGCTGTCTTTTTTCACGTAGCATGATGCTTTACAGATTCAACTATTTTGTTGCATGTATCAGTAGTTAGAATGTTAATTGCCAAAAGGTATTCCACTGTATGGATCTACTACAATTGTTTATCAGTTCATCAGTCAATGGACATTTGGGTCATTTCCAGTGCTTTGGCTGTTACGAATAAGGCACCTATGAGCATTCAAGTACAAATCTTTTTGTCATCATATGGTTTCATTTTCCTTGTGTAAATACTTAGAAGTGGAATTACTAGGTCATATGGCAAGTCTATGTTTAACTTTATAAGAAACTATAGTTTTCTCCAAAGAGGCAAAACTGTTTTACATTTCCACCAGCAGTGAATGAGCATTTCATTTACTTCACATTCTCACCAATATCCTAGGTAGTTCTAGATCAGTGAACTATTTTGATTATGAACCACAGTAAGAGTTTCATTTTACAGTACAGCTCATGATGCACACACATAACTGAAACATGTTTTAGGAAATAATACTTTGGTTTACTACAAATAAGACAGTATGATTTCTCCTTTCCTCATATATTTTGCTAAAAATAAAAATGCATGTCTTAACTACTAAACTAATTGCATAACATACTAATAGTTTGACCTATAACTTTAAAAACATAACTTTGATAACATATATACATACCCACACAAGTATCTAATTTTAGGTTTTTGGTTTATTTTTATAATGAGACTATAGATCTATGGTGTAGTGTATATAATTTTCTCTACCAGGGATCAGTTGCTTGAGATTAGAAGGGAAAGCTGGCTGAAGGATTAATCTGGTTTTGGGGTATTGCCAAATAGATAAGAATGACATAAAACAAAGCAAGGGATTGACTGAAGGTGGTTGAACTTTGAATTTAATCAGGGCTGGATGTGGTAGAAAGTATTAGTGGCAACAAACGTGTAGCAGAAGATGGACACAGTTTGGAGCCATTACAACTATCACCCTCAGCCACCAAAGTGGCTACCATTTCTCTTCATCCGTTCAAACTATTTTCTATCAGAACCTATGTTAAAAGGATGGGTTTAGGAAAAAAAAATATTGGTAATGGTTAAATGTTTAGAAAGAAGACTGAAATTATTACCTAAAACTATTAGGTTTAACCATTTTACTTATTTATACATTGGCCTGAATCTGTTTTTCATGTTTGTTCAGGAATTAGTTACAGTAAAATGATTGATGATTAAATGTGAGAGGCTTAAGATATTAAATGAGGTTGTACTAGAATGATAATTCAGTTGGAAGACAGTGGAGTCATAAAAGGTAAAACTTAAACATTTATTTTTCTGGGTAACTCATGGATTTTGTTTCATTTTTTAAAAATTTGCACTGGCCTCTGCTTTTCCTCTTAAAAGTCACCAACATTGTTCTTTCCATCAGTGAGTGTTCAGCTAAAAACTAAGCTTTTTAAAGTCTTATATTAGAGGAAACTGTGTGAAGTTGCAGAAATCGTTAGTACACTGATTCAGCATTTCAGATTAGCAGAGGAACACAGTCCAAGGTCACTGAATAAATTACACTGTATCAAAAAATGAAAATTACACCCTGACATTGTATGATTTTAATAAAAAATGAAAATGGGATTTATGACCCCCTTTCTTCAGGCTACTAATGCTCATTGCCAAAAGACGAATCTCTTCTGTGACATTAAATGTGAGATAGGCTACAGAAAATGTTGTGGACTAATTCACTTGCCAGGAAGAGAGCCAAAGTGTATACATGCATGTATTTTTATACCCATCTGCTATCATGGTGAAGCCAAATATGTGTGAGGCAAATAAATTAGGCCAAATAAGGTGATAGTTTTCCCAGTGCCAAAAATGGAAATCTAATGAATAAATGAGATGCAGGTCTAACAGAATTAACAGAAGGAAAGTAACAATGCTGATTGGAAAGAAATGACAGCCATTTGAATTGTACCACTGAAAAATAATTTAACATACCCCTTCTAGGAACCGTTGATAGGCCACTGTCAATCTGGAGGGACATGTTTTATTGTCTCTAATCAGATACCTCTAAATATAATATTAATGAATACTTCATTAACAACTCATAGAATCAAGTAAAGGAATATGAAAAGCATAATTTACAGATGGAACAAGTATAAGGGCCTTGTAACATGATGTGAGTTTGAATCAACATACATTATACCCTGATTAAATTTGAGAAATTAGTTAAAACCAAGAAGATAAAATCCATATAGTACCAATATAAAATGTTTCGGTGATGGCAGAAATTAACAGATGCCCTCATTTAGAATGACAAAAACTGAGATAGATTCTGCAGGATGGTTGGATGCATAGATTAATGAAGCTGTTAATAAGATAACATTTTACTAAGTATGTCATGAAGGAATATCTTTTCCAGCAGATAATATTTTTATCTTGTCTTAAAGAGAAAGCATCAGTTTCTGAACTTTAAAATGTCAAGATGCTATTCATCAATTGTTTCATGAAAACTCTTATTGACAAAAATAGGACACTACATAGCATAATTACCAAAGCACTTCTTTCTACTGAAGCACTCTTTGTGTTTAGAGGATAACTTTTCTTAATACAGTATTTGTTTGGTACTGCTCCATCTCTATCACTCCTGTTTAGACTGCCTCTTTTTATTGCCAACCCCTTGAACTTTCCAGCTATACCTCTGCCTCCATCTCCTACCTACTTATTTCCTGAAGACCCTATATTCAATCTCCTGTTTCCACACTTTGCTCAAATATTTCACTTACAAGATATTAAAAATGTCCTTTCTATTGATGCAGTGTCTTTTCCTCAGACTTTATTTTCCTTGAACTCTAACATTTGGCATCAGTGACCATCCACCTCTTTTCTGAAATGCTTTTCTCTTTAGGCTTCTACACGTACATCCTTTCTCCTTTCTCTTTGCAACCCTGGCCCTTCTTTCTAAGTCTCTTTTTCAAGAGCCCCTGCTTTTCTCCTATCTACTAAGAATAAAGGCCCCCAAATGTATGTGCTCCAATCTCTTCTTTCCTGTCTACATTCAATCTATTATATTTACTTTTCAGGTATTCAATGAACATCTCTATCATTATCTAATTCTCCAGTCTATATCTCCAGCCTTGAACCCTTACCTAGTCCTCATTCAGTTACTTATCTTACTAGCTTAAAGTATATGTTTATTTGGTTTTCCATAGTTGCCTCAAATGTAACACTTTGCCTGAAAGCACGATTCCATTTGTAATCATTTTCTTACTTCGTTTACATGTATAGATGAATAGAACCACTGTTCTCTCCCTCTGCTAGATCTTGACCCTTTCGTTTTTCTTTTCCCTCATTTATTTCTGTCAAGCCCCTCAGATTAGACTGCATCTCCCCAGGCCCTGTGTGGTCATGTGCTCCAGATACTTCTCACACTGTGGCCATTCCACTGGAAGGCTTTCTACATGGTCTCAGTGCCTTAACTCTGTCCTGTTCCCACTCAGCCTGCACTCTGCTGCCCCTACATGTCTCCTTAACATACAACTTCCATCCCATTACTTTTCTGATTAAGAACTCTCTATGGTTGCCAAAGCCCAATGCATCAAATCAAAGCTCATCCAACTATAGTTAGCCCTTTCATGATCGGTTCCCTTTTTACCAAAACAATTTAATTCCCCACTCATTTCCAATACACAGTGTCTACTTTAGTTAGGCCACCTTCATGTTTATTTCTACCTTGTGCCTTAGTCATAACAGTATCTACATCTGACATAGCAATACTTGAGTTTCAAACCAAGGTCTACTCATAATCATCTGATAGCCTATGATTTCCCCAAAATGTAAGTCCTTTCTTTGTTTCTTTTGGATAAATGATGCCCATTTCCAGACATTTTTTTCTTTAATTTTCATCTTACTTAGAGTCACTACAAAATAGTTGAGCTATCCAGAATTACTGTAATTTGAATTCCTAAACAAAAAATGAGAAACTTACTGTAGTTTGCTAGGAATAATTATACATTATTTTATTATTGTTTATTATTTTATTAAGAATGCTACATATGTCAACATTGTAAAGTTTCTACTTCATATGAAACAGAGTGTAGTAATGCTCAGAATATTACAGAAGAATTTGGTGGTTGTTGTTTTACGTATAACATGAATGTTATTTTCTCATGGTTTTCATTTTCAATTGCAGGAATGTTTGCTTTTACCTCTAAATCAGTGTTAATTTAGCTCTATCCTACTTAATTTAGCTTGTTGTTAGTGGATTCATTAACCCTACAGTATGTAGTGATGTATTTTGATATCACCAAAAATGTTGGCTTATAGTTATTAAATTACTAAGTTTTAAGACATTATATGAGTTGCAGTTAAAATATGAATCCACATACCCCTATTTCCAAGTCAAGTGCATACAAACTTTAAAATTGTACATTGGTACATAATTATTTTTTCCCACAAAAGTGGTAACAGGCAGAGTAAGTCTTTTGCCCTGCCTAAAAATACTTTTAGAGTCATTGATTTGAAACATCTAATCAGGACTGGCATGTTTAATAGCTCCTTCTGCCCCAGGTCTTGTTCACAGCTCTCTTATAAAGTGTATGTTTGGATTCAAGAATCTCTCCAGGCTACAACTTGTTCTATCTTTCATTTCAAATCTAGTTCTTGTTTGTTATTTATTCTTTTGGCTTTGATGAAGGCAGTAGAGCATACTAGTGAAAGCAGTGGCTTTGGAGCCTAACCTATTACCTAAGTTCCCTAAACTTCAGTTTTCTCATCTCTAATATGGGATATTGCTTACATGGATGATCATTTGGGAGGATCAAATGAAGTAGCAACTGACAAGGTAAATCCTCAATAAATGTTGCCACCAATATGCTTTCCTATGGAGCCTACCATTGCCTGGGATGGAGTATTCAGTTCCCCTTTGTTCTTGCATTAGTCAAACTGATTTGGATTATAGTTTCAGAAACCCAATTAAACAAGAAGGACAATGTATTATAAGTATACAATAATCTTTCACTCAGTAGGAAAATATTCTGTGATGAAGCAAAAGATGGACCCACAGATTTGATGGCTTTCAATTTTCTTTCCATGTCTTTCATTTTTTGCTCCATTATTTACATCTGCTTCACTATTCTTCATATTTTCAGGCTGACTTTCTCTGCTTCTGAATCTACAGAGTGGGAAATATATGGCTGTTAGTAGCCTGTGAGTTTCCTGGTTCCCAGTCTGCTCAACCAGACAAAGGAAGATTACATACAAGCCCAATTCAGAAGAGCCATTTGGTCCAGCTAGAGGAAGAGATGATTGTCCTAGTTTAAATATTGGGCCCACTTTAAATCTAGCATTTTTAGTAGGGGACAGTAGTGTTATATGGACATGACTGCTTCTGCTATAACTGTATATATGGGGTATCCCCACCCCCCAAAATGGAGCCTTTTCCAGAAAGGGGAAATCATGAAGTCTAGTTGCACGGCTTAATAGATGTCCTTTATTGTTATCAGTACTCACTCAACCTTAATTCCCAAGCACCAGTCATAGCTGCAAAGACCCATCTTTACTGGGAGGAGAGATTAGACATTAAATTAGTTCCGTTTTCCAACCTCTCCAAATTCTATTCATTCTTAAGGTCCAGCTCACTTAACAGTCTCCTCCATTAACACTTTAAAATTATTTATTGTCTAATATCTTTTCAAAAATATCTGAATATAGAAGTAGGTTAATAGAGTTCAGACAGAGTATAACATTAATTTTCCCTCTTATAATTTCAAGTCTTTGGGCTATTTTCTTTCTACTGGATTGTCTGTCTTTGTCATAATGATATACAAGAAGCATTTTATACATTCTCTATATGAGTCTGGGATGACTTAAATGAATGACCACAAAATTCATCGACATTTCTCCTCTCTTGAGATGAGATCTTTGTTTTCTACCCTTGATTCTAGGTGAGCTTGTACTTGCTTCAACCAATATAATATGCTAAAAAATAATACCATGTGACTTCCAAGGCTAGGTTATAAATAATGATACAGCTTCCACTTTGTTTGCTGGAACATTGATGCTGAAGCCCTGAGCCACCGTGTAAGAAGTTCTGCTGTCTTGATCAGATGCTGTAGGAGACATCTATAAGCGTGGAGAGGTCACAAGTCACTTTCTGCCTTTGAGTCTTCCCAGACGTGGTCCCAGACTCTGAGGATCAGGCACAGGCCATTCCCACTGTGTTACTCCTAAATTTTTAACAGCCAAATACATTAGTATATTAAAATGGCTATTTTATACAATTTAAATAATTATGGGGTAATTTGTTACACAGCAATAGCAACTGGACAAATGTCCCTTGTCAGTTACATGAACTTTCCCACTTTGCAGCTTGCTTTTTCTTTGTTTTCTTTCTTTTTTTTCCTTTTTGTATATTGAGTTATATTTGACATACAACATTGTATAAGTTTAAGGGGTACAACATATTAATTTGATACATTTATATTGCAATTTGATTGCCACAGTAACATTAAACAACCTCTAACACCGTTTTATTCTGTTAATGGTGGCTGTTGATGAAGAGAAACCAATTTTCAATCTTATTTTTCATGATTGGTGCTTAGAGTGGTTCTGTTTGATAAATGCTTTCCTGCCCAAGAGTTAAAAAGATATTTTCTTATGTTAACATTTGGAAGCTTTACTATTTTACTTTTATTTATTATCTGCAATCTAAATGAAATTAATTTTATATGACATAATAGTCAAGATTCATTTCTTTTTCCTTATGGCTATCCAGTGGACCCAATACCATTTACTGAAAACCTGATCTTTTCTTCATTTGTATTTGGATCTATTTTTGGATAACCTATTTTTTTTCATTGGTCTTCTTATCTTTCCTTCCACACTGCCATGTCTTAATTACTGTATCTTTATAAGTTTGTATATATGATTGCATAGGTTCTTTGACTTCTTTTGGGAAATTATAGTTCTTGAATATTTTGAGGCCTTTGCATTTCACATGAAATTTTAAATCAGCTTTTCAATTTACACGTGCGCACACACACACACACAGACAGTTGTGTGTATTGCAGTTGTTTTTAACCTATGGATCAATTTGGGGAGAATTTACATCTTTACAGTATTGGATTTTCCAATTCATAAACAAGATTTATTTCTCTATTATAGATCTTTTAGTTTCTCTCAAAAATGATATAGGGTTTTCTGTGTAGAAGTATTGTGTTAACTTTTGTAGGGTTATGCCTAGATATTTGACTTTTATTTTGCATTTTAAAAGATATTTCATTTTCTATTTTAATTTGATGTATCTTTGTTTCATATACATGGGTGTGCATGTATTGATCTTGTACACAGTGACCTTGCTAAATTTGTATATTTAAAATAATGTTTATCTCAAGATATCTTTGGATTTTCTTCACACACAATTACATTGTCTAAAAATCACGATACTTTTATTGCTTCCTTTCTAATCTTTTTTTATAGTTTATTATTTTTCATCCCTGAGTAGAGCCTTTATTCCTATATATAATAGAAATAGTGATAGCTAGTATCCTTTCTTGATCCCAAACTTGGGATAAAGGGCTTAACAATTCAGCATAAAATACGATAATTATCTTATATTTTTTAGATGTACTTTATCATATTAAGTAACTTTATTTCCTAGTTTGTGAAGTGTCATTTGTTTTTTTAAAAATAATGAATAAAACAGAATTTTATTACATGCTTTTTGTCTTTCCTTATTGACAATTATGTGCTCTTCCTCCTTGGATTTTTAATATGGTCAGTTATAATAATCAGATCTCAAATGTTAAACCAACTTCACATTCCTGTAATAAATGAGATTTGGTTGTGATGTACTATTCTGGATTCTTTTTGCTTTCTTTTTATTTGCATCTATTTGTATGGGTGGAATTGACTTATAATTTCCTTTTCTTGAAATAACCTTGTCAGATATCAGCTCTGCTACTTATATATTATTTACACACAAATATACATATATACAAATGTATATAATATACATATATATTTATATAAATAAACCATATATAAACTTTAATGTATATAAAATATTTATATATAAAAACTATATATACTTTAAATAAAGTATACTTTATTATAGACATATGTAGTATATTCAGGGAATATGATGTCAGAGTTATGCCAGCTTTACAAAACAAGTTAGACAATTTCTTTATTTTTTATTATGAAGACATTGGGGCCTAGAGCTTATTTGCAGAAAACTGTTTATTTCTGTATAGAATAAAATATAATTGTGTAGGGTATATCAAGTTTTTAGTAGCAAAACATAAATTATATATGACTATTCAGGTTTTCTAATTAAAAAAAAATTTTTGAGGTATAGTTGATTTACAATATTGTGTTAGTTTTAGGTGTACAGCAAAGTTATTCAAGTATTTTTCTCAGATTATATTCTATTATAGATTATTACAAGATATTGAATATAATTCCCTGTGCTATACAGTACATCTTTTTGTTTATCTGTTTTATGTATTGTAGTTTGCATCTGCTAATGCCATACTCCTAATTTGTCTCTCCCTCCCTCTTCCCTTTCATAACCATAAGTTTGTTTTCTATATCTGTGAGTCTGTTTCTGTTTTATATACAGATTCATTTGTGTTATTTTTAGATTCCATATATAAGTGATATCATATATTACTTGTCTTTCTCTGTTTGACTTACTTCACTAAGTATAATATTCTCTAGGTCCATCTATGTTGCTGCAAGTGGCAATATTTCATTTTTTAATGTCTGAGTAATATTCCATTGTGTGTATATACCACATCTTCTCAAGCCAATCCTCTTGATAGGTACCTGAGTTGCTTCCATGTCTTGGCTATTGTAAATAGTGCTGCTATGAACACTGGGATGCATGTATCTTTTCAAATTAGAAATTTTTGTTTTTTCCAGATATATACTGAGGAGTGGGAATCCTGGAACATATTGTAGCTCTATTTTTATTTTAAGGAACCTTCATACTGTTCTCCATAGTGGCTGTACCAATTCACATTCCCACCAACAGTGCATGAGGGTTCCCTTTTCTCCACACCCTCTCCAGCATTTATTATTTGTAGACTTTTTGATGATAGCCATTCTGACCAGTGTGAGGTGGTACCTCATTGTGGTTTTGATTTGCACTTTTCTAATAATTAGCAATGTTGAGTATCTTTTCATGTGCCTGTTGGCCATCTATTTATCTTCTTTGGAAAAAACTCTATTTAGGTCTTCTGCCCATTGTTTGATTTTTTTCTAATATTGAGTTGTATAAGTTGTTTGTATATTTTTTAATATTAACCCCTTGTTGGTTACATTATTTGCAAATATTTTCTCCCGTTCCGGAGGCTGTCTTTTCATTTTGTTGATGGTTTCCTTTGCTGTGCAAAAGCTTCTGAGTTTGACTATGTCCTGTTTGTTTTTGCTTTTAGTTCTTTTGCCTTGGGAGACTGATCTAAGAAAATATTGCTACGATTTATGTCTGAGAATGTTTTGCCTGTGTTCTCTTCTAGGAATTTTATGGTGTCATGACTTATATTTAAGTGTTTAAGTCATTTTGAGTTTATTTTTGTATATGATGTGAAGGAGTGTTCTAATTTTATTGATTTACATATAGGTGTCCAGCTTTCCCAACACCACTTGTTGAAGAGACTGTCTTTTCTCCATTGTATATTCTTGCCTCCTTTGTTGTAGATTAATTGGCCATAGGTGTGTGGTTTATCTCTGGGCTCTCTACTCTGTTCCCTTGATCTGTATGGCTGTTTCTGTGCCAATATCATGCTGTTTTGACTACTGTAGCTTTGTAGTATAGTCTAAGGTGTGGGAGTTGTTTTGCCTCTGGCTTTGTTCTTTTTTTTTTTTGCGAAACGTGGGCCTCTTACTGTTGTGGCCTCTCTCATTGTGGAGCACAGGCTCCGGACATGCAGGCTCAGCAGCCTTGGCTCACGGGCCCAGCCACTCCGTGGCATGTGGAATCTTCCCGGACCAGGGCACAAACACGTGTCCCTTGCATTGGCAAGTGGACTCTCAACCACTGTGCCACCAGGGAAGCCCCCTCTGGCTTTGTTCTTTTTCCTCAGGATTGCTTTGGCATTTCGGGGCCATATAAATTTTAGGATTATTTTTACTGGTTTTGTAGAAAATGTCATGTGTATTCTGATAGGGATCACACCAAATCTGTAGATTGCTTTTGGTAGTATAACCATTTTAACAATATTAATTCTTCTAATTCAAGAGCATGAGATATCTTTCCATTTCTTTCATCATCTTCAATTGACTTTATCAATGTTTTATAGTTCTCAGCATGTAAACCTCACCTCCTTAGTCAGGTTTATTCCTAGGGTTTTTTCCAACACAATTTTAAACAGGATTTTTTTTTAAACTTTCTCTTTCTGATATTTTATTGTTAGTGTAAAGAAATGCAACAGATTTCTGTATATTAATCTTGTATCCTGCTACCTTGCTGAATTTGTTTATCAGCCCTAGTAAGTTTTGTGTGGAGTCTTTAGGGTTTCCTATATAGAGTATCATGTCATCTGCATATTATGACAATTTTACATCTTCCCGTCCAATTTGGATACCTTTTATTTCTTTTTCTTGTCTGATTGCTGTGGCTAGGATTTCCAATACTATGTTGAATAGAAGTGGTGAGAGTGAGCAGCCTTGTCTTTTCCCTGAATTTAGCAGGAAGCATTTCAGCTTTTCACCATTGAGTATTATACTGGCTGTGGGTTTGTCATAAATGGCTTTTATTATATTGATATATGTTTTCTCTATGACCACTTTGCTGAGAGTTTTTATCATAGATGGATGTTGAATTTTGTCTAATTCTTTTCCTGTGTCTATTGAAATGATCATATGGTTTTTTTGTTTTTTTATTTTTTTATTTTTTTAATTTGTTTAGTTGGGGTTTCTTTTTTTTTTTTAATAGTTTCTGCTTTATAACAAAGTGAATCAGTCATACATATACATCTGTTCCCACATTCCTTGCATCATGCATCTCCCTCCCTCCCACCTTCCCCATCCCACCCCTCCAGGCGGTCACAAAGCACCGAGCTGATCTCCCTGTGCTATGCGGCTGCTTCCCACTATCTATCTACCTTACGTTTGGTAGTGTATATATGTCCATGCCTCTCTTTCGCTTTGTCACAGCTTACCCTTCCCCCTCCCCATAAACTCAAGTCCATTCTCAAGTAGGTCTGTGTCTTTATTCCCGTTTTACCCCTAGGTTCTTCATGACATTTTTTTTTAAATTCCGTATATATGTGTTAGCATACGGTATTTGTCTTTCTCTTTCTGACTTACTTCACTCTGTATGACAGACTCTAGGTCTATCCACCTCATTACAAATAGCTCAGTTTCGTTTCTCTTTATGGCTGAGTAATATTCCATTGTATATATGTGCCACACCTTCTTTATCCATTCATCCGATGATGGACACTTAGGTTGTTTCCAGCTCCGGGCTATTGTGAATAGAGCTGCAGTGAACATTTTGGTGCATGTCTCTTTTTGAATAATGGTTTTCCCAGGGTATATGCCTAGTAGTGGGATTGCTGGGTCATATGGTAGTTCTATTTTTAATTTTTTAAGGAACCTCCATACTGTTCTCCATAGCGGCTGTACCAATTCACATTCCCACCAGCAGTGCAAGAGTGTTCCCTTTTCTCCACACCCTCTCCAGCATTTATTGTTTCTAGATTTCTTGATGATGGCCATTCTGACTGGTGTGAGATGATATCTCATTGTAGTTTTGATTTGCATTTCTCTAATGATTAATGATGTTGAGCATTCTTTCATGTGTTTCTTGGCAGTCTGTATATCTTCTTTGGAGAAATGCCTATTGAAGTCTTCTGCCCATTTTTGGATTGGGTTGTTTGTTTTTTTGCTATTGAGCTGCATGAGCTGTTTATAAATTTTGGAGATTAATCCTTTGTCAGTTGCTTCATTTGCAAATATTTTCTCCCATTCTGAGGGTTGTCTTTTGGTCTTGTTTATGGTTTCCTTTGCTGTGCAAAAGCTTTGAAGTTTCATTAGGTCCCATCTGTTTATCTTTGTTTTTATTTCCATTTCTCTAGGAGGTGGGTCCAAAAGGATCTTGCTGTGATTTATGTCATAGAGTGTTCTACCTATGTTTTCCTCTAAGAGTTTGATAGTTTCTGGCCTTACATTTAAGTCTTTAATCCATTTTGAGCTTATTTTTGTGTATGGTGTTAGGGAATGATCTAATCTCATACTTTTACATGTCCCTGTCCAGTTTTCCCAGCACCACTTATTGAAGAGGCTGTCCTTTCTCCACTGTACATTCCTGCCTCCTTTATCAAAGATAAGTTGGCAATATGTGTGGGGGTTTATCTCTAGGCTTTCTATCCTGATCCACTGATCTATCTTTCTGTTTCTATGCCAGTACCAGGCTGTCTTAATTACTGTAGCTTTGTAGTATAGTCTGAAGTCAGGGAGCCTGATTCCTCCAGCTCTGTTTTTCGTTCTCAAGATTGCTTTGGCTATTCGGGGTCTTTTGTTTTTCCAAACAAATTTTGAAATTTTTTGTTCTAGTTCTGTGAAAAATGCCAGTGGTAGTTTGATAGGGATTGCATTGAATCTGTAGATTGCTTTGGGTAGTAGATTCATTTTCACAATATTGATTCTTCCAATCCAGGAGCATGGTATATCTCTCCATCTATTTCTATCATCTTTAATTTCTTTCATCAGTGTCTTATAATTTTCTGCATACAGGTCTTTTGTCTCCTTAGGTAGGTTTATTCCTAGATATTTTATTCTTTTTGTTGCAGTGGTAAATGGGAGTGTTTTCTTGATTTCATTTTCAGATTTTTCATCATTAATGTACAGGAATGCCAGAGATTTCTGTGCATTAATTTTGTATCCTGCTACTTTACCAAATTCATTGATTAGCTCTAGTAGTTTTTCGGTAGCATCTTTAGGATTCTCTATGTATAGTATCATGTCATCTGCAAACAGTGACAGCTTTACTTCTTCTTTTCCAATTTGGATTCCTTTTATTTCCTTTTCTTCTCTGATTGCTGTGGCTAAAACTTCCAAAACTATGTTGAATAAGAGTGGTGAGAGTGGGCAGCCTTGTCTTATTCCTGATCTTAGTGGAAATGCTTTCAGTTTTTCACCATTGAGGATGATCTTGGCTGTGGGTTTGTCATATATGGCATTTATTATGTTGAGGAAAGTTCCCTCCATGCATACTTTCTGCAGGGTTTTTATCATAAGTGGGTGTTGAATTTTGTCAAAAGCTTTCTCTGCATCTATTGAGATGATCATATGGTTTTTCTCCTTCAACTTGTCAATATGGTGTATCACATTGATTGATTTGCATATATTGAAGAATCTTTGCATTCCTGGAATAAACCCCACTTGATCATGATGTATGATCCTTTTAATGTGCTGTTGGATTCTGTTTGCTCGTATTTTGTTGAGGATTTTTGCATCTATGTTCATCAGTGATATTGGCCTGTAGTTTTCTTTCTTTGTGACATCCTTGTCTGGTTTTGGTATCAAGGTGATGGTGGCCTCGTAGAATGAGTTTGGGAGTGTTCCTTCCTCTGATATTGTTTGGAAGAGTTTGAGAAGGATAGGTGTTAGCTCTTCTCTAAATGTTTGATAGAATTCGCCTGTGAAGCCATCTGGTCCTGGGCTTTTGTTTGATGGAAGATTTTTAATCACAGTTTCAATTTCAGTGCTTGTGATTGGTCTATTCATATTTTCTATTTCTTCCTGAGTCAGTCTTGGCAGGTTGTGCATTTCCAAGAATTTGTCCATTTCTTCCATGTTGTCCATTTTATTGGCATAGAGTTGCTTATAGTAATCTCTCATGATCTTTTGTATTTCTGCAGTGTGAGTTGTTACTTCTCCTTTTTCATTTCTAATTCTATTGATTTGAGTCTTCTCCCTTCTTTTCTTGATGAGTCTGGCTAATGGTTTGTCAATTTTGTTTATCTTCTCAAAGAACCAGCTTTTAGTTTGGTTGATCTTTGCTATCGTTTCCTTCATTTCTTTTTCATTTATTTCTGATCTGATCTTTATGATTTCTTTCCTTCTGCTAACTTTGGGGTTTTTTTTGTTCTTCTTTCTCTAATTGCTTTAGGTGCAAGGTCAGGTTGTTTACTCGAAATGTTTCCTGTTTCTTAAGGTGGGATTGTATTGCTATAAACTTCCCCCTTAGACTGCTTTTGCTGCGTCCCATAGGTTTTGGGTCGTCGTGTCTCCATTGTCATTTGTTTCTAGGTATTTTTTAATTTCCTCTTTGATTTCTTCAGTGATCACTTCGTTATTAAGTAGTGTATTGTTTAGCCTCCATATGTTTGTATTTTTTACAGATCTTTTCCTGTAATTGATGTCTAGTCTCATAGCATTGTGGTCAGAAAAGATACTTGATACAGTTTCAATTTTCTTAAATTTACCAAGGCTTGATTTGTGACCCAAGATATGATCTATCCTGGAGAATGTTCCATGAGCACTTGAGAAAAATGTGTATTCTGTTGTTTTTGGATGGAATGTCCTATAAATATCAACTAAGTCCATCTTGTTTAATGTATCATTTAAAGCTTGTGTTTCCTTATTTATTTTCATTTTGGATGATCTGTCCATTGGTGAAAGTGGGGTGTTAAAGTCCCCTACTATGATTGTGTTACTGTCGATTTCCCCTTTTATGGCTGTTAGTATTTTCCTTATGTATTGAGGTGCTCCTATGTTGGGTGCATAAATAGTTACAATTGTTATATCTTCTTCTTGGATCGATCCCTTTATCGTTATGTAGTGTCCTTCTTTGTCTCTTCTAATAGTCTTTATTTTAAAGTCTATTTTGTCTGATATAAGAATTGCTACTCCAGCTTTCTTTTGATTTCCATTTGCATGGAATATCTTTTTCCATCCCCTTACTTTCAGTCTGTATGTGTCTCTAGGTCTGAAGTGGGTCTCTTGTAGACAGCATATATATGGGTCTTGTTTTTGTATCCATTCAGCCACTCTGTGTCTTTTGGTGGGAGCATTTAGTCCATTTACATGTAAGGTAATTATTGATATGTATGTTCCTATTCCCATTTCCTTAATTGCTTTGGGTTCGTTATTGTAGGTATATCCTTCTGTTGTGTTTCTTGCCTAGAGAAGTTCCTTTAGCATTTGTTGTAAAGCTGGTTTGGTGGTGCTGAACTCTCTCAGCTTTTGCTTGTCTGTAAACGTTTTAATTTCTCCATCAAATCTGAATGAGATCCTTGCTGGGTAGAGTAATCTTGGTTGCAGGTTTCTCTCCTTCATCACTTTAATTATGTCCTGCCACTCCCTTCTGGCTTGTAGAGTTTCTGCTGAGAGATCAGCTGTTAAGCTTATGGGGATTCCCTTGTGTGTTATTTGTTGTTTTTGCCTTGCTGCTTTTAATATGATTTCTTTGTGTTTAATTTTTGACAGTTTGTTTAATATGTGTCTTGGCGTATTTCTACTTGGATTTATTCTGTATGGGACTCTCTGTGCCTCCTGGACTTGATTAACTATTTCCTTTCCCATATTTGGGAAGTTTTCAACTATAATCTCTTCAAATATTTTCTCAGTCCCTTTCTTTTTCTCTTCTTCTTCTGGAACCCCTATAATTCGAATGTTGGTGCGTTTAATGTTGTCCCAGAGTTCTCTGAGACTGTCCTCTGTGCTTTTCATTCTTTTTTCTTTATTTTGCTCTGCAGCAGTTATTTCCACTATTTTATCTTCCACCTCACTTATCCGTTCTTCTGCCTCAGTTATTCTGCTATTGATCCCATCTAGAGTATTTTTCATTTCATTTATTGTGTTTTCAATCGATGCTTGATTCATCTTTAGTTCTTCTAGGTCCTTGTTAACTGTTTCTTGCATTTTGTCTATTCTATTTCCAAGATTATGGATCTTGGAAATAGAATCTTGGATCAGCTTTACTATCATTATTCTGAATTCTTTTTCAGGTAGACTGCCTATTACCTCTTCATTTGTTAGGTCTGGTAGGTTTTTATCTTGCTCCTTCACCTGCTGTGTGTTTTTGTGTCTTCTCAGTTTGCTTATGTTCCTGTGTTTGGGGTCTCCTTTTTGCAGGCTGCAGATTCGTAGTTCCCGTTGTTTTTGGTGTTTGTCCCCAGTGGCTAAGGTTGTTTCAGTAGGTTGTGTAGGCTTCCTGGTGGGGGGGACTAATGCCTGTGTTCTGGTGGTTGAGGCTCGATCTTGTCTTTCTGGTGGACAGGTCCATGTCTGGTGGTGTGTTTTGGGGTGCCTATGGCCTTATTATGTTTTTAGGTAGCCTCTCTGCTAATGGGTGGGGTTGTGTTCCTGCCTTGCTAGTTGCTTGGCATAGGGTGACCAGCACTGTAGCTTCCTGGTCGTTGACTGAAGCTGGGTGCTGGTGTTGGGATGGAGATCTCTGGGAGATTTTCGCTGCTTGATATTATGTGGAGCTGGGAGGTCTCTTGTGGACCCGTGTCCTGAAGTTGGCTCTCCCACTTCAGAGGCACAGCACTGACTCCTGGGTGCAGCACCAAGAGCCTTTCATCCACCCGGCTCAGAATAACAGGGAGAAAAAGTAGAAAGAAAGAATTTGTAGAAGAAAGAAAGAGAGAGGGAAAGAAAGGAAGGAGGGAAGAAAGGAAGGAAGGAAGGAAGAAAGAAAGAAAGGAGGGAGGGAGGGAGGAAGGATGGAAAGAAAGAAGGAAAGAAAGGAGGGAGGGAGGGAGGAATGAAAGCTAAAGGAAGAGTGAATGGAAGAAGGGAGGGAGGGAGGGAGGAAGGAAGGAAAGAAAGAAAGACAGGAGGGAGGGAGGGAGGAAGGAAAGAAAAAGAAAGTGGAAAGAAGAAGGGTGGGAGGGAGGGAGGAAAGAAAAAGAAAGAAGGAAAGGAGGAGTGGAGGGAGGGAGGGAGGAGGGGAAGGTAGGAAAAAAAGAAAGAGCAGGTAAAGTAAAATAGAATATAGTATGAAATATAGTAGCGTTATTAAAATTAAAAAGTAATTATTGAAAAAAAAACGGACCGGGCTTCCCTGGTGGCGCAGTGGTTGAGAGTCCGCCTGCCGATGCAGGGGACACGGGTTCGTGCCCCGGTCTGGGAGGATCCCACATGCCGCGGAGCGGCTGGGCCCGGGAGCCATGGCTGCTGAGCCTGCGCGTCCGGAGCCTGTGCTCTGCAGGGGGAGAGGCCACAACAGTGAGAGGCCCGCCTACCGCAAAAAAAAAAAAAAAAAAAAAAAAAAAAAAAAAACGGACCGATAGAACCCTGGGACATATGGTGGAAGCAAAGCTATACAGAGAGAATCTTACACAGAAGATTACACATACACCTTCACGAAAAGAGAGCAGGGGGAAAAATCAAAAATCTTGCTCTCCAAGTCCACCTCTTCAATTTGGGATAATTCGTTGTAAAAAGAGGAAAAGGGGGGAAAGTCTTAAATCTTGTCCTCAAAGTCCACTTCCTCAATCTGGGATGATTCGCTGTCCATTCATGCACTCCACAGACGCAGGGCACATCAAATGGACCGTGGAGCTTTAATCCGCTGCCTCCGAGGCTGCACAGAGAGATTTCCCTGTCTCTGCTCTCACAGCTCCCGGGTCTCAGCCTTGGACCTGGCCCCGCCTCTGCGCGTAGGTCGCCGGAGGGCGTCCGTTCTTCGCTCAGACAGGACGGGTTTAAAGGAGCCGCTGATTCGGGGGCTCTGGCTCACTCAGGCAGAGGGGAGGGAGGGGCGCGCAGTGTGGGGCGGGCCTGCGGCGGCAGAGGCCGGCGTGACGTTGCAGCAGCCCGTGGCGCTCCTTGCGCTTTCCCGGGAAAGCCGTCCCCGGGTCCCGGGACCCCGGCAGTGGCGGGGTGCACAGGACCCCCGGAAGGCGGGGCGGACAGTGACCCGCGCTCGCACACAGGCCCCCGCGGCGGCGGCGGCGGCGGCGGCGGCGACGGCGGCGGCGGCAGCAGCAGCCCCAGCAGCAGCCCCAGCGTCCCACGCCCGTCTCCCAGGTCTGCGCCTTACCCGCGGCTCGCGCCTGTCTCCGGCGCTTCCCCAAGCAGCCCTCTTAATGCCCTCTCCTCGCGCACCAGGAAACAAAAGGGAAAAAAGTCTCTTGCCTCTTCGGCAGCTCCAGACCCTTTCCCCGGACTCCCTCCGGGCTAGCCGTGGTGCACTAACCCCTTCAGGCTCTCTTCCTGCCGCCAGCCCCAGTCCTCTCCCTGCGCTCCGACTGAAAGCCGATACCCGAGCCTCAGCTCCCAGCCCCGCCCGCCCCGGCGGCCGAGCAGACAAGCCTCTCGGGCTGGTGTGTGCCTGAGGGCACCGGTCCTCTGTGCCAGAATCTCTCCGCTTTGCCCTCCGCACCCCTGTTGCTGTGCTCTCCTCCGCTACTCCGAAGCTTTCCCCCTCCGCCACCTGCAGTCTCCGCCCGCGAAGGGGCTTGTAGTGTGTAGAAACCTTCCCTCCTTCACGGCTCCCTCCCACTGGTGCAGGTCCCGTCCCTATCCTATTGTCTCTGTTTATTCTTTTTTTCTTTTGCCCTACCCAGGTATGTGGGGAGTTTCTTGCCTTTTGGGGGGTCTGAGGTCTTCTGTCAGCGTTCAGTAGGTGTTCTGTAGGAGTTGTTCCACGTGTAGATGAATTTCTGATGTATCTGTGGGGAGGAAGGTGATCTCCGCGTCTTACTCTTCCGCCATCTTCCTCCGGGCCTCCGATCATATGGTTTTTGTCTTTCCTTTTGTTAATGTGGTATGTCACATTGATTGATTTATGTATGTTGAGCCATCCTCATGACCCTGGAATGAATCCAATATGGTCATGGTGTATGATGCTTTTTATGTATTGTTGGATTCAATTTGCTAATATTTTGGTGAGGATTTTTGCATCTATATTCATCAAAGATATTAGCCTGTAATTTTATTTAGTGTCTTCATCAGATTTTGGTATCAGAATGATGGTGGCTTCGTAGAATGAATGTGGAAGTGTTCCTGCCTCTTCAATTTTTTTGGAATAGTTTGAGAAGGATAGGCGTAAGTTGTTCTTTGTATATTTGGTAGAATTCTTCAGTGAAGTCAGCTGATCTTGGACTTCTGTTTGCAGGGAGTTTTTTAATTGCAGATTCTATTTCACTTCTAGTAATCGGTCTGTTCAGATTATTTGTTTCTTCTTGACTCAGTTTTGGAAGGCTGTATGTTTCTAGAAGTTTGTCCATTTCTTCTAGGTTGTCCAATTTGCTGGCATATAACTATTCATAGTATTCTCTTGTGATTTTTTTGTATTTCTGTGGTGTCGGTTGTTATTTTTGCCTCTTATACTTCTTATTGTGTTTATTTGGGTCTTCTCTCTTTCCTTCTTGGTGAGCCTGGCTAGAGGTTTGTCAATTTTGTTTATGTTTTCAGAAAACCAGTTCTTGGTTTTATTGACCTTTTTCTATTGTTTTTTAATCTCTAGCTTATTTGTTCCCTCTCTGATGTTTATTATTTCCTTCTTTCTGCTGACTTTAGGTTCTGTTTGTTCTTCTTTTTCTAAATTCTTTTAGGTAGTAGGTTAGGTTGTTTATTTGAGATTTTTCTCAAGGTCTGTATCACTCTGAACTTTCCTCTTAGAACTGCTTTGCTGAATCCCATAGATTTTGTAAGGTTGTGTTTTCATTTTTGTTTATCTCAAGGTATTTTCTGATTTCTTTGATTTCATCATTGACCCATTGGTCTTTTATTAGCATGTTGTTCTTTTCCCATTTTTCTTTCTGTGGTTGGTTTCTAGTTTCATAACATTGTGGTCAGAAAAGATGCTTGAAATAATTTCTATCCTCTAAAATTTGTTGAAGCTTGTTTTATGACATAATATATGGTCTATCCTAATTTTTAAAATTTTTTATGTATTGGTTTTTTTTTTAGAAATTTTACTTAATCTTTACAACAGTCCTAAAATGAAAGGAAGGAATGAATGCCCATAAAACATATAGAATAAAAGACAGAAGTCTGTTTTCTGTATTATAAAGCAGTTCTTTTCCCCTTTAGATGATATTTACTATTTACTGAAAGCAACAAAATATTTTTAACTTTTGTAAGATTTTCAATCATGCATTTACTTTGCAAGGTGATTCACAGCTATTTTCTCCCTATTCTAAGTGAGATATGTGGATAGAAGATACATTCTATTCTTCCACAAAACAAGCATATTTGATTTCTTTTTCAGCAGTTTAATCTATCATTCTATAAAATTGTTTTCTATGGTTTGTTTTTACCTTTTCATTTTCTCTATGATTTTTTTAAAATCTAACCACAGCCTCATACTTCATCAGATTTCCTCAGTTTTTTCCCTAATGTTCTTTATTCTGTTTAAGGATTTTATCCAGGAATATCACATGACACTTAGTGATCAGGGCTCCTTAGGCTCTTCTTGGTTGTGACTGTTTTCTTAGATTTTCCTTGTTTCTGATGACTTTGATAGTTTTGAGCATTATAGGTTAGGTATTTTGGAGAATATCTCGCATTTGGGAATTTTTTGTTTTTCCCATGATTACACTGAGATAATGTGTTTGGGGGAGAAGACTACAGAAGTAAAGTGCCATTCTCATTACATTAAATGAAAGGGACACTATAGCAATATGACTTATCACTGTTGATGTTAACCTTGACCACCTGGATTGAGGCAATATATGTCAGGTCTCTCCTTGGTAAAGTTACCTGTTTTCTCTTGCTTTATGTACTGTATTTTTCAAAGAAAGTCATTACATGCAGCCCATACTGAAGTGTGAATTTATACTCCTTAAAGGTGAGGTATCTACATAAGTCAGAATTGTTCTGCACAGGAGGTTTGTCTATTCTCCCATTTATTTATTTATTCAGTCATTTATTTATATCATCATGATCTCATGCATATTCCCTTTTTACTTTGGGTTATAATATAGTAATGTTTTATTTGTTGCTCAAATTTTTCCAGCTTTGATTATTGGGAACTTTTTAGTTGGATCCTATATTCCTTTGACATACGAACAAACATGGTGAGGTTTTTGGGTTTTGTTTGTTTGTTTATTTGTGTTCTGAATATTTTCTTATTTTCTTGTAGCACAACGTGGTCCAGGTTCATCTTGTATATTTCCAATCCTTTCGTAAAATCAGCTCTTTTTCCAAGGAATCTTGATTATTTATTTATTTATTTATTTTTAGTTGGAGAATGGCATTAGAAACCAAGATCTGGGTGCTAGGTGTGCTTTCTTGCAAAATTCTTGATGGGTTATGTTTTCCTAGGTAATTTACATTTTTTCCATTTATCAAATTATTGGAAAAATCTTGTTTGTAATATGTTCATATAATGTCTGTATGATCTATAGTAATGTCACTGTTATCATTTGATATTGGTTATTTGTGCATTCTTTCTTTTTCCTTGAATAGCTTTGATAAGGGTATATAAATAATATAATATTCTTTTCAAAGAAACAACTATTGGCTCTGTTGAACCCATTTATTGCATGTCTCTTTTCTATTTTTTTCTTAAACTTTGGTTCTTTACTATTATCTTCTCCCTATTTATTTGAGTTTAGTTTGTCATTCTTTTTAAATAACCTTTTGAGTTAAATGGGTAGAAAATTAGTATTTTGTTTTTCTATATTTCTAATTATTGGACTTAAGTTTATACACTTCTCTCTGAGCAGAACTTTAGCTGTATTTCACAAGTTTTGATATGTTATACTTTCATTATTTTTTAGTTCCAAATGTTCTCTAAATCCCACTATAATTTTTTTGATCAATGAGTTGTTTAGAAATTCAGTGATAAACGTCCAAACATATGAGGGTTATCCAGTTATCTTCTTGTTGATTTGTAGTTTAAGTTCACTGTAATCAGAGACAACAGTCTATGATTTCAATAATTTGATACTTGGTGCTTTTTAGACTATTTCCTTTATAGCCCGGGGTATGACCAGTTGTGGTTAATATGTCATATACACATGAAAAGAATATGTATTCTACAGTTGTTTTATACAGTAGTCTGTGTGTGTCAATTAGACCAAGTTTGTTAAATGAGGTAACACAGACAAAATAGTTTTAGAAAAATAGTAGATGTATCACCTCAGATATATAGCAGCAGCACTTGTTTTTCTACATTTTTGTAACATATAACTTTAACTTTTGTAGGAAACTGTTTAAAAAAATTAATTTCTAGGCATGCTATGAGAATTTGGCAAAGTGGAATTAAGGCAGTAACTTTAGTCATTGTATACAAATTAGTTAGCTCTAAGAGGCCCAAGCAAAGTGAACCAACATCTTTTTTTAAGTCTCCACACCCTTTTTCTTTCTTTTTTTACCCCCTACTTTCATGGCTGCCAAGAGCTGCTTTTTTTATGTATAGATATTGGGCTGACTATTATATGAACCAATTATACTGGTTTCACCCCTTGCCCTCTTGGGATTTATAAGCTAAATAGTACCTTTTAAGTATCCTTATATTTTATGTAGGTGAGGGTTTAAATGCAATTCAGATATAAATCCAAAGTATATTATTACCTAGTAGAATATGAAGTGCTATTAGTGCCATAAAAAAATAAAGAATGGAAGGAAGGATGAACATGAAGTAACATATTCATACCATGAGATAAAATTTGCAGGTAAGAAAAGGAGGGGGCTGAATACATTTGCAGAAAAATAAATGAAATACGTTAGCTTAAAATTGAGTTAGAAGTATAGAGAGTCCAGGCAACCTCAGTCATTGCCCACCTGTGGGAGGAAGAGAATGGGGATGGAACAGTGTAAATAAAGACAAAGTAAGTGAGTGATGTGTAAGGGCCATAGGAGGGAGTCAGAGTCATGAGTTGGGAAAAGAAGGAAAAAAGGTGAGAAAGATTGCTAAAATTTGTATGATCAGTAAAGAGTACTTAAGCCTGTGACTTTCTGAATAATGGCTAAATTCAAGGAAAATCGTGCAGGAAGGAACAGAAGAATTTGCCTTTCTCCTCAGGTTATTTCCTGTTTTGTTTTCAATCTATTGATCTTTCACTTGAAGAACTTGTAGCAAGAGGTTCCTTTTAAAAACATGCACAGTGTGCGAAAGTGTGCTGCAGTCAGAAAGGAGGGAAGAGAATATTCATGCTTTATATGTGCCTTAACAGTGTTCAAAAGCAATTTATTCAATTACAAGACAAGAAGAATAATTTATGACTTTAAAAACTCAAACAGCTGGAAGAAACAGCGTGAATGTGCTGACACATTCTGAGCTTCTGATTAATGAGTGATTCAGGTATTTCAGGAATAAAAGATGGTGTTTTCAATGGTTGTTCTAAGAGAAATTCTTTTTTAACAGAAACATTAAATCTCAGTACCATAATATTTAAATAATCTCTTGACTCCATTTCTATGTACTTATGATTCCAACCTCTATATCCATATACTATAATCAGTAATTTGGCAGATGTGATTTTTGGTCTTTAAGATAAGTTTCTGTGTTGAAATTTTGAGGTATGTGTTGTGGGGTGGCTGTATATGTGCATATTTTTGAGCTATATCTGTGGCATTCTTATTTTCTTGTTTTGCAAAGCTGTCCATATGCAGGCAAAAAGGCTGATGACTTTTATGTTATTATTTCTTTCTATTAATTAGAAAAACCCATCCCCCCTTTGTCTGTTGCAATGTTTCTCTCTTATTCCCTGGGATTAATGGGGGCAGATCAGCAAACACAGACGATTCTGCAGCAGGGATGCCAGATTCATTTTCAGGATTCATCTTTGAGCCAGCATATTGGTTCTACCTGCTGCTTAGTGTTACAGTTATTATTGAATTTAGCAGATGGAAGGGGAGAGTTTTAAACTTGGGAACACAGATGGAGAGCAGACTTCAGAGGATTATTCTAGAGTTCAGAGAAAAGTTGTTTCACTCCGAAACAAATCCTTAGAACTAAAGTGATTAAGTCTCTATGCCTAGACATAGAGAAAATGCACACAATTAAAACCAGTCAGCCATCCAAGAAATGTGTTCTGACCAATGGTTTCAGGTTATCCAACAAGAATCAAAACTAACAAACTGAAGGCTAGCTTTTTTTCCTAGCTTAAAAAAAATTTAAATCTTGTTTTTAGCAATAACAGCAAAAGGAAGTAAAGAGATTTTCATTGGTATAGCTTATCGAGATTTGGATATTTGTAATATGGGAAAAGGTATTAGATGCTTCTTAAAGGTTTCGTAGGTTAGTATTTAGGGAATTTACAACTATTTATAATATGGCCAAAAGTCCAGCAGATTCAGAAAACTTATCTCCTAGGAAATGACTCACATTAATCAGACTCATAAGAGAATGAGCTATAAAGACAGAATACGAGTTTACTAATTTTCTTTGAGAAATGTAGGTGTATCATAGGAATTGAAATATTCAAGTAATCTCTATGTATGGAGAGCAATTTAGAAAAACAAGTCATAACCAGATCGTAACAATTACAGAATTTTTTCCACACAGAGAATTTTTGTCCCTGGGAAGAATATCTGGGAAATTTGTAGAATAAACCCCATAGTTATTTCCACAATGGAGATGACCTTGCAGATGCAACTAGACTGTTAAAATCCCTTTTAACTGAGGAGTAGAGCAGCCATGTAGATAGCTGATTCTGGAGCCAGACTGCCTAGATGTGAGTCCCACTGTGCTATTTACTAGCTGTGTGACCCTGGGCAAGTTTCTTAACCTATCTGAGCCTCAGTTATAGTTATTTCATTTAGAGATTAATAATACTACCTGTATCATAGGTTTATTATAAATATTAAATGAGTTAATATTTTTCTGAAAAAAGACTAGAACAGTCCTATAAGTAAACACTATGTGTTTGCTAAATATATATTATATATATGTTATTATATATGTGTATAGATATATGATACATATGTATGATATGCTCTAAGGAGTAATCTTCTAAAGTTATTTCCTGAATTCAAGATTTAAAGCTTTGCTTCAGGGACTTCCCTGGTGGCGCAGTGGTTAAGAATCCGCCTGCCAGTGCAGGGGACATGGGTTCAATCCCTGGCCTGGGAAGATCCCACATGCCGTGGAGCAACTAAACCCGTGTGCCACAACTACTGAGCCTGCGTTCTAGATAGAGCCTGTGGGCCACAACTACTGAGCCTGCGTGCCACAACTATGGAAGCCCATGTGCCTAGAGCCCATGCTCCACAACAAAAGATGCCACCACAATGAGAAACCCATGCACAGCAACGAAGAGTCACCCCCGCTCGCCCCAACTAGAGAAAGCCTTCGCACAGCAACGAAGAACCAACGCAGCCAAAAATAAGTAAATAAATGGATAAGCCTTTGCTTCATTATTTCATTGGATAAGACCTTGGAGAAGACCTCTCTAGCCCAGTTATCACATCTCTAAATGAGAATATGAGCAAGAGTACCTTAGAGGGTTGTTTTGAAGATTAAATGACTTATGCATGTGAAACACTAGGAAAGTGCCTGGCACACAACAGATATCCAATAAATATAAGTAATTATTATTCTGCTCCTCCTGGACTATACTTAGAAATACTATATCAATTTATTTTCCTTTCCTAGTTCTAAATTTTTACAGTGTATCCACCAATCTCATTTAATTCTTTTGCTCTTTCAGTAGATAACTTGTAGACCTTGAAGACACTTGGACTTCAAATGTTTCCTCTTTTATTGCTTGTTCATGTGTTTTAGCTGCTAACATTTATAGAGCTTTATCTGCATGTGTGTGTGCCCCTGAAATAAAGTTTCTACGGCCATCACTTCCACATATCTCTGTGATATACGTACTTCCTCATACTTAACTGATAAAAATTTTAAGGATTAGAGGAGATAAGAAATTTGTTCAAACTGTAGCAGCTAGAATTCAAGCCCAAGACTTTTAGACCCAGTGTATTTGTTCTTGCCTACCACTCTATGGCAGGAAGTCTTAGAGGATCTCCCATGTACTGATGATACTGACATGCAGTAAAAATTACTGTGTAATTAATGTGGAAGTGTTAGAGACCACAGTAATGCACATGAATCAAAAATTGCAGATAAAATAAACTTCATCAATAAAACAAGGTGAGGTTCACGTAAGTACAAAGTCCAGATTGAAAAATAATTTAAAATTCCAGTATTGCTTTCTAGCATTATAAATGTTTTAATCAAAGATATAAACTGGCACAGATTGTCAATATATGGCCAGTTCATGAAAGTATACCAAAAAAGTATACCATTCACAGCAAACTTACATAGTTTTATAAGCAATAAACTTAAATGATTTTTTTCAAGCAAGAAGTAATTATATTTTAGTATAAAGATAGTTTTAATTTAATACAAAAAGTAAAAGCATCTTACATTATTGCAGACTTTAAATTAGTCTGTTCATTTTAGTTCAGTTCAATTCGATTTGATTCTATTTGATACAATTTGAGTCAAAATATATTTATGGAATATTATTATGTATGAGGCATTATGCATGGGCTAAACATAATTAGTTTTTATTTTATATGTGTTTGGATAAGGCACACATAAAAGGAAAGAATGAAGCATTTTATTTTGTTGGCTTTTTCTTGTAAAAAATGTTAAAAGTTCTTAACAGGCCCTTTTTACAAATTTAAAATATAAAACTTTTAAAAGAAAGTATCTTATAAGATACTTTATAAACCTTATAAACATGCTTCTGTTTTATATCATCATCTCTTAAAGGATAAAGCAGACAAGGATGAGGAAAGGAGGCAAAGAGACTCAGAGTTAGGCACACATTACTATCAATATAACCAGTGGCGAGCTAGTGACATACTTTCTTTGGTGAAAACAATGTCCCAGATTTGTAAGGCTTGCTGATTTCCCTCCTATCCTGGCCAAATTCAGTCCACTAATGATTTAACAACCAGCTTGTGAAGTACCTAAATATTTAACAAATGACTTTTAGGAGCCATTTCAAGTAAGAGCAGGCTCCAGTGCACCATTACTGCAACCCTATGTGTTTCCTTGGTGGAGGCAGATTTGGCCGTTATTGTGTGTTTTCTCTATTAGACTGTAAAATCCCCCAAACAGTATTTGTATCTACCATGCATAGCTTTGCAGCTTCCCACACCTGGCCCAGTGCCTAGGGTAGATTAGACTCAGGAAATACTTTGGAATGAATTTTGTTTACTCTGTGTCCCTCCCCACCCCATACCAGAGGATTCTCCTCACAAGCCTCTTCAGGAAAGAGGCCTAACTACATAATCCTTCATTCTTTGGATGTCTGTATTATAAAAAGAGAACCCTGACAATCATTGGTAATAATATCTACCCACATTTATTCGATTCAAGTATTTTAATTTAGGTACTTCCTCAATGTGGCAAAAATAATGGTAAATTCTACATATACAAAGATGAAAGCTATCAAGAACTCATGAAGGAACACAGTCCAGCCAGAAAGAAAAACACGGACAGTGGGGTGTGATAGGGCTATCACACTTACAGGGAAGAGAAGCATGCACACAGGGCTATGGAAACGGATGGCTCTAGCTCGACCAATGCAGGATGATACCAAATTGTTTCTTTTAGTTCTTCCATGCCTAGTGCTGTGCTTTCCGATGAGAGCGCTGTGCTTGGTTAATATTCACAGATTAAGTGACTGACTTTTCACCCACTTTATCTCAGTGAAGTTCTGTCTCTTTAAAATAACAAGAGATAAAACTTCACTGAGATAAAGTGTTGTGGAGAAAATATATCTTCTCATATCTATGAGCTCAGATCTTGTTGGAAAATGACTTAAAACAGAAAAAAAAAAAACAAAACAGTGAGTTTAGAGTAGAGCCTGATCACGCCATCCAGCTTTACCAAATACTTTTGTAGTTGATCCCCAAATGAAATGATTGCCATTCTTGAAAGTACGAGGCTTATCGAATAAAAAGGACTTTGTTAGCATTCAACTATGTGGCCGTTAGCTGCAGAACTAGAAGAAAGACTTGACAGTTTTTCTCTTATTTTATTGAGCAAGTTTAAGGAAATGTTCGGCCCGTCCTAGAATAAAATTTTATAAGCAGAAAAGTTATAATGTTCCCTGTATTTGCAACTGTATGGTCAGTCCACTCAAGCTGGCTGTTCTCTTGCCCTCTGTACTTCCCCTGCCCGAACAGCGCCTGCTTCACCTGCAGCCTATTCACTGACTGAAATTCCTAGGTACTTGCTGCAGGCCCCAGCTGTTGATTGTTCTTATCAAAGGGGCTGTGAGGGGCGTGCCCCTCTGCTGGTTTCCCTGGTAACCGATGAACCAATCAGAGGTCAATTCCCCATAATTGGCAATCTCCCCTTCCCTCGGAGGAACGCCGGCCGCCATGTTTAGCTCACCATCTCCTGCTCACGGTGGGGGTATTGCTCCAGAACCTTGCTTCAGACAGGTAAGCTCCGCCATCCATTAAACCACTGCAGGTCAGTAGCAACCATATTAGTAGTCTTGTCCACATCTCTTCCCACAGTGAACACCTGTAAGACAGGTCTTAAATTTTACTTAATTAATGGCGTTTTTGTCTAGCTGGAGGCCAAATGATTTTTGGTTTTTGGGTTTTTTTTTGCGGTACACGGGCCTCTCACTGTTGCAGCCTTTCCCATTGTGGAGCACAGGTTCCGGACGCGCAGGCTCAGCAGCCATGGCTCACGGGCCCAGCCGCTCCTCGGCATGTGGGATCCTCCCGGACCGGGGCACGAACCCGCGTCCCCTGCCTCGGCAGGCGGACTCTCAACCACTGTGCCACCAGGGAAGCCCGGCTAAATGATTTTTAACTTTCAACCAGAGATATATTAATTATGCTCTCAGTTCCTGGTGGAACCGTGCTACCTGAAGGACCCACTAGGCTGAGGGGCCTCTCATTCTTAGACAAAACAGAGCCTCCTCCCTATTCAAACCCTGGCTTCCCCCCTGTTTAGATCAGCATCCGCTGAGGCACCGCAGTGCCCACGTGCATGTCGTATTCCAACCTAATCTCATTGACTCTCCCATTGGCCGCACTAGGCCAAATGCAAGAACAATTTCATACCCACTTGCTTAAAAACAGCGTTTTGAAAATTACTACTAGCTATTATGATCAGATATAATGTGGTCCTTTATCCCCATTCACCTTTAAAATGCTACTCAGCCATCACAGAATTTACAAAAGATGGGCAGAGGGAAAGGGGAACTTGACAGAAATTAAATCGAAGAAACAAAAAGGCCCAAATCCTGCAGCTACCTCTGTTAGGGGGAAAACCAAAGAGAGCAAGTTCCTTTTAAAACCAGGCAACTGGGCTAATGGCTTAACGCTACGCACTCTCAGCCCATGGATGAGGATCCAGCTGACTTATAAAATGCATTCTGTTCAGCTTGCAGTCCTGTTGTTTCTCAAATGGCCTTCCCTGGCATGAACTGAGGCTGGGAAGGGAAGCCACATGTAAACACTGGGCGGGGCCAGCAGAATAAACCTGCATGTGAGCAGCTGCAAACAATCCATTTTAATTCCAAGTCTGTTTAAGGACCGTGGGTGTTATCGTTAGGGAGGTGGAAGTGAAAGTGGAATTGGATTTGGCAGGCATGTATTTTCCTATGGACTGTGCTCAGTTCTTTTAATCATAGTTATTATGAATGTTCCTTTCCAATTTATGCCTCTTGTCACTTTGTGCTTTCATGTTCTCCCCACCATCTGCTAGTCGAGGGTATGGAGAGTAGTTTTTGATTCTATAAATAATAAGGTGGAAAGGTGATTACTATTGAGCTGTATAAACACACGCACACAAGTCTGCCTGGCTTCTGCCCTGCAGGGCTAAACAATTGCGGACATTTGACAAAGGTTAGAATTATCGGAAGTGTGCGAGGACCTTGGTTGTAATCATGTAATTTTCCAAATACAAATGTCTGAGTGTATCATGGAATTATCTTCAGCTATATGACCTTGGGCACTTGCCTCCATTCTCTGGGCCTCAGTCTTTCCTTCAGCAAACCAGGAATAATTCCTAAGGTCCTTTCAGGTATGCCATTAGTACTTTTATCGTTCATTTATTAGCAGGTCGTCTTTATAATAGTGCTTGAAGTGGGAATGAAGCACAGGACTAGAAAACAAAAGGATATTTGATTATTTAAATTCAATTTCATCCTTTTTCCTGCAGCCTCTATCCTGTGTGTCAACCCACTAATTCTGGGCACCTTTTCTTATTCCATCCTTTAATTCACTGCCCATGGTCTAGTCTTTCTGACCCCTCCCATTCTTAACCTCTGGAAACACGTGTGTATGTTAGATTGGGGTATGGATTACACCATAATGAAATTCATGTGGTGGTGGGGACCATTTCTTTACCTTTTATTCTCTGAAAACTGTTTTAGCTGAGATATTAAAGTGCAGTTGTTACATGGATGAGTTTTCAAGGCTTTTGAAAAAGTTTCCCCAGTGTGAAGGGTATTAGCTCTGGTGTCCTGGCCAAAGTCCAAATGAGTAATTACATTCTTCCCTGCTACATCTTTCCTGTAGTTTTAATTGGAGATGGCATTCTTTATTTCTTTACCTCTACTGGTATCTATTATTCCTGAGCATCTGTTAAAACTTCGCTGCATTTCACTCCAGTGGCGAATTCTTTGCAGTAGTTATCCTAGTATTAAATGGCCTCTTTAAATACACCCCATTTGCAGTTTATGTGTGGGCGTGAGCAGGTGTGAGTAGAGACTTAAATACAATGATTTATAAAGTGCCTTTGGATCCTGGATGGAAAGGGCAATTTAGACCTGGGTTATCAGCAGTATGTGAAAAACATGCTTCTGTAAACCGGTTACTAATTACGCAATTACCTTTAGTGGCACAAGTAAAAAATGTGATGCTTTTCAGCAAATTCTAGATTTAAGTAAATAATTCTTGGCGACAACTGATGAATTGTATTAAGTAGTCTTTACTAGATGCAATTTAGAGTAAATCATTTTCTAGAACAACAAAAACAAAGAACCCCAAACCTAAAAGAGCATGATAAAGTAATTGTAATCTGTAATAAATTTGTCTCTCTAGAAGGAATTTTATATAAAGAAAAATATTTGCTTATTATTTTTCTTTCTAGAAGAGCATTTGTGTACTTTAGCTATACATGGAAAGTGGATAAGGAAAGCTGTTACATACTAGTAGGGTCAGGTGACATTTTTCACAGTTAGATGATATTCTCCTGGATCTTATAAACAAAGCTACTCCTAATAAGGGTAATTTGGGGACTGATATTAGCTCTGATTTAAGGACAGTTGCACCAAAGGGACAAATAAAGGTGTATGCCACTACTGTCAAAAAACAGTTCTTCCTGGCATGATAAAAACTAATCTATAACTCTTCAGTTTGGGGTTCCAGAATTGTTACAGTGATGCTCCAGTTCATAAATCTACTAATTAGTTCTTATAAATGTCCAAAATATCCAGCAGAAGTGGGGACACAGTAGACACCATGGAGGGTGCATTAGACTCTCTGCTAAGTTTGGGGGACTCAGGGTTGTGATTTCTCCCCCTAGCTCTTGATTAGTAAGAAATAGAGGAAACCCAAATCACTAGTTCCTTCTCGCCAATGGAGACAGAAATATTGGTGCTATTTTCCTGTACCATAAAGGTTGCAGTGTATTAAGATGGGAAACATTTTACTCTGGCTTTATAAGAGATTTAAATATGCCCTGCAAGATCATGGTTCTCTGGCAAAATGAAGTATCTATACACCTTAGTGAGCCCAAATGACAGACAGTCTGGTGAAATAAATCCAAATATCATCTCCTCTGAGGAGACTGTCATATTCATTGTTTGCCTAGACCAAAAGGAAGCCTGTAGCCCTACCTACTTTTAAAAAATAAATGATATCAATCTAATCTTACCAATCAATACATATCATAAAATGATTCATTGGGCTGTAGTGACCAGGAGTGATTGTGGAAACAACTGAGATTGATGACTTGGCTGTATCCCAGCCCACTGTGCGCTCTTCAGTGGAGGGCCTAATATAATATCCAGAATGACGTGAACATTCTTAGTAATGTTATTGTTACTAAAATTGAAAATATGAGCAGCCAGTGGGGAGGGACAGGAGAGAGTATCTTTGGTAGAATTAGCTGAACCCTCACTTGGTACCTAGTGAAAATAAATCTGATTCCATTATTTATCCTTTTGACTTTCTCCAAGATCTGAAGGTGTTGAAAGCCCCAGCTAAGTGTCCTATTCCACAGAAAACATTTTTGTATTTGCATAATATTTTCAGAGATGCTCAGCTCATCCTGAGCCTGAAGAGATACGGATGTTCTCTGCATATTTTATGTTGCTTTCATTTTCTACAAAGACTTGGTCTAAATTGCAAGATGGAAATGGATATACAGTGGGTGTTTGTCATGGGCAGTTAGCAGGTCTTTCTGTGATGTATAAAGTAGGAAAATCCCAAATGTAACTTGTCTTATTTGAGTTATAGTGGTCTTGAAAATTATCAGTGTTTGAACTGAAGAAGGAATTTTCTTTTCCTTATACGTGTTCCTTCTGGACTCTTTAACTTATTCTTTGTAAGTATAGATAATTGCATATAAAGAGACTCTTCACATTTCATAGATAGGTTTATTCCAGATTTTTTATACTGAGTTTATGGTTAATAGGTCAGTCAACATTAAGCTTTAAGTTTCCCTTACAGTCTGTTCAAATCCCAGTTGTCCTCTTACTACTGGTTTATTCATTTATTCATTCAGCAAACATTCATTCTATGCTGGGCAAGTGCCAGGAACTAATGATACCAAGAAAAATAAAGCATAATCCCTATTATCAATTGTGTTTCTGTCCACATTCTGCCTGGTATTGGTATTTTAGTAGACCATCACTTTAAAAAACCAAACTTTTCCTATGAGATGTAAATGTAATGAAATTAACAATGAATTTTTCATGAATTAATTTTGAACTAGGTCTAAGATACAGGATTAGGAGGTAATTCAAGTTATTTTTCTTTCAAATAAAATGTAAAATCAAGATAATCATTTATAGCCATTTAAGATTCCATGATATTTGGCTTTGAACTGTTTGTTTCCTACCACTTCCCTTTGAGAAATTATATTTCACTTTTCTGTGTTTTCTTACAGATTTAATTTATTAGAAAACCTTCAATTTCTACTCTTCTCTGTTGTACAGAGTTGCTCTTTTGTCTGTTAAACAATAATCATAATGTACTCAAAATGTCCCCGTTTCAGTTACTAGTAAAGGGATCCTAGTATACAGAACTCAAAAAGTGTTTCTCAGAACCTTTGAGATATCTGGTGATATATTAATTATAATGAACTGAGGGTATAACTCTCTGCTTATATAAGGGACTCAATGTAGTTCTTTCTCCCTTGATTTCAGAAATGAAATATGAAATTTATATATCAATTCTTCAAACACTGCCATCATTATACCAGTTTCCTACATAGGTTACCTATTCCAGATTAATGTAAATTCCTCAACCCAGCAGTGAAGATACTCGTTCTGCTAGATACTCTACTTTCTGCTAGATTCTGGGAAAACAGAAAGAAAGAAAAACAAAAGAAAAAGGAGAAACAGAGCTTATGCTCTGAAGAACTATATAGTCTAATGGGGGACACAGGAAGTAAATATTCCCACCATGCCCTACCTCAGCCCCAATTCACCCAAAGGATAGAAAACAATTCCATTGGTAACACTGGCTCTCTGTGGTAAAGTTCCCCAGGGATGATGTTAGCGGTCATAGTGGCAGCAATGGTGATATGGTAGTGACGGTGGTGATAGTGTAAGTTGTGCTCCATCAATTGGGACTTCGAAATGAACTGCAAACTATGTTCTCTCTTGCCCTACAGTCCTAAGCAACTGAAGTTACAGAACAGTGGGGGCATTACCTTATTACTCTGAGGTATTTGTGTACATGTGTGTCTTAAAGTAGTTCCCTATATTATTCTGGGTGGTGTGGAAGTTGGATGGGGCTTGTTACTAAGGGAAGGGACATACATAAAGGAAGGTACACATTATTAGAGTTACATATGATTTCCTTTTTACTTCCACTGGAACAAAAGAAAAATGATACAAGATATTCATAGAATTCTTCGGAAATGTATAGAAGCAGCACCTATCTCAAAGTGCAGGAGTGATATGACTCAGTATCGGGGAAGAGTGATCATTTGAGCTTACTCCAGGTGAATGAATAGGAGTTCACCAAGCACATAAGAGAAAGAGAATTAAAGGGGAAGTTGTTACAAGTGGAAGTATTGTCATTAGTAGAAGCTTGATCGTTGGTGTAAATCAACAAATTGTGGGATCGCAGGTCTTTGTTTATGACTTGACAATAGGAATCCGCAAGTTAAAAAGTGAAGAGCCAATTAGGGGAAAATTGTGAAAGGTTTAAATGTTATGTAAAGCATTTAGGATATTATTTAGAAAGTCACTGAAGAATTTTAAGCATGGGTTGGTCAGCCATGAGTTTTGGCAAAATCATTGTGAGAGCAAAATAGAGCATGGATTAAGGGTGAGGGCAGAGAAACCAGTGAGATGCTCTATAAGTTATCCCATTATTTCCTACTGAGCTGAACTAAGAAAGAAGTCTTGGGATAGGGAGAAGGAAATGGATTTGAAAGATAACTGGTGTTTGGTGACTTATTGAACATGAGCATGAGGTGATAAAGGAGTCTGGGATAATTCCCAGGGTTTCCTCTTGGTCTCAGAGGTCTGTGAGTGGTGCCATTAAGCAAGCTAGGTAATTCACAAACGTGAGTCTGTTTGGGTGATTTGGGGGCATCTATTCTCTCCCCAACCAGAATGTAATATTCTCAAGGTCAGGGTCCTTTTCTTTCATTTCTTTTATTCTAGCCATTGTGTGGTACCTACACAAGTTGTATTAACAATTAATTGCTGAATAGAATAAAGAAGCACAGATGAGCCATTAGCATTTTACTGAGAGGTACAGAGAAGCATAGGAAATAGTTAAGAGAACCACATATATATTTGCATTAAACATGCATTACATTTGCATATAATTTGAGTAAATCTGTCAAAATATTTTCATTTTTCATGTCCATTTTAAATATTCAAAGTCTATTATTGATGTCTTTTAAAGGAGCCAATATCCATAATAGACAAAATGTCAGTAGCATGCTAAGGACAAGAAGGGGCAAACCTACTCGCATTTATTCATATTCAGATACTCCCAAAGGGCTATTTACTCCTCTTCCTAAAGGTTATTTGTTATACTTGTAATTAACACAACATTAGTTGGGAGTTTAACAATGATCTGGTGAAATTCTCTCTCTCCTGCCTCAGAAAACCTCGTCAGTAGTTAGCAAAGTTCACTTACTGGCAACCTAATCATGGAAGGGCTTAGAGAAAGCATATTTAGCAAGGAGAATATAAGATTGTACCCTCCTGTCAAACTACGGGCATCTTATTCTTCCATTTTGTTTTAATATATCTAGAAGGAGCTGGACACCTATTGGGCGGATTCTTGGCAGTGAATTCAAGTTAAAAGGGAAGAATGGTTCCCAATGTCCCCTCCTACTTGTGCCAGTCTGGCAACATTACAATCACCCATAGAGCTCACCAAAAGACAGATTCACAGTCTGCATCACTGGAGATTCTCTCAATACAGCTGAGGGAGGGTTTTGGCATATGCAGTTTAAACACTGAGGCAGAGCCAGGACTGAGAATCATTGAAATAAATGACCTTAGAAGGTTCTTTGTACCTAGTGTTTTCAGGATTTTTCTCAATACTTGCTTGCCATGGAGCAGTGAAGAGACCTGGCTGTGACTCTGACTCCTCACAAACCTGAGAAGGACTCTGAGGCCTAAACACATGGAAGTATTGAGTATAATCTAGATCATGCACTGAGCCTCTGGGACTCAGAGATGGGTCATCTGGATTCCCAAAACTCCAGGACCTTCTCATCTGACCATAGTAACACTAAGTAGAAATCTTGAGCTTCTTGAGCCAAGCTTGGGCCTTATTTTTAACCAGCACGTTATATATAAAATACTTAACACTTGTCTAATCATATTTGAGCTCTTCTTATATAACTGCCAAATATTTCTTGAGTTTCTTTCCTTCTTCCACCCTCCCTTCCTCCTCTTCTCTCTTCCTCCTGTCATTTCCTTCTGTCAAAATTCAGACTTGATATGAGGTGTTTATTGAGCAAGAAGGAAACTATTCAAAACCAGGGAGACTTCCAACCAAAAGTGGTTAAGAAGCTTGGCTCTCAGTAGCTATCGCTCAGTTCATAAAGCATGAATTCGAGAAAGTACATTTGTTGTTGTTGTGTGTGTGTGTTTTAATGGTTGGTGACTAGAAGCTTACATTCCTTTTCTCTGAGTAAGCTTACTTGTTTGTAGCTGATTATCTAAGAACTGTAAGGTCATGCTGACATGCAGAAGGCATTTCAGGGAAATCAGGGCAGTTTTACGTTTTGGTTACTTGAGTGTTTGATCCAGGGGTATGTTCAAACTGTGGCTTCCACTTTGGTTTTTCTTAACACTTCCTTAACAACGGGAGCAGAATATTGAGTTAGTCACATATCTCATATTGTGGTCCACTTTCAACTTGATCGGTGCATGGCTACTCTCTGATTTATTTTTCTTCCCAATACTCATTTCCCTTATTCCTACCCAGACATAATCAGCTGTGCTAATATGCTAGGTATGTATTCTTAAATATGTGTCTGTCTTTGTTCAATAAATAATGCTGGTTTTGTGGGTCATTTTACATAAATGATGTGCTAAAAAGTCTATTTCTTATTTTCAGCTGAGTATAATTTTTAGGATCTACTCATTCCATTGTGTTTACATTTAATTTGTTTCTTCTCATAATTGCATTGTATTCTGTTGGATGACTCCAATGCATTTTTCTTATCTGTTCTTGCTTTTATGAACGTATGGATTGGCTTCAGTTTTTGCACTGACATAAACAATACTGTTACAAACATTCTCATTCAGATCTCTTCCTAGATCTGTGAAAAAGTTTCTTCAGATATATGTCCAGGAGTTGCTGTGTCAGAGGCTATATGTTTAATTAATTGCTCTAAGTACTGCCAAGTTGCTCTCCACTACATTATACTAGTTTATACTCCCACCAGCAATGCTTGGGATTCCCTATTTCCCACTTCCTGCTCACTCCACACTTGGAATCATTCAGATTTAAATTTTGCCAATTTCCATTTTCCTCATTTTTCTCATTTTGAAAGAGTTTGCATGTGTTTTCATACTGTTTTTAACCATTTAGGGTTCATCCCTCATCCATTTTTCTTATGGGCTCCCTGTCTTTCTTCTCGTTGATTTTAAAGAGTTCCTTGCTTAAGCAGAAAATTAATCATGTGTCATTTTATATAGAACAATGATCTCCCAATCTTTCACTTGTTAACTATACCAATGGCACTCTTCATTAAATGAAAGTTTCAAAAATTTTTTTGTTGTACTCAAAACCATTCATTTTTTATCTAATTGTTTTTCTTTAGTGATCTTGTTTAGAAAGCCTTTCTCCATCCTTAAGACATATTCCCCTCCATTTTCTTCATTTAGCTTTATTTGTTCACGTCTTATCTTTAGGATTTTAACACATTTTGAGTCAATTTTTCAACATGATATGGGAGAGAAATCTAGATTTATTTTTCTCCGTATTTGTGGACTAGTTTTCTTAACACTCATCTACTAAAAATTAGTCCTTTTGCCATTGATATGTAGAACTACCTTTATAATACTTCAAAATTCACATACTTAAGAACTTTCTTTTCTGTTACAGAGGTGTATCTCTGTTTCTTCATCAGTACAATACTGCCTTTTTGGTGCTTTTCATTATATGATAGGAGAATGTCCCTCTTTGCTCTTCATTATCAGAAATTGGCCTTATTTATTTACTTTATTTTTTACCCTTTGCGTGTGTGTGTGTGTGTGTGTGTGTGTGTGTGTGTGTGTGTGTGTGTATGTTTGCTAGGTTCTGCAAAATACCATATTTTTTGTTGGGATTTTATTTAATTTATAGACCAAATTTAGGAAAAAAATAATATCTTTATAATAGAAATGCATGATACCTTGAGCTTAATATATCTCTTCACTTTTTCAGTTACTATGTTAAGAGAGTTTTACAATTAACTCTATAAAGATCTGAGGATCTTACTATGTTTCTAAGTTTTCTATATTCAGCAAAAAGTTTCTGTAAGTTTTTGGAATACACTATACTTCATACTAAGGGTGTTTTCTACTCCCAGTTTTCTAAGTTTTAATTGATAGATTATATTTGCAAACAAGTTTTCATCGTTTATTAAGATACGTATGTGGTTATTTTCCTTTGCCCATTAGTGTACTGAATTACACTGCTACTTTGCTGATGTTAAATCATCTCTAATTTGGGGGATAAATACTTTCTAATCAGAATAAATATTTTTAATATACTCATGGATTTGATTAGCTAAGTATTTAGAATTTTCTTATGTATATTCAAAATTTTAATGGGCCTATAATTTCCATTTGTTGTACTGTTCTTATTTAATTCTTTGAATTTGAATACACCAAGTTACCGTTTTTCTATTTTGTAAAATAATTTTTTAAATTTAAGAATTATCTATTTCTTGAATTTTAGGAAGATTTATCTATAAAATCACCTGGGCCCAGGTTTTTTTTGTTGTTTGTTTTGTTTTTGTTGTTTTTTGGGGATTTTTTGGAAGAAAATCTTTGATTGCCATGTTATATAATTATTTATCTATTAAATCTTCTATTCTTGCCTTGATTTATAAATTTCTTACTTTTCTGATATACTCTTTGTTTAGATTTGGAAATTTCTTATATAATAGTCCTTTGTAAACATTTTATTATTTTTCTCATTCTCTATTGTGTCTTTTTCTCACTTTCCATCAGTGGCATATTCTCTCTGTCCCTCTCTCTCACCTATTGTGAAAAGTCTCTGTATTTTATTATTTTTCTCAGAAAACCAGGTTTTTGGTTTTATTAATTACCTCTTTTCACTTCAGTAATTTCTGTTCTAATATTTTCTTTATTTTTGTATTTTTGTATTTACTAAATTCTTGACTTTAAATGTTTAGCTCATTTGTTTTTCAGTATTTTTGGTTTTCAGATAAAGCACTTAAAGCTACAAATTTCTCTCTGTTACAAGTTATCTGTGCCCAATGATTTTGAATGTACTATTTTTAAGGCCACTTAAGTATTTTTTAATGTCTTAAGATTTTATTTTTCTTCTATCTTTATTTTTTATTTTTTATACAATTTTAAAGGTTACTTTCCATTTACAGTTATTACAAAATATTGGCTCTATTCCCCATGTTGTACAGTATGTCTTATATCCAGGAGTTTGTACCTCCCACTCCCCCACTCCTTTGTTGCCCCCCTCCCCCCCCCACTGGTAACCACTAGTTTGTTCTCTATATGTCTGTGAGTCATCTTCTTTTTTGTTATATTCACTAGTTTGTTGTATTTTTTAGATTCCACATATAATTGATATCAGACAGTATTTGTATTTCTCTGAGTTATTTCACTTAGCATAATGCCCTCCAAGTCCATCTATGTTGCTGCAAATGACAAAATTTCATTCTTCTTTATGGCTGAGTAGTTAAAAAAAAAATCTGTAATTGGTAAAAACTCAAAATCTTTTTCTTTTCCTCTTTTTTTTTTTTATCTTTAGCCAAAGACTTGTTTAGAAATATCAGTGACTTTTTTGTCATTACCAGACAAACTGTGGCATCTTAGCTCTACCTTTTATGAATAATTTCTGATTTTATTGTATTTTTGTCAGAGAATATTGCCTTAATGATAAATCTTTGGAATTCATTTATGCTTTCTTTCATTAGTATATAGTCAGTTTTTATGAATATTCTATATGTACTTGAAAAGAATATGTATCTCTCGGTTATAGGAGGTAAAGTTCTATATTTGTCTATTTAAATCAAACTATTCAAATCATGTTCTTAATATATTCCATATCTTTCCTCATTTTTTTTCTTTTGTCTGCTTTTTCGGTTGGTTCTGGGAAGTGTAGTTTAAATCTAAATAAATATTTGATTTATATAATTCTCTTCGGTGAGCTGTTGGTTTATATATTTTAGGACTGTATGGTTAGGTGTATATATATTCATTCTTGTTTTATCTTTCTGATATATTTTATATAATTTCTTTTTGATTGGCTCATATATTCATTTGCATAAAATACCTGTATCTCCAAAGTCAAAAGCCTTTATTATCCCTTTCCCCTCCTTAGTGCTATTGCTATAACAGTTTCACAGCTAGGTATTAGCAAGGCCAACCAATATGAATAACTATCCCTAGGTTTTTCTCCCTACTTCCCAGTATCCCTGTGCGTCCTAAGTCAAGTAGTAGATTATGCGTATGTGTATGAATCAATGAGTACTGAATTGTCCCTGCTAATAAGCACCTCACTCCCACATTCTGAGTAGAGTGGAAAAGAGAGGTTTTCCCCCAAATAAAAATGGAGAAAGATGCTAACCCCTGGAAGGTCTCATTGTTTGAAGGGGGGTTGTAGGACATGGGCTAATGGATATCAAGTATAAGCATAGGCATGTGGCACATGCATGTTGCTTCATTTTTTCTACACCTTTTCCAAAATAGGGAAGGAATGGAGTTTCAGTGAAAAAACTACATTTACCCAATCCCACAGAGCCAGTGAAGTGATGGAAGTGAAATAGAAACATTGGTCATTCTGATTCTCAAGTTCACATTCTTTGAATCAAGCCAAACTGCCATTCTGTCATTCTATATTAAGGAAATTTGAGGTAAGGGAGTACCTTTTATCTCAGGATTCTCTAGGAATTGAAAGTCAGGGTGAAAATATCCTGGTTTTACACTTTGGTCTGTAGATGGATAGGATGACTCTACAAAAAGAAATACCAGGGAGATGGGATTGCTTTTAAAGAAACCCAGCACTGCTGACCAGCCTAGCACAGTGTTACTGAATGTCTTTCAAGGTTTTTCTTTAAAAAAAAAAATGTAACAGAGAAATTCAAATTGTTAAAGTTAATTTGCAGGATTAAATTGCCATTTCTCAATAGCAATGTAATTTGTAGTATAAATTACAGGACTGTAGCTTTCAGGCATATTTTATCAATATATTTCCAATGATTTAATAACAATATTTCTCAAAAAGAAGCCAAGACACTTTTTTCCTCTTTTTAAATGAACATGTTCAGAGGGTTTTCATCAGTGTGCTAGCCAACTCTGCAAAATTTCTAGTAAATAAATTATCACCAGGAGGCTCAAAATCCATTACCATAAAAAAAGCCATTTTTCCCTCCCTAATCGATTGCCCACTGTCCAACTGCTAATGGGACCATACACACATGTTGTGCAGAGGGAATTCATTTTCAGGTTCTCTCTCTTTTCTAGAATTTATTTTACAAAGAATTTCTCACTGAACTCATAAATTAGTCAATGCATAAAATGAACACTTCAGCTTCCATCAGGAGAAACATTAAGGTTGTGCAACTAGAGAATTTTCCAAGCTGGTTCTCAAGGAAATGGAGGTTGCACTAGGTGCTTTGCAAACACTATGGTGCCTTCCTTCCTGAGAGAGCCAGCCCTTTCCCGGCTCCCAACAATATTATAGTTTGTCTGCTTATGTATCCTTACGGACACACACATTTCCTATATGTGCTGATAGTTATTCCATCTGACAAGGGCACTGAGCAGTATTAGCCTTTGAAATTAAGAGTTTGAAAGTCTTCTTGGGGCAACTAGATCCATTTTACCAAGTCATCTCAGTTCATTCCCACAATCCCACATTTTACCTCCAGTTCCACTCTTCTTTCTTTCACAAATGATATTGCAGTTGTATAAATTCCAATTTATAGCCTTCTATAAGCCCAGAGCCTTGGCTGTCAAATCAGTCTTGCCTGTGCACAGTATAGCTAATCTTAGTGACTAAAATAAAGCAATTGATATGCGAAGAACCTAGCCTGCCAAATTTTATCCCAACTGAGAGCTATTAAATCTGATATTTTTTATTTAGAAATTATTTATTTTGGCCACTCTGGTTGCCTTCCCTCAACAGCTTAGAATTCTGAAGCTAGAAGCTGACTTAAATTCAATTATTTAATCACCTTCAGTTCACAGATGGTTTGTCTTGATAAAGGTGGTACTCTAGTAAGAAGTAAAGTCTGGAATCTAGTCTAACTTTCCTGATTCTTTATTTTTGGATGAAATTACCCATTTTGAGGAACATTTCAGTGGTAGTGGAGTTCAACCAGCCTGAGAAGGAGATAACTGCAAATACTGGTGTGAAGTGAGGGTGGATAGGAGAAAGCAGGCCAGGAATGGGGAACCAAGGAACATTTAAAGGGGTTTGGAAAATAGAAAGTTATAGTGGGAATACATAGTGGATTTAGTAATTTCTCTATGTGTTCAGATCCTGCTCTGCCTATCAACATATGCCATGCTTAAGATGTTTTTAAAGTTCTCTGATAGTAACCTTTTTTTTTTCTCCTTCTCTCCTTAGGTAAGTGGCCATTCCTGCTTTTAAAACTCTATTGTTCCAGAAAAAGTCATGTGTATGCGGCAGTAGTCATAACTACTATATTATGGCTTCTCGACTTTTCATCTTCAGGTAACAACTTCTCTTTGCATATTTTTTATTTGGCTAGAGACCTAATTGTACAGAGTTCAGAGTTTTCATTTATTTAAGAATCTGATGGTTTAATCCTTATGCAAGCCAAATGGTCATTTGGAGATTGTTATACAAGGATTACAATGTTGGTTTATATATTTCTGTTTACTACTCAGTTTCTTGTGAGTTTCTTGCTGGGTGTTATCTGACAGATCTTGATGAGTTCTCAAAAACCAAATGAGACTCCTTCTCCTAACACTTGGTCATGCAAAATGGTGGTATGCAAATTTTGCAGAAGAGCAACACAGTTCCTTTCTCTATACCAAAGTTATACAGCTATGGTATCATTGTGATTTTCATTTATCAGTATACTGTCTTAGATGCATGCTGACTCATCAGAAATTCTTGTATGATTATGATCTGGCATAAATATAGGTAACACATTTTAGAAATCCTTTTGGCTTTTCTTTGTAAATCTTAAGTTAAGTTATCCTTTCTGAGGGTCTCCTGTTTATTATTTCACTATGCTTTCATAAATATAAGATTCAAGGATATAGAGGTAGGTAGGTAGATAAAGAAGAAAAGGATGGAGGGGGAGGAAAGAAGGAAGGGAGGGAAGAAAGCAAGAAAGAAAACATATTTACTTGAATAACTATCAAGGAATAAAACTGTGACTATTATTAAAATATCATAAAAATCACAGAGTGAAGGATGGAGATTTATAATTTGTATGGATTTTTTTTTTAACCACTGGAGAGTGTTAATGCCCTGTTATTTGCTCTGATGTGTTATATCCTAAACAAACTAAAATATTCACAACAGTTTTTGTAAGTACAGAACCCCCAAACACATTTTGTTAGGAGTATATGTGTGTGTGTGTGTGTGTTTGTGTGTGTGTGTGTGTGTATTGAGACAGGATCCAATCAAATCGGAATCTTAAATGGAGTTAACTGAACAATTTCTGTCCTGAAAATAGCCACAGATCCTTAACAGTTTGAAAATAAGTAGCTGTAGTGGGATTTATGGTATTAAAGCTTTGGTCTAATTACAAACATTAATTTTCTTTAGTAGCACTGCTATAGCAACTCTATAGCTAGAGGGTCTCAGGCAAGTCCCAAATGATATATCTTAGAAATGCTTTCCTCAGTTATTAATACCTTGCATTATTGGAACTTTAAGATTATTGTATATTCAAAGGGCATTTCATCAACTACATAATTTGTTTGCTCTTTTAAAAAGTTTTTAACTATTTAAGATAGTGAAATTTCTCCATGTTTAGGTTTTTCACTTTATTCCCTCCTTCTCAGATACTACCTCAAGTTTCCTTTGTGCTAGGTTTTTAACACCACAGGAGAACACATTTTAAAAATATATATTTTCATTGATATTTTCAAAAATAAATTATAGTTGCTTTGGGAACTTTAACAGAGTTTTCTGACTCCTGTGTAATTGTAATCTCAGTCTTATACATTAGCATATTTTTGCATCTAATTTTATAAACAAATGCAAAACTCCATAATAATGCAGTCTTGAGTGGCAAATCTAAAACCATAGAAGTTAGGTAATTCCTAAACATAAGCTACCTTGGGATAAGAATGGAATATATCACTATATATATTATAACAGATATACACATATGAAATTAAATAGCTAAAATTGTCAGTGGTTAACATTATTTCAAGTTAGTAAACAAATATAGTTTTTATTCCTCTTCATATAGACTGGGTATATTACACATTAAAAATAAACTTAGCTGTAGACCATCTTTTTATCAGGAAGGTCCAACTCAATAATCATTTAATAAACATCTCTTTATTATTGGGAACTATGCTAAATACTGTTGAGAATAGATAGATGAACAAAATAAAGATGTTCCCATGTAGCCCTTAATAGAGTGGTGAAGATAAGCAAAGTCAGATATAAAAATAATATAATGTAGAATACATAAAAAAAAAATATATATATATATATAAACCCAAAATTAGTGTTATAAATGCAAGAAAAAATAATATTTTGGATTGGGAATTAAGAGAAAACTTTATGAAAGGATTACTTCTGAGGCAGGGTTGGAAAATGGATAGAAATTGGATGAAGGTAGTTTAGAATCACACTAGATAGAAAACCCCATGAGCAAGACCCAGGAGATGAAAGGTCATTTTGGGGAACCCACTGTGTTATAAGAAAAGATATTAGAAGATGTAATTGTCTATTAAGAAATATATTAAATAATTCTTAAGTATCCAGAATTAATTAGGTATTTTTGGTATATATGGTTTTGAGATTGTAAGAATCTTGATTTCATGGCATTCTCTTCTCTTTAATTTAATGATGCACCCTTCATAGGAGTTTAACAGTACACATTTGACAGCTAATTGTCCCCACAAAATATAAGTTCCTCCATGGGTTTATAAAGTCATTGAAAAGGAGATTGTAAATTTAAGGAAAAATTCATTCATCTTTTTTATATCCAGCTTTTAGCTAAGGTTTTTGCATGTAGTGGACCTTAAATAAATGTGTTTCATTGTCTTCTTAAGACTTATTTTCATTGTATTTACTTCTTACTTCACCAGGCTACAACTTACACATTCCTCCCTGGGTCCCCAAACTATTTGACCATGTGCCCTAGAACAGAACAGCTGGACCTTACAAATGTCTAACCCAAGGTAGTGGTGTTTAAGAGTAGAAACTCTGAATTTGGTCTGTCTATGATTGAATCTATTTCACCACTACCAGCAGTGTAGTTTTGGACAAGTTCCTTAATATCTTTGTGCTTCAGTTTCCTCATCTTTAAAATGGGGATGAAAAATTCACAGTTGTTTTGAAAATAGAAGTTATTGGTATATATAAACAGATAGAAATATGCCTGGCTCATGATAGTTCTATATGCTATGTTCATCTTTGAATGCTGAAGTATTTGAAAAACAGCTTTAGTTTAGATGTATTAGAGGGTCTTTTCTTAACATTAAATATAATTAAATAGGCATTAAAACAATTTCTTGGATTTAGTTAATGAAATTCATACTATAGACCATGTTCCTGTTTTAACAATCACTGAGCATATGTACATATAAAAATATTTCATTTTATGTAGAATTGTCCCTGAAGTCATTTTCAAAGGATAAATCTGGAGCTGGAGAAATTTTAGGTGCTGTACCCTTTGCCTATAGCTCAGCATTTTATTCTTGGTTAACGTGCTGCATATTTGTTCCTGTGACCAGAAATTTTACTAAAGAGGTCAGACTTTCACCTTTAATTCTCTTCTGATGCCTCTTATTTGTACTTATATTGCCATTCCTAACAAACAGTCGTGTGTCACCTAGCTTTTTTTAGTATTTCACATTCTGCAATGATAACTGAGAAGTGTATTTGGTAATAACAGGTATTGCTGTTTTCATTTGTCTCAAGTGCTATTTTATTGGCATCTACTGCAGTGTAATGACACAAACCTTGGCAGCACTCTGGGATGAGCTGTGTAGTAGGCAGCACTTGAATGAGAAGGAAAGACTGATCTGCAAAAACATAGAAATGTGAATTTTCCTTTAGAACAGACTTTTCCAGAAGAAACACAAGGACTCTAATGGGAATGTTTTCAATGTTGTTTCTCTGTTCCACTACATAATAGCAGGAAAATATTGAAAAATACAGTTCAATAAAGGTTCATACATTTTATGAACAATTTTATCAGAAGTATTGCTATTTTTCTAAATAGCATTATTATTAGTCTCTGGATTGTGCCAGAAAACTGTGAATATGTCAAAAATGACGCAATCACTTTCACTTATAGTCCAAGGTGCACAAAATCAAATACTGAATCAGAGGTAAAGTACACACAATGATTTCATTTAATGAAGTTCAGTTGCCTTTCCCTTTACTTTGGAGAGTGAGGGGAGATGGTGTTTGAAGCAGAATTTGCTGGAAGAAGTGAGTTAGTAAAATAGCAGAAAATAATTCAGAACCAAGAGTAAGGGATAGCTTAGAAGAATGCTAAATATCAGTATGGATGAGGTGACCACTGGGGGAGAGGCAGTGTAGCATGTAATAAGCATAGGAACTCAACCTTTTATTCCCCACCCTGCCCGAGTTCCTAATTGAGTAATGTGTAGAGATAGAATTTCATTATATACTTCAAACTTGGGATTTATTTTCTCAAGGCAAATAGCTATAAACATCTTTCTGGATTGTAAAGAATTATGCATACACACATAAAAATACTTTGTAGAGTTTGTTATTTAATTAAATAGTGACATTCACCTAAGTTTTGCCATTCAAGATGTTATAGTCCTTTGCTGACTACACCCTGACTATATTTCAAAGTTTTAGTGCATGTATGTGGGTGTATGTATTTATAGCAGATAGATGGATAGTATATAAATCACTTGTTCATTGTGTTTCAAATTTATTCCCCACACTTCCCCCTGCTCTGCTCTGTATCACTGGTCCCTAACCCTACAAACTGTATTTCCCTGGTTCTATTGCCAAGGGGCTTCTGCTAAGTTTAGCAAATGGGAGGCACTGGTAGGAGATTGGCTGTGAGAGCAGATAAGCCAGGCTATTTCTCTCATCTCTGTGTGCTTCTGCATTTCTTCCATAGTCCCAGCTCTGCTGTGATTTTGGTTCCTGTTGGGTGGCCTGACTCTCAGGCCCATGATAACAGCTTCTTCTCCCTTGGATTCTAGAGATGGCAGTATCTTTCTGCTGTTGCTAATTCCTGATTTACCTTATCATCCTCTGTTTAGTTTTCAGCTCTTCCATCATCATATAACTTCTTTCCTAGATTAAATTCCTTCTAATGAACTATCTGCCGAGGATTTTGTTTTCCTGACAGTACTTATACTAAATTTATAGGTTGGGCTTAGAATATTGAGTCTTTGTATAAGTCTAGTCTGTGAACTTTAAAATGGATATCAAGCCACCATACATGTGCCAGCATATCCAACCCAGCTTTCCTAGATCTTTGTACCACAAAGCACAGCTTCACCTCTGATACCTCCACATCAGCCTTGCAGCTTTTCAAGCAGACCCAGCAATGTTTTCATTCTCTTGCCCCTTACTACAAATGCCAACCTAACTGAAGAAGCAAATCGCTAACAGGCTTTAGAAAATAATTAAAGAAAAAACATTCCAAACAATGTGATGTTGACTTAAATTTTAATAGGAGTTTAAAGAGGGGGGAAAAGGATTTGGAATTTTTAAAATACTTGACTTTTTTAATGGAGAAGGTTAAGCCTCAATTATACCTGAAGCGTCAGTGGAGCATGGATGGGAAATGGCCTTCTAGGTAGAAAAAGAATGTGAGAAAATGGGTATGGTAATAAGCACAGGGCGCTGTAAAAGTCTGAGATGGAGCAGACTGTGTGTGTGAGGAGCTTAGGGAAGTAATGGTGGCTAATCAGAAGTAAGACAATGAAATGTACACAAGAGAGCTCACACTGGCTGGTCTCCAACTTCTGTACGAAGAAGTAGAGGAATTCAGATGAAGAGTAATGGCTGGAATGCAGAGTAATTGGAAATTCATGAATGAGGAGTAAGTTTTCAATCATTGCTTAGAGGGCGGTTGGTCAGTAGGTGATGAACCTTAGAATTGACATCTTGAAAGGAAGGGTAAGGATCATCAGAATCAACCTCTCTTGGGCCAAGTAGACTGTATTTTCCACTAAAAATTCACTCTTTGAAGCATTGTACAATATCTTGTACTCTGATGTATACCATAGGATCTAATATAGGCTTTGGGAAATATATAGACTTAATGGGCTCAGTGGCACATGCCAACTTATTGAAAGATAAACCAGTGGCATTTTTTCAGATTTTTGATGAAATGTATCCAATGCATATAGTTCATTTTGGATAAAAGACATAATTTACTAATACCAAAGCATCAACTTAGATGCTGCACAGCCAGCCAATTGTAGGAATTATTGTTTTTACTAAGTAAGAATCATTTGTGGTCTGATCGACCTTAAAAATTGTTTTTGCCTACAAACAACCTGTCTCTTTGGGGTCTCTGATTATAGAATAACATTTGGTAGATATGTACTTAGTCAATACCGAAAAGGTTGGAATGAACCTGATGCTTTTGATCACTTTGGGAAAATAATACAAGAGAAATTCAAATTTAAAATGAGCAATAATAGACTCAGTAAGTTTTCTCTTCAAATTGTATTATAGTGCATACTATAGTGCATACATAGTATATACGTATAGCACATAGTAAAATTTAGAAAGGCTAACAAGGTAATATTGGCACTAAAATATGTATTACTTTTAGAAATTCAGTGAATTTTAGAGACCAAGTGAAGGGTTAATTTCTTTTAAGGATCTTTTGCCTTAAATTATTTAATTTTAGATGCCACTCTTCTTGCTAAAGTCTGTTAAACCATTGCAAAAAAGATAATAATAAAAAGATGACATTTATGAATTTAGTGGTCTCCATTACTTCCTTTGGCTTCTTTGGCTTAGACTTCAAGCTATTAGTTTCAAGGCTAGATTCTCTTCATATGATAGATGTTAGGGCTTATCTCATCCTTCTGTGTGTTCCTTCCTTCATACAACAGGAGATTGCCTTTGAATAATAACAGAAAAACTTCAGCCTTAACAAAGTATCTTGTCATATCCATCCATCCATCCATCCAAAAAAAAAAAATCTGGACCTTAAATTCCAGCATTTCCATTTATTAGCTGTAGGACTTTAAGCAGGTCATGAATTTTGGGAACCTAAGCTTCCCCAAATGTAAAATATGTAAAGTATTATCTACTTTGTTGGATTGCTGGATTATTAAATAAATATTGTAGATGAAAACTTGTAGATGCTTTATAAACTTTAGAGGGGTATATCAATATTAAGGTTTTCTTTCTTTTTTTTTTTCTTTCAATTAGTTCTTACCCTATGGAAAGTCTAGGTTAGGCTCTGGTAGGGGAGGTAAAAAATGAAACATGACTTCTCACCTCAAAACTTGGTAATACAGTTAAGTTGAGCTAGTCAGCTTGTTTCATTTGGTTTATAAACACCCTTGGAAACAGAGTTTTCTAAGGCTAACACTTATCTTGAAAACTAGGCTTGATCTTTAATAGTTCAAGTAGGCATAGTTAGAATATCATGGAAATAAAATAATATCAGAGTTGAAAAGATTTCTAGCAAGACTTTAGTCCAACATCTTCATTCTAACAAATAATAAAACTACAGCCTAAATAAATAAAATTATTTGTCCACACACAGTCATTCAGAAAGGTAGTGGATGAGTCAGGCATAGAATTCAGTTCTCTTAATTTCAAGCACAGAAAAATAGGATTACTCATTCTACTTTTATTTGTCCCAAATTCTGTTGATCAGTACCTTTGTTATACTCTCATATGTTTAAACTTTGAAGATTATGTGTCAAAATAAAAATGCAGAGAATAAAAGAAGACTGGCAAACCTAGTGGTCCTTTGTTACGGGCTTAGTGAGAAGGATAGTCCCTCTTCAAAATTGCCCATTGGAAAAAATCGGTCAAAAGATATTAGATTGAGAAGTGTTCAGATCTTAGGAAAGGTCATAGGATTATATGACTGTTGTGTGTGGGTTTTAAGTAAATTCAAGAATAGGCCAATAAACCGATTTTATTGGCTTGAAAATCCTAGGAATTATATACTGGTGAGTACTATAATGGTAGTGAAATTAAGACCATAAGAAGTAGAAGTGTATTTTAAGTATCTCATCCTAATTTCCAACTGAACCCTTGTTCTATATTTCTAGTTAGGTATGAGATATTGCCAAGTTTATATCACAAATTTCCAATACCACACAGAAGTAATAAATGTTTTACTTTGTTTTTTATAAATAAAACATTATAAATTGAGTAATGCTCTTCTTTCCTTTTCTTTTTTTTTCTTTTTTTTACCCCCCTTTTTTAAAAAAAACAACTTATCTGTAGCCTTATGGTTATTTCTGTAAATCTAAATGTTTATGATTTCTCCTATTTGCTGGGTGTACAATAGATGTTTCACAAGCTTTTTGATTCTAATTTGAAAGAACAGCTTACTTTCTAGTGCCTTTAAAAGTTTTTGTCATTTCTGATCTATTTGATATTTCAACTAATTTTCAAAACCTGGGATTCTAAATAATATCAAGACAGAGGCATAAAATTTTAAAAGCACTGAAAGGCAAGGTATTTTCCACTTTTTTCATATTCTTACTTACATATCTCCATTTTTCCCTTTGTCTCAAACCTTAGTATTGTAATTATTGCTTATACAATCCTTACTTGATGATGATGATGATGGATGACTCTTTCTCCTCCTCTTCTCCAGCCTCCCCCTTCTCCTCATTACTATTATTATTATTATTATTATCATCACCAAGTCTTGAATATTTCAGAGAATTCGAGGAGAAACCAGAAGAGGAGAGTCAGACCTGCATATGACACCTGAATTGCTTTGGTGGTGTCTTATCCAAATAGGTAATGCCTTAATTCTAAGTTTTCCTGAAGCAAGGAAGACATGGCCTTAGAATGAATTTTCTATACTCGATTTTAAGGATAACTGAACAGAAGAGTATCTGGAATCATGGTTAACTACGGAAGAGGCAATCCCCCTTAACATAGTTTTTTGTCATTATTGAAATGGTTGGATGAGAGTTCTAAGTTTTAAAGCTATAGCAGGGAGAAAGGAAATGATACAATGGCTGCTTTCCACCCAGACGTTAAAAGCTAGAAAACAGTCTAATCTCAGATTGACAAGAAATGTAAGTCCTGTTGTTGAATTAGATCGGGTCCCAGTTATCCATACTCTTTTTGAGCCCTCTGGCTATGTGACTGTAATGGGTTGGCCTCTTGACATCTTCAAAGGCCAGTAGGAAGCTGGGGAGCCAGAGCAGGGTAGAAAGATTCAGTCTAGTCTGTATTGAGGGGTCAAGCAACGCATGTGTTTGCATGCGTTCCTCTACCAACTCCCAAGTTAGTATACAACTCGAGGTATTGACAGGTCTGAAAAGCCATCTATGGTTTAAATATCAGTGGAGCCCGTGAACAACACAAATCACAGAGAGCATCTGTGGTTCTATTATTTCAGTTTTCCTAAGATCTCTGTTAACTAATTGCTTTGATTTTATTCCTGTGGGGTGCTCTGTTCTCTGTTAACCTAATACAATGCTGTTATTAAAACCGAACTTAAAATCAGGCTATAGTGTTACTATTGAGCTATCTGCCTACCCACTTAGGTAAGGAATACTTGATTCCCAGTTAGGACATTCTTTTATAAAAGAGTCACAATGCCTCTTATAAATATTAACTCATTGATTTGCTCTGGCGTCCCTCTGTGACTCCTAGAAAGCATTATTTTTTCTCAGTTTGTAAAGGGTGAGAGAGAACACAGGCACATTTTCCTAAATTCACACTGAAAAGAGGCACAGGCAGAAGGAAGAAACAATCACATGCTTCTCCTAACGTATCATCAGACACCCCAGAGCTACAGCATTATTCCTTTCTTTGAACTTGTCACAATCCAAAAAGCTTACCCAGGTCATGTCTTAACACTCACTAACGTGTGATCTCAGGTGAATAGTTTTGTCTCCAAATCTCAGTTTCCTCATATATATATATATATATAATATGATTTATTAGGATCGCTGAGAGGACTGCATTAGATTAGATCCTTTTTGTAAACTGCTTAGTAGACTCCTTTCCTGGTATATAGTAAGTGTAAGAAAATGAAAGTATTTCTTAATCAATTAAATTGGGCCACTTTCAAATAGTCACAGTGTCTGATAATGGAAGTGCTATTTCATAAGGTGGTGAATTACCCATCACTGTCAGGGTGGACAGAGACTGATACCCATTGCTCACCTGTGTTAGAGGAGAGGCCATGCATTGGTGTGTTGCTAGATGGTTTCTGAGGTCTCCTCCAACTCTAACAGTCCAAGTAGTGGTAGGTGGTGCGGCATTGTATTGAAGGATCATGAAAAGTCTTGACACTTGCACAGCTTTTTATAGTTTAAATGTACTATGATTATGTATATTCTCATTTAATCCTCATAATAACCCTATAAGGAAGATAGAAGAAGTATAATTATCTTCCTTTTTTTATATGGGAAAATATTAGCATCAGAGGAGTTAAGTGACTTTCTCAAGGTCATATGTTTAGAAAGTTGGAAAGCTGGAACTCACACCCTTTTTTTCTGACTCTGTGTTCTTGTATCTTGCACCGTGTGTAATCCATTCATGTTTCTGTTATTAGATGGGTGCCATTTGAACACCATTTAAAAGTTCACCTTCTTTTTAGCATTCCTTTCCTGTGCGCTCCACATCTACTCAATTCTTCCAGCATCCACAAAGCACAATGTTGCAATGCTCATATGCACTGGTTGAAGACCTAGAGTGACACTGAAAATTTGGAAGAACATTACCAGCCCCCGCAACCTCACCTTCCTCCAAATTTTGCCCTGACATCCAGAATAAGATGAATGCCAAGAGCAGATACCATCCTGTGTTATTCTCCGTGTAGCAATGGCATTCTGAAAGGTCATGGGGTGAGGGGAGGAACATTTCTTGCTGTGAATTGGTCTTGAGATGAAAACTGCTTTTTAATTTAAATCTGTGGTTCCGTAGTCATTCAGCTGGTGACTAATTGGGATGGCTGTAACTGCGGTGGTAGCAGGAAGCCAATTCTGTGAGGCTAAGAATGGGCTCCCACCTTGCTGTAATTTACTGCCATAAAGAGAGGAAGGAGAAAAATGCTGCAAGCATTTAATAGCTAAGCAAAGTGTTTTCAGACCTGATTTTTTTTTCCTTCATCAAGCTCCAGATACACATCACAAGGAGAAGTACCAGTTGCCATTTAGTTGAGATCATTTCAGCCATTTTTTTCACTTTTCAAGCTTAATTCACGCCGTCTTTTTCCATTTACTGCAACAAATACTTTATCTGCTATCTTAAAAATGAGTTAAATACCACAGCTAGTGGAGACATTGGATTTGCTCTTCTTCACATCTCCCCAAGGCAGTATAACAAAAGACTTAAAAAGGCATGAGTGCTACTTATAAGGATTAGAGATGCTGAAACTTTCTTCCTGTTTGTCCTGATGGGAAGTAGAAGTTTGAACTTAATCCATGCAAAGGTCCTTCTCCATCTTGTGTTTGGGTCATTCATCCTGTCTCATTGTCTCCCTCCTGTGAAGCAGTAAGGCAATCAGACTAGTTGTAGGAACACATTAGCTCAGTTTATATGTGTTTGGGCAGGTCGTACATGTATTCCAAGTCAGAATGTGGAGAAGGCAACACCAAGAAAGTGAAATCATCTGGAAATCGTGAAAGGAGAAGTTCATTCCTTGTTTTATTCCATCTTTCATTCTTTTTTTTTTATTCAATAAGCCCTGAACACCATATAATTGATATTAAGATAAATTATAAAACTTTGAACCCTTCTAATACCTCTCAGACTCTCATGGGAGACATATCAGTAATAAGACAATGAACTGTGTAATAATAGATGGGAATTCAGGTGTTTCAAAGGCAGAGAAGAAGGGACTCTGACAATGTCTGAGGAGAGCTGAAAGGTTTTCCCAGAGGTGGAGATGCATGAATAGAGTCCCACAGAATGAACTCATGAAGTAGATTTAGGAAAAGGAGTCTTTCTAAACAGCAGGATATACCAATTCATGAACCTGTGAGGAAACCTGACATGTCCAAGGCAAATGGTTTGGTGTGATGAAAGCAACGTGCCTACCTGAAGCAGTGGCAAGAATTGTGGCTAAAGAACTATGGAGAGGTAGCTTTTAAAAGTCCTCACATGTCTTGTGAAGGAGTTTAGAATTCAATTGCGATGAGAGGTGATCTGGTTAAGTTTTTACATTAAGGCAATAGCAAAGGCCACAAGACTCTAGCATCTGATCTGTGTGAGTAGCAGCTGGTTGATATCCCTTTCTTCAGCTTGCTTCCTGTTGAAACTGAGGTTGAGACACCTCATTTCCAGAACTTGATTGGCATCGATATAATTCATCTGCATCTCTATGCTGAAGGGATAGACTCATCTAAGTGGCAAGGTATAAAAAATCACTTCATAACTTTAAAGAAATCCTTTTTTTGAGCTGGACTAATGCCATCATATTGGGGCTTAGAGAAGGGAGAGACTGGAGGGAGATGATATGGGGTAAAAAAAATGGGAGGACTTTGACTACAACTCAGTGAACCATTTGGATTCAATGGCAAATGAAAACTGGAACCTGGGCTATGGGAGAATGATAACATTCCCCACTCTGAAAAAGGAGCAGACATGTGGAAGAACTGTGGTAGAGGAGAAACAGCTTAGGATCCTATATTTCTTATATTGAATTTAAGTTGATGGCTCACACACAGCTCAAAGCATCTAATTGTCCTTGATGTTTCTATAGCAGTGTATGTGGTAGGTTTTAAATGACTATTACTTCAGTAACATTATTAAGTAGCTAAGTAGCTCCTAAAGTTCCTTAGGATTACACGCAAGCCAGCTTGTGGGAACAAGAGCAAAGGGGTCTATATGTTTATGCTAATTAAAAAAATAATTTAATAATAATAATAATAATAATGAAACATACTATGCACCAGGCCTGTGTTAAGTGTATTACATATATAATATATTTTATATATTAATACATTATATATTTAATCCTCACAACCATAGGAAGGAGGTAGCCTCATGATTAACATTTTATAGAAGAAAAAATCTAAGAGTTGGTAAGGTGAAATGATTGCCCAAGACCTCAAGCTAGCAAATATCGTAAGTAGGATTTTGACCCAGGTTTGGTTACAGAAAAAAGGTAGGGTGCAGTGTGTAATGCTGACTTTCATATCAATAACACATAACATCGGTCAGCCTGTCATCATGAAGCTCCCAAACAAAAAGTCTTTTTTTTTTCCCCTGAATTGTTTCTTTAAGAAGTCTAAACTTATTAGGCCAGTGAGAGTATTTGCAATGATAATTCAATAGACGGGGTGGGGGAAGGTGGAGAAGAGAGAGAAAGAGAGAGAGAGAATGAACAAGAAACTTTTTTCTGTGTGTAAAGACTTCAGAAACTGCCATTCGAGGAGAGTATTTTGTCACAGGTTATAGGGAAGTATGTATTAAGAGTTGGTGGATAGAACCACCCTTGAAGCAATCCTGAAGAAAACAGCTCAGAAATTCTCCTTTTACTAATGAACTGTCTTTGCTCACTGGAGATGAGTCTCCAGGCTGTTCCTGCAGACCCTGCCACTGACATCCTGGTGCCCAAACAGAAGAGCTGGCTGTAGACAGCTGCCTTAGCTTTCCTCACTAAGGAGAACTGTGGGATGGCACCTGCTAACTAAACAGGGCATCAAGGACATCAAGGGCAGTGAAAGACCTAGGTAGTTAGGTAGGTAGGTAGGTAGGTAGGTAGATAGATAGATAGATAGATAGAGACATCTGGGTTTCACTAATATTAGAAAGTAAAGTTTTATAAGAACCTTTTAAAAAAAGTATTCTTGACAATGAGCTTTCAAATATAATGTCAAATTCCACCCTGTCTTCTTCCTCCCAGTTGTCCTTTTTCTAAAGTTATGGTGATGGAAGAAATGTGCTCCAATATCTTGACTTATATCCAAACCAGGAAATTCTATTAGGCTTCCAAAATTAGTTTTTCCACAGTTTCAATTAGGACGGAAAGTCTTCCTCGTCCCCTACTTTAGGAAAGCGTGAATGCCTGTTCCACTAACTTCATTTGGATGCAGGAAAGCAAAAATATACTTGCTGAGAAATATATTTGAAAGCCAGGGGGTTGAAAGATTTTCTAGATTTGTGGGGTTATTGCTGTATTTCTGTGAAAATCTATAGCCCAACCTCTGGCCTTTTAGGGGGAAAAGGGTGCTGAAAATACCCAATGGTGCCATTACTCCCAACACAAGGAAGTAAACACATAAATAAAATATTAGTGGTGATTGTAACAGCACGTTTTGTTTTTTTAAAAGTCTGTTATCACTTTAAGTAGCTGGAACAATGCATTTTGAAATTCACCAAAGGTATTGTGCACACCTCTTTGCGCAGGAAATTAGTGCTCATCAACCTTAATTGAGACTTAAAGAAAGTATTTGAACTGTATTTGGCTGTCATTGTGGGATATCTTCCTTATGTTACATATAAAAAATTCACTTTTTCTGACTTTCCTATTCCTGTCTTCCTCTTCTTTCACCCTTCAACGAGATATATTTGTGAAAATGGATGTATTTTGAGAGAAATGACAATGGAATAAAGGGATAGCTGGTACCTGAGCCGGAAAGACATGCAAAAGGCAAGCAGTATTGAAGGAGGATTATGAGAAAATTAAATAGATAAATTTAGAGAAACACCAAATAATTTTTTCCTTGCATTTCTTTATCTCTTCCCATTATTCTCTTTGAAGAGCATGAGCCCTGTAATTTCTCTCTTCATCTTACTTGTCCTCCACTGAATCTCCGGGACTTCTAAAACAAATCAAATCAAGAATTAACCTTTTAAGCATGAAATCTATCTCTTTGCTATGCTCTGCATGTCCTCTATAAATCATTCTGTGGAAGAAGTGTGGGAGATCAGTGCTGCTCCAATCCTCAGGTGACTAGTCGGGAAGTGCTGGCAGCTGCCCCCCTCGTTTACTGAGAGCCTTTCCCTGGCTGAAATACTGTTGTGCTACAGCCTTGGATAGGAACAAGCATTTCAAATAATTTCCTCGTGCACTATACTGCAACACCACAGTGATAAAACTCGCACGGTGGCAAGGTTATAGGCCCAGAGGAAAGAGGGTAAAATATACTTATTTGTGAGTAGCAAAGCAATTCCATGGCCTAAAGTGGTTGAACTACGCTAAGACTAAATCACAAGGGAAAATATCAAGGAGGCAGGGCAATCCCAGGTTCTTAGCCCTTTTTCCCATCCATTGTTGCCCAAGACTGCTCTCCCTACAGAACTCTGGGCTGCTATTCCCACAACAGTCATGAAAATAGCAATGGCAACCATTTACTGCATGCCTAACCTAGAGCAGGCACGGCACACTGTTACCTCTAATCCCTCCCTCAGCCCTGCAGAGTTGGTACAATGAGAATCTGATCATCGATATCATTGTACAGAGACATTAAATAGTGTGCCCAGGGTCACACGATGGGGGGAGGGTGGGGGTGGCTGACCCAGGATTCAAACACAGGTCAGCTTGACTCAAACTCTGCTCTTGCCATGACTCACAAGGTAAGTGAAGACAACCCATAGGTCTTTGATATCTTTCCACTCTCTGTAAGTAGCTATGCTCTAAAATGCATGTTTAAGAAAAGGAGAATTCTAAGAGAAGAAGATTTTTCTCTAAGACAGTGTTTTCCAACCGTTTTCAATGTTATCATACCCCAAGAGCCTTTTTAAACAATTTTTTTTCGAATTGCCCCTCCTTCCCGTGAAATGTTGATACAGTAATATATGGTATATCTTTTTCATGTACTGTGATCCTTTGGGAGACCACAAATCACCATAGTAGCCAAGATTTTTCCCACCCCCTTGGGGCTGACATTGCTCCTGTTGAGAATGCATGCTCTCAAGCGACACAGCACGTCACCGAAGCTCTTCTTTGATTCAAAACATCCAACAATGAAAACAGAGGTCTTTTTGCCCTCCTCCTCATTTGTAGAAGAAATACTTTGTGAAAGAATCTCATTGGTGAACATGTACACTTGATCAATTTAGGAAAGAGGGGAAGATATTCAGAGCTTTCTGAGCACCTGCAGCCTCTCGAAGGAGAAAGACTGAGGCCAAGGAAAGCAGAGCAAGTGAGGCTGCAATTGTATAATCAAAACCATTGCTGACCGTTAATTGTTTTTCTTGTAATTGTTGATTGATCTGTAATTTGACTGTAGAATCCAGGCTTTTTAATATAAATCTTGAGCTGAACTATCCAATTAAGAATATAGAAGCTCAAAGGAATCCAAACACATGACTGGATTTACTGAGAGACTGAGGTGATTTTTAGCAGAGGGACCAATTAAAATCTCCTGGAAAGTGGAAGAGATTTAGATATAAATTGAATTAGCCTTTATTAAGCACCCACACTACACCAGATATTGGTTTGGATGTTTTAACATTATCATATATCCTAAAGAAACACTCACCTTTTACAGCCCAGAAACCTGAAACTCTACACAGATATCCAAAACCTACTTGCTCAAGATGGCATACCTGTCAAGTGGCAGGGTAAAGAGCCAAGGCCCGACATGCTTCAATAAAATCCCAGGTCTTACTTTGGTTTGGATTGCAGTTATTCTCTGCTTCACACAAATCTGATCTATGAAAATACACTTTTATAAAAAACACCATATAAATCATGAAATATTGGAATATATATATATAGAAGAATTACACCAAAGTTATTTAGAAAATTTGACATTAACTTGTATTGGTTGTACTTTTTAAATGAAGAGCTTTCAGAAACCATACATTTTAAAGGTATCTGTAAACTGCTGACTGGTGAGGAAAGATGATGTTTTATTCTCTCACCAAGCTTCTTCTAGTTTCTTAATTTCTTTTTCCTTTATCTAAAACTGTCACAGATCAAAACTCAGAACAAAGGAGCAGAATATAAATTACTATGCTTGGGTATGGGAGCTAAGCTAATAAGAATCTGTCTTAAATTGACTGTAACATGCAAAATTTGGGGAAAATAACCCTAAGCATCTCAGCTCCTTGCTTAGTCTTTGGAGAGCAATACACTACACTTGTTTTCTGTTAACCCTTTGTATCCTGACCAAGCATCAGGAAGAATAGCTACTTAGAAAGTCAGAGCTGACTCATTCATTTGCCAAATACTTAATACATAACTAAGATGTGCCAGGCTGTGCTAGACACTAACTAAGCAGAAGTGTATTAACTTGACAAGATTCCCTGCCCTCCAGGAGCTACAGTCTAGGTCAAATTGAACAAGAAACAAGTAGATGAATATCTACTTACAGTGTTAATAAATATTTGAATAGAAAGACCAGGGTGCCTTGACGGGGAATAAGGAAGGGGATGGTGTGAGCCACTTAAGAAGAGTCAACATTAGTTCTGAGGAGATGGGACCTAAGAGTGGATGAGAACTTGGCCATGAGAAAAGAAAGAAGGTGGGCTTGCAGCTTGCAGGAACAAGTAGGTTCTGAGGAAGAAATGGATCTGGCATATTTGAGGAAAGAAAGGAGGCCAAAGTGTCTGGGGTGCTGTGGGCAAGGGGAGAGTAGCCTGGGAGATACTGGAGAATCTAGGAAGGCCACTGCAGGCTATTGAAGAGAGATGGAATCTTATTCTAGGTGCTATGGGGACCCTTTCAAGGGGTTCAAGCCAGAAAATAGCAGGATCTGCTTTATATATCTGAAAGGTCACTTTGGCAGATGGAAAAGGGAGGAGAAGGCAACATGGATATCAGTAAATAGTTGTCTGTTGTATCGCAGTGTCCAGACACAATGTGTTGGTTGGCTAGACTAGTGTGGTAGCCAAGGGAAATGGAAATGAGTCAAGGCCTGATCTTTGACTGATGCATCAGGAGGCAATTCCCTACAGCTCCATGTGGTGAGGGGGAAAATATCTCAGTGATGAGGACACTGCAATCACTCCAAGGCCAGCTTGTAATTGAGCAGACCCCACATTTACCAGGACAAAATTAGTATGTGGTTGCCTGTCGCCTAGCTCTCTCTGGCTGCATGTATTCTTTATGACTTTCTTCCCTTAAAGGCAGCCTTGGGTGTTGTTTTTTCTTCCTCAGGAAAAACACTTGTATATAAGTATCAGAGATAGGGTTGGAAGAGAGGAGTAGAGATGTTGATTTGCTCTGTGATGTTTCTTTATAAACACTCTTCCTAAATTATATGGCATTAGATGATTTTGTAAAGTACTTGATTTCTCCCACCATAACATCTTAAACCTAGAAAATAAAAATGCGACCCTACTATACTAGGAAAAGTAATGGGAAAGATGAATGTAACCACTTCTCTCCTTACATATAAATTGGGGTGCTAGATATGTTTGCTAATTGGTACATTTTGCAGAACTATCCTGTCAAAGCAAAATGATGAAGCAGGGCTTCCCTGGTGGCACAGTGGTTGAGAGTCCGCCTGCCGATGCAGGGGACGCGGGTTCGTGCCTCGGTCCAGGAGGATCCCACATGCCGCGGAGCAGCTGGGCCCCGTGAGCCATGGACGCTGAGCCTGCGTGTCCGGAGCCTGTGCTCTGCAACGGGAGAGGCCACAAGCGAGAGGCCTGTGTACTGCAAAAAAAAAAAAAAAAAAAAAAAAGTGATGAAGCAGATGACAACTGTTGGGTCCCTGCTTCTTCTGGGTCTCCAGCTGTTTTGCACTTTCTGGGCAATGGCTGCTGTCCATCCTTCTCCATTCCCCACCTCCAAAACAACAGCTTCTTCAGGGTCTGACTCTAGCTAAATGGTAGTCATATTAGACAGCAACCTGATAAGCCCCCATTTTAAAGTACTCACGAGTCTTTGCAGCCTAAAATATGACTCCTACAGGGATGTTGTATTATGATAGAAAACTCCTAAAGCCCAGATCCTCAACCTAACAAATAGGCATTTCTGGTGGAGAAACATCTCAGGGACAGGCTGATGGGCCAGTTATCTGAGGGCAGCAGTCTTTAGAGCAGCCTCCCTGTAATCAGATGGCAGAGCCGAATGGCTGTTCCATATGCCTGGGGGGCCGGCCCTGCTGCTCAGGATTCTAGATGGTTTGTTTTCTCCTCTTATTTATGTACTTATTTATGTACTCAGAGATGACAGCAGCCCCTCAGCACTGGAAACTGGCCAACAGTCAGTCAACTGGCAAGTATTTATTAAACACCCCAGAGTACATTGCCTTCTTGAGGCCTGGTCTGATGACAGTTTCTGTACTTTTCTCAGAGCCATACTTTTCCTGACATGACTTAGCTCAGGGAGGTTTTGCATTTTGAATGCAAATGTTTATGGGTTAAAAGCTTATTTAAATGTCCCCAGGGTAGGTTGGTTGGGAGACCACCACTGCCTTCTTGTCACACATACTCTATCCGGAGCCAGTTAAAGACCAGAAAAATTGCTTGAGGAGGCATATGGAAATGTAAGAGGTAGAAAGCAATCAAGGCAACATTTTCTGAGAATAGTGTTAAAATCATGATTGGAAATAGAAATAAATATGAATCAGCCTCTTTTTTTCCCCCTCATAAAATCACCAATACAATTTTCTAACTATCTGGGATGGTTCTGAGGGTAAGTTGGATTCCCATGTAAGTCACGTTTTATTTTTTCTTTCAAATGTTATGGATTGTTCTTCTCACAGTGAGTGGATATAGCTGATGCCTGTCATAGGAAGTATGCTAAGAATAGAGAAGACTCCAAATAAAATATTGCTTAGGAGTCCATGGTGATATTGGCTGAACACACCTTCCTGAATTGCTGGGCTTATGGATTTAGGACTGATGACTGAATGTCACCAGTGTGTTGCCCCTTGGAGGCAGAGGCTACCTGCCACTGCCATTATGAGTGGAGTGGAGATGACATTTCTTAGCAAGGATACTGGCTCTGAGGTGCTATGACACTAGGGTCTTCCTAGCTCAAAGAAAATAATGCATTCTGTGAGGGAGTGAGCCCCTGTGTGTGTGTACATGTGTGTGTGTATGTGTGTTTCATGGTAGTTAGAAAGAGTCTGAAGAGGTCTAACTAAAATTCCTGTCCAGGCAGAGGAGCGCTGGCAAAGTTGTCCCTCCCTTGATCGGATGCAATTCTATTCCCCATGTTTTTCCTTAATGTTAAAGTCATCTACAAAATATTTATAGGATAAATAAATGTCTCATACTTACTTTCTCTTCTATTCAGGCAGATTCACATATTGAAGAATTTTTATCTTCAACATTTTCTAATCTGTTGCCTTCTCTCCATCCCTGATGCTGTAGCTCAGGCCCTGTAGCATCTTATCTAGACAATTTTAATAGCCTTCCAACTAATTTCCTTACTTCCTATGTCACCTCTTTCCACCTTATCCTTCTACTACTGCCCAAGTGATTATTCTAAAGCCCAGATTTTATTGAATCACTGCCTAAAATCACTAAGTGGCTTCTAATAGCTTTATCTAATACTTAATAGCTGACAATAATCTTTTTTTTAATGTGGAAGTTTATTTTTTCTCTTTTTTTTTTGCAATAATATTCTTTATTGATCCCGACCTATGTGGTAGACACCATGCTAGACATTTCCACATGGGTTCACTCATTGAAGCCTTACCTTTTCCTTGTTTTAGGTTATAGGACTAATTTGCATCCTTTAACATAAGGAGTGAGTTGTAAGAGTCAGAACACCAAGAGACAAACATCAATCAAATGGCGTTCTAGTATATTTTCAGTTTCAATCTGAAATAATATTAAGCAATATCAAGATTTACCCATCTGGGCTTCCCTGGTGGCGCAGTGGTTGAGAGTCCGCTTGCCGATGCAGGGGACACAGGTTCGTGCCCCGGTCCGGGAAGATCCTGTGTGCCACGGAGCGGCTGGGCCCGTGAGCCATGGCTGCTGAGCCTGCGCGTTGGAGCCTGTGCTCCGCAACGGGAGAGGCCACAACAGTGAGAGGCCCGCATACCGGAAAGAAAAATAAAGATTTACCCATCTAACATGCTGAGACCTATGTCATTTATCACATGTCTGAGTCTATCTATGGGATAAAAGGCATTGCTCAAAGGGTTTGTATGACTTCACAAATCAGAAATATATTGTCAGATTACCTTCCATAGTGGTTGTATAATTTATATTCACACCTGCAATGCACAAGTGCCTTTTTACACTTATCTCCTTGTCAACATAAACCTCTTGATTTTTGCTACTCTGATAAATGAAAAATAGCAGCACCTTGTAGTTTTAATTTTGTGCTTCTCATTACCTGAGGGAAGTTATATAAAAGGGGAACCTGTGCAATGGTCTCCCAGAACAATTGGGAAATGGGTGCTACTATTATTCACCCCTTTGTAGGGAAAAACTGAGTCAAGACACTGTCTAGCTTAATTCTTTAACCTCTTATCATTGTTTAATTTATTTAGTGACATGTCAATGCTTACCTATTGTATTCAGTATTGTAGTCAATGCTGAAACATGTGAGCTTTAATATTCCCCACCATTCACAAGCTCCCCAAACGCACTGTGTCTTCTCTACCTCCACCATCTTGGCACTTGCTGCCCTGACTGTCTGGAATGGATCCCCTCCATCTCCAATGAGCTAATTCCTCCTTATCCTTCAAATCCTTGTCCAAGCATCACCTTCTCCAGGAAGACTTCCCTGATTTTCATTCTTCTTTATGCTCCTAGAACACCCTCTTCTGACCTCAAGCCCAGCCCTTATCACCCTGCACTATAGTTTTGTTTCACTGTAAGATTCTTGGTGGCAAAACTACCTCTTCTTTGGATTTGTTTCCCAAGTACTTGGCCCAACATTTAGCATGTAATAAGTGTTAAATAAGCTAAAGATTGAATGATTGAATATAAAAAACTAATTGAAAATTCAAAGAATGGAAAGAAAAGATAAATTTTGTATATTACTTTTTTCCTCAAGATGATGCAGTGCAACTTATTGTTAACATAATTGTATTTTCTCAAAGGCTTTACACCTTTTAGAAGCTATTACTTAGGGTATTCTGGCTTACTCTTCATGTGAACAGAAGACAGAGAAAAGGTCATGTATTTCAGGGGGTTTCGATTGTCTTAGAGACTTGGGGAGCCCTTTGAGGGACCCTGAAAGAAGCAACGGGGTTGGGATGCTCTACTACCCCTCCAGTTGCCACCCCAAGCCCATCATGCACCCTCAGCTCTTTAAACAAAGCAAGGTGTCATCTGTCTTGCACTTTGGATTTCCATGTAAGCTTTTTTAATAGAAAATGTCTGTGGTTCTAAAATGTTTAATGGACTTTAGAAGAGAAGAAAGCCCATGTCTTTAAATCGGGAAATGTGGGTTCTACTCCTGCATCTGCCTTTAGCTAGATTTGTGACCTCACACATTTCCTCATCTGAGGCCCAATATCTTCATCTGTGAGATCAATCCTTTGGGCTCGATGAGAAGAAAGTCCCTTGTAACTCTAGATCAATGAAACTGTTTATATCCATGTAGTATATTTAAAAATCTGAATCTTCTCTAGATTTGAACACTGTACTTAAAATTTTCTTTTCATTCACCACTTTGATAATAGAGCCCAGCAACTCTCTCCATTCTTTAAAAAAAGTCACTCTTAGTTTCCAGAGTCTAATGTCTTATTGGCACTTTTTCTTGTCCTAACCTTCAAAACCTCTAACAAGGGACACTGTACTAATGAACACTTTTATCTTGTTGGTTCTCTTGTGTGCCCACTCTTAGCATTGATATTCAGTCACTCACACCACGTTTCTTTCTTTTTTCTTTTCATTTGACATTTTTTTAACATCTTTATTGGAGTCTAATTGCTTTACAATGGTGTATTAGTTTCTGCTTTATAACAAAGTGAATCAGCTATACATATACATATATCCCCATATCTCCTCCCTCTTGCATCTCCCTCCCACCCTCCCTATCCCACCCCTCTAGGTGGTCACAAAGCACCGAGCTGATCTCCCTGTGCTATGGGGCTGCTTCCCACTAGCTATATATTTTACATTTGGTAGTGTATATATGTCCATGCCACTCTCTCACTTTGTCCCATCTTACGCTTCACCCTCCCTGTGTCCTCAAGTCCATTCTCTACGTCTGCGTCTTTATTCCTGTCCTTCCTCTAGGTTCTTCAGAACCATTTTTTTTTCTTTTTTATTAGATTCCATATATTTGTGTTAGCATATGGTATTTGTTTTCCTCTTTCTGACTTACTTCACTCTGTATGACACACTCTAGGTCCATCCAGCTCATTACAAGTAACTCAATTTCGTTTCTTTTTATGGCTGAGTAATATTCCATTGTATATATGTGCCACATCTTCTTTATGCATTCATCTGTCAGTGGACACTTAGGTTGCTTGCATTTCCTGGCTATTGTAAATAGAGCTGCAATGAACATTGGGGTACATGACTCTTTTTGAATTATGGTGTTCTCGGGGTATATGCCCAGTAGTGGGATTGCTGGGTCATATGGTAGTTCTAGTTTTAGTTTTTTAAGGAACCTCCATACTATTCTCCATAGAGGCAGTATCAATTTACATTCCCACCAACAGTGCAAGAGGGTTCCATTTTCTCCACACCCTCTCCAGCATTTATTGTTTGTAGATATTTTGATGATGGCCATTCTGACTGGTGTGAGGTGATACCTCATTGTAGTTTTGATTTGCATTTCTCTAATAATTAGTGATGAGCATCCTTTCATGTGTTTGTTGGCAATCTGTATATCCTCTTCAGAGAAGTGTCTGTTTAGGCCTTCTGCCCATTTTTGGATTGGGTTGTTTGTTGTTTGGATATTGAGCTGCATGAGCCGCTTGTAAATTTTGGAGATCAATCCTTTGTCAGTTGCTGCATTTGCAAATATTTTCTCCCATTCTGAGGGTTGTCTTTTGGTCTTGTTTATGGTTTCCTTTGATGTGCAAAAGCTTTTAAGTTTCATTATCTCCCACTTGCTTATTTTTGTTTTTATTTCCATTTCTCTAGGAGGTGGGTCAAAAAGGATCTTGCTGGGAATTATGTCACAGAGTGTTCTGCCTATGTTTTCCTCTAAGAGTTTTATAGTGCCTGGCCTTACATTTAGGTCTTTAATTCATTTTGAGTTTATTTTTGTGTATGCTGTTAGGGTGTGTTCTAATTTCATTCTTTTACATGTAGCTGTCTAGTTTTCCGAGCATCACTTATTGAAGAGGCTATCTCTTCTCCTCCTTTATCAAATATAAGGTGACCATATATGCGTGGGTTTATCTCTGGGTTTTGTATCCTGTTCCATTGATCTATATTTCTCTTTTTGTGCCAGTACCATATTGTCTTGATTACTGTAGCTTTGTAGTATAGTCTAAAATCTGGTAGACTGATTCTTCCAGCTCTGTTTTTCTTTCTCAAAATTGCTTTGCTATTTGGGGTCTTTTGGGTTTCCATACAAATTGTGCAATTTTTTGTTCTAGTGCTGTGAAAAATGCCATTGGGAGTTTTATAGGGATTGCATTGAATCTGTAGATTGCTTTGGGTAGTAGAGTCATTTTCACAATGTTGATTCTTCTAATCCAAGAACATGGTATATCTCTCCATCTGTTGGTATCATCTTTAATTTCCTTCATCAGTGTCTTATAGTTATCTGCATACAGGTCTTTTGTCTCCTGAGTAGGTTTATTCCTAGATATTTTATTCTTTTTGTTGCAATGGTAAATGGGAGTGTTTCCTTAACTTCTCTTTCAGATTTTTCATCATTAGTATATAGGAATGCAAGAGATTTCTGTGCATTAATTTTGTATCTTGCTAATTTACCAAATTCTCTGATTAGCTCTGGTAGTTTTTTGGTAGCATCTTTAAGATACTCGATGTATAGTATCATGTCATCTGCAAACAGTGACAGCTTTACTTCTTCTTTTCCAGTTCACATTCATTTTATTTCTTTTTCTTCTCTGATTGCTGTGACTAAAACTTCCAAAACTATGTTGAATAATAGTGGTGAGAGTGGACAACCTTGTCTTGTTCCTGATCTTAGAGGAAGTGGTTTCAGTTTTCCACCATTGCGAACAATGTTGGCTGTGATTTTGTCATATATGGACTTTATTTTGTTGAGGTAGGTTCCCTCTATGCCTACTTTCTGGAGGATTTTTTTTATCATAAATGGGTGTTGAATTTTGTCAAAAGCTTTTTCTGCATCTATTGAGTTGATCATATGGTTTTTCTCCTTCAAATTGTTAATATGGTTTATCACATTGATTGATTTGCATATATTGAAGAATCCTTGCATTCCTGGGATAAACCCCACTTGATCATGGTGTATGATCCTTTTAATGTGCTGTTGGATGCTGTTTGCTAGTATTTTGTTGAGGATTTTTGCATCTATATTCATCAGTGATATTGACCTGTAGTTTTCTTTCTTTGTGACATCTTTGTCTGGTTTTGGTATCAGGGTGTTGGTGGCTTCGTACAATGAGTTTGGCAGTATATTTTGGAAAAGTTTGAGAAGGGTAGGTGTTAGCTCTTCTCTAAATGTTTGATAGAATCCACCTGTGAAGTCATCTGGTCCTGGGCTTTTGTTTGTTGAAAGATTTTTAATCATAGTCTCAATTTCAGTGCTTGTGATTGGTCTGCTTATATTTTCTGTTTCTTCCTGGTTCAGTCTCAGAATGTTGTGTTTTTCTAGGCATTTGTCCATTTCTTCCAGGTTTTCCATTTTATTGGCATATAGTTGCTTGTGTAATCTCTCATGATCATTTGGAATTCTGCCATGTCAGTTGTTACTTCTCCTTTTTCATTTCTAAATCTGTTGATTTTAGTCTTCTCCCTTTTTTTTGCTGATGAGTCTGGCTAATGGTTTTTCAATTTTGTTTATCTTCTCAAAGAACCAGCTTTCAATTTTATTAATCTTTGCTGTTGTCTGCTTCATTTCTTTTTCATGTATTTCTGATCTGATCTTTATGATTTCTTTCCTTCTGCTAACTTAGGGGATTTTTTCTTCTTGTTTCTCTGTTTGCTTTAAGTGTAAGGTTACGTTGTTTATTTGAGATGTTTCTTGTTTCTTGAGGTAGGATTGTATTGCTATAAACTTCCCTCTTAGAACTGATTTTGCTGCATCCCATAGGTTTTGGGTTGTCTTGTTTTCATTGTCATTTGTTTCCAGGTATTTTCTGATTTCCTCTTTGATTTCTTCAGTGATCTCTTGGTTATTTGATAGTGTATTGTTTAACCTGTATGTGTTTGTATTTTTACAGATTTTTTCCTGTAATTGATATGTAGTCTCCTAGTGTTGTGGTCAGAAAAGATACTTGATATGATTTCAGTTTTCTTAAATTTAACAAGGCTTGATTTGTGACCCAAGATATGATCTATCCTGGAGAATCTTCCATGAGCACTTGAGAGAATGTGTATTCTGTTGTTTTTGGATGGAATGTCCTATAAATATCAGTTAAGTCCTTCTTGTTTAATGTGTCATTTAAAACTTGTTTTTCCATATATATTTACATTTTGGATGATCTGTCCATTGGTGAAAGTGGGGTGTTAAAGTCCCCTACTATGATTGTGTTACTGTCGATTTCCCCTTTTATGGCTGTTAGCATTTGCCTTATGTACTGAGGTGCTCCTATGTTGGGTGCATAATTATTTACAACTGTTATATCTTCTTCTTGGATTGATCCCTTGATCATTACGTAGTGACCTTCTTTGTCTCTTGTAATAATCTTTATTCTAAAGTCTTTTTTTTCTGATATGAGAATTGCTACTCCAGCTTTCTTTTGATTTCCATTTGCATGGAATATCTTTTTCTATCCCCTCACTTTCAGTCTGTATGTGTCCCTAGGTCTGAAGTGGGTCTCTTGTAGACAGCATATATATGGATCTTGATTTGTATCTATTCAGCCAGCCTGTGTCTTTTGGTTGGAGCATTTAATCCATTTACATTTAAGGTCATTATCGATATGTATGTTCCTATTACCATTTTGTTAATTGTTTTGGATTTGTTATTGTAGGTCTTTTCCTTCTCTTGTGTTTCCTTTAGCATTTGTTGTAAAGCTGGTTTGGTGGTGCTTAATTCTCTTAGCTTTTGCTTGTCTGTAAAGATTTTAATTTCACTGTCAAATCTGAATGAGATCCTTGCTGGGTAGAGTAATCTTGGTTGTAAGTTTTTCCCCTTCATCTCTTTAAATATGTCCTGCCACTCCCTTCTGGCTTGGAGAGTTTCTACTGAAAGATCAACTGTTAACCTTGTGGGGATTCCCTTGTATGTTATTTGTTGTTTAACCCTTGGTGCTTTTAATATTTCTTCTTTGTATTAATTTTTGAGTGATTCATATGTGTCTTGGCATGTTTCTCCTTGTATTTATCCTGTATGGGACCCTTTGTGCTTCCTGGACTTGATTGACCATTTCCTTTCCCATATTAGGGAAGTTTTCAACTATAATCTCTTCAAATATTTTCTCAGTCCCTTTTTTTTTCTGTTCTTCTGGGACCCGTATTATTCGATTATTGGTGCATTTAATGTTGTCCCAGAGGTCTCTGAGACTGTCCTCAATTGTTTTCATTCTTTTTCCTTTATTCTGCTCTGTGGTAATTTCCACTATTTTATCTTCCAGGTCCCTTATCCATTCTTCTGCCTCAGTTATTCTGCTATTGATTCCTTCTAGAGAATTTTTAATTTCTTTTATTTTGTTGTTCATCACTGTTTGTTTGCTCTTTAGTTCTTCTAGATCCTTGTTAGACGTTTCTTGTATTTTCTCCATTCTATTTCCAAGATTTTGGATCATCTTTACTGTCATTATTCTGAATTGTTTTTCATGTAGACTGCCTATTTTCTCTTCATTTGTTTTGTCTGGTGGGCTTTTACTTTGCTCCTTCATCTGCTGCATATTTCCCTCTCTTCCAGTTTTGCTTAGCTTACTGTGTTTGGGGTCTCCTTTTCTCAGCCGGCTGGTTCATAGTTCCTGTTGTTTTTTTTTTTTGTCTGTCCCCAGTGGCTAAGGTTGGTTTGTGTAGGCTTCCTCGTGGAGGGGACTGGTGCCTGTACTCTGGTGGATGAGGCTGGATCCTGTCTTTCTGGTTGGCAGGACCCTGTCTGGTGGTGTATTTTGGGTTTCCTGTGGTCTTATTTTAATTTTAGGCAGCCTCTTTTGTAATGGGTGAGGTTGTGTTCCTGTCTTGCTAGTTGTTTGGCATATGGTGTCCAGCACTGTAACTTACTGGTTGTTGTGTGGAGCTGGGTCTTAACGTTGCGATGGAGATCTCTTGGAGAGCTTTTGCCATTTGATATTACATGGAGCCGGGAGTTCTCTGGTGGATCAATGTCCTGAACTCAGCTCTCCCACCTCAGCGGCACAGGCCTGACACCCAGCCAGAGCACCAAGACCCTGTTGGCCACACAGCTCAGAAGAAAAGGGAGAAAAAAAGAAAGAAAAAGAGAGAGAGAGAGAGAGAGAGAGAAGGAGGAAGGAAGAAAGAAAGAAGGAAAGAAAGGAAAGAAAGAGAGAAAGAGAAAGCAAGAAAATAAAAAATAAATAAAATACAATAAAGTTATTAAAATAAAATTTTTTTAATATTAAAAATATTAAAGAAAGAAAGAAGAGAGCGACCAAACCAAAAAACAAATCCACCAATGATAAGAAGCACTAAAAACAGACAGAACCCTAGGACAAATGGTAAAAGCAATACACATGAAATCACACAAAGAAGCATACACATACACACTCACAAAAGGAGATAAAGGAACAAAAACATATATATCTTTTGGGAAGTCTGAGGTCTTCTGCCAGTGTTCAGTAGGTGTTCTGTAAGAGTTGTTCTACATGTAGATGTATTTCTGATGTATTTGTGGGGAGGAAGGTGATATCCACATTAGTCCTCCACCATCTTGAAGGTCTCTCACACCTTTCTTTTCTTACCTGCTCCCCTAGACCTGGAAATTCTTTACTCTTACTTTATTTATTGATTTGTATTATAAAACACTCTACCAATTAGGCACAGTTCATAAAATCAACTCCATCATTAAGGGATAGTGTTTATTACTTCATTTTTGTTTTACTCATAGGTCAAAATACCCTGTCACAATAGACCTTATGAATAGAAAATAAAATTCTTGTTCACATTTACTTTTTTATGGGAAAGTCTCTTTATTATATACATCATATTGATTATAGACTACAAGTTCCTTGGGGACTAAATTTATGTCTGTTTTAACTACTGCATAAATTAGCACATGTGAAACACTTATGTGAATGTGTGCCTTTATAGCTATAAAAGGAATCAGATTTAAGCTACAAGGCATAGGAGATTCCTGGTTTGGAATTAGAAACACTTTGAAAGTAAAATATAGTTTAAAAATTATTCTCAAATACAGGCTTCTTAGTTCTTTTCTATTATATCTCCTTCCCTGTAAAGTAAGAACACTTATAATTTTGTGAATATCGATAATGTATTTTCAAAGAAGTCCCCTCTACATAGTGATGATATCTTGGAAAAGGAGAATTAGTTTGTAGAGTATAAGGAAAACCCACTTTTGCCACTTCTTTTGTTTTGTTACTGTTGAAAGCCTGCAAGATTTTAAAAAGATCTGTCTCAGGGACCCTTTTCACTACATCTTTTTTCCAAATCCTGATCTTTTTGCTACTGCTTGAAAAACACTAGCCTAACTTCTGAGACAGACGTAGGTGGCCAAGTCCTCTGATGTGACACATCCCTATTAATAAGCCAGGGTGGCCCCAAGAGGCAGCCTGACTTCCTCATCAGGGGCCCAAGTGCTTCTGCAGCAGTTCAAGTAGATCTTTGTCTCTCCCCCAACTCCACCTAATGAGCTGCCTCTTCCCTTTATCTGGGACACCTCAAAGCTCCACTCTCCCTGAGCCACCGTGGGGAATGGCTTTCTTACTATCATTTTTTCCAACTAGGGTGATACTTCTACCTCCTGTGGGACAAATTACTCTCTGAGCTGCAGCATTCTGTCCCTTTGTGTGTCTCAGAGAGCAGCAGCTTCTCCTTAGACACTGGAATCCACACTGTGTGTCACCACCTCTTATAAAGCTAGACATCCCTCTTCTTTTCTTACTACTTACCACTGGCAGGTTAACTTTCTGTCCTGGGAATTTTCAATGGCACATTCAATGAGTAGAGTAGACAACATAATCGAACGATGCAGTGAGAAGAAGCTTTTTCAGTAGGAAATCACACTCTTTAATTATTTCCAAAAGCATATTTTCATCCTAAGAGTTTCAGCCCAATACAAAATGACCTAGCAGGCTAAATAAGCACCCAAAGCCCTGTGTACTTACCTATGTCATTCTTCTAATCGCCCTGACATTGGATCATCAATAGATGGAATGAGCCCTAATGTCCTCTTGTCTCAGCATCCTTGATGCTGAATGGAACAAGAGGAGGCCGAGTGCCAATAACCCTGCCTCTCCCTCACCACCACCCTTTAACTCTTCCAGTGTAAGGGAACCCTCTGTTTTTATGGCTTAATTCATTTTATAAGTTTCTTTTCATTGGTTAATCAGAAAAGGCAACACCATTCCACACACATGTTCTAAATCACCGTAGTAACTGAGCCAGATTCTTAATGCCATTATGCTGATTTGGGTCTACAGAGTTCTGATTGCAAAGATGGTGTGAGGTGTGTGTGTGTGTGTGTGTGTGTGTGTGTGAGGCAGGTAGAGAGAGAGGGAGAAACAGAGAGAGGGAGAGAGGGAAGGGAGGAGGCAGGAGTAGGAGAATAGAGAGAGAGATAGAGACGTAGAAGCATGCACACACACTATATGCACATACAGAGACCCGTCTCACCAATTCCTGGTTCTCAAGATCTTCAGAAAGTCTAAAGAGTATGGAAACAGAGGGAAATTACTTGGATTTTAATACTGTCAGTTGTTTGAAATGTGTTTGAGTGGAGACAAGAAAGTAAGACAGGAAGAAAGATAAAATTACCTTTTATAATTTCTTACCTGTCATGGATAGGAAGATTGAAATGTATCACAGACACAGGTTATAGTTTTGTCTTGTTTTGTTTTGTTTGTTTATTTTACTTTTCTTTATGACCCTCAAACTTTTCAAGCCACTGACTTTGGTTGGCTTCAAGAAGCCTTCAAATTGTAGGTAATGCATCAGCGGTGGGATTTGGGCCCAGTCCCTTTTCCTTCCTGCTTGCCATGCTCTAATATGCTCAAATTCTGATCAGGACAAAATTCAGGGGACCTTTCTGTATGTTTGATACAGAACCAAGCTGAATTTGTCTCTGGCTATTGCACTCATGTTGGGACTATGCTTACATCCTTCTGTACTTCTTTTGAATAAAAGACAGCCTATGAGATGCTGTTTGGTGCATGCAAGAAAACATTTAAAGGTACTTCTGTGATACTGAAGGTCCCCACTGTGATACTGAAGGTCCCTGTAGTAAATTTTTAAGATAATGAGTTTAATTTTTTTCTAAGCAGTGATGTATCAAACTTTGTTTCTTTCTTAGTCAGAAAACTCCTAGAAGCTCCTCATTACTAATGTTGGTTGATGTTTTAAGATTTTAATTATAAATAAAGGCACATATAAATCATAATTTGAGCCTCCATGTCATTCCAGTCATAATAGCAAAATTTTAATTCTTAATGCTCAAAACACTTAGATGGAAGTCAGCAAGTCACTTTTTACACAATATTTTCTACCCTAGCCCCCTTCCCCCCCACAATTGTGAACTATAACATCAAACGTATATAGAATTGGGGGCAAATAAAACTGGGACATTTAATGTTTGAGTTAGTACTCAAAATTTTATGTGAAATACAGTTGTTTCTCATTATTCACATTCGTCATGTTCTATAAAATTGCTGTGAACACTGAATTAGTGAATATTGAACCATTGCTCCTAGGATAAATACAGGATTAGATTCCCACAAGCCTTTGGTCACAACGTTTTCACCAACTGATCAATATATAATCTTGTTTTATGCGTGTTTCTGTTTAAAGACACTATATTGAATGTATGTTGTTGATTCATTAACACTGAACTTAAACCAACAGCATCATACCTCATGCATGAATGAAACTTGTCGAACTCACATCCCATAAGGCATATCACAGCCTTCCTGTACTTAGGAACAATAGACAGCCCTTCAGCACTACACTTGGGGGCCATTTTAAGCAGTGAAATCACCGATAAAAAACACAAAAATATGAAAAATGTGGCACTAAATACACCACAAAAAGAACATTTCTTTATAGTTTGAGAGCTGAATCAAGAAGGCAGCTCAGCTGTGAAAGTGTACGTGTGTTGGCCATCTCAAATTTTTCGCCACTCTGTGCATGTCCACAACTGACTAAGAAAGTACAGCAAGTATTGATTTGGGGATTACAAATAAAGTTTAGTGAGTGGGCCAATTCGCAAATAATGGAATCCCCAAATAATGAGGATCAACTGTAACTTATAATTTAGACCAAAGGGCCAGGTGATGCAGGCTTCTAGAGAATAGACAATCCCACCCCATAGATCTCCATGACCTACCTGGTCAATCTCCTTTATCTTCCAGAAAACCCTTCCATGGGGCAGAGACTTCTCCAAATAGCTCTGGAGTAATGAAGAAGGTTCATCAAGTATTACAGATGACAGTGTACCTGGAACTACCATTGTTCCGTTGATGCCTTTGGTTTAACCTGATTCTTATAACGTTCAGCTTTTAGCTTTTTAAAATTCTTTTTAAAATACTTAACTTTCAAAAAGAATTCTTAACTATCTAAAATCTTACTTATCATTGCATTTCAGGCTTTGCCTAGTGCTATCTCAAACTTGCTTTGCCTTCCTACCTGAAGTAACCAACCACCAGCTCATCCTTCATACCTCTAGAAGGGTACCCTTCCCAACCCCAGGACTCTTGGCACCTGAGCCAAGTGCACAGCTTCATCCTTCCTCAGAGCCTTTTTAAATGGAAAATACACATTTAAAATGGATACACCCATACCTATAAACATATATACATACGTATGTGTGCGTATTAAGGAGAAGAGTTATATTTGCAATAAATAGCTCTGAGATTTGGGTTTATTTCAATATTAAATTTTAAAAAGAAAACAAAAAATCCAGGCAGTATATCAGTTCTTTCTTCTCATCTTAATAGCTGAAGTTAATGTAAAAAAATCAAGGACCCTTTAAAAAGATGATAGACGATGGGACTTCCCTGGTGGTGCAGTGGTTAAGAATCCTTCTGCCAATGCAGGGGACGTGGGTTCAAGCCCTGGTCCAGGAAGATCCCACATGCCACAGAGCAACTAAGTCTGTGCTCCACAACAAAAGAAGCCATCGCAATGAGTAGCCCACACGCCGCAACGAAGAGTAGCCCCCACTCACCACAACTAGAGAGAGCCTACGCACAGCAACGAAGACCCCACACAGCCAAAAATAAATAAGTAAATAAGTTTATAAAAAAATAATGGTAGACAAGAAGTTCTACCCAGTAGTTCCAGGTAAAGTGTGGCGTTCTTGACTCTGCTAAATTCAGCTCTAGAGAAGGCAGAGAGAACACAGAGTCAAAGAGGAGAAATTAGATAGGTATCTAATTGAAACTTCTTTAAGAAGAGTGACTTATTTTTCTTAACAGATGGAATTGTTTCATTGAACTTGTCTCCTGTTTTCTAGAAACTGTATGGCTTAAAGGGAACTTTTATAGAGATTTCAGACATTCCAATAATAATTCTTTTCAGACTTTTAGCCTTGGCTAATATTTCTTGAGTGACCTGAACAAAACAAACACCACTTTCTGGATGCCACTGGTCTTGTAAAAATCTGTCTGTGACTTCCTGTTTCTAATCCATCTAATGCAGTTCTGCTTGGAATTCTAGGTCTCACATACCTGGTCAGGGTTGTTCCTTCCTTTTCTCCAATAGAACAGTTCTGAAACTTTAGGGAGCATCAGAATTACCTGGAAGGCTTGTTAAAATGTAGATTCCTAGGCCCCAGTCCTACTTCTGATTAAGTAGTTCTGGAGTGCGACCCAAGAATTTGCATTTGTAACAAGTTTCCAGGTCCTGCTGATGCTGCTGGCCTGGGGACACCACACTTTAGGTACCACTAACCATAGTACAACAAGCCCTTGGATGCTTTAGTACAAGGCCTGCCACATTGTAAATACTCGATAAATGCTTGCTCTATATCAGTTCAATTTCCTTACTCTCCAATGAATATGCCATTTTCAACCCTGTCCTTGTTTAGTTGCCCACACTTTATAAATCTGTTTTTACCTACCTAAATCAATCTTCACCTACTCAGATTCACCATGACTAAGGTAAAATCCCAATCAATTTTCTTAAAAACTTTGAAGTCATCACTAACTCTTCCTTTCCTGAATACACATTGACCCATGCAGTTATTTATTTTTTTATTATCTATTGGCATAAATGTGTACGAATTTGTTTCCTTAGTAAAATTGTTTTTCCATCTAAATGAGGAGGGCTGAGGCCTTATCTTCCATATCTGTTCTATCCATCACAGTGTCCAAAATAACTGTTGAACAAACAGGATGGATTATTTGCTTTTGGATGCTCACATATGCATCTATTTTGAAGTTTTTAGAGAAACTCATAAAACTATATATTTGGGTAATAAGAGGGTAGATGATGAATGCAAATAATTATGCAATTTCTCTTAAAGTACTAAAGGAAGACTTGAAAAAAAATTCAAAACTCAATTCTATTGCCAACTTAAAATTTGCTTTTTTGAAGTTTGAGTGTTTTGAATCTCAAGTCCTACTGCATAGCTGAACCTCTTATCTTCATTATAAATATTTAACATAAATATATATTGTATGTAATTAGTATTAGTGATATATATATATATATATACACATATGTGACTTAAATGCTATAGAGGCTTTATTTTGCTTCCTTGGAGTTCTGTCTCCATGTCTTACTATTAAAATCAAGCAAAAGGCCTGGAGAAAGACAATTTCCAGGAGGCCCTTATTGCTGCTCCCATCACTGAGGCCTGAAGTACTGTTAGGATTTCTGGGCACCAAGCCATATTTCATAAAGTTCTCCATAATTTTTTTTCGAGAAAGCTGAGGGTTTCTAATGAAGGGATTTCTCAGTATTTTTCTCATATTTTGAACCCTTTCCTTTCAAAAGAGACATACAAGCAATTACCCATTGAATTAAGCAACTTCTCTTCAATAAATGCTGACTCCTCTGCTTTTAGATGGTTGACTTGTAGTTAATTTTGTACAGAAAGGAATTAACTTGAACACCATTAGATTTATCAGATATCTCTCAAGGAAGTAACTTTGGTTTAGAAGAAACTGAATTGATTCATTTGTTAATTCATTCAGTAAACATTTATTGAGGGCCTATGAGTGCTGGGCATTGTAATAAACGTTTTAGAGGATAGACAGATGCATCACATATGGAGTCTACTTTCAATCGGCTTATGCCTGGTAGAAAATATATGTCCATAAAGACCTACATTTTGAGCAGAAAGAATTAAGTGTCATAAAGGAGGCTAGATGTGATACATTTTGAGAAGGAGTACGAAGTCTCCAGAAGATGTTAGGGAAACTTTACTGCAAAAGCTGTGTTTAGTTGGGTCAGCAAAGATACAGATGATGTGTGGAGTTGGGAAGATGAACTGCTTTTACTAAACCTGGCCACTCTTCACTCCAGTTGAATTCTGGAGAGAGGGACCTACCAGGGATGGAGGGATGTTAAGATGGAGGGATGTGAAGAAGGCTGGAAGAGCTGGCTGGTGCCATTTCAAGGAGGACTGTCACCTTTAGGCCAAGGAGAATGGGTTTATGCTATGTATAATGGGAAGGGAAATGAAAGGAATCAATCTATACTTGAACAAGATTAGTCTGGCAATAGAGTATAAGTTGAATTGTCTATAATCTCCCTTCTGGTCTCACATTTATGATTTTGATGAATTGGTCTCTTTATGGACCTTTACCTCTCCCGAACCTTGAGACTTAAAGGAATTTCTTGGGCAGTATTGCTTTCCTAAATAAAGAGAGGGCCTAGAATCCATGACCACCTTATTGAAAGGACTTATCTGGAGGATTAAAGTGGATTAAATAGGTAAGGAAGAAAGCCTGGAAGAAAGCCTATGGCTCAGTTATGTATATGTATACTTCATGATTCAACAGGTATATCATGGGCTTCCAAAAAGTATTGAGAGAACAATCAAGAGCTGTAAGCACTCTGAAGAAATATGTAGTTTTCAGTAGCAGAGGTGATTTTTATCCAGCCTAAATTGCTCCAGATTGTAGTCTAGACTGTCTGAGAATGGAAGAAATTAAGTATGCACAAGGTAAGTATTGACATCCTGCAGATAACCTTCGACTCTCCTATGGGGAAGGAGTCCAGCAAATAAATACTTTAGATATCTTATATTATTAAGTTATTAGGTGAGATCTAGAGAGTTGCTGTTTTAGCTTTATATTAATGAATTATGAAGGGTCAGGATATGCATTCAAAGTGAGAGAAAATATGTACTCTCAGAAAACATAATTTTTCTTTCACGTTATTCTGTACCTAAACTAAGGTGAGAAATTAATTACAAAACCAATACAGCTCCCATCAGTGTATTATGAGTCTGAGAAACTCAAAGTCAGCTTTCTAGGTCTGTTTTTGAAATTGATGCACATTTGTGGGAATTAGATAGGTATTTAAAATGACAGAAAGGGGCTTCCCTCGTGGCGCAGTGGTTGAGAGTCTGCCTGCTGATGCAGGGGACATGGGTTCGTGCCCCGGTCCGGGAAGATCCCACATGCTGCAGAGCGGCTGGGCCCGTGAGCCATGGCCACTGAGCCTGCGCGTCCGGAGCCTGTGCTCCACAACAGGAGAGGCCACAACAGAAGAGGCCACAACAGCGTAACGCAAAAAAAAAAAAAAAAAAAAATACAGAAAATAAATGTTTATTAACCCTACCCATATACACTGACAAAATTGAAAAGTTACCCAGTTTGTTCTGTAAACCTAATATACTTCATGACACAAAAAGCTTTTGAGTTTTATGTGTGAAATGTCATTTTTTTTCGTGCTTCTCAAAGTTGTTTGGGGGCTGCTCTGTGTTACAGGTTTTAGATCTGCCAGGCCCACTCTCCCCTGCCTCCTGGCCCCCTCTTTATCCATGTGCCCCCTCTCTGCAGATGGCTTGGTGGCTCTTTTCCAAAGGCATTATTAGGTGGTGTATAGTTGCAAAAGCAGAGCAATTGCACCCTCAGCTGGTCAGAGAAGTGGTTACATTCTGAGATTATCTGAGCTTGGGCAGAGCAACCCAGGGGGGCTACAAGCATCTATTTTAAGATAGGAAGATGTGCTTTCTTGTGAATTCTAAAGTTTAGCGATTTCCCAAGGCACACTCATTATTGTCGATATTATTACCTCTTCCATGTTATTTCTGGAATTATCAAGGAAGAGAGAAGAAGGTATGCCGAGCTCCTCAAGGAATACTACTTATCACTGGCATTTTCCAGCCTGCCAGCTAAATGGAGTCAACAAAAGTTTAAGTTCATAATAGGCACATCGCAGGCCTATGATAAAAATCTCTGGACAGGATAAGTGAATGACTCATCACTATGTTTCATTTGTCTCTCTAATTCACCTGTCTGCTTTTTAGGAGGAAATCAGCATTAAACTGATTTAGTATTTTCTAAATCTAAGGATGGAAATAAGCATTTGATGTTCCCTCCTGACCTCCCCAGACTCAATGTGAAGAAAGGAAATAATTTTCCAGGGCCCAGGCGGGATACTGAGCACACTGATAGCGGGTGGGAAGGCCCTGGGTATGCATCCTGGGCTGACTGTGCAGCGGCAGCTCAGCACCCTGGCGGTGGCCCTGGAGGGTGTGGTGACCACCTCGAGGTCTGTGGCCAACCTCTGACCCTAGTCCTCATTCTTCAGCTCCCCACCCCCAGACCCTTTATCCTAACCCCCTCCCACTCCAGTTTTCTCTGAGTGTGCCCCCGTTTCCCTGATGCTAGCAGAGGACACGACCACAGGACCCTCTGAGACTTCTGAGGAACAGTTGAGGGTCCCACCTGCATGGACACTTCAGGGGAGTGACGAGCCCCAGATGAAAATTTCCATCATCCTGGCTCTTGGTTGTCAGACAGGCATGGTAAGGATGGCAAAACCACCAACTGCTCTCGGTGGTAGGTGGGTGAAGATGGGATGCATAATGCCAACCTTAGATGTCAGCTTGGAGACCAGCAGAGCTACCTCTCAGGGACCGGTGGGGGAAACTGAGACCCAGGGTGGATAGTTCATTGCCCAGTTTGGGTTCCTCTCCCCCCATACCCTTAGCAGGTCTCAACTCCTCTCTGCCCTCCCCCAAATAGATCGAGCCTAGCTATTTCCCCTGAAAAGAAAGCTGAGGGACCCCAAGCAACCAAGTCGGTCCCTTCCACCGAGGAGAAGAGCCACATTCTTTCCACGAGGACTCGGAAGGGACAATAACAGGGGCAGAAACCAGCTCTTTGCCTGTGACGCTCAGCTGCTTTGGAAAGGGCATCTCGGGCACTTTCTTCCTGGGCTCATTGGGTGTAACTGGGCTGTCATTAAGAGCATCTGGGCATTCAGAGTCTCAGTTATTTACATCAAAGTCATCTGTCAATTGCTAATTGGTTTTCTAAAAGCCATTCACAATTTTAACTTTCAAAAGTGCACTTATACCTTAATTCACACTGCTGAATTACGATGCATTGATTTGGACATGCAATGTTTCCAACTAATTTATGCAAAATTCTGGTGAGCAAGGGAAGAAATGTGGTAGTAGATGTAAGAGGAGATAGGTCCCCAGTTAGAGCTGTTTTTCTAGCAAGACAGATACGTATATTACACTGTGTAATTAATTGGTCCTGAGGCTGTGATAACAAGCACACTGTCAGAAATCTCTGAAGAACTGGTATATCCAGCTCTGACCTCCCCCTCCTGACCTAGACCCAAACTCACAACCTCCAACAGGCTTCTTTTCTCTTTTTCTTTTTTTTTGACTTGACCCTCTGTTACCTGAAATTCAGCACTTTGTACTTTGAAAATGAACATTTAAAAATGAGCAAAACAGCTTTATCATCTTCCTAGTGAATCCACTCTCCCTCCCGACTTGTCTTTTCTCTCTGTGACAGCATATTTTCTCAGTAATGGATTCATTTCTCACTACTCTTTCTTTCGAGCATCTGTTTTCCAAAGAGATCTCTATGCTTGCTACCTTGATACTCCTTAAATGTTCTTCCTTTTCTCCTTCCTCCACTCACACTTCTACCTCTGTAGTCCTGTCCTGTTACGTGAGTAGGTTATATGACAGCACTGTGAGGCAGTCTCTCCATCTGTGGTCCATTCTCACAGGATGCTCACCAATCACTGAAGGAAAGTCAATAAGCTTACTGTGGTTTTCAGTGTGTTCTGGAATCTGCCTCTGGTCTTTGCTGCAGAAGCTCCTACTCTGTGATTTTACTTGTCAGTGAAGCTGGTCCCTCGCACATACTCTTTGTTAGCTGAATTCTAGGCTTTTTCCATGTAGTTCTCTCTGCCAGAGATACCTTCCCCTCACCTTTCACTTTTTCAAACTATATCCATCTTTCAAGGACAAGCTCACATCCTACCTCTTTTATGATAACTTCTCTGAATGCCATGCCAAGAAAGAGATCCTATAGTCCCCTCACCCAGCCCTCTATACCAAAAAAAAAAAAATGCATAATATTTGCCATGCCATACATATGGTGCATATGGTATATTTTATCCTTCAAGTGTATTTCTCATTTATTTTCCTAGAATATGTGATATTTGGAGCCTCTTTCATCCTTACAACTCATTCGTCCTTATATTCTATCAAGTATCTAAACATTTAGCACTCTGTACATAACTATTTCTGTTGGTAATTTGAACATATATCTATTTTGAACATATATTTTTAGGGAAAATGCACTTAAAAAGAAAATACTTACACTTAATTTTTTCCTTTATATATCAATAAACCACGAGTTTCAGCTAAATACCTTGCTGAAAGAAAAATATACTAGCATCTGACACAGTCATATGTCTTACAGAGTGCTCTAAGGCAATTCTTTAGGGCGATTGCTCCAGTGAACAGGTTAAAATCAAATAAAGTTATATAGTTATCATTTATAAGTAAATAGGTACTTTTAAAAATAACACTTGGAATTTTTTCCCCTTGATGGTTTTTAAACCCATATTCTAAAACTTAACAAGAACAGCCAGATAAGCTTAGCAAACCCTTTCTTTATAAACACTCCATCCAGCCCATATTCAGACACACATTTTGCAATATTAGATATCAAATTAATAAAATTCTTCTGCATTTCTAATCTTACCTGAACAGTGGTCTCCTTGATGCATTTAAATAGAAATGTGGTGAGATACTTGTCATTCAAGAATATTTACTGAGCAACCAATATGTGTCTGGCACCAGGGAAACTGGTGGTTAGCAAAACAGACAAGGTCCTTGTCCTCATTTCTAAGCTTTATGCTGGGAATATGCCTTTTCTATTTTATTTTCTGTTTGAAATATCATTTTAGGGATGTAAGTAATTGTTTAAAAAAGAATTAAGGAATGTAAACTGGTTAGCTACATTTCTGTAATCTGCTTCCTTCTAACTTAAAAATGACAGAGAATAGTACCATGAAAACTTATTTTTATTTTTGCTTTACATCAGAAAAAAGTACCTGAAAAGAAAGTTAATCACCAGTGTTATCAGAGGACATTACTGGGTGTCTGCTGGTTGAGTGCATGCGATTCAAACTTTTGTCTTCCTCTTCTCTTCAAATTATAAAACATACCAATAATGTACGTTTTGGATAGATGGAGAAACTAAACAGAAAGCTTTATAAAAATTTAAATTTAGAGTTGAAAGGGACCTTTGAGAGCATCTAGTCCACCCACCTCGTTTTTCCATAAAGAAAAAGAAAACTCAGAAAGAAAATTACTTTCTCAAGAGTTGGCAGTGAATTAGTAGTAGATCCCAGACCAGAAAGTCTACAGACATCCCGTTCAGTTTTTCTTCCTCTAAACTACATTCTTCCCGACAGCTACTTTTTTCACTTATTCATTCCACACAAACATTGTTTTTTCTACTGTGTCTAGCATTCCTTTGCAATCACTGTGGATATAGTAACAAAAACTCTGTCCATACTATTAAGAACCTCACAACCTGGAGAAGGAGACTGCCTGCTCTAGGGCTGTTTGTTAAATGCTATAATAGGAGATTGCACAGGTTATTATAGGAGCAAAATGGGAGAGCATCTGACACACAGTGGGAGAGCTAGAGAAGGCTTCCTGAAAGAGGAGAGACCCACTCTGGGTCTTAGAAAAAATAAATGAATAATAATTCTGTACATGAGAATAAAGCCATGGGTTGATATTCCAGGCAGAGGGAACATTGTGCAAAGGCTCAGTATGAGATTGCATGGCAAAGTGTATAGGACGTAGAGTCTGATGGGCATAGTAAAAGATGAACCTCAAAAGGTAGAGAGCTAGATCAAGGATCTTGGATGCTTTGCAAAGGAATTTTGTGTTTTTTTCCCTAATAGTGATAAAGAGCTTTAATTTTTTTTTTTTTTTGGTGGGGAGTGGTGGGTGTATGCATATGTTAAATGATTAAATTTTCACTTTCAAGAGATCATTACTGTAGCAGTGTGGAGGAGAGTTGATCAAACTGCCAGCAGAGAGACCAGATAGGAGATTGTGGTAATAATTCACGCAAGTGATGATAAACAATCTAAATCTCAGTCTTATTACTCATGTTGACCCAAAGAAAATGCAAGCATCGGGCATACAATCCACAATACCAGCCCACAAATCCTAGTCTATGAATGGACTTCAGGAGTACATAAGCCCCTGAAAATGAAAACTGATGTGGTGCATGTGGGTATGTACATTTCACTGAAAAGATAGGTATAAAATATTCTCAAAGAGGTGAGACCTCCCACCCCCCACCCAGTTTTTAATATCTACTTCACCAGAAGCCTGAAAGAGCTGAGGCAGTTTCTCTAGTGCCTAACACCGCACCTAGAGGATCCTAGTCTTCCTAGATAATTAGGTTGGGACTTTACATAGAAGAGAAGTCATTTTTTGAGACGTGTATCTTTTGGCTAAAGTCGATGTAGTAGATTTGTAACTCTGTAGAAGCAGTGGTAATTATCATTACTCTCCCAGCAGAATTTAGGTAACAATTCATAAAAGTTGAGAGATAGAGTCTTTTTCATGGTGGAGGTGAAGAAACATTGAAAAATGCACCTTTGGTTGACATCCTTTGGTATAATCAGACTTGCTGGAATTTCTGAGACACAACGTAGCAGCAGGATCCCAGTTTATCTTAAGTCTTAATTTAGATTATTGGGATGTGTTCTACACTAGTGTAACTCTTTCCTTGTGAGGAACCAAAATGCTATGGGTTTCAGAAAACAGTAAAGATAATCAACAGTCTCAAAATGACTCAGATGACTTAATCTGGAGTATGCAGTATTGCTGCATAAATAGTTTATAATATAACAGATAGGACTCTTCTATGTCAACATCAAGATTACCTGATCATTATTCAGAAAAACCAATGAAATGTGTATTTCTTTGATGTTGGTACATAGTACTAAGTGTTGCATACTGGATACTACAGACATTTAGGAAAAGATGTCAACTGAATGAAATAAAATGCAAATTGGGGCATAAATGCTACCTTCCAAATGCAATGTGCTTATTGATTGCTTCCTATAAAATAAATCTTCAATTATGGAGAGTTGTAACTGTAGTGTTGTAAACATACTGTGTTTTCATATTTGGGGGAAATAACATCTATTAACTGAGATTTTACTATTATTTTGCTTTACTTTGTGTTTAATAATTCATGGATATATACATATTTATGTTTATACTCATATTTATTACATACACACACAAAAATATAAATTACAAAGCAAAATTCGTAATGAATAGCCAAACTAAGGACTGAGATATTGCCCAAATTTGCATCTACCCATATGCTCCTTTCCTGCTTCACCCCCTTTTCTCTCCTTAAAGGTAACCACTAAGCTTACCTATTTTACCTACTGTAAAAATACAATAAATTTTGTATATATTGTTGATTTGCTTTTTGATAAAATATCTGTTTATATATATATTTATAATATATATTTGAATATGTATAAATATATATTGACTATATACTGAACATATATTTAGAATATATATATATACTGAAATAATAAATTACTTTGTTTTACTTGCTTTTAAGCTTCATAAAATAATATTAAATATATGTAGTTTTCTGGAACTTTCTCTTTACTCAGCATTATGTTTATTTCTCATCAGTTTATAATATTCCATTGAGTGAATATTCCACAAGCTATTTACCCATTCTTTTATCAGTGGACACTAAAATTCTAATGGTTCCATTATGAATGTTATGTAAATGTTTTAATTGCATTTGTGCAGATAATTTATTATTCTCATTTTCATCATCTAACATAACAGTGTCTAGACTCTGAATCTCCTTCTCTGTAGGTATAGACAGTGACACTCTTTGCCTCAGAACTGACTCTAACTTTTGACCTGTTATTTTTCCTCCCTGGAATTATTTCTCCTATCAGCTGACTTTCTGGCCAGTCACTTATTCCCCTTATTTGTGGAGTAAAGAAAGACCAGCTGTAGGATAGCCTTGGTGGTATATAGGGCAGCCTTCCTAGAGAACGATGTATTAAATCAAAGGCCAAAGCATCTTTCTTTTAAGAGATATTTTTGTGATCTAGAAAAAAATATGCTTCTTTATTGGTTGATCCAGCAATAGTACTTTTTCACCAGCATGGAAATCTTTTTATTATCTATAAATCTACAGAGCACAGGGAGGGCCTTCAGCTCCCTCCTCTGTCTCTTTTGCATGGAGATTGTGGATAAGATGTGAAAGAAGAGTGTCCTTCAGTCCACTGGACATTTTTATGAGAGTGTTTTGGGAAAAGTGTTTACCCTGAGTTTGTATCATACATCTAAGCATCACTAGCAGTACAACTCCAGCATCATCACTCTTACCACCTTTGTCAGAATTACCTGTAAACCTGAGACCTGGTAGTTCTTCTGTTCCTTAATGTTCAACTTTAAATAGAATTCTAAACATTAAGCAACACTCCAAGTTGAATCTTCAGTGGTACTACAATTTTTGCATTATGAAATATTATTTATAAAAAATTGGATATTTTGAAAAATACCTTGGTCCTCTGATAAATACAGAGATGATATCATCAAACATAAAAATGTAAAAAACATTAACATGACTAACTGCTTCCTTATAAGCATTATAAGCAGTAACATGACTTTGTTCTTTTTGAGTAAATTGATGGTAATCACAAGTTTAAAAAAAAATTGAGCAAATCTGAAAAACATAGGTATTTTGTCCATCCATGAATATGCTCTATAAGCAGAAATTATTACATTATAATTACATTTTCCAAGTACTGAAATTTTGGTCACTGGTGAATTTAGCAAGAAACACATCAGTAGAACTGTGGTAGGTCTAGGCCAAGTTGGAGAGGGGTAAATAATGGAAGGAAGGGAGAAAATTATTCATAATTCAAATTTAAAATAATAAACAAAGAACACTGATGGTCATGAATGGGGAGTGAGGTGGGGGGGACAGCATGGGCTTTTTGTGAAAGACAAGAAAGAAGTAAGACTGTAGCTTGAGGGCATGGCATCATAGTCTCAAGGGTTTGTGTTGGCTTGCCATATGTATTAGAATTTATTTAAATGCTGATGGCATTTAAATGTTTGGTGACATATCAGCAAATGATTAAAAAAATGCATACGCCCACACAATGTGTGTTGTTATTTGCTTAAACCAAAAGGCAGTGTGGTTAACTGTCACTTACTAGAATAGCACTTGACAATACTAGAATAGCACTTGACAATACCTCCAAAAGAGATGCTGATATAGTGCTGGGAAACTGTTCTGGGATAGACTGGGCTCAAAGATAAATATTCTGAAAAGCTCAGAACACTGTATTGCAAGGTAGCTGCTAAATATTGCTTAACATTTATTGTATTTCCTTTTTTAGTGCTATATCTTATGATAACATACTCAAACCGAAATTCTGAAATTACTCACATATCAGCCACCTACAATTTACAATGCATTTATTTTGCTTATTCATATGGCATTGTTACCTATATTAGAGGCATTGGCATGTGCTTTTATGGGAAAATACAGTGACACAACAACAGCTTTCTCCACAGGGAAAACACCAGCTAGCAAATGGCACAGTTCTCCTTGTCTGCTCCCCATTATCTAATCTACAAATCTGCCTTTACTTATAATTTTATTTCTCTCCTCTCTAGTTACTATGGAGAAAGCATCCCTCCTCCTTCCAAAGGTGCAGCTCTTCAAATTTTCTGAATCTTAACCTCCCCCTCTTTCTGAGAGACACTATTCCATCAGTTATGGAACAACACACACACACACACACGCATACGTGCACACATAGAATCTACCAAATCTTCACTTATTCCCTTTTTACTATACCCTCGCCATCAGCATTTAAATAAACTCTAACACACATGGCAAGCCAACACAAACCCTAGAGACTATGATGCCATGCCCTCAAGCTACAGTCTTACTTCTTTCTTGTCTTTCACAAAAAGCCCATGCTGTCCCCCCATCACTCCCCATTCATGACCATCAGTGTTCTTTGTCTATTATTTTAAATTTGAATTATGAATAATTTTCTCCCTTCCTTCCATTATTTATCCCTCTCCAACTTGGCATATACCCACCACAGTTCCATTGATGTTTCATGTTAAATTCACCAGTGACCAACATGTTGCCAAATTCAAGAAACACTTTGCCACTCTCATCTTATTTTACAGCTAAGCAGCTTTCAGCACATTTGCTTTTGCCTTTCCTCTTGCAGCATTGTTTTCGCTTGGCTTCTATGACCCCAGTTCTCATGATATTATTCCTGTCTTTCTGACTGTTTCTCATTTTCCTTTGTGGGTACCTTTGAATCCTCCCAACTTCTAAATGTTGGACTGCCTCAGATCTCAATTCAGAATCCTCTTTCTTTATTATATTGTCTTACCAGGTCATCTCACCCACTTTTCTTGTTTTAGAGACCACATGTAAGCCAAGGCACTGCATTTTCTTTCTTCAGCTCCCTTCTGAGCTCCAGATTCACACTTTCAGATGTTATGTGACATAGCCACTGGGATCCAGGGGCTTAGCTGTAGGTTACAGGTAAAACCCTTTTAATATTCACCTCCATCAACAACCACGTGAACTACATGAGTTTCAATGGTCAGAACTCTTTGGATAGTTGAAGATTTCCATGGCAGGTAGATGGCTAGAAGCACTGTGTAATTCGGAGAGTAAGTAACAATGACCAGTGATAGAGAATAAAGGGAGAATGGTTCTCTCCTTCGTGCAACTCTACCATTTCCCCTCTTCCTTTTCATAATATTCAGCTATGATGCTGATGGAATTTTTCATAGTTAATGGACCAACTAATAACAGTACCTCTCTTGTACGTTCATACCTTTCTTTTTCTAATTAGTAGAGGTTGTTCTCTAAGAATTCTTCTGATTATATATATTTTTTTATTCATGGCTATTCTGTCCACTTGAATGTCTGTTAAAGAAAGTGCTGGCATGTACCTCTGTCAGCCTGAGGATGATATTGGCATGGTATTTCTGACAATGATTGCTGCATGAGGGAGAGCATACTGGGAAAATTGAGAACAAAGGCCTCTCCCACAACAGGCACACACAGACATAGTCACACAAGAGTCATAGACATGAGCTGGGGGAGGGAGAGAGGGAATGCGTGAATGAGCAGGGGAAGAAAGCAGAGGGAGAGAAAGGCAGAGGAGGGGAGAGGAGGAGAGGAAAGGGTCGCATGGAATATACAGGTTGTATCAATATGACATTGGGAGGCCAAAACCCAGAGAAGGAAAGGTAGCATGTCAGTGGAAAGACCAATAGAATATCAGTGTGAGTCAAAATGGATTTGGGATGCCATCCTCTTAATTCTGTTCTCTGTGTCCCAGCTTAGAACGGGTCTTTTCAAATTCATTGCTATGTGGAGAGTACTTCATCCTGCCTTGTTAGTACTAACCTTGGGACTTAGCATGCCTCTTAGACTAGCTTTAGGCTCTTGGCTTTCTATGTCAGCAGTGCCCCTTATCCTGCCCAGATCTTTAATTAATTCACAATTCCTCATGGCACATATTCTTGTGGGGTGCCTGGACCCCTTCCCTGATTCTCCTAGTCCTAAATCTTATCCTTGTTAGGGGGAGGAGAAAGTTAGGAAGATACTTTGTGACTTTTGTGCAGTGATAAAATGTCAGAAAATATAATAGTTTCCAGCCAAGCAAGGTTACTAGGTAGATAGATCAGCATTGACACAAAGTCAATCTATGGACGTACAGCTAGGTGAAGACTTAGATGGATATTAAGAGTGACTGTGGGTTTGAATCGTTTCCCTCTTCATCGGGATCCATATATAAAGCATGTCTGTGCTGAAATTCTAACTGTGGCAGAGAATCTCTGACTCGATTGTTCTCTTTTAGTTATTACGTGTGACTAAGAAAAACAAATATAAAAACTCAAAGAACTTCAAGGAGAGAAAGAGACCATAGGGAGGGAATGGCAGAAAATCATTACAATAGTGAATTCTCCCCTGCCCCGCACCACACTCTGTCCCCCATGCTGCCATTTTTAAACCAAACCTTACTAACTTTTATAGATTCAAATATTCTTGAAGCCTTAGGGGTTTCTAATGATTTGTTTCAGAATCTTGTTTTTACACAATCTCTCAAGTGTACCTGGTTTAAAAAAATATTTTAAGGAAAAATGCTCAGTTTAGTTCACTTGAATTCAACACATATGGATTAAGTGCCTGCTGTGTATTAGGCATTGTAATAAGTACTAGGGATGCCTCAGAGATAAGGCTAATGCCATCCTTGCTTTCATGGAGCTTATGGTCCAATCTGCAAGACAGCATTTAAGATATAATTGCTAGAGAGGTTTATGTTTTCAGGGAAGAAAATTCAACTCAAGTGAGATGAACTGTAAAATAAAAATGGCTCTGGGATTTATTAAATTAATAACTATTATATACTTTGCCCTCCCCTGGAGAGTTGTGATTCATATTATCATGTTTGAAACTCTAGGAAAAGAAACTGTCATAGTCCATTCAAGCTGCTCTAACAAAATATCATGGACTGGGTGGCTTAAACAACAGACATTTATTTCTCACAGTTCTCGAGGCTGGGAAGTCCAAGATCAAGGTGCTGGCAAAATCAGTGTCTGGTGAGAGCTCAGTTCCTGCCTCATAAGGCTGTCTTCTTGCTGTGTTCTTACATTCTGAAAGGGAAAAGTGACCTCTCTGGGATCTCTTTTATAAGGGCACTGATCTCATTCATGAGAGTTCCACCCTCATGATCTACTCACCTCCTGAAGACCTCACCTCCTAATGCCATCACATTGGGGGTTAGGATTTCAATAAAGCTTGACCCTTCAACAATGCAGGGATTAGGGGTACTGACCCTCTGGCACAGTTGAAAATCTGCATATAACTTATAGTCAGCCCCCCATATCTGTTATTCTGCAATCATGAAATCAACCAACTGCAAATTGTTTATTACTATAATATTTATTTACTATCAAAATCCACATAAAAGTGAACCCACACAATTCAAGGGTCAATGGCACATGAATTTTGTTGTTTAAGGGTCAAAAGTACATGAATCTTGGGGGGACACATTCAGTCCATAGCAGAAACCTATTTGATTTGTTAAAGGCTATTATGGATAAAGAGTTATTCTGATGTGTGACAGTCTGCATTTTATTTTTTATTGAATTTTTGTTGGCTGTTTTGTTTTTACAGCACCTTGATACATGTGCTTTCCTAAAGTGCAGTTTATGTTATATCTTAAAGCTTCTAGGAATGAAATGTGCATCAGACTTGCATACCATACTTTTGATTACTCCAGATATTACAAACTCCAGAGTTCCAGTGGCAACACACTAATCCAGAGGTTTCTTATTTCTTTCTTATGGGTATAGTGTATTTGGTGCTATTTGTTCAAGGCAGGTTAAGAGCATGAACTGTGCTCTCTAGGTTCAAGTGAGTCTGAGTCTCACATATTTATTTCTCTGTGTTGCTAGGTAGTGGTCTTTGTTGTGGAATAAGATACTCCAGAAGGGAGAAACATTAACAATAGAATATATGGTTTAACAATAGAGGAGCTATTGAACTCCCATGGTGAAAGGTACAAAGTGAGAAAGCAGCACCATCACAGCATCTTCAAAGGGTTGAGAGAAGGGAGTGAAAAAAAGAGATTTGGAGGAGAAAGATAAGTATGTGTTGAATGGCAGGCTGTCCTGGACAGGAAGTACACAAAGGGGAAGTTTGAGTCTAAGATAGATGGCTAAAGATTAGTGCAATCAACATCTATTGAGCAATTACAATGAGTAGTACCAGGGATGTCTCAGAGCAGGAAGCAAGACAGAGGCAGGAAACAGAGCTTTCTCTTCTCTATGTAATCTGGGGGGAAATGAGAGAAGGACACTGCAATATTGTTTCAGTGCTTATTATAACCTCTGCCTTTAACATATTGCCTGATCAGAAAAGATGACAGATAGATACTTGTTCATTTCAGTATAATTTTTCAAAATTAGGACAAATTCAACTCTTACTGTTTTAGCTACTACAAGTCACATGTTTCAGTTAAATCCATTGACCTGGCCTTATGAGGAGGTTAGGGAATGAAAATGAAACTAATCTGTATTAACTACTTAGAGAATAATTTTCTACTGTGTGAGGAGAAGTTATGTATGTATTGACATATATTTTCTTTTTAATTCTCAACAAGCCTAGGAAAGCCTGTTACTTTATTTCCCAGTATTAAGAAACCAAGGCTCTGAGAAGTTAATAAACTTACCCAAGTAATACAACTAGTAAATAGAAAAATCATGCTTCCAATCCAGTAAGTGGAAAATTGTCATTTGCATTGGGGTCAGTATGACATGAAAACCCCATCCTTAAATTTGACAGCCTAGTTACAGAAATAGAAAGAAAAAAAAATCCTAGATATCTACAGTGAACAAGCACAAAGACAGTAGAAAATAAATGCTAAATTATTCATAATAGATTGTTGATTCTAGATTTTCAGCGAACAGTGGTGTGTGTACATGTTAATTAGATACTATCCTTGGTGCTCACTTCATTAGCCATAATCAGACACTAGTCACAAGGAATTAGCAACTCAAAGCGGGTTAGAACTCACACCGGCAACTAACAATATGTCCAGTAGAGGGAGCCTCCATCTCACAATTGAGTCTCCTACTACAGAAGGTACAAAATCCTGTTTCCTACAGGGGCCCTGAGATTTCTGAGAAAGCAAATTATCTTCAAGTGTATATGAGGGAAGATTTACTACTATTTTAAAGCCGGTCACTGCCTAGATACAAAGAGGAATGCATAAAATTATTTTCTCATCGTCTAAATTAAAGTTACTGAAATCCAATGGAGTGTTAGATGTTGCCTCTGATTCACTGTATTTTTCAAAGTCTAGAAATGACCAGTGTTGTCATGGTCATTACTGAAGAATTTTATTCCCCAGGCTGTGCTGTGGCATCTCCTGTCCTCATTAATATAGTAACTAAAGATACCAACCCACCTTCAATGGGTCTCCTCCTCCTCCCATATTCTCATTTCATCTGATTCCTAAAGGAGAGAGTGAGATAGATCAGGGAAAAGGATAAAATAAATAATAAATACACATAGTTCCCTGCTGGGTGGAAATTCGGGAATAAAGAAGTATCCTAAGGTCAGGTAGAAAAAACAAATCTTAGTTTATTTATTTTTTAGTTGCAGTTTATCTAGAAGATTCTCTGATAAGTGAACTGGGGGAGTAGAAGAAAGAGGGAGACACAGCACATTCTTTTTAGCCTGCATTTTAAGGGGTTGTTGTTGCTATTGTTGTTATTTAGCAGTTTTCATAGAACTTATTTCCTTGTGACGTGGTCCCATCTTTTTCTCTGGATATTTTGTTGCTGTCGTTTCCTCTGCATTTCACTATTCCATTTTCTTCTCTAAGACATCTATTATTTCTCCTTTTCTTTATCTAACTGGTTCATGTTCTACCATTTCACACACAAATTAACTTAGCCAGCTTTTTTACAGAAGCTGTCAGTCTTCTGAGAGTATCCGTATTGTACTGCATCAATTCCACATGATTTGCAATAGTGCAAGAAAGGACCTGCCCAAATCCCGCATCCCATTCTGAAGAAGATGATCTCTAAGGAGGCGTAGTAGCTTCTGAGCTCAGGTACTCTTACCAAGCGATGGCTGGGTCACTTGCCTTGCCTCCAATTGGGCCAAGTGGGAAACGGACACAGGGTGCTAGAATTTGATGTACATGAACCAGGACAGGAAGAGAGACTAAAACAATTAAGAGGAAAAGATGCAAAGAATGTAGGAATCTGGTATTTAGAGAAAAAACCTTGCTGATGGTAAGGTTAAAGTTAGTATAAGAATGCTAACTGTCCTTAAGTAGCTGTGTTATTTGGTTAGGTCTCTTATATTCTCTAAGCCTCAGTTTCCTTATTTATATAATGGGAATAAAAATCTTCACCCCCACAGGTGTGCTGTGAGAATAAAACAATCAGTGTGTATAAAAATGCTTTTTAAGGAGCTTGGGTATAACTAAGAGTATTGTTTTGAAAGATGGTGTGATGATGTTGAAAGGGCATAGGCTTGGCCAGCAGAGGTTCTGGTCCCTGTAGACATTTAATCTCCTGCAGAACTTAGGGGCAGATGCAAAGGCTGCAAACCCAAGTTCTGCTTCTGACATGTTATGGGATCTTGGATAAACCACATAAACTTTTGAGTTTCTATTTCTGTATCTAGAAAATGAGCATAAATAGTACCTGCTTTAAAGTTGACAAGATTGACTATGATGATCTATACGGAAAATTGCTGCAGTCAGGAAGGCAGGCTGCTTGTCACCTCTTTTATTTTCCAGCACAACAAAGCCTTGTCACTCCTCCTGTTGGGATCTCAATTATTTCAACCTGGCACACAGCCTGCTCCTTCTTGTCCTAAGAGCTCTCCAAAATCTCTTCTATCCACTGTTCTAGGTTGAATGTTCCTCCATTAATCTTCTGCTGTACAAAGTGTACCAATTCCCAAGCTTGGAACACAATCACCTGTCACAATGGCTCTCCAGGTTCTAAATCACAGTGCATCCTGGAAGAAGATGCAAACACTTTCATACTCCTGACTCACCACAAATCATTCTGGCCCTATGGCCAGTGAGGCAGCATTATGTTATCTCTAATAGATGTTCTGAAACCTTCATGCAAAGACTACTGCAGAACTTTCTTGTCAATGTTCCAATAAACACCACTTTCAACAGATTTAGCTTCCTCCTTACTCAAATGATGGAGGCCATCTGGTGTAACCACCTCTTCTTACTAATAATTCTCCACCTTTGTGTGTGTGTATGTGACACACACACATATACACATACTTTTCTTCTATCAACCTAATATCTGACCATTTCTTCTCTGTCTCCTTAATTCTGCCTCCTTTATTTTCTCATCACTAAAATGTGGACATTGTTAAAGACTTAGGCATAAATGCTTCTATTCTCCTAGCTTTATTTGGATGTTTTAGTACGTGCATCTATTTTTGTAGAGTCAACAATTTCTTTTGTCTAGGTGACTTAAGGTCAGTACCTCCAGCTTTGTTCTCTCTTATGAGCTCTAGTGTTTTACATCCAGCTGCCCTCTGGACATTTCAAGGTTACTCTGTGTTGGTTACAAGATGGTTTAGAAAAACAAGAAATGCATTACCTTGTTCCTAGAGAGTGCATTATTTTTCCATTACTGCTATAACAAACCTAGCAGCTTAAAACTACACAAATTTATTATCTCACAGTCCTGTAGGTAAGAAATTCAACACAGCATGGCTACATTCTCTGCTCAGAGTCTTACTTGGCTAGAATCAAGGTATCTGCTGTGTTGTGTTTCTCATCTGGAGCTCATGGACTTCTTCCAAGTTCACTGATTGTGGGAGGATTCATTTCCTTCTATCCTCTCCAGGTGGCCTTCTTCATCTTCAAGCCAGCAATGATAGGTAGAGTCCTTCTCATGCTTCCAAACTCTCTGACCTCATTTTCTGCTTTTAAAGGTTCATGTGACTACATTGGACCCAACCTGGTAATCCAGGATAATCACCCTATTTCAAGGCCTATTTGTTTGTAATGTTAATTATATTTTCAAAGTCCCTTTTGCCATGTAAGGTAACATATTCACAACCCCAGGGATTAGAGTGGGGATTCTTACTGGGTGCCAACCATAACTGAAGACACATCTGCTACCTTTAACATAGAAGATTAGAGTTGAAAAGAGTACTAGGTTCTTTCCCATTATAAGTCATTACAAGATATTAAATATAGTTCCCTGTGCTATATAGTAGGTCCTTGTTGTTTATTTTATATATAATAGTGTGTCTGAAAAGAATATATATGTGTATGTGTACATATATGTATATATATATGTGTGTGTGTATGTGTAATGAATCACTTTGCTGTGCACCCAAAACACTGTAAATCAACTATACAACAATTGAAAAAAAAATGGGAAAAAAAAGAATACTGGGGACCACTTGGTCCAATATCTTTATTTTCCAGGTAAAGAAAGTTGAAGTTCAGTAGTAAATAGACTTGCCAAGGTTGTACACTGTTTAGTGATAACACTAGTGCTCTTCCCACTACTTCCCAAGTGCGGTACTTCCAACTGTTTCTGTAATTTCACCTCTTGAAAACCTCACCATTTAAAAAATTCTGTTGAAATGATATTCAATCATGACTCTTCCATCTATTACAATAACTGTCCATCTCAGCTTTGGAATTTTATTGAATGAAACCGTTAATAAAAACATTCACAAAAATTGTTTTAAGCTTTATGGAAACCTGAGTGAATCAACTAGAGAGAAATCATAATGTAACGTGAATAATAGTATGTGTGGGCATATGCATGTTTATACACAACACACACGGGATGTGGAGTGTAGAAGCTGACACAGAAGGAGTCAGGAAAGTCTCGCTGGAGATGAGTTTTGAAGGAAGATAAAAACATATTGGCAGAAAGTAGAGAAGGTGCTGTTATAAAGGAAGAAGGCACAGATGTGTGAGTTAACAAGTCAAGAGCATCAAGCAGATTGGATTTCATTTCATGAAAGGGAAGGACTCTTTTGAGGAATAAGACAGGGGTGATTTTGGATCCATAAGAATGAATCATTTACCAGAAAGCTTTACATCTGAGTCCATAGATCAGTTTTTGGAAAAGCAAACTGAACGATGTATTCCAGCTGGCTCTCTGTCATCTGTGGGTAGGATGGAGAGAGACACCAGGGAGAACCAACCAGGGAATGGTTGCAGGAATCCAGACGTGAATTAAGAAATGTGGAAGGGCTGTGGAAATGAAAAGAATGAGCAAATCAGTGAAACATGGGGAAGACAGAGAAGGATTAGTTTGCTGATTTAATATGGTGCACATAAGAAAGAAAATAATTCAAGTATAGAATTTTGAACTGAGAGGATCTGGAGGATGAGTATGCCACCACCAGAGATGGGGGAATTTGAAAATGGCTTGTTTTCCTTCATTATATGTGTTAACTCATTCCAAGGCTGTCATATGTCAACTTGAAAGACATTAAAAATTGTAGGCAATTACACAAGGCATTGCTTTTATTCTCTTTTTTTTTCACTTTGTTTCTCACAATAATACCAACAATTTACCCCCTCAAAAAAAATCATTAAAGGATAATATAATTATTTGGACTTTGTGGTAGGTGAGGAGGTTTCTGATACATATAAAATTAGTGTTGGAAGAACTTTACAGAAAATGGAAAATATTCTTTTAAAAGCAGAGACTAAGGTCTGACCCTCTAGACGTATTACTAAATTCTAATTTGTAGAAGTTTCTTTTATATTCTTTTCTCATTGCTGCCCTGCAATGCTCACATTCCCATTACCAGCAATGCCTATGCCTTCCTCGTCAATATCACCTTACCTGCATTTCCATAGGATTGGCAAGTGTATCTCATCAAGGTTCTCCAGAGAAAGAGAACCAATACTTACTTTTGTGTTTGTTTATATATGTATCTGTTTACTTACATCTATTATGAGGAATTGGCTCATATAATTACGGAGGCTGAGAAGTCTCACCATCTGTGGTCTGCAAACTGGAGACCCAGGATGGTGTAGTTCGATCCTAAAGCCTGGGAACCAGGGAAGCCAATCAATGGTTCAAATCCCCATCTGAGGGCAGAAGAATATTTGATGTCCTAGCTCAAACAGTAAGGCAAAAACAAGCTTCTTCTGCCTTTTATTCTATTCAGGCCCTCAGTGGATTGGATGGTGCCAACCCAAGTTGGATAGGGTAATGTACCCTACTGAATTCACTGATTCAAACACTAATCTCATCTGGAATTACCCTCACAGACACACCCAGAGATAATGTCTAATCTGGACACCCCATGGCCAATCAAGTTGACATATAAAATCAACCATCCCAGTGAGTGAACTGGGATAAACTGACTCCATCCATTATTTTTAATAATCTGACAAAAGCTTCAAAAGTGTGAACGACTGGAGACAAAACTGCCCATAAGGTTGGAAAAAGTTGAAAAATGCTGATTTATATTCTGTCCATCTGTTTATCATAATATGATTATCTCCTCACCTCTGGTTTCTATCTCCTCCATTCCTTTGAGTGAATTTTCCCAAAATCTTGCTTTAACATTATCACTTTGTTAAAAAAAAGAAAAAAAACAAACAACTTTTTAGTTGCTCCTCTTTGCCTAAAGTACGTAACTCCAATTCTTAATGTGGCAGTTTTCTGAGATGGTATATTTGTTTTTTCTCCCAGTTCTTAATGCTCCATTTCTTTTTCTCTTTTTTTTTTTTTTTTTTTTTTTTTTTTTGCGGTACGCGGGCCTCTCACTGTTGTGGCCTCTCCCGTTGCGGAGCACAGGCTCAGCGGCCATGGCTCACGGGCCCAGCCGCTCCGCCGCATATGGGATCCTCCCAGACCGGGGCACGAACCCGTGTCCCCTGCATCGGCAGGCCGACTCTCAACCACTGCACCACCAGGGAGGCCCGCTCCATTTCTTCTTTCAAGCAAGTAGCCAGACTCTATTCTCCCTTGTCTCAGGCGAGGTTTGTGACAGTGAGAAGATCAGAAAGTGCCCTCAAGGTGTGTCTTTTCCTGGCTTTTGTTTCTAGTGGGAAGCAGCCACATAGCACAGGGAGATCAGCTCGGTGCTTTGTGACCACCTAGAGGGGTGGGATAGGGAGGGTGGGAGGGAGGGAGATGCAAGAGGGAAGAGATATGGGAACATACATGTGTATAACTGATTCACTTTGTTATAAAGCAGAAACTAACACACCATTGTAAAGCAATTATACTCCAATAAAGATGTTAAAAAAACCCAAAAAGTTGGAGAAGTTTAAGATAAATATCATGGAGGGAGAGGAGAAAAGGCTAAAAAATACCAGGTATGGGTAACATTTAGAGATTTTAACTGAAGTTGAATTCAGTGTGAAGTTGGGCATATGGTAGAGTTAAGTACATTCATTTTTGTATAGTCAAAAATCACTTCCACCCAGATGAATACAAGGCAGTATCTCCAGCTTTGTTCTCTTTTATAAGCTTCTGTTCTTCATATGCAGTTGCCCACTGGGCATTTTGCAGGGGGAGGATAAAGGGGTAGATATTTTTGAACAAATTTTTAAAATTCCCTCTATTCCTAACTTGCTAAAATTTTGTCATGGAATGTTTAATTTTATCATAATACTTTTTCTGTGTTTTTTGAGATAATTGCATATTTGTTGTCTTTTAAATCTGGGAATAGAACAAATTAAGTCTATAAATGTATTACCTTCTGATGCCTGAGATGAAATCAACTAGATTATATTGTATTCTCTTTTTCACATACTTCTGTGATTTTTTAATTGGTATTTTGTATAGAAGCTTTGTTCTAAACAAAACTAATCTAAGGTATGATTGAGATTGGTTTATACTCTTCCTTTTTAATATGATCCTTGCTTGCTTTTGGTATCAGTGTTATCCTAGCCTCATGAAATCAGCAAGTGTTCTTTTTCTATTTACTAGAAAAAAGTATATAAATTCACTAGAAAAAAAATTATTTATTAGGTTAGCATGACCTCTTTCATAGAAGTTTGATAGAACCTTCTATAAAACTAAGCTAAATCATTTCTTCATGGGAAGATTTTTAGCTGCTCACTCTGTATTTTAGTGATTGATTATAGGACTCTTGAAACTCTCCAGTTCTTGAATCAGTTTTGATATGTTGTATTTGTATAGGATGTGTCCAAGCTTCTTAAATTTTCAAATTTATGGGCATAAAGGTGTTCACATACTTCTGTTACTATAATTTTAATTTTTTACATGTCTATTTCCTCTATTTTTCCTAATCAGTTTTGACAAAGTTTTTTCTACTTTTTAGTCTTTTCATAGGAATATATTTTGCCTTTGTCGAATGTCTTTATTTTATCATTATTTTCTATTTTATTAATTTATTCTACTATATTAAAGTATTTTTCTATTTCTTTGGGTTTATTCTGATGCTATTTTTCTATACTTTGAACTGGACATTCAGCTCACATGTTTAAAGACACCCTTGTAATTTTTCTGGAATATAGTTATATTTCAGTAGAGGGGTCTCTCACAATGTCTGGTTTTCTGTACCTCCCCAAATGGAAGTCCTTGAAGTAAAATTTATTGATTGAGCAATCGAGGCAAGAGAATAGCTCTATTCCAGCTACTCTGACCACACCTGAAGTATCAATATTATATTGAATTCTCTTTACATAATTAAACCATACATTAACAAATGTAGAACGCACATTGATATAGGTAAATAGGGTGGTAAAACGTCTGAAATTCATGACATATGAGAAAATACTGAAAGAACTATTGATTATTTAACCTGGAAATTATAATGGGGAAGAGGATGAGAAAGTCTTCAAAATCTAGAAATGCTGTACTATGAAAGAGAGATTAGATACTTTTTAAAATTCTAAATGACAATAATTAGTTTACCAGATAAAATTTAGAAACTAGAGCTGTATTCTAGAACTAAATAACTCCTAATAAGCTACCTGATGGTAGGAAATCCATTATGATAGGAATTGTTCAGAGGCTGGTCCACCACATAAGTAAATATTGTAATGGAATATCACACATGGTTTAGAGTTGAATTTTACTTGGGATTTTATGATTTTAAGCTCATTGATCTTTGAAAGGAGATCCTGTAACACCTACTGCTTTTGTTTCCACTACAGGATTCAAAACTCCCTAAATGAGCTCTATGAATACTGAAAATGGATGTATAAATGAATGAGTGAATCAGTCATAACAGCAGCACATATGATGAGCGGTCTCTCGCCTTTCTCATCTTGTCTATAGTTAATACAGCCATACACTTAAAACTGTGTGTGTGTGTGTGTGTGTGTGTGTGTGTGTGTGTGTGTGAGAGAGAGAGAGAGAGAGAGAGAGAGAGAGAGAGAGAAAGAAAGAAAGAGAGACAACTGGGAGGAAAAGATAATCTGTTAAAATTCAACCCCTGGAAGTGATTTCTTATTCAGGGTGAGTAAAATCCTCCAATGTTTCAACTCAGTGACACCCTGGGAATGTTTTATGGATCAGGTTTCATCACCTTTTAGCAGTGGGACTCAGCAGTGGAGCTATTTTTGATGGGTGGCCCTTCAGAGTCTGTCTTTAAAACAGTACCCTTGGCTCGCCCCTTCTTAACTATTCCCTTCTTGCAGTGTTCTGATAATCTTCCTTCTGCTGACTACTGAGTCAGTATAGGACATCTGCTTTCTTCAGTAAACTCTGTCTGCCTTCCTACCTTCACTGTAAATTACTTATCGGACCTGTAATTCTGCCTGTTTTTCCACGTGGGGAGAGAATTGTATCGTGTATTCTCTGATTTCAGTCATCATCCTCTTATGCCCAGTCCCCTTGCTTCCAGTTTTGTCTCTCATCTCCAATCCAATTCCTGCTCTGCATCCAGGTGACCTTTCAACAACAAAAATGTTGATGATGAAAAAACAAAATGTTGATGATGTAACTTCCTTGTTTACCCTTGTGCAGTGGTTCTGCATTACCAGATAAAGTCCCAAATCTGTAGCATAGCCTAAGAGAGGCTGCAAAATCTGTAACCTGAGTCTTTTCTCACTAAAACCTATCTACACAGGCTGTGAAGTCTTCGATTCTTTGATGCGAATCATTCTCTCTATCTCTTCTCTAGGTGATCACGTAAGTTGTTCCTTTTGCCTGGAACCCTCACTGATAAAATGAGTTTCATTTGGCAAAAATAATTTGAAATGATGGAGATTTGTGACCAGGGTAAACATCAGTCAACAAAGCATACAAAAAATTATTCCTTTTTTTCCCCCCATTAAATGAACTTAATCTCAACTCCAGGCCACAATCTTCTACCTTGGTCAGATTTCCATCAGCACCGTACTCATTCTGTTAGCTGGTTTCTCTGATTCCATTACATGGTATAATACATTCTCTATATTTCTGTAAGAATACTTTATTGGGGTTTCAAATATAGTTATGTCGTTCCCATCTTTAGATTCATCAATAGCTCTCTAAAGTCAGTAGTGTAAATATGTTGTAGGCTGCCAGTTGTGCTCTCAATATCCGTCTCCTTCCCTCGATCCTGGAACATTGACTACTTAACTACATTATCTCTCAGCATCCCTTTAAGGTACAACTGGCCCTTTAACTAAGCTCAGGACAATGGGATAATGAATGGAAGTGATGGGTGCAAGTTATGGTCATCTCCAAGTGCAGAGCTATTATGCTACAGGGTATTCTGGCCCCTACTTACCTCTCTAGTCTCATATATTGCACTTCCTGAAATTGTGTACTCTAATCATATCAATTTGTGGTTCCCAGTCGTGTTGTGTTATTGCATGCTTATGAACTTATTACTCCTGCCCACCTAGTAGGAAATAGCCTTTGTCCTTTCATTATCTTCAACTTTTAGAACTCCATCTCCTCCATCTTTCTATCTCTGTTCTGGTCTGCGTTAGATACCCGCCCTGTGAGCTCCCACCATACTAGGTATATTGAAAATTTTTATTTATATATCTAGTTTGTCGATTAGGCTAAAAGTTCCTGAAGAAGGCTACTGTGTTGTATCCATGTCTGTAGCCTTGACACCTAGCCAGGTGCTTCTTTAATGACGTTGACATTGCAAACATTCAGATAGCAGAGACCACTGAAACATGATTGGTTGAATGTGTGTGGTAAGAAACTGGGAAGAATAATGCTCTCCAGGAGATATCAGATGTCTCCTTAACTTGGCCATCTAGAAGAAATCAATTTCCGCTGTAAGGGAAAAGAATCTTTGATTATATGTCTCCATTTCTTTCTGCCTCGGGCCTCCCCAGCGGCATTCGTCATTCACATACCCTGTTTTTCTCTCACTCTTTGTCCACATTTTCTTTATTCAGTCTTTTTCAGAGCATTCTGCCCTCATACTTCAAGTTTGCCAACACGAGGAATACATTCTTATCACTATTTCACAAAGTGTTACAATTCCACTGGGCCAGAGAAAGCAATATAGTTTTAATTTTTTATTTGCTTCAAGTACAGAGAAGTGACGAGATTGGTGAGGCAGAGTGTGATTGAGGACAGGGGAGAAGAAATGTTTGGGGGAAAAGATTCATTTTATGGCACAATGTCATAGTGTCATGTCACAGTTGTCACAGGACAATTGTCGTTTGCTTTTATATCATATTTATGAATCTGAATCCCTAGCTGACTGAGTGACTCAGATTGTTAGCAATCCATCAGGCCTTCTGCTCACAGAATTAAGCTTAGAGTTTAAAGGTTGTCCTCCGTGCTCCCTTTCAGAGGCCAGGGGAGTTTTAATCCTTCATTTTTCATCTCCTCAAATATGACTGATGGTTTTAGTGGTTGTTTTGATACCTCTAATAGTATTGGAACCTGAGGCATTTCTGCTTCATCTTCACACAATGGAGACTGCACAAATCTAACTTTCCTATATGCAAATTTTAGCAAGAAAGCTGTTCATTCATGCAAAATATATTTATGGAGTGCTTTCTAAATTTGTGCCTTGACTGATGTCTTAAATTCTTATTTTTTTCTTCTCCCCAACTTTTCTGGGGTTTTTTTGGTTTGTTTTTTGATATTCTTGTCTGATAGCAGCCTTCCCCAGAGGCCCTGCTAAACTCTCTAGAACCTTCTTTCCTTTGCCTCATAAGGGGGTTCTGGTTATTTGACTTGCCCCCTGTGGCTCTAACTGACTACGAAGGTACTGACCCAGCCAGGCTTCAGGGCACCCCCCTTGCCTTGATGGAGAGCACAGATGCTTCTTTCTTCCATTCAAGATCTAAGTTCACTCTTAGAGTTTGAGGTTTGCCTTTCAAAGACATGAGGCCTAACAGGGCCTCCAATGCCGACCAGGCTCTTGAGCCTGAGGAGAACCTTTCCCTCTTTCCTGCATGCCTTGCGATAAAACTCCCTCTGTCCTTTTATTCCATTGCCTTCCCTCTTGTGTGGATCTGTAATGAGTGCTGGAGTGCTGGGAATTCATGCTAGTAAAGAGTTCTCAAGAGCAACTTTCCCCTTTTTTTCCTTCTTTCTTTCCTTTTTTTTTTCCCTCAAGTGGTTAGCTCTGAAAATAATAATTTATCAAATCACTTTTATTCAACTTTGGAGGGAGAAGAAAGAGGAAAAGGAAGGGAGAAAAGCCCTTTTGCAGTTTTAATTGCTTTGCAGTGTCTGTGGGAGGCTCTGTTCAGCTTATCAAAGCTCACACAGCCCAGGCCCTGTGCCCCTGGCTCAGTGCGAACTCTCTGGAGTGGCTGGGCTCCACTGATGGACCAGATAGGGCCTCAGCTATCTGATGGCTTTGGCGCTTAGGAGGTTAATTCAAGTGATGAATTGAAAAATTTGGGAGAGTGGGAGAAAGGGGATAGAGGCTGTTTTTAGGATATTTTAATTAAGATTAAAAAAAAATAATAAAGTCCTGTTCCTCCCTTCCTGTTCTCCAGGATTTGATGAATTTGTATATGTAATGGGGAAAATAAAGTCTTCTTGAGTGCTAAGATCATAGTATGAATTCGAATATATTGTATAGTTTACCATTATTTTTTTCTAATGCTCGGGAACATCTCGGCGGTATATGTCTCCTTGAGGAAACTGAAAATCCAAGGGGACGTTAAAACCTACAGAAGAGAAGCCTGAGGTACAATGAAGTATTCCAGTGAAGACATGTAATAGGTTGGTTTAAGGAGACGTTGACAAGATGGTCACAATCTCTAGGAAGGCAGAATAGGGGAGCATATAGTCAAGTTCGCTGTGAGAGAAACAGATGAGCTGTTGTTAGAGACATAAAAGCAAGTGTTTTAAAACTAGTGGTCACCAGTGGGGAAAGAGAAGGGGGAGGGACAATATAGGGGGAGGGGAGTGAAAGGTACAAACAGGTATAAAATAAGCTACAAGGATATATTGTACAAGACGAGGTATGGCCCATATTTCATAATAACTATAAATGGAGTGTAACCTTTAAAAATATGCTATACACCACTATGCTATACACCTGTAACTTATGTTGTACAGCAACTATACTTCAATTTTTTAAAAAGTGTTTTTTAAAAAGGGTTTGGGAACAGCTAAATCACTGGAATCACTAAAAACAGGACTTAAAAGTTGATATTTTAGCTGAAGAGGGTGTGGAGAAAAGGGAACCCTCCTACACTCTTGCTGGGAATGTAAATTGGTACAGCCACTATGGAAAACAGTGTGGAGGTTCCTTAAAAAACTTAAAATAGAGTTACCATATGATCTAGCAATCCCACTCCTGGACATTTATCTGGAGAAAACTCTGAAAGAAAAGATACACTCACCCCAATGTTCACAGCAGCACTATTTACAATAGCTAAGGCATGGATGGGACCTAAATGTCCATTGACAGTTGAATGGATAAAGAAGCTGTGGTACATCTATACAATGGAATATTACCCAGATGTAAAAAAGAATGATATAATGCCATTTGCACCAACATAGATGGACATAGTGATTATCACACTAAGTGAAGCAAATCAGAAAGAGAAAGACAAATAAATGATACAAATGAACTTATTTACAAAACAGATACAGGCTCAGAGACGTAGAAAACAAACTTATGGTTACCAAAGGAAAAAGGGGGTGGGGGAGAGATAAATTAGGAATTTGGGATTAACATATACACACTACTACCTTTTAAATAGATAAACAACAAGGTCCTATTTTATAGCACAGGAAACTATATTCAGTATCTTGTGATAAACTATAATAGAAAGGAATATGAAAAATAATATATATATATATTTATATAACTGAATCACTTTCTTGTACAACAGAAACTAAGATAACATTGTAAGTCAACTATACTTCAATTTTTTCAAAAAAGCTGATGTTTAAAAACTGGTCTTTATAGGCCGGAATGGTAGTCAAAATTAGCTTGTAATTGTTTTCTTTTTTTTGTTAAGATCTTATGTTATCTTGAGGCAGTATAGTATTTCTTCGTGGGGTAGTATAAAAGCCTGACCAAGCACCAACAGAGAAAAAACACACACCTGTCTATGTGCAGCCCTCTCACTGTACTTCAAAACACTCTTGTCTTCTTCCGTAGTGGTTAAGAGTGTCAACTTTGAAACCAAGCAGCCTGGTTCACATCCGTGTTCTACCACTTAATAGCTGTGGCACCTTAGGCATGTTACCTAACCTCTCTGTGCTTCACAGTTCTAATCTGTAAAACTGGGATAATTATAATCATGGCAATGTAGCGTTGTCATGAGAATCCAATGAGTTAATATTGTAAAGTGATTGGAATGGTGCCTGGCACACAGTAGGCCCTCTGATTTAAGCTGTGTCCATCCATGCCAATCCATTGTTGCAGTACAAAACAGACCAGTTCTTCCTCAGTCCAACTATACTGAGTCTAGATATGAAGCCTCCAAAGTTCCTAACTCCTTGCACACAGATGCTGTGGCCAATTCACTATTACTGGTGTTACTAAGGGTTTTGCATACTATTATGGTGATTGATTATTAGTACTATTATCTGTCCTTAGGTGGGTATAGATACTTGAGTCAGGTCAAGGCAGGCCAGGAGCTATAGGGTATAATAGAAAGTCCATGGACTTGGGAATCCCTCAGACCTGGTTGTGTTCTATCTCAGCTTTTTTCTCTGACTGTGAGTGATTTACTAAACCTTTGTAAGCCCCAGTTGCCTCAATGTAGAAAAACTATCATGAGGATAAAGAGGACAATGGTGCTGATTTGAAATGCAATCACTGCCATAGTAGACTCCCTTTACAGAGAAATCAGACAATGCCTACTTCTTACTGCAGAGTCTGGTATTATGGGTAGCTGCAAGGGGAAAGGGTTTTGTGTGAAAGATTTTTTTAAATAATATGCTTAAATATTTTTTGAATAAGATAATTTATAGGTGTTACGTCTGTCAACCCAGTTAATACACATTTAAGATTTAAAAAATTTAAAGGACATTTTAACTACTATTTCAATTAAATTGTTTAATTGAAGGCAGAATGCAGGCTTATTGCTTGTCACTTATATCTGATAAAGAACCTGTGTTTTCTGGTTTATTCAATTTAAAATAAATCCCATCACTTTAAATATATTAGGAGAAAGGGGGAAAAGCCTTTCTCTCTTGAAAGCAACAATGGAGCAAGCTATTATTAAATGTAGAAAATGATGCTAATGCAACCTGATGGCTGAGATTTCACAGCACAAAAATCAGGAAATTCAGAGTTCTGTTTCCCACAGCAACCATAACTCTTCTCCCCTTGAGCATATGTAACATTTCATATTACCAAATATGCTCTTAAATCTAAATGATTACATGTACACAATGGGGCCAAATTACAGTTACCGTGGGCACCAGAAATGTGAAATTCCTGACATTTGTGTACTTGAGAATTTAAGTTTCAGTGGTGCTTTTCTTTCTCCTTATTATTTTTATTTTAATTCATTTTAGAATTCTCTTTTGAAATATTGAAAATGTTGCCACTGCCTGCAGCCTTGAGCTTCTGTATATGGTGCAATATATATGTCAGAAAGTTTACAATAATTAGTTCCTTTGTGCATGAATTGGGTACGTGCTACATGTAAAACCCAATTCTGTGCTCTTTAATTATCATGCAGTTTGTCCTACTTGGCCCTAAGAACCATCAGTCAGCACTGATTAAGTTCAACACCCAAATCCACAGTTTTTCTGTTTGAAAGTGGTATTTGGAAGAACTCACCCTGAAGTTTGCTATAATTAATATTCACAGCCCATGTCCTATCCTAATGTACTTACTTGATTAAGAAAGATAAACACAACTAGCCCTTCGGCTATTAAATTACTTTAGCATATGCTTTTCAACCCCTCTCTATGTCTTCATTCCTTATAACTAAAATCCAAAATAAAAAACAAAAAAAGGAATCAAACAATATTAGTTACTATAAAAAAGTCCATGTAATTCAAGTTTTTAATGACATTATTCTAGATCAGTTCTTTGGTACTAGAAAGCAATCCACAGGGACACGTAGTCTCTTGCCAACCAGAGGGAAAGGAAGTTACTAAAATAGTCGGGTGCTTAGAATCCAGCAATCTTATGGATCATTGTATTATAAATTCTGCTTTGTGGAATTTGTCCAAACCATCTAATCAGAGAAGGAAACCAAGGTATATGTGCAGAAACAAGCATCATAGCATACACTATAAAGTAAAAAAAAAAAAAAAAGTGGAGATGAGCAAAATACCCTGTAATAAAGACTGGTTAACTAACTATTGACACAACACTGTAATAAGCAACATTTAACAATGATAAGTTAGATATACATTTAAAATTTGTCATGAGAAGAGTTCCATAATCCATTGTTAAAGAAGAAAAACACAAATTTCAAAGTCTGAATACATAACATGATCTAATTTGGGAATATGGATATATATAATATATATATAATCATATGTATATTCTCCTATTTATATAGAACTTGAAAAAATGTCTGGAATAATGCCTATAAAACATTGACAATGATTATCTCTGGGTAGTAGAACTTCAGATAATATTTATTTTTCTCATTATGTTTGTGCATGAATTTTTTCCAATAACTATATTATCACTTTCATTATCAGAAAAATTAATTAAATTGTTTTAAAACAATTATATGGTATGCCTTATACATAAATATGTATACATAGATATGTTGACTAATCTGATGCCTTTCACTGTATTAGAGAAAATACACAGCAGCCACAGACAAAGACATGGTCAAAGTGCATACCATTCAACACTTGAGCCTTTGCTTTTGGACCAAATCATGACAGTTAATCAACCTCAAATAAAAATAGAGTCCTACCTAAAGTCACTTGGGTGGGCATCCAAGGATCATAGATGTAAGGCCCAGATTTTCAAGGTGAGACACTTTTATATGATGCTGAGTAGAAAGGGACCAGGAAGAGTCCTGGCATTTCGTTATGGCTTGAGTGAAAGGACACTCACAGGGAGCATGTGAAGGTGGGAGGATGTGGTAGAGTGGGTGCTGTAGCAAAGCAGGTCTAAGTGGATGGGATAGAGATGAGCTGAGGGAAGCATTTTAGTGGGACATGGATATGGTAGAAGATAAGTATAGAATTTAAGGATACGATTTGAATTGATTAGCAGGAAGAGTGGCTGTCAAAAGCCTAGACTTAGAATATAATTCAATCAGGATTTATTGAATGCTTATTTACCAAAAAGCCAGCCAAGCACTGAGGCAGAGATTTAGCCGTCAAGAGCAAGAAAAAGGAAGACATCCTAATGAAATGAAGAGATAATGTGTAATGAATGAGCACTGAGGCCATGCCTAGAAAACTAAGAGGCAACACCTCAGCAGAAAATCTTCCACTTGAATTTTGCACATCATCTTCCTTTCTTTCCTTCTCACTGCCATAACCCTCATCTGGGCTGTTATTTTTCTTCACTCACTCACTCATGCAAAATGTTTGTGTTTTCTGCCATTTGTCAGACATTGTGGCAAATATTTGCATCATGGTGACAAATAATACACAGCCCTGACCTTGGAAGCTTATAATCTGATGGGAGAAGTAAATAGGCACTCTTCATATATTTGAAGTGTAATGACATGGAGAGATACAGTGGTAGCAACTCATTCAGACAGGTGAATAGGTTTTGTTTGTTTGTTTGTTTGTTTTCTATCTTATTTCTAGATTCCTTCAGTGGCTTCCTAATTGCTAGACCTTGTCTTCATTCCACTTGAAGCACCTTAATGCTGGTAATAGGTTCAAATTTTCTAAAAAAGGAATTTGCATTCTATCACTTCTTTTTTTTTTTTTTTTTTTTTTGCGGTACGCGGGCCTCTCACTCTTGTGGCCTCTCCCGTTGTGGAGCACAGGCTCCGGACGCGCAGGCTCAGTGGCCATGGCTCACGGGCCTAGCTGCTCTGCGGCATGTGGGATCTTCCCGGACTGGGGCACGAACCTGTGTCCCCTGCATCGGCAGGCGGACTCTCAACCACTGCGCCACCAGGGAAGCCCTCTATCACTTCTTGTTCACGAACTTACAGTGACTCTGTAATTTCTTTTATACATATTTTAAACTGTTGAGTTCCTTCCACATTCTGACTGTGTCATACTTCTACCCAAACTCATAGCTCTTCATTCATTCATTTACTTAGCTAAGGTACTTGTTTCCACCACTACGAGGGATACTGAGGTTGCAAAGATGAGTAAGATATAGTCCCTGTCTCTAAGAGCTTATATTCTAGTAATACAGAGTAGAAATATATAAAAATGAGTATAATAAGTGTATAATTCTATGGTCAGAGTATATACAGGACACAGTGTAAAGGAAGGAGTTATGAATTCTCTCTGAGCAAAGGAGAATAATATTAGTAGAAGAGGTAGAGTTTGGCTAAATCTTAAAAATGAGATGGAGCTTGCAGATTAAAGAACAGCTCTCTTTGTTAAAGGATGAGCATGAGTAAGAGCATAGATAAATGAAGCAACCTATGAATTGGAAGAGAGGCTGACATTGAGATTGAACTCAAAGTACATGGAAAACTTAGGCTGTGGAGATGAATAAAGGCTACATCATAATAAGGTCTCTTTATTATACTAAGTGGCTTGTAGTCACTGACATCTACTGAATGTTTGTAAGAGAGAGTAACATGACCAGATTTGGATTTTTTTTTTTTTTTGGCACAGTGGAATAGAGAACATTGAGAGGTGAGATGAGAAACAAGACCAATTAAGAGCCTACTGTAGTTATTTGGACAAGGGTACCTCAACAAAGGTACTAAGACAAGTTAATAAAGGGAGGAGACTGATACAAGAGCAGGTGAGGATCTAGCAATAAGAATTTGTGGCATAATTTCAAGATTTTTTCACTTGGTAGCTGGATAGATGGTTGATATTCACTATAGAAGAGATTATAAAGGATTATAGGGAAGCAGAGGAGGTGATGCAGAGATGTGGGGAGGCAAGATACTGAATTCGGTCTTAGGTATGCTGAGTTTGAGATGTTTTGGGGTGATTCAAACAGACAGTTAAATATATGGATTTTAAATCTAGGAGAGAGTCCTAGGCTAGAGAAACAAATTTGGAAACCATATAAAAATTGCAATTGAAATCATGGGAGTAGATCCATTTATTCAACAAATATTTAATGGAAGCCAATTATAGACCACAGTCTTCTAGGTGCTGAGGATTTAGAGTGAGCAAAATACAAAACAATTCCAACCTCTTATAGAACTTGCATTTTTTGCAGAGGGAGCCAAATAGTGGTAAGTAGGTAAAATGTATAATATATCAACTGGTGATAAATAGAGCATGGAAGAGGGCACACAGTACGGGGGTGGTAATCACAGAGAGGTCTGCAATTTTTTTAAAGACAGTCAAGGAGGACTTCTCTGAGAGGATGGTGTTTAATCAAAGACAAAAAGAGAGGCAATAGCTGCTATAGTCATGTGTACAAATGGTAAGGCTGAAACTATAAGAGAGGAGGAGAACCTAATAATGTAAGTTTGCAAGTCTCTTTTGAATTTAAAAACTGTTCCAAATTTTTCTATGTAGTTGCAATATATGTTTGGTGATACTTTTAAGTTTAAAATGGAAATGTCATCTGAAAAATATTTTTATGCCTGAAGTGTAAAATGCCGATTGTTAAAATGATGGAAATTACCACAAATTTGGGAGGTTTACTTAAACAGTGAGAAAGGATATATGAAATTGAGATATTTTAGAACATCATTCTAACATGTAGTTTTTATCTTTATATCTAAATATGCATCTTTCCATCAGAATACTTGTTCAAGTAACTTTGGATCATGTCTTTAAGTTCATACTCTGTGTCTCTAACAAGTCTACACTGACCCCTCACCATGGTCAGGCGGTCATATTAGGAAACTCTCTACTCCACAAGGGCTGAGAGAAAGGTCATAGAAGAGATGCCTAGAGACTTCTAAAACATACTATCTCCAACACCTTCATGGTTTCTGTGTACCTTTTTATCAAAAACCTCTCATTTTAGATATATAAGTTTACTAAAAACTGTGTGGACATAGTTTAATCTTTTCTTCCTGGTAACAAACAAAAACAAAAGTTGTGTTCATTTGTGATTGATGTCCATAGAGCTAGAATAAAGCATTAACCTTTACTATTTATTTACATATTATTTGCCTGTGTCTAACCAAAACAGTAAGATTAGGAATGCCTAACATGGCATTATTTTAATATACCCAGATACTGTACCTCCTGTCCTAACCAGACAAATTTAATTTCTTGATGTAAGAGAAGATTTTCAGATACATTTATCTTTCTTGCCTGAAAGCATTCATTATATGTTATTCATTCCTGTTAACTTCATTCTTCTCTTACTAATATCTAGATATTTATTATTTAATTTGAAGGTCATAATTTCCTCAAAGTATTTGATGTAACCAATGCACACAACCTTTGAGTATGAGTACAAGTATGAATCTCATACATTCTCACAATTAGAAGAGATTGGCGGCCCATTGTCTTTATCTTTCTCAGAGATGATACCAAATCTCCCCAAGATGCCCCCGACCACTTGTGCTCCCTAGAGCTCAACAGTCTTCTACCCACAGACACTCTTTCTCTATCCACAGGGCTGTCATTATTATGGAAACCCAGAAATCTCAAAATTTCCATTTAACATCAGATGTAAATCTCTTACTTAGCTGCTTATTTCTTTCTGTTAACTGGATTATTTGTGTGTGGATCTCAGTATTGTTACTCATTATTAAAAAAAAAAAACCTCAAATACTCTGAAGCTGTTCTGTTTAAATCTCCTTCTGCTATTTCCCTCTCTCTCTCTTTCACATAGCACTTATTTTTTGCTCTCTACTTAGTGGTAATGGACAATTGGACACAATTATCTAGCAACCAGCTTCACAGGCATGAATAAATGTATTCATTATATTTATAGGGTATAGGAAGAAGTTAGATTTAAAAAAAAAACCAGCAACTTTTATTCTTCCCTGTCAGCTTTTCGCTTTAGCTCTGTATTATTATCTTTATGGGGGGTATATATGTATTTTCCAGTGTACCTTGGGCATAGTTTCTTACTACCAAGCCATATTAGATGTACACTCCTGGAGTCCACAGAATGAGCCCATGGCAGACCATGACTTGAGTTAAACTACTCATAGTGTATGAACTTCCCTATTAGCACACCCATGCTACCCTTCAGTGGTGTGGAAAAATCAAGCATTAGCTGTATTTGCCTTTTGAATATTGTTACTGTAAATCTCCATGTTCTCAGCCTTCTCAAGTAGTTTAGAGTGCTTCCTCTGCCAGCTAACTGTGGCTTTCACCCTCACTAAAGATTCTCAAGTTCAGGCATGAGGGAACCAAAGATGGCCAGTAGCCTGCAAGCTCAGGACAAACTACACCATAAATGTACGGCAAATATCTCACAAAGATACAGTAATTATGCAACAAATGCCTCTTTGCTAAGCAATGAATTATAGAGCCCAATATCCTGTAATTACAAAGCATTTGTATATCTGCTTAAATTACTGTGGGTGCCACTTAGCATAATCACTTTGGTGATTAGTCAAACATTATGTACAATATGGAATGCTTCAGAGTTCACAGGTGTGCATATTTTTCCAATGCTTGCCCTAAAGTGTCAAACTGCAAAGTTACTAACATTTTATTTTCCCCACATTTTGCAAAAGTTTCTATAATCCCACATTTTTCTTGAACTACCATGGCTTTATGCTCGCTTTGGAGACATTTGGGAATATACCATCTAAGTTTCAATGGTTAAAAAGCTTTGTTTTAATACCTACAGCTTTCAGAACTTCAACATGTAGACACTTCAGGGGGTTAAACCAGAAATAAACTCATCTTGCCAAGGATTTGTTTTGGAGCGAAGCTTTAGTGGTGCCTTGAGCTTCTGTTCCCCTGAGTGAGACCTTTCACAGCTTAGTCACGGAGCATTCAAGGAACTGGGCCAAGTGCCTACCAAGGTGTTCCTTGGGCAGGGTACAGATCTGCCCTAAGGCTGCGGATAACAGGGATTAGTCCAGGACTGTTGGTCTGAGCTCTTGCATTTTGGGCTGCCAAAGACTTTAGTTTAATCTTTCTGGCAACAGTTAAGTAAGGGTCAAATTGGATTATTCTAAACCGATATGAGAATAATTTGAGAACAATTGCTGGCTAGGGAGAGAATGTCATGCAACTGAATTACAGTAAATTATACAGAGTCTTGCCTTGGAAGGAATAATTTGATCACAAGACCTGCAAGTAACAATTATTATTGATTGCAGCAGACACCCTTTAGCAGCTCATATGAAAGCATCCTTAGGCAATAAGCTACCTGATCTCTTTGGTTTGTACATGATCCAAATACATGAATCAGTCGATATTATATTACATTATGTTATATTATATTATATAATTAACATTTGCTGTGGCAGGTACTATCCTAAGTGTTTTACTTATATTAACTCAGTTGATCTTCACAATAACTTTATGAGATACATACTATCATTACCCCATTTCATAGATGAGGAAATCTAGCATAAATCTTTTCAGTAACTGGTTCATGTCTGCTAAGTGGCAGTGCTGGCTTTTCAACCCAGGCAGCCTGGCTTCTAAGTCTGTGCTTCTACATACTATGCTATAGGAGCCTCTCTTCAAGTCTAAAATGAGCCCTGCCTGAAGCCGTATTATTGATTTTAATGGTGGTTGCATCTCAGGTGTATTTAATCTCAGAAGTCACTTCCCACCAAAGCTTTTACACAGCTCTCATTTGTACAACCATGCAAGAGCATCTTGGAGCTCCTAAATTTTATTACATAGTGGTTTGGACCCAACTCACACTGATGTGTACTATGACAGAAGAGATTGGGGATAAATAACTGGCAGTATAACTTGTTGGTAATTTAGTGTCCGGGATATCAGGTAATTTATTGGCGGTATGACTCTGTGCAGTGGGCTCTATCAATTGCCTGCTTCCTTTTTTTGTCTTCTCCTTTTTTTTATTCAAGAAAAAAACATCATCCTTAGACTGTAAAAATTAGGAAGTTGAACTCTAGACATTAGGAATTTCCTTCTCCAGCATTAAAAAGGCAGGAATCCAAAATTGAAGAGCAGCAGACTATTTGAAAAGACTTTCAAGTAAATAAATTTGATATGGAAATGTTATAGAAATCCTGGATCATAAAAATAACTAACAGAGAAAAGGAAGGTAAACTGTGGGGATGGAGTGCTAGAAAGAAAAGTAAAAATAAGAAAACCACTTTCATCAGCACTAGAATAATAAAAGCATTCATCTTCCAAATGAATTTGTTCTTGCAAGTCTGCTTTTGGTGAGTGTAATAATAAAGCACATTTCATTATAGGAACATAAAATATTTACTGGGTCACTGTGGACTGGCTTTATCCAAGGCTGAGGTGACAAGTGCAGAGGTATGCTCAGGGGGTAAAAGCAGAGAGAAGGAATTTGAAAAGTAGTAGTTATTAGAAAAGCAGAAAGTTAGGAAACATGGGCAATTTGTTAAGAAACATTGGAATTATTTTATTATTGTTGAGATAGCAAGAGATGAAGAAATTAACTGACAACAGGCAGGTAGATTGAAAATGTCTTAAAAGTGGAGAGAAACCTCCTAAGGGAATTTTTTCAGGTCAGGCAGGTTCTGGAAAAGAGACTTGATAAATTGATTAAAAGGTTTACTAGGAAACTCTTGACATCAATTTGAAGTTTGAGTTGTACAGATAAAGCAATCCAACTCATTCATTCATTCATTCACTCAAACAAATGTATTGAGAATTGATACCACATAAGATACTGTGCTATGCATAGCCCCTACCCTCCAAAGATCAGAATTCAGTGAAGGCAAGAGAAATAACTTCAACCAGCAGTGGTCTAAAAGTGCTGTATTAGAACACACACACACACACACACACACAAACACACACACACAATCCAAGGGGATATTGCAAAGGGAAAGGAAAAGATGGTTGGAAAAGAATTAACAATAGAGGTAACTATGAATGGGCCTAGGTAGGTATCATTTTACAGGGAGAAAGGGAAGAGTCTAATATAACCTTTTGAGGACCAGGTGTGACCTTGTGGGTTTGTATAGGATCTACAGTGCCTAGTAGTGCTTCTCCTCTGTTAATAAACATGGACTCATTTGAGACATTTTTTGATGATTTGTAGTGAATTAGGCCCCATATAGTCTACAAAGAACATCAAGAAGATGTTTTCTCTGTTTCAATGGGTTCTGACATAGTTGGGGTGAGATAATACACCAGTAAACAGATAAATTATGATACAACAAGATATGACTGATAAAAGCAGTCAGAGAATTAAGGAGTAAAATCCTGCCTCAAAGTGACATTTGAACAAGGTTTAAATTGGTGGGGAGAGTTTGGCAGGCGAGAAAACACCATGTGAAAAAGTCTGTAGTTTCGCTTTGTAAACCGTAATTAGAGATGGATCGCACATCTCACACCCAACTTCCATTCTTAGTTTTCCTTGCATGGGTTGGGTTCCAACACTGAACCCCTCTAAGAGGAAATTATGCCTATTTTTCCTATCTTCTGTTGGTTCCTTTGCCCAAATTTAGAAAATGGTACCCTATCTACTAGACCTATGACCAGAATCTTCATTTTTCAGCAGAATTGCATTCTACTGCACCTCTTAATAAACTGTAATTTTACATAACTTAAGACAATAGTTTTGAAGTCAGCACAATACATTCTATGTCATATACACCATCTGCTTAGCTCTATCTCAAACTTTGTTTTTCCCTCTTTTCTTTGAGCTGTCAATCTGCATCTCACTGTGTGAGTTTGCAGGCACGCACACACATGCATGTGTGTGTGTGAGAAAGAGAGAGATTCTGCATTGTATATTTTTGATACCTCAAATAAACATTTTAGAAAATCTAAAACATTAAAAAGTAGACAGAATCTTATGTATTGATCAAGTTTCAGCAATTATCAATTCTTGAGTAATTTTGTTTCATCTATATTCCCACCCCATCTCTCTTCCAATAATCTTAAAGTGAGTCTTCATATCATTTCATCTAAACATATTTCAGTACATTTCTCTAAAAGATAGGGGCGTTTTAAAACATAACCTTAATACAATTTTCACTCTGTTAACTAACAATAATTCCTTAATATCAAATATACACTCAGTATTCACATTTCGCTAATTCATAAACAGGCAGGTAAATAGGTAAATAGCTAGATAGCTAGATAATCACGGTTTGTCCAAATCAAGTTCTAAGTCATTTCCATTCCCGTTGTGATTGGTTAATAGTGTATCTTCAGTCTCTTTTAATCAATAGTAGGGATCAATAACAACAGCCTATGAACCAAATACAGTTTATAACCTGCTTTTGTAAATAAAGTTTTATTGGAACATCAGTTTATGTGTTTTCTCTGGCTGCTTCCATGATACAACTTTAGTGTTTAATAGTTGTGCCCAAGATAATATCACCTACAAAGCTAAAATATTCACTCTCTGTCCCTGGGCAGTAAAAGCTTGCTGACTCCTAATCTGTGGTCCCCCCAACTCATTTTCATCTCATTTGAAATGCAAAGTTATTCAGGATAAGGATCTTATATACTATGAGTACCAAGTCTGGCTGTAGAAGAAGTGCACCCCCTCCCCTGGCTTTTTAAAAACAAAATGGCATCCTACAAACCATGAACAATTTTGGAGGGATGCAGAAGAGAAGCAGATAAAAGGAGATAGTTTGGCTCAGTCGTCACAAAGTGGAAGTATCTTGCAAAGGTCCCCAGCATTATACGTCTTTGCCACTGTACTCAAAGATGATCAAGTCTTGGGGACGAATTCCCACCTCTCTAACTCAGCTTCTTGTCAGGATAATAATTTGTAACAACAGCGATAAGATTTGCATTTAATTGGAATTCAGGTGTATTTCTAGCACTACTCTAAATACTTTACATGTATTAATTAATTTAATTCTCATGCACACACATTGTTATTAACTCCACTTTATAGAGGTGAAAACTAAATCATAGAGAAGTTAATGGAAGTCTCAGGCTGAGCAAAAATTCATGTCAGCTTGCCACTGCATCTCCTCCTCTATTAGAAAATCTACATGGGGAGCCAGTTATATTAATCAGAAAGTTGCTACGTGAGCATGGAGCAAGAGCAGTGCAATTTAGGTAGATTTTTCTTGGTGGTGAAGTACATCAAGATATAATGGTATAATCTGCACTCCATTCCATCAGTACATATACATGTGCCAACCAGCGATCCATGTTTGCTCATCAGGGAACCCTCTGACCTCTATTATGTCGAAGATACACTGACATCATTTCCTTGCCACTTGGCTTCCTTTATGTACCTATGCAAACCATTTTTTTTTCCTCAGGTTGGTTAAAATCATGTGATTAGGTTTCCCCTTTCCTTTTCTAGTCCTGTTTTTGTAAGCCTTTGCCCAAGCCATCTTTCTTAAACTTGGGTACTTCCAAATCTGCTTAGCTTCACATTTTATAAACTCTCTTTGGCACTTCTACAGATGACTAAGCTCTTCTAGTCTGCGTCGCTTCTTGCTAGTTTCACTCTCAGGGGGTAAACCGATTTCCATATTCTTGGAGGCACTTTACCTTACCTCTACCTACTCACTAAACTGTTGAGAGGATCAACTCTGTCAGACAGATTTTTGAAGACAGTTTACTTAATTTCTGAGTCCATAATACTGTATATCAGCAGAGTCAGAATTGTGTCTTCAAATGCTAAAAGTTCACTTTAAGTGGAACTGTTTTCTATTGATTCTTACAGATACTTGCACCCTCCAATATTCTGCAAAATGTTGATTGTCTGTATTACCTAACATCCTAAGAACACCTTGTTTTTGCTTACTTTTCCCTAAAGATCCCTAGCAACCTTTGTCTTGCCTTCTTATCTGTGTTTCTACCTTCATTTCTAAAACCTAAAAACCTTCATTTCTTAATTGGCGTGCAACAGAAGCACAAATCCTTCTCTTGTCCCCTCTGACCCACCCCCACAGAGCAGAAATGTGGATGCTATACTTCCTGTGTTAAATCTTAAGTGTCATTCTTCCATCAAGAATGAGATTCATAAGTTTATGTTCAATTTTGAGTTTTTATTTTCGTTTTGACTACTGGGCTTTTGGTGCTTTTGAGAACTGCTTTGTATAGGGAGAAAAATATGATCACAGCGTTTACTTACGTCTAAAATGTTCTTACACGGGCTTCCCTGGTGGCGCAGTGGTTGAGAGTCTGCCTGCTGATGCAGGAGACGCGGGTTCGTGCCCCGCTCCGGGGGGATCCCACATGCCGCGGAGCGGCTGGGCCTGTGAGCCATGGGCGCTGAGCTTGCGCGTCCGGAGCCTGTGCTCCGCAACGGGAGAGGCCACAAGAGTGAGAGGCCCGCGTACCGCAAAAAATAAAATAAAATAAAATGTTCTTACACATTTAGTGTATAGCTGGCAATATCAGAGGCTACAATAAAACTTTTTTTTTTAAATAAATTTATTTATTTATTTATTTTTGGCTGTGTTGGGTCTTCATTGCTGTGCGTGGGCATTCTCTAGCTTCAGCAAGCGGGGGCTACTCTTTGTTGCGGTGCGCAGGCTTCTCATTACGGTGGCTTCTCTTGTTGCGGAGCACAGGCTCTAGGCACGTGGGCTTCAGTAGTTGTGGCTCACGGGCTCTAGAGAGCAGGCTCAGTAGTTGTGGCACATGGGCTTAGTTGCTCTGCGGCATGTGGGATCTTCCTGGACCAGGGCTTGAACCTGTGTCCCCTGCATTGGCAGGCAGATTCTTAACCACTGCGCCACCAGCGAAGTCCCTAAAGCTTCTTGTTATTACAGTTGCAACAGAAATGACCACTTCTTTTTTTAACCATATATGGTGGGTTGGGGGGTCTATGTCTTGTTATGGGTGGGTTTCATCACACAATTTCTCTGAAGGCACAGCTACAAGAGCAAAATGCTTAGATTCTTTGCGTATCGGGATGTGGAGCCAGGCTGTAAAGGCAAAGCAGGGCATGAAGCTCCATGGAGGTTTCTATATTGTGCTTCTTCCAGTAAAAAGCTGAAGGAAAATAAACTGTTGCCTGTTGCCTTAACGACCAGTATTGCTTGTGACCTTCATTGAATATCTCTGTGTTCTTTAGCAACATTGCTGAGTAAGAGGAAGGCATGGATTGGGGAAGCATATTCTTGGAGACTATTGTGCACAGCCTAAATAACCATCATAATGCGTAAGTGTGAAAAACACAAAGCTGCCTAATTGTAAGACTTGCGCTGAAAGAGAAATCTGGTGGCATCAACTGGGGCCTTGGGCTTTGGGGTTGTTGAAAAGGTTTTGTGTAGGAAGCACTGATTGGCATGATTATGGGTCCAGAATCCAAGCTGTCAGCTGTGGAAGCATAGTATTTCCGCCATCTTACCTGGGCTGTCAGAGAGGAGACCAAACGGATGCCGGGATGAGGAAATGCATTCAGTTTCATAGCTATTAAAGCAGAATAGGAAAATGTCTAGGTCAAAAAAACAATGGCTGAGACACTGCCTGATTATAGCTTCTTAGAGTCCTGCTGCTTCACCTCTCCAAGTCATATAGCATTGAAGTGGCTGATGAATAGACATGGTGTCTCTGTATATGCCCTTGGTCTGACCCTGGCCAGTGACATGTAGCAAGACAATTATCCTTGCATTCTCTGTCTCTGTCTGTCTCTGTCTGTCTGTCTGTCTGTCTCCTTCTCTTTTTCTCCCATTCAGCAGTGCTTCTGCCTCTGCCTGAATGACATACAAGAATGATTTCTAAGCTAAACCAGAGACTCCTGTGACTAGAAGTAATGGAAGTGAATACACTAGGCAGCCTTCTCATATGGTTCTGCTCACCCATGCAATGGACACTTGATATATTTCTTGCAAAATTATGACACAATTATTATGAAAGATGACCCTACTTATATTACTGACTCTAAGCTTAAGTGCTTGATTGTTTTAAGACACTTTTTCAAAACACACAAATACAGTGTGCACATTATTGGCTTATGTTTGGCATTGAGGGAGAACTCATCATCATAAAACATTGTGGCTTGCAAACGCACACAGGGATATTTTCATTTTCAGGAATGGATACCTAAGCAAATGGGCATGTTCAGTTAAAAAGGGAATCTGAAATTGGTAGAAACAAGTGTGTGGTAGGAACAAGACACAGGAACCAGCTTCACACATGAGGCACAGACTAAGTCACAAGTTTCTTTATGACCAGACTGAATCTGGCTTTCCTCTGAGCACACTTTGGGCCTGGAACACTTAGTTAGCTATAGATCTTGGTAGGAAACTTTCTTATGATACTAACTCTGCTGTTTTGATTCCTTTTCATAACCACCAACTTTGGGAGTCCATGGATCTTGGTAAAGAACTTAGGGGTCAGCACTGTTCAATGTGGAGTCCTTCACATATTCATTTATTAAACAAATAATTATTTGTGATAGAAAGATTACAAAATGGGAGGGAGACAGAGTCAAGATGGTGGCATGGGAAGACGCAGAGTTAGCATCTCCCCACAACTTGGGTGCCTGCCAGCTGCTGGTGCAGGACTCTGGCGCCCAAGGAGATGGGAGGAACCTCAAAGTGAACCAGTGGCTTATGGGATCTTGGTTCACAAGCCTGGGATCAGTCCGAAGCTCCTGCAGTGGGAGCTCTGAGTCCGCACCACTGGACTAACAGAGAACCTCAGACCCCAGGGAATATTCATCGGAGTGGTGTCTCATGGAGTTCCTCATCTCAGCACCAAGACCCAGCTCTACACAATAGCCTACAAACTCCACTGTTGGAAGCCTCAGGACAAACAACCAGTAAGACAGGAACATAATCCCACTCATAAGGAAAAAAAAGAGATGGCAAAACAATATATCACAGATGAAGGAGCAAGGTAAAAACTTACAAGACCAAATAAATGAAGAGGAAATAGGCAATCTACCTGAAAAAGAATTCAGAGTAATGATAGGAAAGATGATCCAGAATCTTGGAAATAGAATGGAGGCACGGATTGAGAAAATACAGGAAATGTTTTAAAAAGATCTAGAAGAACTAAAGAACAAACAAACAGAGCTGAACAATACAAAAACTGGAATGAAAAATACACTAAAAGGAATCAATAACAGAATAAATGAGGCAGAAGGAATAAGTGAGTTGGAAGACAAAATGGTGGAAATAACTGCCGAGGAGCAGAATAAAGAAAAAAGAATGAAAAGAATTGAAGACAATCTCAGAGACTTCTGGGACAACACTAAACACACCAAATTTTGAATTATAGGGGTCCCAGAAGAAGAAGAGAAAAAGAAAGGGTCTGAGAAAATATTTGAAGAGATTATAGTGGAAAACTTCCCTAACATGGGAAAGGAAATAGTCACCCAAGTCCAGGAAGCACAGAGTCCCATACAGGATAAACCCTAGGAAAAACACACCAAGACACATATTAATCAAACTAACAAAAATTGAATTCAAAGAAAAAATATTAAAAGCAGCAAGGGAAAAACAAAAAAATAACATACAAAGGAATCCCAATAAGGTTATCAGCTTATTTTTCAGCAGAAACTCTGCAGGCCAGAAGGGAGTGGTGGGATATACTTAAAGTGATGAAAGAGAAAAACCTACAACCAAGATTACCCAGCAAAGTACCTAGTTTCAGGGCAGGAATAAAGAGGTAGTCATAGTAAATGGTCTTGAGGACATGGGATGGGAGGTCAAAGCTGGGGTGAAGTGAGAGTAGCATTGAGATATATACACGACCGAATGTAAAATAGTTGGCTTGTGGGAAGCAGCACCATAGCACAGGGAGATGGGCTCAGTGCTTTGCGATGACCCAGAGGGGCGGGATAAGGAAGATGGGCGGGAGGCTCAAGAGGGAGAGGATATGGGGACATGTGTATGCATATAGCTGATTCGCTTTGTTGTACAACAGAAACTAACACAGTATTGTGAAGCAATTATACCCCAATAAAGATCTATTTAAGAAAAAAAGATTACAGAATGGTTCACAAGATAGACATGATCTCTCCCCTTTTGGATCTTAGAGTCTAGTGGAAGAGATAGATATTAAACAAGCCAACACATAAAATACATAATCTTCAATTATGCTAACTGTACAAACTATACATTTGTATCAGTTGTACGATAATACAGTTTTTGTAAGATACATAGGACAAATCCAACCATTGTTTTTTAGAGCAAAAATTTGATGTATATGGCATTAACTGTTAGTTGTTTTTCAATATCTATTCTCCCCTTCCTTTGCAGTAATAGAACTTTTCTCTGGGCACATGGCCACCCAGATAAAGAATACATTTCCAAGCTTCCCTTGCAGAAAGGTATGGTCCAGTGACTATGTTCTGGTTAATAGAAAGTGAGCAGGAATGGTTATGTTCAAGTTTGAGGCTGTTTTCTTAAGAGGAGGAGATATGTCCTTCCTCATTCCTTCTGGCCGAAATATGTTCATAATGATGGAACCTAAAACATCTTGGATCATGAAATGGAAGCCACATGTTGAAAATGGCAGACTGACAATCCTTCATACCCTCAAACCCAAATCATACCAAAACATACCAAATCAAACCACCATACCATACCTAAGTCATCTATCTAGACTTTTATGTGAGAGATCAATTTCTCTGTTATATATATCACTGTATTTTTCTACTTCTTTGTTATAGCAGCCTAACCTGTAGCCTAACTAATATAATATGTTTCTTCTCCTATCATACTGATACCGGTTTTCAATTGAAAAAATTTTCATTGCACGAAACCAAAATGGGCATTTTTTTGGACATTTTCCCTAGTAAAATTTGGCTAGAATATTCTTATATTTCTAAATTTATATTTGTCATCATAATTATAACTAAATACTCAATAATGTGCATGAAACCCGTATGATTTCATTTACACAATGTTCAAAACGAGGCAAAACAAATCTATGGTGTTAGGGTCATATTAAAGGAAGCTAGCCATTCGAAGACAATCTTCTAAAGGTTTTGGAGAGCAGGGAGTCATATGGCATTGAGGAAAGAGCTGAGAAATCAGGTAGATGCAGAATTAGATGCTAGAGAGCTGAGTTTAGACACCATTTAATCTGGTTTTTTAGGGCTGTGAGATGGTGAAAGAACTTTTAAGTAGTGACACCCAGGAAGAAGTCTCAGAAGCCCCCTCCCCATTGTGTAAGAATGTTTATCTCTTTCATCCCATTCTAGACAGAAGTAACTCACTGGATATATTAGAAGCATTAACTTAATTTAATCTTCATAGAAATTACATTCCAGAACAAATTCTAAAAATTTTTGACTTTTCAGTTGAAATTATATTTCATATGTTCCAAATCAGCTGCACTCATAAGCGCTTTATTGTAGTTTTACACTGATTATTTAAAAAGAAATAATCGGGGATAGGAATGAGGATTTCTTGGAATAACTATGTGCATTTAGCTAACCAGTTTGAATGAAACTCCAAATGACAACGGATAGTGTGAAACACATCCTATGTATCTTTTCCATCTATAGTTCCCATGAGTCTATTTTACTACTGATATCATGGGAGAGATGTTGTCCACTAAGAAAAATAAGCTAAGAATGGAAGCTACCACATTTATGTACACCATGTATTTCTTGTTTAAAATCTTTTATAAAGTTCAACAAGAAAATAAATTAACAACGTGAATTTCATTACTGAGGTCTGAGCACCACAGTCACAAAGCCATTGGAAAGTTTTGTACCTACATCAGAGGAGGCAATAACCTTGAAGTTCCACTTGTAAACCTCAGACCTCCCAATAATAGTATTTTGGCAGCGATTAGGGTCCAAATGAACTTTTGGTCATGAATTAAAGTGAAACAAGTTAGGCTAGCTATATGTTTTTGTTACCCGCCCGCCCCTTCCTGGTACCATTTAGCTGCTCTTCCATAAGCAAGGCAAAGGAGACAGATGGGTTCAGCAAGGGGGTGAGAGGTTCTGTGAATGAAGGAAAATGGTGAGGAAGAGAGGTAAAGGAGTTAAGGGTGATTATAACTATGACCCATAGAATTTCAGACAGATTGCAGCAGAGCCAAACGTAAAACTCTTCTTCCCAAGCTAATAGTCTTTTTGTTTGCATTTTTAGCCTACCACTGTTTTTACTATTTACAGGATATTTTCATGACTTTAAGACTCATTTTTTCAACACTCCTATCTTCCTTGAGGAAAGATACCACATCCTATTTTACTTTTATTTCATCATAAGAATAGGCATACCATAGGTGTTCAATAAAGTATACTTAATTAGTGAATTAAGGATGCAGATTGGGGCTAAACTCATTAAAAGTTTTCCATTAAAATTATCATCCCACTGCCAGAAACTTACCCAAGAAATATTCATTTAGTGTGGGTATTTACAGATACAGTACAGTGATTTTAGTGGGATTTTAATTTAGGTTTCATGTAGTATTCCCAATCCATCTGTTAATTGCACTGATTACATCCTCTGGCTGATTACACTGAAAATTGCTATCCATGCCTCAGGTCAGGCAATGAGAAAGTTGTGGGTTGAGTTGTGAGGGAGGATAAATCGATGTGAATTGAAGTAACAAGCAACCGAAAATAAAGGCAGGGGATGTTTGGAGAGAGTGTGCTGATTAGTTACCATGCTGAGCATTTCGCCTTCAACAAAATCTAACTCTGTGGGCCGATTGAAAGCCTAAACTGCTGACTTACTGTGATGCCACATTGTCCCTTAAAGTAACGTTATCAACTCTCTGAATTGTATTTTATGTTTAGTAGGAACGCACCTTGAAGTCCTTCCATGAGGAATGTTTCTTACTGCAACAGCTGGTCTCAAATCATTGTTTAAATTCCCAAAGTGTGAGTCACTTAACTCTCTAATCTGACCTCCTTGAGTGTCCAGTGAAATCCTCTATGTTCTGAGATGTAGTATAGTGTAGTCCAAGATTTAAGGGGTTTAGAGCATGTCTAACTTAGGCTTGAGTCTTGTCTTATTTGAGTATTATCTTGAGTCTTGGGTATTATCTCTAGGCAGAGGAAATTGGAAGGGTGAGAAACCAGAGTCAAAGTGAGGATTCTTTCAGGTCTGGTTTGTTCTCCCAAACAAAGGAGCCTTGCTTAAGGCCAGTAAATAGAAGAGAGAAAATAAGAGAAGATGGAGCATTTAAGCAAATCAGTATTTGGCTGATGAACTATACTGAAAGTCTCTATCAATCTGCATTTATTTCTGCTTTGGGCCTCTTTTTATTTGGTAATTTCAGCAGTGATTTGGATAACAAAATAGAGGGCCTGCATATCAAATTTTCGAAAGTCAAATTTGTGAGGGCTATCCAGTACCCTGAATAACAAAATAAAAATTCAGAAGGCTGTCAGCTTAAACGGTGAGCTGAAGTGAACAAGCTGAAAATCAATGGGAATAAATGTGAAGTCCTACACTTAAATTAATACTTCCATTGCATGAGGCAGGTTTAGGGAAATGTAACTTAATAGCAGTTTATGGAAAAACAGACATCAATTGTTCTCACAACTTCTGATAAAGACTAGACTGATCTTACAACGAACTAATAGAAATATAGTCTAGAGAATGTGGGAGATAAAATTCCAAACTTACTCTGCACTGAACAGATTAAATCTGGAGTCTTAGGTTTGGCTAATATATTTTAAAAGAGCCGTTGAAAACAAGATGGTAATCGGATGGTTAAAAAAAAAAATCTGTATTCCATCATATAAGATGATTAAACTGGGGAAAGGGCTATGCCTTGGGGATATGATAGCCATCCTTTTATCTGAAGAGTTCCCGCGTGGAAGTGAAATTGGACTTGCTCTCCAAAGGCCAAAACTTTCTCCATAAGTTAAACTTAAAATTTGGTTCCAAATTAAGGAACTACTTTCCAGCAGTTAAAGTTGTTTTGTGAAACCAGGAACACTCCTGCTAGAACAGAACCTGGAAGACAGACCGGTAGGTTGGACGTGAAGGGCACACTGGCTTTCAGTGGGGGGTGGAGTTGGATGATCTCTAACATCCCTATGATTCCATAAAAGGGAATTGGATTTGAGAAGTTAAATCTTGATAGTCTAAGTGTGTTACTGGGTATTAGCCATCCTGGCTGTTGAGTCGGGCACATGGGTGCTGTTTGCTGAGTTCATTCTTGTTTGATGGACAGGAGTTGTTCCCAGTGAAGGTGGCTCAGCTCTCTTTGTTTTGGTTACTTTGAAGCAGGGGGACTAATCCCCTCTGGAGATATTTGCTTGTTTTTGCTGTCAGAGCAGTCATACTTTTCCCTTTGTATCTCCTGGCTTGTTTTTTGAAGTTTAGCTTCACAGAGAGATAGGCCTCGGGTTTCTTTGGTGATTCATTGGGTCTGGATGGCCCCTCCTCCACCCCCAAAACAGCCACTGAGAGGTTCGTCATCCTGGTTTGCATTCTACCCTCCAGGAAGAAGTTCAGAAGACCACTTTTTGGGCTGAAGCTTAAAAATTCCTTGCAAAAGCTATCTCTCAGAGGTCAAGACAGGCCACAGCCCCTTTCTTTTTCTTTTTTCCTTTGAGGTGCTTTCTATATGGCAAAAGGAGGAAATGCTAAATGTTGTCACTTTATATTTTAGAAATTAATGCTTTCATCAGAAACAAATATAGCAACCCCATATTAACCCTGTTTGGTAAAAGTATCAATGGTCTATATTTGAAGCCTTTGCCGGTAGGGACAAGTTGACCCTTTTGGTTATTCTTCTACAGAACCCTTTTCTAAAATAGTATTTTCATAACGGCATGGATTTAGAAACACATTTATAAAGACTGAGCATGAATTCAAAGTAGGAAAATGTTTTAATAACTGTCTGTAAATAAAACTATAAATATCTGTGCCTGCTTTATTACCTGAATGTGTTCTGTTAATGCCATATGAAATGGAGAATGTCAATCAAAAGTAAATTTTCCCATGTATATGGCCAGTTTGTAGCCATTTTTCACTGCTGTGTGCTGCAGTCAGAATGGAAATGCCCTATGGAGTCCTGCTATTCCAAATGTAGTACATGGACCAGCAGCATCAACATCATCTGGGAACTTATTAGGAATTCAGAATCCCAGGCCCTAGCCCAGACTTATGATATCAAGACCTGTACTTTAACAAGATCCCCCCAGTGATTCATAAACACATTAAAATTTGAGACATACGGCTATAGAACATATATGCTCCAAAAACTTGCAGCCATCTAAGATCTAACAGTTGGAGCTGGCTCTAAAGTAGATTTCACTATTTTAATGATAGCATTTCAAAAGGGGCTGCCATGCAAAAATCATTACCTGCTAACCACTTCCTTATATTTGGGATAAATTCTGTGGTTTTTAGAGTGAAGGCCAATCTTCCCCATTTCTTTTTTTTTTTTTACATCTTTATTGGAGTATAATTGCTTTACAATGATGTGTTAGTTTCTGCTTTATAACAAAGTGAATCAGTTATACATATACATATGTTCCCATATCTCTTCCCTTTTGCGTCTCCCTCCCTCCCGCCCTCCCTATCCCACCCCTCTAGGTGGTCACAGACCACCGAGCTGATCTCCCTGTGCTATGCGTCTGCTTCCCACTAGCTATCTATTTTACGTTTGGTAGTGTATATACATTATGTACTTTGGGATTGATTCTTTCACTTCTTCCACATGGCTGTTATGGTTTGGGTACCCTGGGTTTCCTAATGGATAAGAAATGCGTCCTTTTTTGTTTCCAGCAAGAACTTAGAAAAGGCTAATAGGAAATCACTTCATGGACGAAGGGAAAGGAAGTATGTAAAGGAGAATATTGTCCAGACTCTGTGCAAAAGGTGTCTTCATAGCTCATACATATTCCAGTTCATCAGTGTCAGAAAACTTCAGTAGATTTAGAACCAACCTCTAGTTAGAAACAGTAGTGTTCACACCTAGTTTATTCTCCATGGAGGTCTCCATTACAGACCTAGCGTGTGGTAGGTGGTTGAAAGGATTCAGGAAGCTGAAACCTGGCAACAAAACATAAATGACATCTCTTAGCACATTTGAGCTCCATCTCGTTAAGAATTGATTCTGTTTATGCAATAAATATCCTTGCAAAGGGTGGGATATCATATTAAGTGCATCTCAACACTGCCTTAATGAATGATCTGAGGGCTTCGGTTAACTGAGTTAAGGTCTGAAGCTATAGTGAAATCCATCACCCAAGGGAAAGGGGTAACCAGACACGTGAAGCAGGGATCATTTTCACACTGGGTCATCTATAGCATTAAGAGATTACTCACCGCAAAAATGCCCCCTGGGAGCACTTCATATCTAATCTACTCCAAGAGAAAACAGCAAGAAAACAGGTAGAATGAAGACAGACCATTGCCTAAAACATCACCTTAAATTCTTTATCTGAACTGTGTATGAGTATACTCTAAACTGTATTGGAATTCTGGAATATAGAGTGTCGTGAGAGTGAACAGATTGTAAACTCAGGGTTAGAGATGTTTTACTTGTGTTTTTCTTGTTTGCCTCAATAGTATGCATTAGTAAACTTCATCATGTCCTTATTTAAGATGAATTAATAATGGCATAAGGTCATTGTGACATTTGGATGAGGTAATGCATGTGAAAGCACTTGGTAAACTGAAAACGACAGCACACCTATTGTATGTACATGTACAAACAAAGACTACTTATTCTCTCCCTTGCCATTTTCTCAATGTAGGTCAACCCTGATGGTAACCTACAAACCTGAGATGCCAGTCCTTTTCTTTAGATGTAACTATGTAATTTATCAGAAAGTGCAATTGATGAGCAAACATCCCCTCTTAGCATCTCTCTCTCTCTCTCATTTATTCACTCCTGTCCTCTTGCTTGGCTTATTCCCTAGACTATTCTAAAAAGTAACACACCATTGTAAAGCAAGTATACTCCAATAAAGGAGTTAAAAAAAAAAAGGACAAAGTTCCCTCTCTTCTCTCAGTGTTTACATTCTTCAAATGCTCATAGAGAGTTATCATACCCACCTCAGTTGTTGCTTTGCCAAGCTATGCAGATTTCATCCTTTCATCTTTCCTCATAAGTCAGTGCCTCTATCTCTTTAATCATTTTTCTTGCTGTTCTCTGAATTCCATCCAATTTGTTGATATCTTTTGGGTATGGAGGTGCCAAGAACGGAGTGTACAGCGTGATTAACGAGCCGTGTCCATCACTTCTCAGCCAGATGGGACGGTTGTTACTTCAGAGGACATTTTGAATGTATATTGGGGCCTGAGATAAAGGGAAAGGAAACAGTAAATCTTTAGAAAGTAATTCTACAATTTGTTGTCCCTAGGGAAAATAAAATAAGCATTTAATTAAAAGATGTGTTTCTGGTTTTGTGGCTAGCAGATGCTATTTGGGTGTGAAAGGCAGAAAATGGCATCATTTAATAAGATAAGAAAACACAGTAGCATAATGCCACAAATTAGACACATTCTTACTTTTGGGGAAACAATGCTAAACTATGAACAATATTATCTTGAGAAGTGTTTTACTCAAATATGAAAGCAGAAGGGAAATTTGGATCAAGTACATTAAAACATTTAGCATATTCCTTGTACCATGCTAATGCAGATAATACCCAATTCATAAAATAATAAATTCTGTAAATGTATATATATATTATTAACTTATTTTTTTCTTATTAGTCATCCATTTTATACACATCAGTGTATACATGTCAATCCCAATCTCCCAATTCATCACACCACCCCCACCCCCCACTGCTTTCTCCCCTTGGTGTCCATACTATTTTTTCTCTACTTCTGTGCCTCCATTTCTGTTCTACAAACCGGTTCATCTGTACAGTTTTCCAGGCTCCACATATATGCGTTAATATACAGTATTTGTTTTTCTCTTTCTGACTTACTTCATTCTATATGACAGTCTCAGATGCATTGATGTCTCTACAAATGACCCAATTTCATTCCTTTTTATGGCTGAGTAATATTCCATTGTATATATGTACCACATCTTCTTTATCCATTCATCTGTCGATGGACATTTAGGTTGATTTCATGACCTGGCTATTGTAAATAGTGCTGCAAAGAACAATGGGGTGCATGTGTCTTTTTGAATTATGGTTTTCTCTGGGTATATGCCCAGTAGTGGGATTGCTGGGTCATATGGTAATTCTATTTTTAGTTCTTTAAGGAACCTCCATACTGTTCTCCATACTGGCTGTATCAATTTACATTCCCACCAACAGTGCAAGAGGGTTCTCTTTTCTCTACACACTCTCCAGCATTTGTTGTTTGTAGATTTTCTGATGATGCCCATTCTAGCTGGTGTGAGGTGATACTTCATTGTAGTTTTGATTTGCATTTCTCTAATAATTAGTGATATTGAGCAGCTTTTCATGTGCTTCTTGGCAATCTGTACATCTTCTTTGGAGAAATGTCTGTTTAGGTCTTCTGCCCATTTTTGGATTGGGTTGTTTGTTTTTTTTAATACTGAGCTGCATGAGCTGTTTATATATTTGGAGATTAATCCTTTGTCTGATGATTCATTTGCAAATATCTTCTCCCATTCTGAGGGTTGTCTTTTGGTCTTGTTTATGGTTTCCTTTGCTGTGCAAAAGATTTTAAGTTTCATTAGGTCCCATTTGTTTATTTTTGTTTTTATTTCCATTACTCTAGGAGGTGGATTAAAAAAGATCTTGCTGTGATTTATGTCAAAGAGTATTCTTCCTATGTTTTCCTCTAAGAGTTTTATAGTGTCCTGTCTTACATTTAGGTCTCTAATCCATTTTGAGTTTATTTTTGTGTATGGTGTTAGGGAGTGTTCTAATTTCATTCTTTTACATGTAACTGTCCAGTTTTCCCAGCACCACTTATTGAAGAGACTCTTTCCTCCATTGTATATCCTTGCCTCCTTTGTCATAGATTAGTTGACCATAGGTGTGTGGGTTTATCTCTGGGCTTTCTATCCTGTTCCATTGATCTATACTTCTGTTTTTGTGCTAGTACTGTATTGTTTTGATTACTGTAGCTTTGTAGTATAGTCTGAAGTCAGGGAGTCTGATTCCTCCAGCTCTGTTTTTGTCCCTCAAGACTGCTTTGGCTATTCAGGGTCTTTTGTGTCTCCATACAAATTTTAAGATTTTTTTGTTCTAGTTCTGTAAAAAAAAAAATGCCATTGGTAATTTGATAGGGATTGCATTTAATCCGTAGATTGCTTTAGGTAGTAGAGTCATTTTCACAATATTGATTCTTCCAATCCAAGAACATGGTATATCTCTCCATCTGTTGGTATCATCTTTAATTTCTTTCATCAGTGTCTTATAGTTTCCTGCATACAGGTCTTTTGTCTCCTCTTTACGTAGGTTTATTCCTAGGTGTTTTATTCTTTGTATTGCAAAGGTAAATGGGAGTGTTTCCTTAATTTTTTTTTTCAGATATTTCACTCATTACTGTATAGGAATGAAAGCGATTTCTGTGCATCAATTTTGTATCCTGCTACTTTGCCAAATTCATTGATCAGGTCTAGTAGTTTTCTGGTAGCATCTTTAGGATTCTCTATATATAGTATCATGTCACCTGCAAACAGTGACAGTTTTACTTCTTCTTTTGTGATTTGTATTCCTTTTATTTATTTTTTTCTCTGATTGCCATGGCTAGGACTTCCAAAGCTATGTGGAATAATAGCAGTGAAACTGGACATCCTTATCTTGTTCCTGATCTTAGAGGAAATGCTTTCAGTTTCTCACCATTGAGAATGATGTTGCTATGGGTTTGTCATATATGGCCTTTATAATGTTGAGGTAGGTTCCCTCTATGCCCACTTTCTGGAGAGTTTTTATCATAAATCGGTGTTGAATTTTGTGAAAAGCTTTTTCTGCATCTATTGAGATGATCATATGGTTTTTTTCCTTCAATTTGTTAATGTGGTGCATTACACTGATTGATTTGCTTATATTGAAGAACCTTGCATCTCTGGGATAAATCCCACTTGATCATGGTGTATGATCCTTTTAATGTGTTGTTGGATACTGTGTGCTAGTATTTTGTTGAGGATTTTTGCATCTATATTCATCCGTGATATTGGTCTGTAATTTTATTTTATTTTTTTGTAGTATCTTTGTCTGGTTTTGGTATCAGGGTGATGGTGGCCTCATAGAATGAGTTTGGGAGTTTTCCTTCCTCTGCAATTTTTTTGGAAGAGTTTGAGAAGGATGGGTGTTAGCTCTTCTGTTAATGTTTGATAGAATTCACTTGTGAAGCCATCTGGTCCTGGACTTTTGTTTGTTGGAAGATTTTTACTCACAGTTTCAATTTCAGTACTTGTCATTGGTCTGTTCATATTTTCTATTTCTTCCTGGTTCAGTCTTGTAAGGTTATAACTTTCTAAGAATTTGTCCATTTCTTCCAGGTTGCCCATTTTTTCGGCATAGAGTTGCTTGTAGTAGTCTCTTAGGATGCTTTGTATTTCTGCAGTGTCTGTTGTAACTTCTCCTTTTTCATTTCTAATTTTATTGATTTGAGTCCTCTCCGTCTTTTTCTTGATGAGTCTGGCTAATGCTTTATAAATTTTGTTTATCTTCTCAAAGAACCAGCTTTTAGTTTTATTGATCTTTGCTCTTGTTTTCTTTGTTTCTATTTCATGTATTTCTGCTCTGATCTTTATGATTTCTTTCCTTCTGCTAACTTTGGGCCTTATTTGTTCTTCTTTCTCTAGTTCCTTTAGATGTAACGTTAGATTGTTTATTTGCGATTTTTCTTGTTTTTTGAGGTAAGTTTGTGTAGCTATAAACTTCCCTCTTAGAACTGCTTTTGCTGCATCCCATAGGTTTTGGATTGTCGTGTTTTCATTGTCATATGTCTCTAGGTATTTTTTGATTTCCTCTTTGATGTCTTCAGTGATCTCTTGGTTATTTAATAACGTATTGTTAGCCTCCATGTGTGTGTGTTTTTTCCATTTTTTTCCCTGTAATTGATTTCTAATCTCTAGGTAGTTTTTGATTTCCTCTTTGATGTCTTCAGTGATCTCTTGGTAATTTAATAACATATTGTTAGCCTCCATGTGTTTGAGTTTTTTCCATTTTTTTCCCTGTAATTGATTTCTAATCTCAGAGTGTTGCGGTCAGAAAAGATGCTTGTTATGATTTCAATTTTCTTAAATTTACTGAGGCTTGATTTGGGACCCAAGATGTGATCTATCCTGCCGAATGTTCTGTGTGCACTTGAGAAGAAAGTGTAATCTGCTGTTTTTGGATGGAATGTCCTATAAATATCAATTAAATCTATCTGCTCTATTGTGTCATTTAAAGCTTGTGTTTCCTTGTTAATTTTCTGTTTGGATGATCTGTCCATTGGTGTAAGTGAGGTGTTAAAGTCTCCCACTATTATTGTGTTACTTTCGATTTCCTCTTTTAGAGCTATTAGCAGTTGCCTTATGTATTGAAGTGCTCCTATGTTGGGTGCATAAATATGTTTAATTGTTATATCTTCTTCTTGGATTGATCCCTTGATCATTATGTAGTGTCCTTCCTTGTCTCTTGTAACATTCTTTATTTTAAAGTCTATTTTATCTGATATGAGTATTGCTACTCCAGCTTTCTTTTGGTTTCCATTTGCATGGAATATCTTTTTCCATCCCCTCATTTTCAGCCTGTATGTGTCTGAAGTGGGTCTCTTGTAGACAGCATATATGTGGGTCTTGTTTTTGTATACATTCAGCAAGCCTGTGTCTTTTGGTTGGAGCATTTGATCCATTCACATTTAAGGTAACTATCAATATGTATGTTCCTATTACCATTTTCTTAATCGTTTTGGGTTTGTTTTTGTATGTCCTTTTCTTCTCTTGTGTTTCCAACTTAGAGAAGTTCCTTTAGCATTTGTTGCAAAGCTGGTTTGGTTGTTCTGAATGCTCTTAGCTTTTGCTTGGCTGTAAAGCTTTTGATTTCTCCATCAAATCTGAATACGATCCTTGCAGGGTAGAGTAATCTTGGTTGTAGGTTCTTCCCTTTCATTACTTTAAGTATATCATGCCACTCCCTTCTGGCTTGTAGAGTTTCTGCTGAGAAATCAGCTGCTAACCTTATGGGAGTTCCCTTGTATGTTTTTGTCGTTTTTCCCTTGCTGCTTTAATAATTTTTCTTTGTCTTTAATTTTTGCCAAATTGATTACTATATGTCTTGGCGTTTTTCTCCTTGGGTTTATCCTGTATGGGACTTGCTGTGCTTCCTGGACTTGGGTGGCTATTTCCTTTCCCATGTTAGGGAAGTTTCTGACTATAATGTCTTCAAATATTTTCTCGGGTCCTTTCTCTCTCTGTTCTCCTTCTGGGACCCCTATAATGTGAATGTTGTTGCATTTAATGTTGTCCCAGAGGTCTCTTAGGCTGTCTTCGTATTTTTTCATTCTTTTTTCTTTCTTCTGTTCTGCAGCAGTGAATTCCACCATTCTGTCTTCCAGGTCACTTATCCATTCTTCTGCCTCAGTTATTCTGCTATTGATTCCTTCTAGTGTATTTTTCATTTCAGTTATAGTATTGTTCATCTGTTTGTTTGTTCTTTAATTCTTCTAGATCTTTGTTACACATTTCTTGGATCTTCTCGATCTTTGCCTCCATTCTTTTTCCAAGGTCCTGGGTCATCTTCACTATCATTATTCTGAATTCTTTTTCTGGAAGATTGCCTATCTCCATTTCATTTAGTTGTTTTTCTGGGGTTTTATCTTGTTCCTTCATCTGGTACATAGCCCTCTGCCTTTTCATGTTGTCTATCTTTCTTTGAATGTGGTTTTTGTTGCACAGGCTGCGGGATTGTATTTCTTCTTGCTTCTGCTCTCTGCCCTCTGGTGGATGAGGCTATGTAAGAAGCTTGTGGAAGTTTCCTGATGCGAGGGACTGGTGGTGGGTAGAGCTGTAAATGTATACTTATACAGAATTTCCATGAAAGATTTTTAGCTTCTCTTTCAAGATTTAGGTTTAGGTTTACTTATAGGATGAATGTGCGATTAAAGTCTAAATATTTGTTATGTGGAATGCCCATAGTTAATATTTTCTAGTGTATTAGACTGAAGCTGAATATAGATATTTCAGCCACATGCTTTATTGAAGCTGAGTTTCCTTGCAGCCCTAATTTATCTTTAGCATTTTGCATTATGCTTATGTTTAAAGTTTTACTGTACTCATTGAACTGTGCTTGGTCATTAATAATGGCAGCGATCTTTAATGAGATGCATGTTACCCTCTAGCAGGTGATATGGGCTAATAGTCTAAGAATTGTATTATGAGTCAGAAAGGAAATACTTCTTGTACAGGACTGTATTATAAAATGAGAAAAGAATACAAGCATCTTAAAAATGGAATAACATTTGAATCGGGAGAATAAAAAGAAAAAGAAAAACAGGTTTTCCTGAATAATAGTTGTGTCCCCTTAACTCTGAAAGGAAAAATCATAATTCACAAATTGCTATTATGAAATCTAGCAGAAGCTTGGTCAATAATGTGCTGACTTTTTAGTTGAGATAGCCCATCTGTTACTTTGTGCTGTATGGAGGCAGAAGAGAGAGGTGGCTACCTTGGAGCATGTACATTGTCTAGCATTAAAGCTGCCAGAGAAAATAAGTATACATGATCTTACTACTTAGAATGCTGAGAACATTTCTAAAGTTGTATTGGTCTGCATACTACCCATTTACATTTACACCAGTGTTGATTCTTACATACAGGTCTAGTTAGAGTGCAGTGTTTAATTATTAATTCGTATCTTCTCTTTGGTACCTTTATCTTAAAATGAGGGTTTGGAAGATGAGAATGTAAGGTCAAGATTTACAGGCACAGTTAGCAAAGCTCTATAATTGGACTCATAGGAATCAAGGTTTAGATTCAGTTCACCCAGCAGTGTGACATTGGGTAATGCCTTTGAGTCTGTAAATGGAGTAATTATCCATGGTCTCTTTAACTCCCAGGGTAGCTGGGAATATCCAAGGGGATTATTGCATGGGATAATAGTCAGGGAAGTTCAGTACAGAAAAGTAGAATACTTTATTATTATTTTCCATTGTGTGGTAAAGGTAATCACATCTCCTTACATTTCTTTCATCTTCACTTCAAGCTTCATTACTAAAATATGTTAGTCTGAAAATGAAAAAGTATTCAATTCTGTAAACACATCAGTGTTGCTAGTAAGTTTCAGAGTAGAGAATGGGGAAATAGCTTGCACTGTATGAAAAGTAGTACTTACACTGAGAATCTTCTTTCTTAAGAGTTATTGTACTGGGAATTAAAAAAAAAATTTAGTAGAGAAATAAGGGACAGAAAATTATTCCAACCCCGGCTGGGGCTCTGTTATCTCACTGTGTGGTTGTTAACCAAGTACATGGTTACCATCACTTTTCTGATCACTTTTTCCATAATGTATTTGGGACGAAGAGGGGTTTGTGCCACTTTCCCTCCCACTTCTTTAGCTCCACTATTCTGGTGGCATTTTCTCTTTTCTGTCATATTTTGCTGTGCCATGGCCCACTGCACATGTGTTGTTGCTGTGTCAGAGAGGTCAAGGGGAGCAGAGCCCTTTGTATGAAGCTGAGACCCTCCAAGTGGCCTCCACAGGGGTGGAGGAGAAGGCAGGGTGTGTATTCTTTTGTTATGCCCTTGTCAGTTACTTCCTACCTACAATAATATTCTAAAAAATTATGTGAGCATGTATAGTATATCACTGAAACATTGGAAAACTACCTTAAAATTAAAAACATGTAGAAAAATTTAACTTGTGTACCAAATAGAGTGTCCATTGTTTAAGACAAACATGCTCAAGAAGTTAGAGTTGGCTTGGGGATTTATCTGTGTGTGCAGACTGGTTTATAATATCACTCTCTTATTCTTTGATTTCTCCACCTTTAGGAGGGGCCTTTCTTGTTTCTTGCTGTCAAACATATCTCCACCCACATTTAGAACACTTCATCCTCTACCCACAGGAGTCAATCTTAAGCATCTTCCAACCCCTAGCAGGATATTTCTCCAAGTCTTTAATGTGTTTCCAGAGAGACAGCCCAGGGTAGATTTTGATAGCTTTAGTCTAACAGAACAATCTAGGGTATCATGGGAACTCTATTTGTGTTTCTCATGAGGTCACAGATTATTTCATCAATAAGCTCCTTTTTTTTTTTTTTAGTGTCTAGCAGTTAGTTGCTAAGTCAGATACACACAAACATATACACACAGCTACACACTCTGCTTGCACAAGAAGGAAACACTAATTCTCAGAGACTGATCTTTCTAAATGAGAGTTTTCAAACTAGTAATCCCCTAGCCAAACTCAGCCCACAAATATATTTTATTTGGCCCATAGTTTTTGTTTATTTTTAGAAATTGAGCCAGTATTGAAAATGGGCACATTTCATATAAAAATTCAGATTTCTGGCTTTTTAAATGAATATTGTAAGATTTAGATACACTAGACCAACAATTCTACATGGCAAAATTTGACTAAATTCAGTAGGGGCTGTCTCCTTTAGTCAGGACCTGTGGTCTTCATTCAGCCACAGTCTCTACTAGTCCCTGTTACTCCCCTCAACATGGAGGCCATGCTAGTTGTTATTCATCACTACGTTGTTCTACTCTTTCCTGCCCACTTCACTCCCTGGCATTTTCTGCCTCTCCATGATAGACCATAGTCAAAACCCATAATTCTAAGTCATAGAAAATCAATGTTATGTCCTGATTCCTGACTAAACTTGTTCGGTGGCAGTAATCACTGTTCAGATTTGTCATGTTTTTATCCATAACAAACTTGGATCTGTAGCAAACTTACATTTTTGGGCCATAAAGTGGAAATGATAAATAAGGAGTAAAACTATAAAATCTACCTGATCAAAATAATAATTTTAAGAATGAAAATATGATATCTCTTATAGGCGGAATCTAAAAGAAAGATGAGGCCCGCGAGGGGGGTTGGCGCGCGCTAAACGGGAGAAGCACTGGTTTGAGAAAAGCATGGGTCGCAAGTACACATTGGGACCCTGCCATTAATGGAGGGGAAAAGCGGGGAGACGCCAGCAGATTCCATCCTGTAAGCTGGTAGGAAGCCTGAAGGCTTGATGGGATTCCAGTGTGATAGGAGGCAAGGACATGCTTCAGGACCCCGGAGGAAGATGGCGGAAGAGTAAGACGCGGAGATCACCTTCCTCCCCACAGATACATCAGAAATTCATCTACACGTGGAACAACTCCTACAGAACACCTACTGAACGCTGACAGAAGACCTCAGACCCCCCAAAAGGCAAGAAGCTCCCCACATACCTGGGTAGGGCAAAAGAAAAAAAGAATAAACAGAGACAATAGGATAGGGACGGGACCTGCACCAGTGGGAGGGAGCCGTGAAGGGGGGAAGGTTTCTACACACTACAAGCCCCTTCGCGGGCGGAGACTGCAGGTGGCGGAGGGGGAAAGCTTCGGAGTAGCGGAGGAGAGCACAGCAACAGGGGTGCGGAGGGCAAAGCGGAGAGATTCTGGCACAGAGGACCGGTGCCCTCAGGCACACACCAGCCCGAGAGGCTTGTCTGCTCGGCCGCCGTGGCGGGCGGGGCTGGGAGCTGAGGCTCGGGTATCGGCTTTCAGTCGGAGCGCAGGGAGAGGACTGGGGCTGGCGGCAGGAAGAGAGCCTGAAGGAGTTAGTGCACCACGGCTAGCCCGGAGGGAGTCCGGGGAAAGGGTCTGGAGCTGCTGAAGAGGCAAGAGACTTTTTTCCCTTTTGTTTCCTGGTGCGCGAGGAGAGGGCATTAAGAGGGCTGCTTGGGGAAGCGCCGGTGACAGGCACGAGCCGCGGGTAAGGCACGGACCTCGGAGACGGGCGTGGGCCGCCGCCGCCGCCGCCGCCCGCCCGCCGCGGCCCGCCGCCGCCGCCGCCGCCGCCGCGGGGCCTGTGTGCGAGCGCGGGTCACTGTCCGCCCCGCCTTCCGGGGGGCCTGTGCACCCCGCCACTGCTGGGGTCCCCGAGACCCGGGGACGGCTTTCCCGGGAAAGCGCACGGAGCGCCACGGGCTGCTGCAACGTCACGCCGGCCTCTGCCGCCGCAGGCCCGCCCCACACTGCGCGCCCCTCCCTCCCCTCTGCCTGAGTGAGCCAGAGCCCCCGAATCAGCGGCTCCTTTAAACCCGTCCTGTCTGAGCGAAGAACGGACGCCCTCCGGCGACCTACGCGCAGAGGCGGGGCCAGGTCCAAGGCTGAGACCCGGGAGCTGTGAGAGCAGAGGCAGGGAAATCTCTCTGTGCAGCCTCGGAGGCAGCGGATTAAAGCTCCACGGTCCATTTGATGTGCCCTGCGTCTGTGGAGTGCATGAATGGACAGCGAATCATCCCAAATTGAGGAAGTGGACTTTGAGGACAAGATTTAAGACTTTCCCCCCTTTTCCTCTTTTTACAACGAATTATTCCAAATTAAGGAGGTGGACTTAGAGAGCAAGATTTCAGACTTCTCGCCCTTTTCCTCTTTTTACAACGAATTATCCCAAATTGAGGAGGTGGACTTGGAGAGCAAGATTTTTGATTTTTCCCCCTGCTCTCTTTTTGTGAATGTGTATGTGTAATCTTCTGTGTAAGATTCTCTCTGTATAGCTTTGCTTCCACCATATGTCTCAGGGTTCTATCGGTCCGTTTTTTTTTTTTTTTTTTCAATAATTACTTTCTAATTTTAATAACGCTACTATATTTCATACTTTATTCTATTTTACTTTACCTGCTCTTTCTTTTTTTCCTACTCTCCCTTCCTCCCTCCCTCCCTCCGCTCCTCCTTTCCTTCTTTCTTTTTCTTTCCTCCCTCCCACCCTTCTTCTTTCCACTTTCTTTTTCTTTCCTTCCTCCCTCCCTCCTGTCTTTCTTCCTTTCCTTTCTCCCTCCCTCCCTCCTTTCTTTCCTTCTTTCTTTCCATCCTTCCTCCCTCCCTCCCTCCCTCCTTTCTTTCTTCCTTCCTTTCTTCCTTCCTTTCTTCCCTTCTTCCTTTCTTTCCCTCTCTCTTTCTTTCTTCTACTAATTCTTTCTTTCTACTTTTTCTCCCTGTTACTCTGAGCCGGGTGGATGAAAGGCTCTTGGTGCTGCAGCCAGGAGCCAGTGCTGTGCCTCTGAAGTGGGAGAGCCAACTTCAGGACACGGGTCCACAACAGACCTCCCAGCTCCACATAATATCAAGCAGCAAAAATCTCCCAGAGATCTCCATCCCAACACCAGCACCCAGCTTCAGTCAACGACCAGCAAGCTACAGTGCAGGTCACCCTATGCCAAGCAACTAGCAAGGCAGGAACACAACCCCACCCATTAGCAGAGAGGCTACCTAAAAACATAATAAGGCCATAGGCACCCCAAAACACACCACCAGACGTGGACCTGTCCACCAGAAAGACAAGATCGAGCCTCAACCACCAGAGCACAGGAATTAGTCCCCCCCACCAGGAAGCCTACACAACCTACTGAAACAACCTTAGCCACTGGGGTCAGACACCAAAAACAACGGGAACTACGAATCTGCAGCCGGCAAAAAGGAGACCCCAAACACAGTAACATAAGCAAAATGAGAAGGCAGAAAAACACACAGCAGGTGAAGGAGCAAGATAAACACCTACCAGACCTAACAAATGAAGAGGTAATAGGCAGTCTACCTGAAAAAGAATTCAGAATAATGATAGTAAAGCTGATCCAAGATTCTATTTCCATGATCCATAATCTTGGAAATAGAATAGACAACATGCAAGAAACAGTTAACAAGGACCTAGAAGAACTAAAGATGAATCAAGCATCGATTAAAAACACAATAAATGAAATGAAAAATACTCTAGATGGGATCAATAGCAGAATAACTGAGGCAGAAGAACGGATAAGTGAGGTGGAAGATAAAATAGTGGAAATAACTGATGCAGAGCAAAATAAAGAAAAAAGAATGAAAAGAACAGAGGAGAGTCTCAGAGATCTCTGGGACAACATTAAACGCACCAACATTCGAATTATAGGGGTTCCAGAAGAAGAAGAGAAAAAGAAAGGGACTGAGAAAATATTTGAAGAGATTATAGTTGAAAACTTCCCTAATTTGGGAAAGGAAATAGTTAATCAAGTCCAGGAGGCACAGAGAGTCCCATACAGAATAAATCCAAGGAGAAATACACCAAGACACATATTAATCAAACTGTCAAAAATTAAACACAAAGAAATCATATTAAAAGCAGCAAGGCAAAAACAACAAATAACACACAAGGGAATCCCCATAAGGTTAACAGCTGATCTCTCAGCAGAAACCCTACAAGCCAGAAGGGAGTGGCAGGACATAATTAAAGTGATGAAGGAGAGAAACCTGCAACCTAGATTACTCTACCCAGCAAGGATCTCATTCAGATTTGATGGAGAAATTAAAACGTTTACAGACAAGCAAAAGCTGAGAGAGTTCAGCACCACCAAACCAGCTTTACAACAAATGCTAAAGGAACTTCTCTAGGCAAGAAACACAACAGAATGAATATACCTACAATAACGAACCCAAAGCAATTAAGGAAATGGGAATAGGAACATACATATCAATAATTACCTTAAATGTAAATGGACTAAATGCTCCCACCAAAAGACACAGAGTGGCTGAATGGATACAAAAACAAGACCCATATATATGCTGTCTACAAGAGACCCACTTCAGACCTAGAGACACATACAGATTGAAAGTAAAGGGATGGAAAAAGATATTCCATGCAAATGGAAATCAAAAGAAAGCTGGAGTAGCAATTCTTATATCAGACAAAATAGACTTTAAAATAAAGACTATTAGAAGAGACAAGGAAGGACACTACATAACGATAAAGGGATCGATCCAAGAAGAAGATATAACAATTGTAAATATTTATGCACCCAACATAGGAGCACCTCAATACATAAGGCAAATACTAACAGCCATAAAAGGGGAAATCGACAGTAACACACTCATAGTAGGGGACTTTAACACCCCACTTTCACCAATGGACAGATCATCCAAAATGAAAATAAATAAGGAAACACAAGCTTTAAATGATACATTAAACGAGATGGACTTAGTTGATATTTATAGGACATTCCATCCAAAAACAACAGAATACACATTTTTCTCAAGTGCTCATGGAACATTCTCCAGGATAGATCATATCTTGGGTCACAAATCAAGCCTCGGTAATTTTAAGAAAATTGAAATTGTATCAAGTATCTTCTCCGACCACAATGCTATGAGACTAGACATCAATTACAGGAAAAGATGTGTAAAAAATACAAACACATGGAGGCTAAACAATACACTACTCAATAACGAAGTGATCACTGAAGAAATCAAAGAGGAAATTAAAAAATACCTAGAAACAAATGACAATGGAGACACGACGACCCAAAACCTATGGGACGCAGCAAAAGCAGTTCTAAGGGGGAAGTTTATAGCAATACAATCCCACCTTAAGAAACAGGAAGCATTTCGAGTAAACAACCTGACCCTGCACCTAAAGCAATTAGAGAAAGAAGAACAAAAATACCCCAAAGCTAGCAGAAGGAAAGAAATCATAAAGATCAGATCAGAAATAAATGAAAAAGAAATGAAGGAAACGATAGCAAAGATCAACCAAACTAAAAGCTGGTTCTTTGAGAAGATAAACAAAATTGACAAACCATTAGCCAGACTCATCAAGAAAAAAAGGGAGAAGACTCAAATCAATAGAATTAGAAATGAAAAAGGAGAAGTAACAACTGACACTGCAGAAATACAAAAGATTATGAGAGATTACTATAAGCAACTCTATTCCAATAAAATGGACAACCTGGAAGAAATGGACACATTCTTAGAAATGCACAACCTGCCAAGACTGACTCAGGAAGAAATAGAAAATATGAATAGACCAATCACAAGCACTGAAATTGAAACTGTGATTAAAAATCTTCCATCAAACAAAAGCCCAGGACCAGATGGCTTCACAGGTGAATTCTATCAAACATTTAGAGAAGAGCTAACACCTATCCTTCTCAAACTCTTCCAAAATATAGCAGAGGGAGGAACACTCCCAAACTCATTCTACGAGGCCGACATCACCTTGATACCAAAACCAGGCAAGGATGTCACAAAGAAAGAAAACTACAGGCCAATATCACTGATGAACATAGATGCAAAAATCCTCAACAAAATACTAGCAAACAGAATCCAACAGCACATTAAAAGGATCATACACCATGATCAAGTGGGGTTTATCCCAGGAATGCAAGGATTCTTCAATATACGCAAATCAATCAATGTAATACACCATATTAACAAGTTGAAGGAGAAAAACCATATGATCATCTCAATAGATGCAGAGAAAGCTTTCGACAAAATTCAACACCCATTTATGATAAAAACCCTGCAGAAAGTAGGTATAGAGGGATCTTTCCTCAACATAATAAAGGCCATATATGACAAACCCACAGCCAACATTGTCCTCAATGGTGAAAAACTGAAACCATTTCCACTAAGATCAGGAACAAGACAAGGCTGCCCACTCTCACCACTCTTATTCAACATAGTTTTGGAAGTTTTAGCCACAGCAATCAGAGAAGAAAAGGAAATAAAAGGAATCCAAATTGGAAAAGAAGAAGTAAAGCTGTCACTGTTTGCAGATGACATGATACTATACATAGAGAATCCTAAAGATGCTACCGAAAAACTACTAGAGCTAATCAATGAATTTGGTAAAGTAGCAGGATATAAAATTAATGTACAGAAATCTCTGGCATTCCTATACACTAATGATGAAAAATCTGAAAATGAAATCAAGAAAACACTCCCATTTACCATCGCAACAAAAAGAATAAAATATCTAGGAATAAACCTACCTAAGGAGACAAAAGACCTGTATGCAGAAAACTATAAGACACTGATGAAAGAAATTAAAGATGATACAAATAGATGGAGAGATATACCATGCTCCTGGATTGGAAGAATCAATATTGTGAAAATGACTCTACTACCGAAAGCAATCTACAGATTCAATGCAATCCCTATCAAACTACCAATGGCATTTTTCACAGAACTAGAACAAAAAATTTCAAAATTTGTTTGGAAAAACAAAAGGCCCCGAATAGCTAAAGCAATCTTGAGAACGAAAAACGGAGCTGGAGGAATCAGGCTCCCTGACTTCAGACTATACTACAAAGCTACAGTAATTAAGACAGTCTGGTACTGGCATAAAAACAGAAAGATAGATCAGTGGATCAGGATAGAAAGCCCAGAGATAAACCCACGCACATATGGCCAACTTATCTTTGATAAAGGAGGCAGGAATGTACAGTGGAGAAAGGACAGCCTCTTCAATAAGTGGTGCTGGGAAAACTGGACAGGGACATGTAAAAGTTTGAGATTAGATCATTCCCTAGCACCATACACAAAAATAAGCTCAAAATGGATTAAAGACTTAAATGTAAGGCCAGAAACTATCAAACTCTTAGAGGAAAACATAGGTAGAACACTCTATGACATAAATCACAGCAAGATCCTTTTGGACCCACCTCCTAGAGAAATGGAAATAAAAACAAAGATAAACAAATGGGACCTAATGAAACTTCAAAGCTTTTGCACAGCAAAGGAAACCATAAAGAAGACCAAAAGACAACCCTCAGAATGGGAGAAAATATTTGCAAATGAAGCAACTGACAAAGGATTAATCTCCAAAATTTATAAACAGCTCATGCAGCTCAATAGCAAAAAAACAGACAACCCAATCCAAAAATGGGCAGAAGACTTAAATAGGCATTTCTCCAAAGAAGATATACAGACTGCCAACAAACACATGAAAGAATGCTCAACATCATTAATCATTAGAGAAATGCAAATCAAAACTACAATGAGATATCATCTCACACCAGTCAGAATGGCCATCATCAAGGAATCTAGAAACAATAAATGCTGGAGAGGGTGTGGAGAAAAGGGAACACTCTTGCACTGCTGGTGGGAATGTGAATTGGTACAGCCACTATGGAGAACGGTATGGAGGTTCCTTAAAAAACTACAAATAGAACTACCATATGACCCAGCAATCCCACTACTGGGCATATACCCTGAGAAAACCATAATTCAAAAAGAGACATGTACCAAAACGTTCATTGCAGCTCTATTCACAATAGCCCGGAGCTGGAAACAACCTAAGTGTCCATCATCGGATGAATGGATAAAGAAGATGTGGCACATATATACAATGGAATATTACTCAGCCATAAAAAGAAACGAAACTGAGCTATTTGTAATGAGGTGGATAGACCTAGAGTCTGTCATACAGAGTGAAGTTAGTCAGAAAGAGAAAGACAAATACCGTATGCTAACACATATATACGGAATTTAAAAAAAAATGTCATGAAGAACCTAGGGGCAAAACGAGAATAAAGACACAGACCTACTTGAGAATGGACTTGAGGATATGGGGAGGGGGAAGGGTAAGCTGTGACAAAGCGAAAGAGAGGCATGGACATATATACACTACCAAACGTAAGGTAGATAGATAGTGGGAAGCAGCCGCAGAGCACAGGGAGATCAGCTCGGTGCTTTGTGACCGCCTGGAGGGGTGGGATGGGGAGGGTGGGAGGGAGGGAGATGCATGAGGGAAGGGATGTGGGAACAGATGTATATGTATGACTGATTCACTTTGTTATAAAGCAGAAACTAATTAAAAAAATGAATAAATAAACTTAAAAAAAAAGGGATAACCAGTGGACCTACTATATAGCACAGGGGACTCTGCTCAATGTTATGTGGCAGCCTGGATGGGAGGGGAGTTTGGGGGAGAATGGGTACATGCATATGTATAGCCGAGTCCCTTTGCTGTGCATCTGAAACTATCACAACATTGTTAATCGGCTATACTCCAATATAAAATAAAAAGTAAAAAAAAAAACTTTCCCCTATCAGCTATTGGTTTACCTTGAAATTCAGTCTGTATAGGAGAGGGAGGATAAATCCTCAATTCTTTCCCTTTACCAGTTTTCAGAGTAATTACTATTGGGTGGCTCTTTGCTTCTAGGTCTTTCCAGTGGAGAGAGTTAAGATGTATATATTTTAAGGGGAAAATAGTCATGAGTTTATACTGTTATTTCCAATTCAAAATCACTACCACTAAGCTTCTTTTACTTTCATTTTATATTTGTGTCTCTTTTGTTTTACATTGAAAATCTTGGTTCCTAATGACATCAACACAATTATATATTCATTTTATCGGGGCGGGTGTGTGTGTGGTCTCCAATAACAATGACACTGATAACTGAAAACAACTTAAGCCTTTTTTGAGCAGTTCTTTTTTTCTGGCTTTATTACTGTGTTGTTCAGGCCATTCCCTGTGGGGTTAGGTCAACAACTTCATATATGGTTAAATTCATTTGTTGCAAAAAAAAAAAAAAAAAATAAAAAAAAAATAAAAGAAAGATGATACAAATGAACTTATATACAAAACAGAAATGGACCCAAACTTATGGTTAAGGGCAAGGGTGGGAGAGATAAAGTAGGAGTTTGGGATTAACATATACACACTACTATATATAAAATAAATAACCAACAAGGACTTAATGTATAACACAGAAAACTATACTCAATATTTAATAATAACCTATAAGGGAAAAAAATCTGAAAAAGAATATATGTATTCATATATATATATGCATCACTTTGCTCTACACCTGAAACTAACACAATGTTGTAAGTCAACTATACTTCAGTCAAAAATAAATTAAAAAAATAAAGAAGGGGTAAAGATGTAGAAAGATATATATATACTGGATAGCTGACCATCACTGAAAGCAATTTTAAGTGTTCATGTGTTTTGGCAAGGATAAACATATTCTACTTTTTTCCCCCCAATTCATAATGTCCTAGAGTAGATGCTACAGACAGATATGTGACAATTATAAAAATGTAGTGGGATTCCTTGAGGAGAGAGAAAACAAGGCAAAAGTCTTATTTTCTCAATTCTTCAGTTGTGAGCTGTCTGGTTGTGGTTGAGAAGGAAGGAATCATAGCATATTAAATCTGGAATGATGCCTACTAACATGATGTACCTTCTCCCACACCCCAACATTTACAGATGAAGAAACTGAGAATTAGAAATGCTGAATGACCAGCCCATAGTCATACTACTCATCTTTTGCAGTATCTGGAACACAGGATCTTTGGCCAAGAGATAGTGCTGCCCTTGATCATTAGAAATTCTCTCAGTACATGCAGTTGGCATTGATCTCTTATATCTGCAGGCTACATGATGTACCCGTTTCAGTAAGACTTAAGTTGGTCAGTGGGCAGGGAAGATGGTCATATCATGGACTAGGGTGAATTAAATTAACGTAGTTTTCATTTTTATAAAATGTTTCACCTCTGTACCTGTTAGGCTGTGAGACTTTATGAACTGTGTTTAATCTATTGCTCTTTTTACCAAGGCAACATAGTAGAGAGAAAGGAGCCCTGGTAATGAAAGACAGTCAGCTCTGATTTATATTCTGGATCTGCCTAGTGTTTAAGACCATGACCAGGAAATTTAATCTTTCTGAATCTCAGCCACTTTATCAGTATCATGAAGATAATGCTACTCAGCTTGGTGGACTGTCAATTTATTTATAATAATGAATTTATTATTCATTGAACAAATACATATTAAACCCCTACTATGTGCCAGACATTCTTCTTAATGCTAGTAGAGAGTCAGAAAAAAAAAATGTTCTTCCTTACCTTCCAGAGGGCAAGATGGGTGTAAGGATTAAATACATATCTGCAGTGGTTCTTGGCATAGAGGGCCAAAATTACTCAATAATTTTCATTTTACATTCTCTCCCCTATTCTTTTACAAAACCAAGCCCTAAGATCAGGAGAATCTTTGCTCTGAAGTTTCAGTATAGAAAACAGAGAAGCATATAAATTGCCAAGGATGGGACTTTGCACATAACCAGCCACAATCCAAAATATTTTTTTCCTACGTGCCCAGCCTGAATAAGATAGGTGATATTAAACAAAAGGGTAAGTGCACAAGCACCCCAACTACACACTTCCTCATGACAACATATGCAATCTCGTCCTTATAAAATACAGAAGCAGGCCCAACATTACTTGTATTTCAGAATTTTTCTGTGGCTCCTGGGAAAATATCACAGATATTTGCTCTGTCATTGTTTCTTCACATAACAGTTATAAGGCAAAGTAAGCTTCTCCTGCCTCTAATTTCCTACACACTAGAAGTGAGGTTGGGGGTAGGTGATTAATCAAGAAAAAAATTCTTATATCTTCTTTTGATCTTCATCTCTGAAAAAAAGAAAAGAGTTTAAGCAGAATTAGGCTGAGGGGAGGAGATCTTGAAGGCATTCAGGAAAACTAACAAGTGAATCACTTATTTCTTTTTCCCAAAAGAATCATTTGTTGATAATTGGGGGAAGAAAAGAGAATCAACACTTTGCTGGGCCTCTTCTACATGTTATTTAATTCTCACAACATGCAACCAACTAATTAGAATAATATATAATTGGTATAAAACACACACAGTTTAAGTATAATTTTAGATTAGGCATCTTTTGCCCCTATTTTTCCACTGCATCATGAGTGAGGTTCCTCGTACCCCATTAACAGCTGTGATACAGGTCTGTGTTTGCCTGTACTTTGTTTCATTTCAATCCAAGGTATACTTTAGTATTACATAGAGTTATTTGATGTGGTGACACCTCCCTAAGATAACATCGTGGGGTAATGTAGAAGATACTAGGTGAATGTCATCAGACATCAATTTCAGGCCTGCTGCTAACTGGCTGCATGGCATGTGTTGGGCAAGTCATGTGATCTTGCTGGGCCTTGGTTTCCTCACCTGTGAAATGAGATGAGGATTGACTCCATTAACTGTAACAGCCTTGTAGCTCAACAAAGCCAGGTTCTCAGGGGATGTGTGTGTTTAAATTAGTTTTACTTTGAGATACATGGCTGCCTCACTCTTTCAAAATACTAGAAATATTCTGAATTCTCACAAAAGTAGAGTTCTACTCTCTCCTCAGATATATATGTGTGTGTGTGTATATATGTGTGTGTGTGTGTGTGTGTGTGCGTGTGTATAAAATTAATTCTAAAATCCTCCCATACACATCTGTCATTGGCACCTGCTCCAGGTAAGCTGATGGAATAGGAAACAGGAAACAGGTGCCTGCAGTTATAGATCTCCTCTTTCAGAAGCCTGGATCCTGAATTATGAGAGAATGCTGTCTCTTTCCTAGAATCTTCTTTCTCTGCCCTCTTCCCTTCATTACTAATCTTAACCTCCTTTCAGTTACCTGAGATGGCTACCCCGGGCTAAATTATTTTGGAAAGTTGTGGCCTTATACTTTACATGCCTGTATTGTAACAGAAGAAATCAAAGACTAATTTTCAATTGCAATTTCAAGCTGTAGCGGAAGTGAGGATTGTTCTGGAAGATGGGAAGGTAACTTCAGGGAAGTCAAGCTTTCTGAGCAGCCCACATCCTATAGATGACAATAAACATTCATGGATTTAAGAAATGTAAAGCCCCAATGGAATTCCCGGTATATAGTAGGAACTGAACATGTGGTGAATCTTCTTATTCTTCCTCTTCAAGCCAGCTTTGCATATTGTATAATCTACTCAGATCCCTGGTAGGCTTGTCCTCTTTTAAAATCCCCTTGAAGTGTTTGAAGCCTGGGACAATGTTTTAGAATTTTACCTAATGTATTAGTTCTACAAACGAACCATTTTTCTCTTGCGCTTTCTTTTATCTTTCTCTGGCTCTTGCTAATCCTTTATTTTATTCTCCATTGCTTTTTTCTCTCCTTCCTTCTTTTGAATGTGTACCTTTTACATCTACAGAATTGCCATCTCCTAATATTCTTATTATCCAGCCCACCTCACTTGTGGCCATGGGGTAAAGTAAATTCTCTGGCTTGGGAGCAGGTCTAGTAATGTGCAGAAATACCATCCCTGAGACAAGGGGAGAATTTAATATGCTTTCTAATCTCTTCTTCCCCTGTGCCCCTCCTCTGTTGTCCCTTGTATCAAAGTACTGAGAGTCGGGCAATCTTTTTTTTTCTTTTTTTTTTTTCCCGTTTTCTTTTCTCCTGCCTTGTTTTGTTTTGTCAGCTTGTAGAAGACTGAGAACCAGGGATGTATGATGAAGAGCCTGACAGTCTGAAAGCAGAGAAACAGCAGAGGGGTGGGCAGGATTGAGGAGCCTGCTGTTGACTCCTGCCCATTCCTGGCATTCTTCCACTTCAATGAACCCTATTTATTTACTTTTCTTTAAAAATGAAGTCAACTACGTGTAGGTTTTTAAAATTAATTTTTATTGGGGTATAGTTGATTTACAGTGTTGTGTTAGTTTCTGCTGTACAGCAAAGTGAATCAGTTATACATATACATATATCCACTCTTGTTGAGATTCTTTTCCCACATAGGTCATTACAGAGTATTGAGTAGAGTTTCTTGTGGTATACATTAGGTCCTTATTAGTTATCTCTTTTATATACAGTAGTGTGTATATGTCAATCCCAATCTCCCAATTTAAAATATATGGAACACTTCATGAATTTGCGTATCATCCTTGGGCAGGGGCCATGCTAATCTTCTCTATATTATTCCAATTTTAGTATATATGTGCTGCCGAAGTGAGCACCTGCCTGTGGGTTTTATTGCCCTCCTTCCCAGGTCTTTGTCTTTCTTATGCCTATTGCTTATTTCCCCCTCTACTTTTTCTTCCTCTCTTCCTCTTTTCCTAGATAAATGTCCTCCCTCTTCTCTAGCTCATACTTTTTTCAAGGACGGCATAAATCCTCTTCACTTCATAAAAGATGGGCTGATCATCAATAATAATAAAACAGAAAATGTGTCTTGCTTTATAAAGTCAGATTATTTTTTCATTTTCACATTTCCTCTAACTCTTGAAATAACCCTAAGAGGTACGTATTACTGTCATTCCCATTTCACAGGTGACAAAACCAAGCACAGGCCCCACATTACATTGAACCACTAGGTATTCTGATTCCTGATAATATGACCTTTGCGCAAAATTTTACTGTCTTTCCATTTTAGTGTGTACTGATCTGTCCCTTCTCCGATTTATTTTAGTACTTGTGCCTGACTGTGTGTAATTTAATGTTTAGTTATATACTGTCTAGGGCTATTCTGAAATGACTCTATAAATCACTTCATATATATTAGTTTATTCTGTCTAAAAAGATTGTTGGCCACATGAAGATGGTCATTCTATCTTATGCTTCTCTTGGAGTATCTGATTCAGTTTCAGTCATCTGTGTTTAATAAGTATTTTTAACTGGTTGATTTCAATACAGAAAAGGAAAGATTTATCCTATCTGAACAAGTTTTATATCTCCTTCTATGTCTAAAAGTGTGTGGATAGGTGGTAATAGTAATAATGATGGTAAGAATACTTGTTCACAAACTGCGTCAGCTTTATTCCTCCATGAGAACCATGGCTGCTTTCACTGTTAGGATTCCCCCCATTTTACAGATCCTGACCATGGAGCAGACAGTGGCAAAACCACTTCTGCCTGTGCTGCCCTTTGTCGAAGTGAATGGAGACTGCCTGCCTTTGGGAGGCATATTACACTCTATGTTGTAAATGTGACTAGTTGTGTAAGCCACAGCAGTATTTATCCAAGAGTAAATGAGATTTTTCTGAACAAAGTCAAATGTTTAGAACGGCACTGCAGATCTGGATAAGCTTAATGCCATTGTGTTATACTACTCTCACCTTCTGTGAAGTGTGATATTTATTTAATTCCTTTACGTTTTTGAACTTCTAGTTTTTGGGTTTTTTTTTTTCTTTTTCTGGAAGAAATGGTGTAAAGGGAAAGTAAAGAGCTGGCTTGGGATGTTTTTCTTCTGAGAGGAGGAGTACCTCTTAAAGGAGGAAACAGGTGGTGAAGTGCCTCTTCTCTTCCTTACCCTTACGTGACTCCTTAATTTTCCCATCTTCCTAGGTGGCATGAGAGTCTGGCTTTCATGGCTAAGATCTACAGGAAGTGTTTCTTCCTCAGCTGGAGAGATATTTAGACAGCAGCAGAGACAGACTTGAATCCCCCACCCACAGTAGACCTCTGGTACCATCCAGTCTTTCACATGAGAAAACTGAAACATGCTGGATGTTTTTCTAAAGTTTTAAAATTATTTTTAATAATCACAGTACTCTCTTCCTTGGAGACTGACAGTCTTGTTTATTTTTTCCCTTTCACTAGCTTGAGTTTTGCAGAATTTTGTCATTTACTCTTCTTTTCCTCTTTTTTGAGGGCAGGTAGGAAGTCCCACTCAAGGTTATTATTCAGCTGTCTCTTAAAAGAGACGGTGGCACAAAGATGAAATGCTTGCTTCGTAGTCTAACTGGGAAGCAGTGGTAAAGGAAGGGATGCTTTCAGGACAGTGAGTTCATTCTTTGTCTGAAAAACAGGTCCAAAAGTAATATTGCAAACATAATGAGCTAAAACAACAAACAAAACAAATGAGACGATGTTCAAGAAATCCCATAAAAGAGAACATGAAGGAAAAATTAGGGGCGCATATGCAGTGTAGGTATTATTGTGGTGGTTTGAGCTTTCTTAAACACAGAAAAGTGCCACCCTTTGTACTCAGAGTGGGTTCCTGGGATAAGCAACATCTCTGATGAGCTTGTTAGAAATGCAGTCTTCAGCCCCACCTCAGATCTACTGAATCAGAATATGCATTTGACCAGAATACCAGGTAGCTCTTAGGCACTGCTATAGGCTTCTGCCTTTTTGCATCTAATCCTTTTACCTCTACCTGCCCCTTTATTTTACCATGTTCTTCCTGAGAATTCTGATTTGATTTCTTGGCTGCTGGATCAAGCAGCCTATTTGTAATAAATTGTATAATGCCATAGAGGGGATTAGTATTTAGCTAGAAAAACACAATTCTGATGTCAGGCTAACTATCTCTGGGGGTGCTGGTTGTATATGTTGCTGGGTGCTCTGTGGTTAATATATAATTTGATTGTTGAAAGGCAGAAATTAGATCAATGTTTCTTCATTTCCTTGGGTTTAAGAGTAACACACGCCAGGATTAATAGTTCTCAGGTTTTTTTCAAAATATTAAAATTTGTTCTATGTTGTCCGAACAATAAATCATTTACTCTCTGAGTCCTTCATGCTCAAGGAGTAGTGAAACAATTATCGACTCTGGTTGCAAGATTAAACCTCTGAAATGATATTTACTGATACATTCTTTGCCAGAAAATACCACCATTTTCTTTGCCAGTTACCATGGGTTAATAATGAACTCCTACAACCGTACCTTTTGTTTGCTATTGCTTTATGCAAAGGAAGCACAATGAAAGCATCTAGAAAATTCTCACCAGCTATTCTCCCCAAAATGCCATGACACCAGGTTTGTTCTGCACATTACCATATAATTAAGATTCAAACCTGCTTTGGTCCCTGAGTGTGTTGCTGTGGTGTTGAGGTCTTTCTAGCATATTTTTCTTGGTATTCAGTTACAGAAGCCTGTTTGCTGAAGGTCTTACTCCCATCTGATATTGGAATGGGAAAAACTTAGCATGTTTTTTCCTCCATAGTTGACTACAGAGCCAAAATAAAGTATATTAACTTTATTGGGATAAAGTTAATTGGTGAATTGGGATAGTGTCTGATTCAAATCAAAAGAAAAATCCATTTTGCTTGAGTAGGTTCAACTCTGGGAGAATTAAAATTTCTTTCACTCTGTCATGTCTACCACTGTGACTGAATTATCTATGGTGGCCCTAATTCAGTATTTTTAACTTTTAGTCATTAATTGTACAGCAGAGGATTTGATCAGCCTTGCAGAAATTTGAATCAGTTTTTAATAGAATAAAAAATACCACTTTCTCTATATCAGGGGAGCTTCATGAACACAGTAGGTACTCAAAAATACACGTTCTATTTCTTAGATTCTCAATAAAGATATTGAAATTCTACCCTGTTCAGTAGTTATGCCTAAAATTAAAGAAAGAGAGTACAAGGGGAATTGTTTCCTTTTCTTAATATTGAAGATAATGCATCATGCCAGAAGAAAAATTCTAACATCAATAGTTCTTTAATCCATTTCTAAGAGATATGCCTTTGCCTAGAAGTATGTTGATTGACCTTCAGGGTAATTTTAAACCCGAAGCTCCACGTCGGAATTGGAATCAAAACACGTATCTTTCTTGCTGAGCACAATATTCTTTTCAATTCAACAAGAATTTATCATGTGCCCAGCATTATGGTAGGCAAGGGAAATCCTAAAGATAGAAAATATGGTCCCTTCTCTCTATACAGCATATTTATTATTTCATGAACTAGAAGCTCAAAGAATGTATAAGTTGGAGACTTGCATTTAAAGATTGTCATTTTCTGTTTTCACCAAGCTGATGCAGGTCCTCTTTTAGAAAGTAGCACACTAGCTACCCAATTCTCAAACTCAGTTTTATCCTAAACTCTTCCCTTTCTCTTCCTACTATACCCAATCTATCATCATCCACTTGATTCTACCTCCATAATACATCTTGATTCAATATCTTTCTCTCCATTGTTTATGCTGCTAATTTAGATTGGCCTGCATTACCTTTGGCTTGGACCATTGCAGTATCCTTTTAACTTTTTAACTGGCCTCTCTTACTCTGGCTTTCTACCTAACCAATTTCTTAAAACATAGATCTAAAATTGATGCTGCTCTTATTAGTATTCTCTGTCATTCACAAGATAGAGTTCAGACCCTATATTCTAAACTTAGGCCTCCAGTTTTGTTTCTATCAGCATAGATACTTATACCCTACATTCCCTCCAGAACACACTCAGCTGTTTCAGCATCTGGAGTTTTACTCATCAAACTCCCCTGCCTGGAATAATCTTTCTTCTCATCTTTTCGCCATTTGACAACTAACAAAGCACCTTTTAAATTTTCATTTAAGAAAGTATCTTCCCATCATTTTCCTAAGTAGAATTGACCTTCCTCACCCTTGAGTCCCATGTAGATTGGGCACACTTCCATCCTTATTCTCACTGTATCTATTTCCATTTGATCGTAAGCTCCTAAAGACAGGATCCAGACATTTGTCCGTCTAGCTCCTGGACGAGTGAGTAGAATGTAGCAAGTGCTCATCACAAGGCAAATGAGAGCGTGAATGACAAATGTGTGCTAAGAAGATGAATGGCCAAAATGTGATACTCCTATGGAAGAATATCTATGAAGAGGCTCATCCAATGGATGTCTTATATTGCTGCTGTAACAAGTTGGCACAAACTTGGTAATTTAAAAGAGCATGAATGTATCATCTTACATTTCTGGAAGTCAGAAGCCTAAAATGAGTCAATAGGGCTGCATCCCTTCTGGAGGCTGTAGAGGAGAATCTGTTTTCTTGCCTTTCCTAGCTTCTAGAGGCTGCCTCCTTGCAGTGGCCTGTGACCACACATCACTCTGACCTCTGCTGCTGTTGTCACATCTCATCTCTGACTCTTCTACCACCCTCTTCCATCCTTTACTTACCTCATGATTATATTTATCCCACCAATGTAATTCATGATAGTTTCCCCATCTCAAAGTCCTTAATTAATCATGCCTACGAAATCCTGATGTCATGTAAAGTAACATATTCACAGATTCCAGGGATAAGGATGTGGACATCTTTGGGGGACCATTATTCTGACTACCACACCCAGGGTCAAGCCATTTCTTGGATATGACAAATACTTTCAGGCCCATTGTTTTGAAAGGAAGATGGAAAATAACCTCGCAGGGAGGAGATGGCTGGTACTGAGGAAATTAGAAACACACCCACAAAGACCACCTGGGGCTCACAGGCAAGTTTACAGGCTGATACTCATGCCCACAGTGAGCATGTATATGTTCTGCAGGCACCTTCATATCCAGTCTTTTCTGACCCATCTCCAAGTCAAGGCCTTCCACTGTGCTCCCTGGACTCCACATTGCCCTTGTGCTTTTTCTGAAAAACTTTTTCTGAAGATGAACCTTAGCTTGATTTCATGTGTTATGGTGCTGGATGAAGGTGATTTGCCTTAGCTGCCACCCACCTAAAAAGGGCCCATGTGGGTAAAAGGTTCTATTTGTACAAGCTCACTTCAGTCTTCTTGGCATGGCAAGGGACACTCAGATCTCTACTATTCAGAAATCAGTTGGAGCGCTTGAGGGAAGAATGTGAACATCTTTGGTTTGAGATGGTTGTGATTTTCCGAAGAGTTTCTTGTTTTGTTGTTCCTTTGAAAAGCCTCAGGAAAAACTCTGTCAGACTGATTCCAAGACTCATGGCCTGAAATACAACTTGCCCGTTGATATATGTCTGCCTTTAAGATTCTCTGTCACTCCTCTAAGGTCACATGTTGTTTGTCTTAACTTTAAATACAGTTTTGCTCCTGAATGACTGAAAGCTTCTTTGATGCTATTGTTACCCTTTCATGTCCTTGGCTGGTAGACAACTGTGAGTAAGTCACACGACTGTTTAAATTTCTCTGCTTCTTTTCCCTTGAGACCTGATGGCCCTCCCTGTCTGGACTCCTCAGCCCTCTAACCCTTCACTCTACATTCTCTAAATGTGTGTTTGCACACTTGTGCATGTGCATGTGTTGGTATCCTGAGAGTCAAATGCCTTTTCTCCTCCCAGTTAACTGGATTCAGACTGTAATAAGACTATGTTCTGAAATAGCAGCACTAATCCTCTTGCCCTGAAGGGGATGGTGTTTAGAATCTTGAAAGTCCTTTATCAGACTAAACTCTATTTCTTTATAGCCAGGAAGCTCCTTCTATCATAAATACTTGTCATGCAAGTGCCTTCAGCTGACAAGATAATGCCTTATCAATCATAAAATCCCCAAATTATGCAGATGTCTCCTTCTATTCTGTTTGTATTGTCATTTGTGTAAAAAAAAGAAGTTAGAAGCATAGAAGCAGGACTCTTAATCAGGTCACTTCCCCCATGTGCTTGAAAAGTCAAAGACTTGTTTCTCACTGGATTTAAGAAACAGATTGTCACTCATGCAAAATCAATTAATAGTAATTAGATAGTCACTTTATTAGGGGGCACTGGGTGAGGGGGAAAAAGCGGCATGAGGTAACTTTCTGGCAAATTCAAGTTCCGCAGTGTTGACTGAATTTGATTTTTGTAGAATGGTTAACAACCCAAGGGCATTATCCAGAGCTGTCAGTTATATATCAAGGAGTTCTCTGAATTTGGCTAAGCTTATTAGGGACAGCATTATCATTTATGAGAAAATTCCATGAGGTTTTTTAAGTACATGGAGTCCTCAAGCAATATGAAAGACACACACAGTGAACCACAAGATAGGCAGTGCTCAGTCTCAGGAGAACGACAGGTTGTCTTGACCCAGGCTGGATTTGGAGCTGAGGTTCAGGTTACTGCAGAGTGGAGTTTTAGATCATGAAGTCCCCTCTGGCTCATCTCTGCTTAGTCTGTGTCAATTTTTTTTTAAGTACCTGAATTACATTTTTATGTTGTTCTATAAATAAAGTGCTTGCAACATTTTTAATACATTGACAGTTCCTGTAAGTCACTGCTCCTTTCACTTAATTGAAAGGCGGATTGGGTCGTTTGAATTTGGTAATGTGGTAGCAAATGGAGTTCAAATCCAACTCAGAAATAAACAAGCTCCTTCAAATTTAAGTACAAATGAAGCTTTAGTGCTGTTTAAATCGTAACTCAAAAGCAACTTTATTCAAGGAACCTAAATCATTATATAATCTGTTAGAGAAACCCACAACCAAATATAATGAAGCGTTAGCTCTGAAGTTAGTCATCTCGTTTTATTTTTCTTTGTAATTCAGGAACCCAGTAGATTAACATGCATTTAATTGTCTATTCACCAAACATTAATTTATGCCTGTTATATATTAGGACTGTTATACAGCCTGGAAATACAGAAATAAATATCACAAGTCAGTCTTTTAAGGACAAATGTATAGAAAGAGTTGTGGGACAATGTGGGACAGTCACTTTGCCTAGCCTGGGGAAGGACAAAAGATTGCCTAAAAGAGATGATTCCTGAACTGAGCTTGAAAGGGAGGAGGAGGTAGCCAAAGCAAGCATTGGGGATTAGAGGGTGGCCATTCTGAGAAGTGGGAAAGCTGAACAGGAACGGAGTTTTCAGTGTGTAGAATGGGAGTGGCAAGAGATATTTTTAAAGAGACAGCAAGGGGACCAGCATGAAAAGCTTGGTATAACACACTGGTAGTTTTGGTTCTAACCTGAAATTCACAGGCAGCTATTGGGGAGTTTTAAAAACAGACCACCATGTGACTTGGGTTTTAGAAAGATGACTCTGACAACATTATGGAAGAGAGATGGATGTTGGGGAATAGTGCAAAACTGGAAGCAGAGAGACCAATGAGGTTTCAGAATCCAGAAGATGGCTGTCTGATCTAGAGAAGGAGAGGTGAGGATGTGGGATGTAAAGAAAAGGGAAGAGTGAAGGATAACTCCTCTTTCTTGCTTGATCAGCTGGGTGGATGGCAATAGTGTTTGCCAAGAGAGGGAAAAGTGGAGAAGTAGTAGTACTTTGAGGAGGAAAAGAGGTAAGAGAAGATGAGTGCCATGTAGTTTAGGATGATGGTACCCAATAATAACATAAATAAAATATTCTTGAGCAACATTGCATTACCTTCTTTCATTTAGCAGCCCATACCTTTCAATTCCTTTTAAATGAAATCTGCTTTAATTATATTAACATTATCAACTTTTGTGCCTTTTTTCTATATGTCCCATTTCACTCAACCTCTTATCACATTTTTTTCCCTTTTTTGTAAGGTCCACATTTTTCTGGTGTAACTTTGGCATCCCACTTACCTCTTGTGTCTTAGTATCCCTGTCTATGTTACAAGGCTAAATTTTAGCATTAGAGATACACATACAGTCTCTTCCAACCCAAACAATCTCTTATTCCATAATCTTGGGTTTTTAATGCTGCTTACCCATATCAGACCTTCTCTTTGCAAATGATTTGATGTTCCTTGGTTGATATCAAGTTGATTACAGGAAAGGTCCAATGTGGGAACATCTAAGCCAGAACAAATTGCCCAAAGCTAATAACTCACCCCTGATTCTGCTGTGTTTTTCCTTTAAAAAGATTAAGAGAAGGAACTGAATGAGCCTTGGGGCAGAAAGAGCAGCTAATGTTCAGCTTACCACCTGTTTCTGAATTGTAAGCAATTTGAGCATTTTGATTGTCCTAAAAAGCAAAGTTTTCTAATAATTATGCAGCATACACCTTGATCATTACACAGTAGAACAAATCCCATGACAGATCTGTCCAAAATTCCCTCATTATATACATTAAAAAAAGGAGTAATAAGATAAAATGAGGAAGAGTGAATTGTCCAGAAACAAAAGAGGGGAACTACAAATTTGAGAAAAGAAGGTGTACTTCCAGAATGGAACTTTAAACTCTTCAGATAGATAATTTCCCCCTTCAGTCAAAAACCCTGCCATAAGTAATATAACATGCACAGATGTGCTTTTTAAGTGTACCTATGAAATCAAAGATGGAGTGTGCTATCTGAGTTTCCTCTCCAGATGTCCACTTGGCTTCCTTCCTTACCTCCGAGCACTGTTTACTTAGATAACACCATATCAGGGAGGTTTTCCTGACCGCTTTATTTAAAATTGCCCCACTACCCAATTCAACACTCTCCATTCTTTTTTCTTACTTCATTTGACTCCATAGCACTTAAATCCATTTAACAAGCTATATGTTTAGCATTTTTATTTTGTTCTATGTGCATCTCCCCCTGCCCAAATAGAATGTAGAGTTCCTTGAAGCATGGATGTGTGTCTCTTTTGTCTGTTGCTCTATTCACAGTCCGAAGAACAGTGCTTGACACATGGTAGACACTCAATAAATATTTGCTGAATAAGTGAGTGGTCAATTGTTTTAGAGCTATTTGCATCTCAACATTTTTTTCTATGAAATTTAATGTCATCATTTTTTTTCTTACATTAAAAAAATGTACTAAAATTGTTGTATAACCACAAAATCATGAACAGGAGGACTACTATCTTAAGAAAGATGAAAAATATCTTAAGTAGTTGATCCTAGAAGATCTCCATTGACTTTTTTTTTAAATGGTTCTCTTTTTTTAAAAAAAATATTTATTTATTTATTTATTTATTTATTTATTTATTTTTGGCTGTATTGGGTCTTCGTTGCTGTGCGCAGGCTTTCTCTGGTTGCAGCTAGTGGGGGCTACTCTTCCTTGCGGTGCGTGGGCTTCTCATTGCAGTGGCTTATCTTGTTGCGGAGCATGGGCTCTAGGCAAGCAGGCTTCAATAGTTACAGCATGTGAGCTCAGTAGTTGTGGCTCGTGGGCTCTAGAGCGCAGGCTCGTGAGCTCAGTAGTTGTGACGCACGGGCTTAGTTGCTCCACGGTATGTGGGATCTTCCCGGACCAGGGCTTGAATCCGTGTCCCCTGAATTGGCAGGTGGATTCTTAACCACTGCACCACCAGGGAAGTCCCGCATTGACTTTTTTTTAAAGGGAGAAATCTGGTTTAAACAGGATAGATTTAAGGTAACTCTTTTATGATTCTTAGCTTTAGAAAAATGGATTTTTAAAGGGTTTAAAGGGTTTTCATACTCTTGTGAAGTGTCTTCTGGAAATATGCATATAATAGCCTAAGGGGAGGGGGGAGTCATGTGAATATTTTGCTTCTGGCTTTGGAAGCTTTTTATTCTCATTTGAATCATTTGAATAATAGTCTCACAGTTGTTCCCCCACTATCTGTTAGATTTAGAGGTTTTGGAGGAAGCTCAGAAAGAAATGAATGAGTAGGCAGAGTGTTCATTGATTACACATATAAGCAGAATAATGTCAATTTATCAATTTCTGGTTCATGCCTGTTTTTAAGGGGGTGGAGAATAAAGACATGCTGTGCCCAGAATGGGCAGGTTAAATAGGCAGAAGAGGCACTGTGCCCTCCCCAATTCAGACCTACTGTGTCTTGCTCAACCTGAGAATTCATGCAGACTTTTATCATTAACTGCAAAACCATAAGGCTGAATGAGGGGAGGGAGGAGAGGTAATACAGAGAAGAGGAGATTTACTCTTTAGGCAAAGACATAGCTTTGACTTCTTCACAAATCTGAAAACTCTTAGATGTATTTTCAATTTTGATATGTTCTTATGTTCATTCATTTTTTCAACAAACTTTTTTTGATGCTTGCTCTGTATTAGGTACTGTATTCTATCTAGGTAATATAGGGATCCATTCATTATTGAAAAAATATGTTTTGAGTCCCTACTAGTGCCAGGCCCTGTTCCAAGCACTAATGATAGAGAAGTGAATACATCAAAGTTCCTTCTTCCACTGAGTTCACATAACGGAGAATGACAATAAGCAAGTAAATGAAAACAAGAACACGCAAATATTGCCAGGTGCTAGCAAGTGCCACAGTGGCGAATAAAGCCAGTTAAGTGGAATGGAGCAAGGGGTGGGGGTATGGAGATGAATCTGAGATGAAACAAAGGGTAATATTATTTTCAGGGGTGGTTTTGTGCTGAGAAACAGCATTCTGGTGACAAATAAGAGGGCCAGTTTGTAAGATGGTGAGATGGGTGTTGGTGGTTAGGTATCATTATAATTGTACAGGGCAGAGATGGCAATGACCATGCTAAGGGGCTGGTAGTGAGGTAGAGAAGAATATAAGTAAATAGATATGTCTTTATATGTATATTTATCTATGTGTCATATACGTGTATGAATATATATCAATATCTCTTATTGTATTTATCTCTATAGGAAGAGGGAGAAACTGAATAGAGAAGGTATAAGCTATGTTAAAAAAAAAAGTAGACTGGGCAGGACTCAGCCACTTTTTAAATCTTTAAATCTTTATTGGGCAGTTGCTTAATTTAGGCTATGTGCTAGATAGACATCTCAGATGCACAGTACATGTGTGTAGGTGCACAGTACTTTATGGTCCGTTGTTATGTGTAAAACAACATGGACTGTGTCTACCTCAGAGAATACTTAACAAATTCGTGAACCGAGCCTGTCACGTTTTATGTGTCTTCTCAAAAAAGGTAATTACTTTTTAGAGTGTGTTAGTAAAGGAAAATGTATTTCCACTGTAGAGTCATATTTGTATTACATAAGCAAGTCTTTTCCCTGTAGGACACAAAGCCTGGTCAGCCCTACTGACTGAAGGTAGTAAAAAATGCCATCAGACTCTCAGTAAAGAAACAATTGCCTTGAGAATGAGAAGTGTTAGCTTATAGATAATTCAAAAATTGACGGATTGTTTCCCACTCACACTACCCCCTCAAGAATTTAGCCACCAATTCCATATACACGTGCACACACCCATATGAAGTAATTTTTAAGGAGGGTTCTCCGGCACTGATAAGTGTCACTTCAGGATGCTTTCTCTTCGCATTAGATTGGATTACTGAGCCGGAGAGTGGAGGGTTTGTCCCTTTCTGACCAGGACACTGATGAGCCTCATGAATTAAAATTTATGTCTTCCCTTGTTGCTGATGTGCCACCTGGCTCTTTTGAATTATCACAGCCACCAAATGAATTTTATAGTCCATTGGGGGCTGTCCATGCTTGTTAAGGTGATATTTCCATCTCTGGCATAGCATGGAATCTCATCTTCTCCTTGGTGAATAATCACAGTGCCAAATGCCCATCAGCCATCTTTTGCTTCTTGAAATGGTCTCTAAGTTATGCATCCTCTGCTTCGTAGAAGGCCAGTCGAAAGATGGAATTATGATCAAACCCTAACAGCCCTGTTGATTATCTCTATTGTATTATCAGCTTCCCACTACACTAGCCTCTGGTTTAGTGACGTATGTTCCCTAGATGGGTTTGTTCTATTTCCATCTGATTTTCCCTATTTCTGTTCTTCTGTTACTAGTTTCTATTATTTTCTAGTTCTATTTCTTGCCTATTCTGTTAAAATCACTTAGGTTCACTCTGCTGGGAGATTTCCGTACATCATTGTATTTAATTCTTTCAAGAATCTGTGAGTAGGTATATCTATTGCTATATTGCAAATGCAAGAAGGTTGCCCAAGGTCATGTAGGTAGTAGGAGAAAAAGCCAGAATTCAACTTGTGATTATAAGATTCCAAAGACTATGTTTTTTTTGTTTTTTTAATATCCAATACTGCTTCTTAAGAAAGCCATGTATATTCCTCTCATTCTGCTAAACCTCACTCTGACATTCTCAGCAAACTTTCCTGGGAGAAGAGAATAGCACTACAGTATTTACTTCAGTGCCTTTCCAGCAATTTTCTTCTAAGTCATGAAAGTAATATGAGGAGACAAAGAACATAAAATTTGGACTTAGGAAATATGGTTTTGAGTATAGTTCTGGCACCAACTAGTCAGGTGATCTGGGCAAATTCCTCTCAAGTGTAATATTACATAATAATACCCATAGGATCTTGAGGTTATGGAAAGATTAAAATGAGACTACTTAGAGGTGTCCATGGCCATCCAGTTGACCCAAAGACATACAATGGCTGAAGATCAATGGTTTGGATGGAAGGGCCCTAATGAGATCTCTTATAAGTTTCTGCAAATCAGATCCCGGGGCATGCCTGAATCCCTGTCTTTTCTAAGTTATGTTTGTGAAAACCACTCAATATATTGTTCTAAACCTGGGTTTTTCCCTAAAGTGTTCCAAAGTCAAGTTTTGTTGTGTATCACCCAAGGTATCTGATAAATACGATACCCAATCTACCATTCCCCTGGAGTCTGATGCCCATGGGATCTCAGTGAGACAAGTCTGAGGCCAAAATGGCTAAACTGAGCAGGTCATAGGCAAGGAAGTTGCCTGAGAGACTATATGGTTGTCTCATCTATAAGGGTTTGGGTCCTGGTGGTATCATCATATTCCATACTCCCCTTGAGAACCGGCATTCCTAGGCTTCCTAGAGGGAGCCCCAGGGCCAGAAGTAACTCAGACCTGGAGTAGATTCTGAGGGACAGTTCTAGATGATAAGGATTCCCTGAGCTTTCCTAGCTCCATGGGATGCCCATGTTCAGGGATCCCAGAATGACAGTAAGTACTGAAATGGATTGCTAACTGAAAACCACTTTGATCTTCAGCAAGGCTGCCTCTGTTGATAAGGAAAAGGGAGGTTCATGTTCTAAGTCCTAGGTGTCAGGCAAGGCTGGATTGGCAGAGGTAAAGGATGACTCATTTTAATGTAACCGTTGATGCACATTTGTGACGAAAGCCTCCAAGTCTCTACCCTCAAAGGGCATCAAGCCTCCAGCCACTGAGTAAAACAGGGAAGAAAGAGATAAAGATTCTCCTAGGAATTTACCATTTCTCTCTGTCACAATATGCCCCATGAGGTATTCTTTAAAACACTTACTATGAATATTATTTTCTTAGGGTAAACTTTACATTTTAGATTGGTTTTGGATAAAACAAAAGGGTGTGTGCAGGTGGATTTCATTTGTATACAGCATTCTTCCTGGGGCTGGCTGGTCATCTTGTTACTGCTGTTAACCTTGCTAGAGCCTATCGGGTTGAGTTAATGTATCCTAACCATTAGTCACTTACCTCATTCGTTATGTGAGACTTAGGTAATTCATACTTTGAAAAAAAATAAAATAGAAAGATGTTTGAATCACTTAATTGAAAGATGGTATAAAGTCCAGCATTTCATAGTTTGCTTGAAGAAAAAAATATATTCTTGATATAGGAGGGAATGGAGAAAGGGTAGAGTGGATTTTCCATTTGGGTCCAATGACTGCATGGCTCTCATCCCTCGGCTGCAGATTAGAATCACCTGCAGTGCTTTAAAAAAGACCAGTACCCCAGTCACAATCTAGACCATTTAAATGAGAATCTCTGGAGGGGCAGGCTGAGCATTGATAATTTAAAATAGCTTCTTGGGTGATGCTAGTCCACACTCAGAATTGAGCACCCTCATAAAATGCCTATCTCAAGTGACTCAATGATGAGTATCACTAACTACCTCCAATGTTACAGTGTTAGCCTTAGACAAGATAAGATAATGCCTTGGGAGAAGATAACACCTGAAATTGAACATGCAAACTCTGTGTAATTAAACTTAACCTAAAAATTCATAATCATGCAGACACTCTATTTCCTCCTAGACATTCTTACCTTCTTTTCATACATATAATAATCGATACTCTTAGGTTGTTTCTTTTTTTTTTAACATCTTTATTGAAGTATAACTGCTTTACAATGGTGTGTTACTTTCTGCTTTATAACAAAGTGAATCAGCTATACATATACATATATCCCCATATCCCCTCCCTCTTGCGTCTCCCTCCCACCCTCCCTATCCCACCCCTCTAGGTGATCACAAGGGACCGAGCTGATCTCCCTGTGCTATGCGGCTGCTTCCCACTAGCTATCTATTTTACATTTGGTAGTATATATAAGTTCTTAGGTTGTTTCTATGTTGTATTTCCTTTCTTTTTTAAGAACTACAATAATTTCCAACTATTTTAAATCTTGTCATAGCAGTTAATCCTACTTTTAGTTCTTTTGGATGGCTGCACAGCCACCTAGAAAGAAAACAGCACGTTAATTGATGAGACAAATCAGAATTCAAAATGTCTCTTGAGTCAGGAGCTTCTGAAGATTTTGAAAAAGGTCAAATGCCTGTGTGTTTGTCCACTGAAATTAGTATTAGTGGACACAGCCAGTCCAGCTCTTCCATGTGCTAGTGGCAGCACTGTCTTTGTGTTCCTCTGTACCTTACGAAGCAAGTTCCTCATTTTATCCTCACTGTATCCGTGAAGTAGGATGGAATAGGGATTATTATACACATTTTATAGATAAGGAAATTGAACCTTAAGGTTGGTTAATGGCTTTTGAAGTGTAATTCTACTGCAACATGATGCCGCTGTAATTGGGGTATTTTCTTCCTTTGTATTTATACTGGCATTTGCTTGTATGTATAAAAGCTATTTTCTAATGTATTTTATGCAACCATAGTTGATTTACAATGTTGTGTTAATTTCTGCTGTATGGCAAAGTGATTCAGTTATACATGTATACATATATATATATATGTATATACACATTCTTTTTCATTATGGTTTATCATGGGATATTGAATAAAGTCCCATGTGCTATACAGTAGGACCTTGTTGTTTATCCATTCTATGTATAATAGTTTGCATCTGCTAATCCCAAACTCCTAATCTATCCCTCCCCCAGCCCCTTCTCCCTTGGCATCCACAAATCTGTTCTCTATGTCTGTAGGTCTATTTCATAGATAAGTTCATTTGTGTCATATTTTAGATTCCACATATAAGTGACATCATATGGTGTTTGTCTTCCTCTTTCTGACTCACTTCACTTAGTGTGATAATCTCTTGGTCCATCCATGTTGTTGGAAATGGCATTATTTCATTCTTTTTTATGGCTGAGTAGATTGTATGTATGCACTACATCTTTTTTATCTTTTCTTCTGTGAATGGACATTTAGGTTGTTTCCATGTCTTGGCTATTTTGATAGAAAAGCTGTTGATTTTTATACATTAACTTTGTACTCACACTCCTATCAAATTTCTTTACTGATCTAATGCTTTTTCTTTTTTTTCCCCTCTGGTTTTGCAGATTTTAAAAATACTATCTCTAAATAATCACAATGTTTCTTATACTTTGCTGTTAATGCACACCTTATTTCTTTATCTTGTCTATTTGTAGTGCTAATTAATTACAGAGCAATGTTAAATATTTGTGATACTGGGCATTCTATTTTTGGTACTAACTTTAATGAGAATACATTGAAATGTTCCATGTCTAATCATGATACTGGCTTTTAGTCTGAGAGAGAGAAATCTCTATGTGTTTTTGTGTTTATTATATATGTGCTTATAAGATATATGCATGTATAAAATGCAGTGTTAACAAGTATCCCACTCTGACAACTCAACAACTGAAAGACAAAAGACCCAATTAAAAAATGGACAAAGGACTTGAATAGACACATCTTCAAAGAAGATATTCAAATGGCCAATAAGCCCATGAAAGGATGTTCAACATCATTAGTCATTAGGGAAATACAAATCAAAACCACAATGAAATAACTCCTTCACTTCCACTAGGATGGCTATAATTGTTTAAAAATGAAAAATAAGAAGTGTTGGTGAGGATATGGAGAAATTGGAACCTTCACACATTGCTGGTGGGAACTGAAAATGGTGCAGCACTGTGGAGAACTGTTTGGTGGTTCCTCAAAAAGTTGAACATAGAATTACCATATGACTCAGCAATTCCACTCCTAGCTATATATCTCAACCTAAAGATGTTGTTATCAACTGAATTGTGCCCCCTCCACCCCAAATTCATGTGTTGAAGCCCTAAGCCTCAGTGTGACTACATTTGGACATAAGGACATTAAAAAGGTAATTAAAATTAAATTAGGTCATAACAGTAAAGACCTTAATTCAACATGGTGGGTATCCTTATAAGAAGAGAGAGTTAACAGTGGCTTACATGCACAGAGCAAAGGCCATGTGAGAACACAGTGAGATGGTAGCCATCTGCAAACCAAGGAGTGTGACCTCTGGAAAAAACAACCCCACCAGCACCTTAATCTTGGACTTCTAGCCCCAGAACTCTGAGAAAATAAACTACTGTTATTTACACCACCCAATCTATGGTGTTTTTGTCACGGCAGTCTTAGCAGACTAATACAGATGTTTACATAAAAACTTGTACATGATGTTTATAGCAACAATAATCATAGTAGCCAAAAGGTAGAAACAACACAGATGTCCACAAACTGATACATGGGTAAACAAAATGTGATTTATCCATACAATGGAATATTTTTCAGCCTAAAAAGGAATGAAATATTGATACTTAATACAGCATGAATGAACCGTGGAAACATGCTAAGCAAAAGGAGTCAGACACAAAGGATCACATATTGTGAGATTTCTTTTGTATACAATACCTGGAATGAGCAAATCCATAGAGAGAGACAGCAATTAGTGGTTACCAGAGGCCGGGGTTCAGGGGTGGGGATAAGGAATGACTGGTTAACGCATATGGGTTTCCTTACCAACCCTTGGTAATTTCTCTCTTTTTCATTTTAGTCATTCTGTTTTGTGTGTCTTGCTAAATACTGTGGTTTTAATTTGTATTTTAGGAATGGCTAATGAAATTGAATACATTTTCATATATATTTTGGCAATTTGGAGATCCTTTTCTGTGAAGTTTTGTTACATCATTTGGCCAAATTGTCTGTCTTTTGCTTATTTATTTTTGGAGTTATTTATATATTATGATCACGATTTCTGAACCCTTTGTTATAAATGCTTTACAAATATCTTCTCTCACTCTATAGGTTGCCACTTTATCCTCTTTGATGGTACCATATATCATTTATTTTTCTTTTTTTTGTTACTGCTTTCTTTCTGGGTCAGTTTTGTCTTACATCCAAGTGTTGCAAGTATCCATATACATTTAATAAAAGCCTCTTATTATGCTTCTTATATAGTTTTCAGTGTCTGATATATCTGAATGGTTCTCCATTCTTACTTGTAATTTTGAGTTTCTGTAATTTTTTCTCTTTTTTTATTGTCTAGGTTAACTAGTATTGTATCAGTGATTTGTTTCTCAGAAAAGTGGTCCTTGGATTTCTTAGTTTTGAATTTATTAACTTTATTTGACTTTTATCTTTATTAATACATCCCTTTTGTTTCTGTTAATTGTATTTTGTTGCTCTAATTCCTTGAGTTGAATAATTAATCCATATATTGTCATTCTTTCTTTTTAAGAGATGTAAGAATTTAATTATATAGATGTTCTTTCAAATACAGCTTTCTTCATATACCTTGGATAGAATACATAATGTTTGCATAATTATTATTTTATAAAGCAACTGTTTGTTTAACAGGAGTGGGCATGGCAACATTGTTTAGGAACACGAAATCTTTAATTCAGGCAGGCTGTATCAGACCCTTTTTCTCATTGAATCCACCAAGCTCTCTGCCAGTATGGCATGTCTTCATTCTTTCAGGCTCTACCTCCTTGACCAGCACATGCTCGCAGTTAGGTTGGCAGATGCACAGCCCTCCTCTATGGTGGTTTGACATTTACCCAGCTGTTTTTAGCTGCCTCTTCCCCATCTTTTATTTGTCCACATTCCAACCTGAAACTCATTCTACCTGCCTCTTGAAGAGATGGCATATATCAACCTCCTGAGTGTTGTCAAGCTGCTTTTTGCTTCCCTCATCCCCAAGGAAAGGGACCCAGGATGCTCCTGGGGCCCACATGTGAGATATTCCAATGAGAGGTTGCTGTTTGGTCTTCAGGGTCATGCCAACTGCTTCTGAAAAAAAATGCTGAAGCCCACCTGGAGTCTATAGAACTCTGGATCGGCTACAATACGCCTCCCTTGGTTTGGTCCCAAATCTGCATCTTCATAAGTTTTGGTTTGAAATTTTTGCTATCTGCTGTTTCAGAGAAGATGGGGTTTCCTTGTCCATTTTTCATTTGTGATACAGCTTCCAAGTGGCTCTACGGAGAGCAGATAATGGTCCCTATCGTGCCATCTTCAATCTGACTTCTGTACTGTGTTAGTTTTACAAGTAATTTTTATTAATGTTGTTTTTTTCCAGTTTTATTGTGATAAACTTGACATAGAGCTGTGTATAAATATTCATATTGTTTTTAACAGAAAACACAACATAATTATTTTAAGTGAATGATTTTAAAAGGTATTTTGTGTTTCTACCTGTTATATTATTATTTAATGAAGTTCCATCTGCCCTCCTCACTGCATCTCTTTGTAAAGCAAGATGAAAACAGTACACAGTGTACACATTTTTGTGAATACTTTTAATGAGGTGATAAAAGAACATTTGATTAAACAAATCAAATGCCTCCTGACAGCATCTAGTTCTATTTGTTTAAATCTTCCCCAAATCACCCAATAGAAGCCTGGTTCTTATAACAAGTCCTTTCTGACAGCCTCTTACTAAGACACCCCATATTTCCTCATGGCTTAATTCTGCTTTTACAATGAATTGATAAATCCAAACTTTTTCTAGTACAGGTATTTCTGGTAGTTTTTGGCTATAGGATGTTAAGCAACATATTTCTCTTTAATTCATAAATCTATTCAGGACTATTTATTGAGCACATATTATTTGATATAAAATAAAAAACCAATAATAGCTAATATTGTTATATTATGTATACTGAATAGCAAGAGTTAATTATAATAACCTGAAGTTTATAGAGCATTTCTACATATCTTATGTGTTTTAATCTTCAACTACTCTATGGCATTGCCTTTCATGGACAGGTACAAAAGTGGAAGTTCAGTGATAGTAATTGGACATGATAATATTAAATACGTAATGTATTAACTTTATGCCATGAAATAGATACTGCTAAGATAGCTACTAATCATTCTGAGTAACAAACGAGGAAACTCAGGTTCAGAAAGGGCCAGTACGTTCCTAGAGATCACATAGTTAGCAAGGGGCAGAGCCAAGGCCCATCTCTAAACCTCATTTTTTTACTAGCTTTACTGAGATATAATTTATATATAAAATTATGTAAGTCTAAGATGTAAAATGTGTTGATTTGATACACTTATATGTTGCAAAATGAACACCATAGCTTTAGCTAAAATGTGTATCACATCACATAATTACCATTTCTTTTCTGTGGTGACAACATTTAGTATTTACTCTCAATAACTTTCAAGTATATAATACAGTATTATTAACTACAATCACTATGTTGTATATTAGATCCCCAGAACTTACTCATTTTATAGCTGGAGATTTGTACTCTTTGACCAGCATCTCCCCATTTCCCCCACTCCCACACCTCTGGTAACTACCATTCTACTCTGTTTCTATGAGTTCTGCTTTTTTAGATTTCACATATAAGTGATATCATACAGTATTTATCTTTCTCCATCTGACTAATCTCACTTATACCCTCAAGGTCTACTCATGTTGTTGCAAATGGCAGGATGTCCTTCTTTCTCATGGCTGAATAAAATTTCAGTGGAAATACATAGATATACATACATATATATATATTTTTTAATGTATCTCACACCATCTTTATCTGTTCATCTGTTGACAGACATGTAAGTTGTTTCCATGTCTTGGCTATCGTGAATAATTCTACAGTGAACATAGGAGTGCAGATATTTCTTCAAGATCATCCTATTTTCATTTCCTTTGGATATATACCCAGAAGTGGGGTTACTGGATCATATGGCAGTTCTAGTTTTAACTTTTCGAGTATTTTGTATTTCCTTCATGATTAATGATGTTGAGCACCTCTTCATGTACCTGCTGGCCGTTTGTGTGTCTGCTTTGTATAAACCTCATCAGTTTTGAGTCCTACACTAATATTCAGAAGCTGAGAAGGGAAGGGTGTTCCCAGCAAAAAAAAAAAGAGACTACATGGTGTTTTTGAGGATATGGGATGCATTTATTATTGCTTGAGTAGATCATTAGTGAGAGAGAAGCTAGAAATGGGGCTGGAAAATGAGCATGGCAGTAGTTTGTGTGTTGGGAGGTGGGTGGGGTAAAGATTGAACTACATTTGAAATAAAATGAAAAGCTATTTAAGACTTAGGGAATGCCATGTGAAATTGTGTGTTTTTGAAATACCTCTCTAACTGTGAAGTAGAAAATGGATTTGAGGAGACTAACACAGTGATAAGGAGACCAATTAGGAGGGTATTGTTCTGGGTGAAATATGATGTTGCCTTAAATGACAATGGTGACAGTAACAATGGAGAAAAGTAGAAAGATTTAAGAGATTTATGAGATAGATTCCATGAGATTGAGTTATTGATTGGATTGAGGGAGTGGCAGAGTGAGTGGAGTCAAGGAGCACAACAAAATATCAGACTTAAGCAAATGGTGGGATAGTGGTAAGTAGAAGTAAATTTGTTGGGGGAGAAAATTTTAGCTTTGACATGCTGATTTTCAGAAGTGCCTGTGTGTAAGTGCTTAATTAGCGAGTTGGATATTCATGCCTAGAGCTCAGGAGACATCTGGTGTGTGTGTGTGTGAATCTGGCAATTGATGCCATGGGACTAGAAAGAACTGTCCTGTGAAGTTTCTAAGAGCAAGAGAAACAGAAGAACCCAGACCAAACTTTGAGAAACACCAACATTTAAAGGGTAAGTACAGGAAACAGCATGGACAGGAAATTTAAAAAGAGCTGCTAGAAAGGGTCATACTATTGGAAGCCATGAAGTAGGAGCAGTTCAAACTAAGACATGGGTCAAGACAAGAATACAGAGTTATGGAGTTGGATTGGTAGAAAGACCTGCAGATGTGGGAAAAATCTTCCTTCCTTCTCTTTTAATTTTTCCACTGAGACAAAGGGCCTCTGCAGTGTCTTCTTGGATCACCCTTTCCTTTTATATACTCCTTCATGTTTTCCTTGGTCATTGTTTCAATTCCCCAGTTCTGCCAACCTGTGCTGGCTCCATCCAAGAAAGCACATCCCAAGGTCTTTGTGGCCATAAGATTGTCCTGGAAGGGAGTGTCAAATCTTTATTGTGCATCTTTGGTAGATGTTTCTGAAAGAGCTAGACTTCAGAGCAGTACATCTATGGACAAAGGTATCTTTCTCTTGATAATGCTGGCCAACTCACATAGCATTACTTTGATGAGTTGTGCCAAAATATGTATGGCTTCTACTCTGTCTTACTAAAGACACCTTCTACTGAAGGAGTGATGAAGGAAGGACAAAAGAATAAAGCAAAAGGAAAGTTCTTTCTTGTCACTCTGAACATATATGTATATACTGTAGAAAAAATGGACTTTGTGGTTAGATGTGTTCATTCTACTGCTTATTTATAAGCCACAGTGCTCACAGATGTCATCACACTCCCATCTCACCCCATTAAAGTTCCAGGAACTTACTTCAAATTCTACTTTCAAATAAATGTCTGTCATATTTTAAATTAAAGGAAATTTATTATTATTGTTATCATGATTATTATTATTATTCACATTGGATGTTTTTGCTCCCAAAAAGCAGATTGAAACCAGTTCTACGTAATTTTCTAATGTCTAGTTTAACTCTATATGTACTGAAGTTTAACAAACATTTTACACAATGATGATTTTAACTAAAGTAATGGGAATATTGATGGTGTTTTATCTTTTCAAATCTGTGCTGCTTCCCCACCCCTTATTTTTCTTTTTTGCTTCATCTAACTTTATGTTCCTTTACCATTCTGATAGTTCTGATAAATGCAGAAGGAGGTAGGGGTGGCCGATATTGCTACTTTTGCTTCTCTGGATCCTGATTATTTCTCATTTTATTTCTCCATTTCATTTCCATGTTTTTCCTCCTCCTTCCCAGTCTCAACAGAGAGACAGAGAGAGCAGGAACTTTTTAATATGTTTAAAACAATCTTTGAAATGTTGCATCTCTGTCACTTTACTCTCACTTTTAATATTATAAACTAAAATAAAAATTGACATATTGATAAAAGTTTCCAAGACTACTGCCTGCTGCTTTCTGGTGATTAGGTGTGAGAAAGTGGCCTTTCTCAGTTCAGATAACAAATATGCAAATGATGATATTTAAACCAAAAATGACAGTGTCCTAAAAGAGGGAGGGGCACACTTATTTCCTTTCTTTTCCACTCTCTCCCTTTGGTATGGCTATCTAGGAAACTGTTTTATAACTTCTTGGATGAGGATTTGAAGATTAAGGACAAGTTCATTCACAATGGCACACCAGTTCTCCACCTTGGAAAGAAAACATTCCTGACCTTGGCTCACATATTCTAAATGGTTCCTTCTTTATTCAGATGACGCCTTAGGCTTGGTGACTTTTCTGCATGGACAGGAATCTAACATGTTCTTAGCACTTGTTATGGGCCAGCCTTTATGCTGAGCTTTTAAATATAACTTTTTGTTTAATCCATACAATAATCCTCTAAAGTAGGCATCATTATCCTAATTTTCACACCTGAAGAAACTAAAACATGGTGATAATACATATCCAACATTACCATATCTAAGATCGCTGACTAGAAAGTGATGAAAGACTAGGTCTGTTTGTCTCTTAAATTATGTACTATTGTCACCACACAAGAAAAGACAGAGATATGCCCGGAGTGGAAACTAAGGAATGACCAATGTCTCTGTGCATGAGCATGTGTCTGAGCACAGCTGAAGACTAAAATCAGTTGTCATGTCTGCTTTAATGACTCCCAATCATCAGCATGGATACTATCCAGAAGAAAATGCATAAATATTGTACAGAGAGTGGAAGGAACATACAGATAATGTCGACCTGACATGCACAGGGACTCTGGCCACTCTGTAGATTTTGAATCTGAGCCTTGAATTTCCATCGTTGACTCTGACATATTTATAGTCAAAGTCAATTTAATTTGTCACCCAATAAACTGAGGCAATCATAAGTTTTAATATGTATACAGGCCAGGAATGGGGTTTTCCAGTGTAAACAAGAATCCAGGAACTGCGACTTCACAAATGCTGTGAATGTTTTGAAACTTAACGGGTAAAGGATGAGAGTGTGAATGTAGTTTACTGCAGACCTTGGCTGGCTAGGATGTGTGAATTTATCTGCATCTAGAAGTGTGTTTCTCTACACAAAAAGAGGCTGAAGGAAGTACAGGAAAACTGGAATGGGTCAGATTTTTCAAACAATAGCTCTACTTGCTGAGCGAAAGGCAGCCAAATGATTTAAATTCTAAATTTCCATTTTTTAGGATGCAGTTAATCTTAAAGTGACATTAACTAGGATTCCAAGGACAGTCAGCTCTCAGGATACAAGCAATTTTCCTGTAAAGCACTGGAGTCACTCACAACCCCTGCTGGATCCAGAAGCAGGCAGAGGAACTCATTTTCTCACTAGAAAATCTGATACTGACTGACCCAAGATTAATTTTTCTCAAGCTTCTGACATGACTTAAAGATTAAATATTTAACCAAAATGTTAGAGAAAGAGTGGGGAAAAGAAAGAGCATGGTGTCACCAAAGGATCTGGTGTTTGCCTCTTTGGGTAAATGGCTAAATGACTATAGCACTGATACTTCTGATGATGCTTTAAAAGGACCACATGTCCTGTTCATACTTCATGGCCTCATTATTCAGCAGCCTTTAATGAAAATGTCCTTTTATGATTTCTTTTCTCCCAAAAGCTCAATCCGTCAAATGGAGGGAGGTAGCAGTCTATCTCTGTAGTTTAAAAGAAAATATTTGAGTAGAATTGGACATCTGTGTCTTTCATTTTAGCCATGTGGAAGAGGAAAAACAAGGAGGAGACAGGAGATGTGGATAGCTGGTGCTCTGCCTATTGTGAAGACCATGGGAACCCAAGCAGCTCCCTCTAGAGACAACACATCTCTTTATTCTTTTATCAAAGAGAATTCATCATGTTGAAAAGCTAAACTCCTTTAGTGACAGAGAGACCTGATGTTGCTGTTTTGTCTCTCATCACTCACTACTGTTTGATGTAGGAGGCTTTTGAGAGGTAGGTAGCATGAGATTAGGAACCTAATACCATGTTCACCCCTGCCCCCCTCCCTCTTTCCCTTCCTCCACCCAAATGCTATGGGCAGAATGAGAATGAAGCCTTGTGAATTTGGAATATGATTCAACAGGTTTTATATAAGAGAGAAAACGGAAGTAGTCATCAGGTGTCGAGTATAGCTTCATGTTACTGGCCTTAAATTCTCTGTGAGATACAAATAGATGCCACATTGGAGAAGCTTGACCCAGAATCTACTTAACATATTTCTAATGCTTGTACTGGCAATGAGTAATCTTTTTGAGGACTATAAGTACAAGAAAGTTACAAGGCTGCCACGGTACTCTTTTCCTTTATAATTCACTTAAGGTCAGAAAAACCACTAGACTCATGCCTTTAACCCAAACTTCTTAGGATTTACCAGTCTTATGCCAGTCATACCTCCCTTCAAGCATATGTACTAAAAGTTGAGTGAAAGAATGATTTCCCCCCTCCTTTGGCATTAATTATCGCTGACCTTGCACATTAAATATTGTTTATTCCGACACCAGCTGGTGTATTGCAATACAACTGTAGCACTAAATACTCAGAGTTAGTGTCAGACTTCACAGGTTTAAGGCTATGGTCCCCAACAGGGCTGTCGTTACTTCAGATGCTAACTGCACATAGGGAATTTCCAGGCCACTCACACTTCTGACTGACTGGCAACAAATTCAGCGTTCTTAGGACCCCCTCAGGTTCAGTAGTCTACCATAACACCCCACAGAACTCAGGAGAGTGCTATAGTTATACTTAGAGTTTTATTATAAAGGATACAAATTAGGGCCAGCCAAATGAAGAGACACATAGGGCAAGGTTTGTGAGGGCCTAAAACAGAGAGCTTCGGTGCCCACTCCTCATGAAATCAGGGTGCATCACCCTCCTGGTACATCAGTGTGTCCACTAACCAAGAAGCTCCATTGAGCCTCAGTGTCCAGAGGGTACCTTGGGGTTTCATTACATAGACACAGTTGTTTAAATCATTGGCCTCATGATTGAACTCAATCTCCAGCCTCCTTTCCCTCCCCCAGAGGTCAGGCTGGCTCAAAATCCCAACTCTCTAATCATGCGGTTGGTCTTCCTGCTGCCCAGACCCCATCCTGCAACTATGTAGGGGCCACCATTAGTTTAATCCCAGGGGCTCCTGAATAACAAAGACACTTCCATCACTCAGGAAATTCCAAGTGTTTTGGAAGCTTTGTGCCCAGAACCTGTGACAAAGACCAAACTTTTTTTTTTTATAAAAATGTCAGATCTAGAGGAATCTTAAATATTATGCAGTTATGAGTGTTAGCTCACCCCTGACCACAAAGCCTGTGTGGCAGAAATAAAATGAGCCCAAGAGCCGAGGCTCTGTGGCTGCCTACCATGTCCTCTGCTTCCCGTATCTCTGATGTCACTAGCTTACAGGAACATGCCCTCCTAGAAGTGTCTTTATCATATGTATAAGAACAAAGTAATTCAATATGGGATAGGGCTTTCTCTCTTCCTGTCTCCCTTCCTGTTTAACAGCCAGAAGCCCTGTTACCTCATCAGAATGTTGAGACAGCTTCTTAAAGGTAAACATTTTGAGGCGAGTAGAGCTATTGAAGCATATTTAATGCATGTTTTTTTTGGAAAATGATAGTCCAACTCTCTATTGAGAAAAGTTGTTTTTGAATGACCCTCGACAGTTTCTTCCATTTGCTGCTATATGCTCTTCTTATTCAAACCAATAATTCCTATGTACCATCCTACATAATGGCTTGATTTTCAAGAGGATATAGAGAAAATGGTATGTCCTTGATGATGCACTGTTCTGAGCCATTTCATCTTTCCCTTCATTCTTCAAGGGAGAAAGACCAACACTTTCTAATTTCCGAGAATCCATCAATCTAGTCCAAATACCTAGATGAAAATGGTACTTAGCTTGCCCTTTCTGGACTTATCTCTCTGCCTGTAAATGAGAAAAAAATTCTACCTCTCTCTGCTGATTCAACTGCAGGAGACACTTATGAACTAGCCTTGGTGTTTGCTTTCACAAACACATGTGGCCATGTTTTACACATTAGCAGGATTATGAGGTTCCTAGTGGTCATTTGTGCTTAAAGATAATTGATAATTGTGGCTTATATTCAAGGCCAATTTTGGCTTGATTTCAATTGTTTCTACTTGCCTGCCCTCATTCAGATGCTAAGCCTTTTTCTTGTTTCTCTTATCACCTATTCATTTTCCCTTTTCCTTCTACTTTCCATCACCCCATATATTTAAAATATAGTAAGAGATTTCAGCTTTAATATTATTAAAATATCAAAATGTTTACTCTTATTTACCCTATATAATACTGCTACTTACTTTTTTTGTTAAATATCACCAATCATGTCATTCCTTCTCAAAAATCTTTTATGATCTCCTGTTAATCTTCAATAACTCTAAAATGAAGTACAATTTTGGGCTGGCATTCAAGGTCTTTCATAACAAAATTTCTCTCTAATCTTATCTTATACTATTCCTTCCACATATATTTGATCTGCTTCCCAACTGGCCTATAAAGTGTTTCTTGGATCCCTATCAGCGCTTTGCCAATTGCTTTTGTTATCTCCACTGTCTAAAATAACACCTCCTCAACTGATAAAAATCTCGTCATCTATCAAGATCCAGATAAAATGCCATTTCTGCCAGAAAACCATTCATTCTGTCCATCTGAAGTTCTATTTTTCTTTCCACAGACAATACACTTATTGATGAGCTACCATATGTTAGGTACAGCATTAGTTGCTAGAAATACAAGGTGAATAATTTATCCATAGGAGTTTCCTGCCTTCAGGATTTTTAAGCCCAGGGAAAAGTGAAAGAGAAGCACGAAAATCTGCAAAGGTATATGGAGGAACCACAGGTTTCTATGGGAACACATAGAAATTGAACTTAGCCCAGACTAAAGCAATGAAAGAAGGATTCTAAGAAAAACTGATATCTATGCCAAGGCTGGAATAAGAATTCACCACATGTTAGGATGATGAATAAGAAAGAGGGGAGAAGGCTCAGTACAGATGGAAAAGATATGTGAAGGCCCAAAGGTGGGAAAAGACACAGAATATTTAAGAAATACACAGAATTTCCCAATGATCTGAGCATAGAACAAAGAAGTGATAAAAGCTGACACTGGGAGGAGAGTAAGGGTTAATAATAGTTATGATTGAACTACAATAGGAAAGTTTATCCAGTAGGACATTGGATTTACAAGAAAGGAGAGAGAGAGAGTTTGAAATTTTAGATTTGATCATTTTTGTGTACTGATGGTCACTAACTCAGTAACAGAGTACAATATCACTCAAGACGAATATGCAGAAGTGAGAACCTAAAACATAACCCTGAAGAATACCAGTATTTAAGAAATGGTCAAGGAGTCTAAGCAGAAATGGCCAGAGAAGTAGGAGGAAAAAACCAAAAGTGTGTGATAGCACATCGGCAAGAAATAAAGCAAGGCTTGATCAATAGGAGTTTAATGCTCCTAAGAAGTTGTGTATAATAAAGAATGACAAGTGCCCACTGAATTTGGCCAAAAGGAAATCACTGGGAACACTGGCAAAAGCATCTTCAGCAGACTCATGGGTGGCAGAGCAAGACTGCCTTGAACTGAAATGTGAGTGGGAGGTAAAATGATGACACTGCAAGTAAGAACTATTATGAGGAAATTGGCTAGGAAGGAGTAGAAAGAAGGACACTGGTAGCTAAAGGTAAACACAGGCTGAAGAAAGATGTTTTAAGTTATGAAGGAGATAATATGTTTACTTAGTACAGAGAAAGGTCCAGTAGAAAAGGTCCAAATTCAAAATACAGAAGAGAGGGAAAACTCTCGTTGAGTAAGTCTCCGAGAAGAAGGTAAAGCACAACCAAGCATTAGCTTTAGACAGGAGGCGAATTAACTGTTTGTAACAACAGGAAAGATGAAGTTAGATGTGGATTCCCAGTAATGTACAGGTTTGAGGGGCAGGGAGTTGGGGGAAATCCCTTATGGCTTATACTCCCTCCAAAGTACCATAATGTTTCACTTGCGGCCTCTTTTAGCACTTGCCATGTTGTCTCTGCAAGTTATGCCAGGTTATGTATGAGTGCCGTCCAATAAAAATATAACGCAAGTCACTAATGTGAGCCACATGTAATTTTAAATTTTCTGCTAGCCACATTAAGAGATGTTAACAGATAGAAAATTCATTTTAATAATGTTTTTACCCCAATGTATCCAAAATACTGTCATTCAACATATAATCTACATAAAAAAATTAATGACATGTTTCACATTGTATTTTTTTGTACCAGATCTTTGAAACCTGATGTGTATTTAACATTACATTAAATCTCAATACAGACCAGCCACATTTCAAGTGATCAGGAGTCACATTTGGCTACTGACTACTGTATTGAACAGTATAGATGTGGATGGTAAGTACCCTGAGAGAAGACACTACTACTTCCCTCTATTTTTATTTCTCTTGCTCAATCAGTGGTTATTGAACTGAAACTATAATACATAAAATGAGAACATCTATCAAAGTAGTCATAGGATATTCAAGAATTTCTTAAAGAATATTTAATTGACCCAGTAAATAAAAATCAGCAGTGCCTATGTAGTGTTTTTCAGGTTTGCTGCTGGAAAAGTAACCTTTTTTCTCTTCAAAGGCCTTTGAAAAACTGAGCTCACTTTCATGAAGAGAAATGATGCCATGTTAATTTGAGCAGCATTAGATGGGATTAAGAAGCATTGTGACCAAATCAGGCTCAGTTGCTATACCCCAGGCTCTCCAACTTCTGCCTTCCAGAAGAGATTCTAACTCAGTGAATATAGATTAATACAGAATTCATCTGATTTGCTATTAGAGCAGTTTGTCTTCTTTTCAGTAAACTCTACCATCTCCCTGACAGGTGAGGGGTCTGGATTGGTGGAGGGACTGGGGAATTGCAGGCTCCTCACTATTGGCTCATCACATTCAGGAAGCAAACAAGCATCGAGAATTTCTCTCCTCTACAAACAGTCCTTGTGCAGATGGAATTCTACTGTTTCTTAGAGATATAGCCCCCAGGAGCACCAGTGTGCTACGTGGATGAACGAGTCATAGAATCCCCTCTGGGGCTTCCCTGGTGGCGCAGTGGTTGAGAGTCTGCCTGCCGATGCAGGGGACACGGGTTCGTGCCCCGGTCCGGGAAGATCCCACATGCTGCGAAGGGGCTGGGCCCGTGAGCCATGGCCGCTGAGCCTGAGCGTCCGGAGCCTGTGCTCCACAACGGGAGAGGCCACAGCAGTGAGAGGCCCGCGTACCGCAAAAAAAAAAAAAAAAAAAAAAAAGAAATCCCTCTGCACAAATTCTGTTCCTCTAAACAGTTAAGTCTTACGTATTTGTGAAGCACTGAATGTGTCCCTTTAAATGGATTCTCCCATTTATTTTAAATTTCCTAAAATAAAAAAGATCCCTGCTATGTATGGGCTCCTTGTTAGTTCCTGCCACTGTACTCCCAGCTGTGGCTACTGAAGAGCTCCCAACAGATTGCTCAGCTTTGCGTAATTCCTGAATCATTAAGATTCAGGCCTGGTGGTATATTAGAAACTAATTCTCTACCACAGGAATAAGAAAATGTGTCTGTAGCCCTATGCCAGGTGTCCCTTTTCTTCCGAGGACTGCATCAGCACCAAGCTCAGCTTTCTTTCTCTATTCACACTTTCCCCTCTTCCTTCTGCATTTCCATTCCGTGTTACTGAGCTGCTTGCCCTTCTGGGCCCCTTGCAATGACCCCTAAGCCCAGGGCTCAGAGCCTCCTTGTAGCTCCTGCAGATCTCTTCCTCCAGGGTCTAGATCCTATTCCCAGCAGCAATAGTCACTGGCTGCTGCCTCCGTTAAACACCAGTGCATCTCCCTGAGAGCACGGCTCAGTTCCTTTACCCATTGCTGGAGATCAAGTCCGTCCTTCTTTTGCCCTCCCTTGTTTCTCTTTTGTTAAATCAGACCTTTTGGAATCCTGGCCTAAACCTAGAGGATTCCCAGTGTTACTGTGAATCTAGCCATTTGGACTTTAAGCTCTCTTCCCTTGGAGTTATCACATCTACTTTAAGATTATTCCTTCAAGCCTAAATTTCCTTATTTCCAGTTAACTTCCTCCTCTCCACTCCTTTGCTGCAAGGCACAGCATGGTTCAGGCTAAAGTTATGTAAGTTGGTCAGATTCTGGCCAATTTTCAGAAACAGAATAATAAATACTGGTTTGTGTTACATTATCTCATTTCAGTGAGTACTAGGAGTCTTTCTGCAGGGTTGTTATACTTTTAGTGTCTTTGATGACTGCCTTACCAAGAAAAATTAATCATCCATCTAATTTGAAACATCTAGTTTAAAAGGCACTATCAAAACATTAGCTATGTATAGGATCTCGTAAAGATGAGAAAAGAGATTCTAATGCTGTGAGTTCTGTTTATGTAGAAAATCAGATTCTCATAAGAATGGAAACACATGTCATACAGTGCTGTTGACTTGTTTTCTTCTCTTGCTTTCACTTTTTTTTTTTTTTTTTTGCTTTTGAAATGCTGAGACGAAACCCACAGTACAAAGTCAAGATAGATTTTTTTACGTATAGAAATCTCTATTATCAGAACTGTGCACACCAGAACACACCCTGGTTCCATATATTAGCCTGCGGAGACTTCATCATATATTAGGCTGCAGCAAAAAAATGTGTTTATATAGCCATCTTGAAAATTGTCAGACAATATATCACTCGAAGGCTGTCATATAAAGTAAAACATTAAGAAGAATATTTATGGGGTTTTTGTGCTGTCCCAGCATTACAACTCCAATAAATCATTCTGCAGCATGTACCCCTCTTTCCCCTCTGCCTTTGTAAAAGTTGGGCAGACTAATAGTTGGTTGGAAGTTGGAAAGTCACAAGCCTGATAGAATGCTGACTTGGAGAGTGGTGATTAAACTGCCATCCTGCAGGATGTTAGTCCCCAAACTGTGAGTGTCCAAAAGCACATTTCCCCTGTATACACTCTACATACTCCTGGCATGAAATTAAAACTAGTTTGCTATGGGAAAATGACTGCATAATATTAAAAGCATTCCAACTCTCAAACAGCACTAGAAAACTGCAAATTAAAAAGATACCAAGTGGTACCTGTCATTTTGACAATGTACTGACACCGAGCAGTTAGAGATATCACACTAGCAGTCTGGATTTAGGAAGTGCTATTAAGTAAGTAAAGAGTTTATCTTAAAGCAGCTGTGAAGCTTTCCTCCCCATTCTGATGCTTTCTAGGTCTGTGTTGATTCCTGTGTCAGGCTCCATGCTGCTCTTGGTGAGTGGTAAGAAGTCTAAGCAAAAGTCAGCAGCTTTCATTCTGACAGACACCACATGTAAGGGGGAAATGAAATATTGAATAATATTTCCAGGTGCAGTTTCTAACGTTCCATTCATATGGGCAACATTGTTGACATAGCATTTGAAAGTACCTTTTTTATTTTTTAATTTAAGCTTTGGATATATTGTGAGGTTGCTGCTGGGTACTCAGCCAGAGATGCTCGTGTATTCACAACTTAGAAGGAAAAGAAAAAGCAGTGGACGTGGGTTTTGAGTACCATTAATATTCAGTCCAGAGCTTTCACAGTGGGGACCCCTGGACGACATGACAGGCGGATGTGCAGGGCAGCTACAAATCCAGGAAGGGAGGGTGCTGCCCAGGTCCCCATCTTCATTTGTATTTCATCTCTGTACATAAATCCTTTAAAAAGAGAAAATGATAAGTACCTCTAGTCTTTTATTTCCTTATTCTTTTTCCATGTGTAGCTGTTCACTTATACAGAGATGAGAATGAATGTCCTTCTCCTGTTTGAAAATCTCATATCTTCTCATCAAGTTTGCTTGGATAGCACGTACAAAAATGCAAAATGTCACCACAAGAATAAAAGGAAGAAATTAGCATCATGTGTAAAATATAGCTAAATGTGACATAAATATCCATCCCTTATATTTTACTCTGTTGTTTAAGGAAGACACACATAAATAAACAGTATTTTTCTGTAATGTTGTGAATGAACATGAAATCCAAGCCACAGATTTGTAATGAGGACATATCATAACTAATCTGTAATGCAGTGTAGTGAGCATGGTCCCTACTGCCATGATCCCATATGAAAATTCTGTATATATTTCTAATTGCTGGTTAATATGCTTACTTCCTCAATTAAAACACATTCCTGGAATCTCCAAATTTCCCCTGAAAAAGATTTGCTTCTTTTTTAAAAAGTGTCATGTATTTCAAACCTAATTCCTTAGATCACATTGTGAATTTAGGTAATTGAATATTAATATCAAATTTATCGACATTTACCTTAAAAAACAAATTGGCGCGACAGAATTTGCATGTGCAACGTAAAACTGTTCAAATAATCTGAGTTTACGTGCATTTACTTAATTGAGGGCCTCCCAACCCAAGGGTCAGATTTGTGATCTCAGATAATTTCTTTCATTTTTTTCTGAGTTTGTGTGTTTGTAAAATAAAACTCTGATAACAAGTATTGCTACTCCTAAATTATTATAGAAGATTGTAAAGAATCTGACTAAATTATTGTGTCACAGTATTACCCTCACAGACTCTCTTCCTAATGTGTGAAGTTCTTGAAGGCAAAGACCATGCTATATATTACCTGCACCTAGTATAGTGATTGGTATATCATTTAATAAGTGATACAGATTACTGAATTATCTTGGCTTTGGAGTCATATAGACCTAAGATCAAAAATGAGTATGCCGGCTTCACAGGTGAATTCTATCAAACATTTAGAGAAGAACTAACACCTATCCTTCTCAAACTCTTCCAAAATATAGCAGAGGGAGGAACACTCCCAAACTCATTCTACGAGGCCGACATCACCTTGATACCAAAACCAGGCAAGGATGTCACAAAGAAAGAAAACTACAGGCCAATATCACTGGTGAACATAGATGCAAAAATCCTCAACAAAATACTAGCAAACAGAATCCAACAGCACATTAAAAGGATCATACACCATGATCAAGTGGGTTTTATTCCAGGAATTCAAGGATTCTTCAATATACGCAAATCAATCAATGTGATACACCATATTAACAAGTTGAAGGAGAAAAACCATATGATCATCTCAATAGATGCAGAGAAAGCTTTCGACAAAATTGAACACCCATTTATGATAAAAACCCTGCAGAAAGTAGGCATAGAGGGATCTTTCCTCAACATAATAAAGGCCATATATGACAAACCCACAGCCAACATTGTCCTCAATGGTGAAAAACTGAAACCATTTCCACTAAGATCAGGAACAAGACAAGGCTGCCCACTCTCACCACTCTTATTCAACATAGTTTTGGAAGTTTTAGCCACAGCAATCAGAGAAGAAAAGGAAATAAAAGGAATCCAAATTGGAAAAGAAGAAGTAAAGCTGTCACTGTTTGCAGATGACATGATACTATACATAGAGAATCCTAAAGATGCTACCGAAAAACTACTAGAGCTAATCAATGAATTTGGTAAAGTAGCAGGATACAAAATTAATGTACAGAAATCTCTGGCATTCCTGTACACTAATGATGAAAAATCTGAAAATGAAATCAAGAAAACACTCCCATTTACCATCGCAACAAAAAGAATAAAATATCTAGGAATAAACCTACCTAAGGAGACAAAAGACCTGTATGCAGAAAATTATAAGACACTGATGAAAGAAATTAAAGATGATACAAACAGATGGAGAGATACACCATGCTCCTGGATTGGAAGAATCAATATTGTGAAAATGACTCTACTACCCAAAGCAATCTACAGATTCAATGCAATCCCTATCAAACTACCACTGGCATTTTTCACAGAACTAGAACAAAAAATTTCAAAATTTGTTTGGAAAAACAAAAGGCCCCGAATAGCCAAAGCAATCTTGAGAACGAAAAACGGAGCTGGAGAAATCAGGCTCCCTGACTTCAGACTATACTACAAAGCTACAGTAATTAAGACAGTGTGGTACTGGCATAAAAACAGAAAGATAGATCAGTGGATCAGGATAGAAAGCCCAGAGATAAACCCACACACATTTGGCCAACTTATCTTTGATAAAGGAGGCAGGAATGTACAGTGGAGAAAGGACAGCCTCTTCAATAAGTGGTGCTGGGAAAACTGGACAGGGACATGTAAAAGCTTGAGATTAGATCATTCCCTAACACCATACACAAAAATAAGCTCAAAATGGATTAAAGAGTTAAATGTAAGGCCAGAAACTATCAAACTCTTAGAGGAAAACATAGGTAGAACACTCTATGACATAAATCACAGCAAGATCCTTTTGGACCCACCTCCTAGAGAAATGGAAATAAAAACAAAGATAAACAAATGGGACCTAATGAAACTTCAAAGCTTTTGCACAGCAAAGGAAACCATAAACAAGACCAAAAGACAACCCTCAGAATGGGAGAAAATATTTGCAAATGAAGCAACTGACAAAGGATTAATCTCCAAAATTTATAAACAGCTCATGCAGCTCAATAGCAAAAAAACAAACAACCCAATCCAAAAATGGGCAGAAGACTTCAATAGGCATTTCTCCAAAGAAGATATACAGACTGCCAACAAACACATGAAAGAATGCTCAACATCATTAATCATTAGAGAAATGCAAATCAAAACTACAATGAGATATCATCTCACACCAGTCAGAATGGCCATCATCAAGAAATCTAGAAACAATAAATGCTGGAGAGGGTGTGGAGAAAAGGGAACACTCTTGCACTGCTGGTGGGAATGTGAATTGGTACAGCCACTATGGAGAACAGTATGGAGGTTCCTTAAAAAACTAAAAATAGAACTACCATATGACCCAGCAATCCCACTACTAGGTATATACCCTGAGAAAACCATGATTCAAAAAGAGACATGTACCAAAATGTTCATTGCAGCTCTATTCACAATAGCCGGAGCTGGAACAACCTAAGTGTCCATCATCGGATGAATGGATAAAGATGTGGCACATATATACAATGGAGTATTACTCAGCCATAGAAAGAAACGAAACTGAGCTATTTGTAATGAGGTGGATAGACCTAGAGTCTGTCATACAGAGTGAAGTTAGTCAGAAAGAGAAAGACAAATACCGTATGCTAACACATATATACGGAATTAAAAAAAAAATGTCATGAAGAACCTAGGGGCAAAACGGGAATAAAGACATAGACCTACTTGAGAATGGACTTGAGGATATGGGGAGGGGGAAGGGTAAGCTGTGACAAAGCGAAAGAGAGGCATGGACATATATACACTACCAAACGTAAGGTAGATAGATAGTGGGAAGCAGCCGCAGAGCACAGGGAGATCAGCTCGGTGCTTTGTGACCGCCTGGAGGGGTGAGATGGGGAGGGTGGGAGGGAGGGAGATGCATGAAGGAAGGGATGTGGGAACAGATGTATATGTATGACTGATTCACTTTGTTATAAAGCAGAAACTAATAAAAAAAAAATGAGTATGCCAGGGCTTCCCTGGTGACGTAGTGGTTGGGAGTCCGCCTGCTGATGCAGGGGACACGGGTTCATGCCCCGGTCCGGGAAGATCCTGCATGCCGCAGAGTGGCTGGGCCCATGAACTATGGCCGCTGAGCCTGCGCATCTGGAGCCTGTGCTCTGCAATGGGAGAGGCCACAACAGTAAGAGGCCCACATACCGCAAAAAAAAAAAAAAAAAAAAAAATGGGTATGACATGTGTGGTCTGTGACCTTAAGCAAGTTCAACTTCATTGTGCTTTGGTTTTAACATCTGAAAAAAATGAGGAAGAAAAGAGCTACTTATAAGGTAATTTTGAAATTTACAAAAAAAATAACTTACATTAAAAGAGCTGGTTCAAAACATGTAACTTCTTTCTCTCCTTCCTACCCTCTAGATCAATATGGTAGGAATTGGAATTTAAGTCTTAAGTAAGAGAAACTTGCTAATACATGACTCTCCAATCTTGCCAGCAAACAGCCTTTCTTTCCTTTGATGTAGAGGTATAAAGAGAATTTGCCTGGCATCAGGAAAAATGAGTAGGTAGAGGGGAAAGGAAAGAAAGAAGGAAGAATGTTGACTTGACCTTTGGAAATTCAATGGATTGTGGGAGATGCTTGCTTTAGTGCTGATGATAAGTGCTGTGGATGTCAGAAAAAGCTGTGAAGCAGGTGATATGTATCCCTGCACTACTTTGCCTCTTCATGTGGAATCATTTTTTTTTATTGAGGTATAATAGACACAACTTTATGTTAGTTTCAAGTGTACAATGTAATAATTTGATATTTGTATATGTTGCAAAATGCTCACCACAATAAGTCCAGTAACATCCATCACCATACAGAGTTACATTTTTTTTTTCCTCATGCTTGAATCTTGACAGTGGTTTGTGGAACTGTTTTGGGTCTAGCTGTTTGGGCCTTTGAGAGACTAAAAACCCTAAAGAGGGTACTCTTTATCATCCAAAATAAAAACAGCTTTGTTCACTCTTTCTGGTCATTAAAGCAATCCCTACACATATTATACTAATATAGATTAACTATAGGAAAAAAATAAAAGATAAAATCATCTCTTATATGATGTCTCTACCTATCCAGAGACATCCACTCTTAACATTTTGAATTATGTGTAGTTTCAACGTTTTTCTTTACTAACATAGAAGAAAACTGGATTATATAACATATTTTACTCTCCCCTTTTTCAGTAAATATATTATGGAGAGATTTCTATGTCAACAAAGATAGACCTACATCATCACTTATAATGGCTGCATAGATTTCTGTTGTGTGTTAATATCATTATTTGTTCAATCACCTCCTTATTAATGAGCATTTTGGTTACTTTAAGTTTTATGTTCTTGTAAACAACACTCATGAACTCTCTTAAAAATACAACTTTAATATTAATCTGATTATATTCTGGTATATAATTTTGAATTATATTCTTCATTGAATTGTTGGGTCTAAGAGAGCACATATTTAGAATTATGATTCATTTTTCCAGACTGCCTGATGTTTGAACCATTTTTCCTTTCCACTAGGGGAATGCTTAATGGATCAGGCGCTAATATATATATACACAGTGTTAATGAAACACCCTTTGGTGTTTGTAAAATGCTTTCACATTCATTGAACATTTGGCCCTTCTAACTATCCTGTGAGGTAGGCAAGGCAGCTATAATGTACATTGAGTAAACTGAGGAACTCCAAGATGTGTGCTTCCTTGATTGTCCAACAACTGCAGCTTCAGTTTGCCTTTCATTACCATCTCTTCATGGAGGTAGGATGAGAGTTTAGTATATTTATAGTTCAGATCTATTATTAAAAAAATCTGTGAGATTTGTTACAAGAAGCTAGCTGGTGCCAATTGGCCTTTCATTTGCATATCATTTGCATCTAGTTTGGTGGACATCATTGTGTACAAAAGTCCTTAGTCCTTATTATCAAAAAGCACCATTTGGAGTAAAATTAACACTCACACCTCTAAGGCCAGCACTGTGGAGATACTTTATTACGGAGAAAGAGGAGAGGAACTATCCAATGCCACCTTGCCTCTGAGGCCCACCTTCCCCACAGATTTTCTTACTATTATTGCTGCCATTTCAAAAATGCCCATGCAACTTGATTTCTCTTTTAATATCTTTGTCATAGCCTGGATAAATAACCCTTCATTTAATGTCTATACCACAGCTGAGGCAAGTCTGGAATAATGAAGCAACACACTATTAAAGGAAAATCAACAGAGTTCATGTCTCATTATTGTTGTGCTTTTATAGACATTTGAGAATCTAACATAAATCATGGATTCTCTTACTGATTAAACTACACATAAACACTCATGTAAAAAGTTTGTATATAAATAAAATGCATGGATCTCTAGAGTCCATACGTGAACCACAAATAATAATCTTAGAATATCTGCTGGAGATAATGTGATTGAAAAACCATATGTTACTTTCTTGGATTACTGCTTATTTCTTCCAAAATAATTTGTTCTTTCTTGAGTCTTTTCTTCGTCTTAATAGCCAGCACCCAACACTACATTCCTATACACCTAGACTCTCTAAAGTATAGATCAGGACAGGCCAACATGTATTATTAACAAATTCAGGCCCCATTCCCAACACTTGATAGTTTCTTCCCTGACCTCACCTATCAGTCAACGCCCTGGTTCTACACAGACATCAGAAGAATAGCCATGTTTCTATATAATACAGCCATCATGACACACATACAACAAAAAGAGACAAACCCATAGACAGCTTAGGTGGGGAAGACCTGCCAGCCCTACTCTTATCTTTAGTTTCCCTCAACCTCTTTTTAGTGTTTGATGTTGTTTCCTTTTTTTTCACTGAAAGAAAGAATTTAAAGTTCTATATTATTTTGTGTACTAAGGGATTCGATGACTTGAAAAACTCTTTCTCTGTGTATCTTAAACAGTTGCTAGGAGACACTAGCTAAACAACTATGAATCAATAAACCTGTGATCTTACGTTCCTTGGAAGTAGAGGGATAGTGTGTCCTTGTGCAGCAGAGAATATACTAGAGAGAGCTGGGCAAACTACTCAGAGACAAGATCTCCTAGTTCTTAGCAGAGGCTGAGAGAGAACAGAATAACAAAGATGATTTTCTGAAGCAGGAACTTCTGAGATGAGATAGAGAACTGGGGTTTGATGCAGAACTTAAGGTGAGAGTCGGTATTAAAAAAGAAATTGCTTTCTGTAAAGCCATGTAAATGTTTCACAAGAGGGGATGAGTGAGGCTGTTGGTTTAGAACATCTTAACAAGATGCTTTTCAGTCTAAACTGTGGTGCTGTGAAGGAAGGAATGCCTCTGTCTCATTTGGTAATTTAGTGGAGCCGCTTTCCTCAGTTTCCCTATTTGAAGTCCAATGAAAGTTTATTCATTTCCACCCCTCAAAAAATAAACCAGTTGTTTTCTGGGGCTTGGAGTATGGGTTCCCTTTTTATTGCCCCATAGTTTAGGGCTAAGCTCAAGGAGGTTTTTACCTCCGTTGTGTGATTTAGGAGCAATAAAACGACTAAACTGCCCCTCATTCTTTTGTGCTCACTCTTTCTGTCTTTGCCTGAATTTCCTCAATCATAGATTCATTTCCTTGCCTACTAAAAAACTGACATGTTAAGCACATGCCATTTGCAAGGAGGGAAGGAAAGAAGGGAGGGAGGGAGGGAGGGAATATGGACCCAGATAAAAGGTCATACTTAAGTCTTAAGAACAAATACCTTAGAGGAATGAGTTGCTACAGTCTGTGCAGAGGCCTTGGCAAGATGAATGTTCAGATGAAGGTTAAGACCCTGAGAGGGGAAATAGGTTACTTACTTCAGCAGTTTTGCCAGAGGTCTATCAGGCCAGACCTCTAAGGATCATACGAAGTCTGAGAGGCCAAAAAGGGAATTAAGATATCCAACCTGCGAGGCCAGATTGGGCTGGTCACTGAACTCCAGTACAGAATGAGTGTTCTGTAGCTCTGGTCTCCAAAGACACATTCCACCCCAGTGACCCCTAGTTACCAATGTTTTTAACTCTATGATTTCTCAGTAGTTCAAGCTCTTGACTAGCATCTTTTCTGAAACTATACCATGGAAAACCCCATTGCCATACAAATAGTAATGACCAGAGCATTTTTCACAGTTGTCTTAATACAAAGGGTGACTGCTTTGTCTTTCTTGCACTTTCAGTGACAGTTTCATAAAAGCCTGCCTGGGCTTGCTGATTTGCAATGACCTCAGCACCCGGACTTATTTGACCCTCAGCCCCAGGAAATCTCCATATTGCTCTGCAGCATTGGGTAGCAGAGAATAGTGTTAAGAGTTGTAACCTTGGGACGGAGCTGGATTTTAGCTGTGATGATGCACTGTCTAACGTTTTAGCTTTGGCAGCTCACTTCCCCCATCTGAGACTGAGTTTCTCCATTTGTACAAGGAGCATTGATTCATTTTTATTAAGCCGTAGCTTGCTAAGGACCTACTGGCACTGGGTACTGTGAATTTAGATAATCCTGAACTCCCTTTCTGTTCTATAATCCTCAGGCTTTGTTTTATAGTCCAGGGCAGGGTTCATCTCTGAGTTCAGTTTGCTGCTACTGATCCTGATATGGTCTCTGTATCCAGTCAAAATGTTCCTTATTTCACAATGAGTATTAGAGACGCTATATCCAACCCTCTCAAAATCCAGTCTCTCAAACACTGGATTTTTGCTGATTTCCAGTCCCCCCATGATCATTAATACTGTGCCCCGACCTCCTAGCTCCTGCTTGTTAGCTGCTATTGGAAAATTTTTTCTTGCTTTTTTTTCTTTTTTTCCTGCTTAAAAACAAAAACAAAACAAAAAACAGTTTGGCCTTTGGCCCAGCGTTCTTGAGATTAGCATCCAGCATTCCCTGTAGGTTGATCAGCATCTTGATCCCTGAATGGCCATCATTCCTATAACCCACCCAGCCTGACTTCCATGCTACAGAGAGGCTCTGCTGGGCACTCTCGATGCTGGCTTTCTCTCAACAGAATGATTCTGCCACATTCTAATCCTCGTTCTGACAGACCTCTGATTAAATACACCAACCAAAGAATAGAAAATGCTTATGGCAAATCATCAGGCAAATTCACCATACTTGGGTTGGTTTGTTTTTGCTGCTTATCTAAATAGAAACGCCAAACCACAAGCACCGCCTGTTCTGCCTGGTCGCAAACCAAAAGGGAGCAGAATACCACATGTCTGTTGTCACATCATCCCCTTTTCTCTATTTTCTTTTACTTTTGATTCTGTGTCAAATATCTGTCTGTGCATAGCCTTCTCGCCTCCTAAGCATTGCCTCTCTTTGGAGCTTTGGTTTTAGAAACATGCACACATATATATGCAATTAAATGCAGGCTTTGACTTTTCGCCTGGGAAACTGGAAGGATAAGGCGAGCTAAGCTTTTAATTACAAGTACCCATTCTGGGAGGCAGGGATTCTGAGCTTCCAACAGCTACTGCTGCTCAGCCTAATCCCATCTTTCAGGGAAGAAAAAGAAAAAGCCCACATGTATCTATGTACAAAAATGTTGACTTAATATATTCAATACATTTTTTATATTTACTAAAGTAAACTCTGCTTGAAAACCAAAGGGGGAAAAATACTGTTGTTGTTAAGGTGAAAGCTTAATGTACCTATTATTTCTTGATAGATTATGGCATTGTCCTATTTCTTTTTTGTTTAAGGTCATCTCATGATATACAGAAATACTAGTATTTTGTACTTCTATAACTGCTTTCATCCAAAGTCCCATATCTCTTTGCAAATACAAATTACTGTGATCTAATGTCATTGGAAAGTATGCTCCAAAGAGGTTAAACACTTTAAATCCCGATTTACAAATTGAAAACTAGAATGTGGAAAAGCTAAGCTGCATTTGGGGATTTAAATAGGGTTTTGGTTGAAACAACTAGAAATGACAGCTGTCAACCCAATCCCTTAGTCCTTGAACTCATTTTGATATCCTTTACTTCTTGAATTATTATACGTGTAGGAAGACAGGTTACCATTGTGAAGTCAGACACTGAAGATCTCTTTTCCTCCAAATAATAAACAATACCTAAAAATATCCTGGTAGAGTGGTAGCATCTTTCCAGGTCAAACTTTAAAATATTTCTTTCTTATGGAAGTCGTTTTTTTCAAACCAGGGATTGTAAATAGTGAAGTTATTCCTTCCTTCTTTAGCAATTTGTAGATGTCTACCACTTTGATTCAGTTTTGTAAGTTTTTTTTAAAAAAATAGAGATACACACATATAAGTATAAACGTGTATGTGTATAGGCATGTATGTGCACATGTAAATGTCCTATGTATGTACACATATATATCATATAAAAATATACATATGCACAAAATAAGGCAAAAATGACTCCCATTTAACAATCTTGCTGTGAGGAACAAAGAGATGAGAGTCTCATATGTATTATATGAATATGTGTCAATATACTTCTAGCCTCCTATTTCTAAAGACTTGTCTAGATTTAGAGTTTTGGTGAAGCAGGAGGACATAACATTTATACACATGAGCTAATAGTCTCACTTCATCTCAGTATTATCTTATTATATTCTCCTCTCAAAAACTATTGAGCAAGAGGTGTTTCAGAGGTGTTTCATTGTAAGGAGGTACACGTAGATCAGAAACGGTGTCTAAAGAATGAGGCTGATCTTAAAATAGGTAATAGGTGGCCGGAATTTTATTAGGACTTTTTTAGGTAAGATGTAAATAGATGTGACTTTAGGAAATATCAGAGTAGAGACTTGGAGAGTGAGAGTAAGAATATAAAACATGTCTATTGATAGAGAAATTAGAAGACTGCCATTGGCACAATTTAATTTTTACTGGGGTTGCAAAGAAACCTTGCCAGTGCAACAGTCAAGTGTTGTCTCCTTTCCTCTTGAGCTGTATCCTAGAGCATTAGATCCTTTGAGTCTGAATTCAAGGGACATGTTTTCCTACCTGGATGTGAATAAAACAGTATTTTTAGATGACTCTTTTGGAAGTGGCTGGCATTAAGTACAAGAAAAGATATTGGTTGTTGAATGGATGAGAGGCCAATAAAACATTTCATTTAGCTGTCAGAATACTCTTCGTGCTTGTCAAATAATTGAAGCAATTTATTTCCTGTTCACAAACATCCATTTATTAGAATTCATTTTTAAGTTCTCCCAAGCATCCGTCCAGCATAAAGTGATGATTGTACCTCTCTACCAACAATTTTCCCTCAAAATTTACTTTTGATTAAAGGATGATCTTGGATTTTATGGTCTCATATTCTACACGAGGAATGCCCTTCTCTAAACTGAACTGATTCCTGCCCAGTCCAACATTAGAAAAATTGTTATAGGTTTTCTACAATTCTACACTAGGTTTTGTCACTGTTTGCAGGCATAAATGTCCCCCAACCTGGAGCCTGAGGACTCCAGGGTTCAGGTTTCCTAGATTCTGTCTGATAATTGGATGATCTGGACATAGGCTTTTTGTTTTGTTTTGTTTTGTTTTTTTGCGGTACGTGGGCCTCTCACTGTTGTGGCCTCTCCCGTTGCGGAGCACAGGCTCCGGACGCGCAGGCTCAGCGGCCATGGTTCACGGGCCCAGCCCCTCCGCGGCATGTGAGATCTTCCCAGACTGGGACACGAACCCGTGTCCCCTGCATCGGCAGGAGGACTCTCAACCACTGCACCACCAGGGAAGCCCTGGACATAGGTTTTGTGTGAGGATTAATGTGAGTTCGAGTTTTGTATGGCTGATGTCTATATTTATATGTTCACATCTCTATATATTTATCTTTATTATATGAGTTAATAAATGTACAGCACATAAAAGAGATCCTGGCCCATTGTAACTGTTTAATAACTTTTAGTCGTTGCTGCTTTTGTTGTTATTGTCACATACATTTGTTGTTTTGTTGTACTTGTTACATAACATAATAACCTTCCCAGGAAGTGTGGTTTGAAGGGAGCCTGCATGATTAGCAACTCTTAGATTAGAGCATCACACACCAACAGACATCCTGACTAACTTTCCCCCGGACAGCAGTGCTTCATCTCACTTAAGGACTGGCATCTTCTACTCTAGAAGGTTTGTCCATGATTGACAGCTCTATATCTGATGCTGTCTCCTGGAAAGGAGCTACAGGCTATTCAGAATGTGAGCCAATATGTATAACCCTCTACTGATCTTTGAACAAGCACTCTCAGTGCTTAGAGGATGAGTTTTTAATCTGGCCAGGTATTAGCAGGATTCAGAGGGTAGGCTACTAGAAGACATCCCGGTGATACTCACCTGGGGCTTTTCCTTTGACTTACTAAGGCCCAAGCTGACCCTGGAGACTCTGATACTGTCCCAAAGCAGCAGGCCCACATGAAAGCAGGCCCATATCTCAAGGTAACCACCGTTCTGATTAGTGTATAGAGAAAGTGAAATTACATCTGGTTCGGAACTAAGCTTTGTACCAGAATGAACTGTGAGTCACACTCCATAAGCCCAGGGTTGTTATCTATTATCACACAGGCAATAACCTCTCCATCATGTCACTGCCTATGCAGCATCTTCTCTAATTTTTCTCTTCACTGCAGTTCATCTCTCCAGTCTCCAGGCTAGGCAGTTTATCCTACCTGCTACCATCATCATCTCTCCGAAGAGTGTGTATTATTAACAATGAAATTACCTTTGCCAAATTCGTTAAATCTCCACAAATTAATAGCATTGCATGGCTGTTTAGATCACAGACTTTGGAATCAGTTTGACATGGCTTTATGTCCTTCTCTAACTTGCTGGTTGGTTGACCTAGGGAAGATTATTTAACCTCTCTGAGTCTTCCTTTCATTGCCCATAAAACGGTTATATTAACAATTACTACTTTATGGGGTTTCTGTGAGCACTAAAAACAATTGTATATGTAAAGTGCTTGGCACACAGTTTGATTAAATGTGATGAACACACAAAATACTGAAACTATATTTTAGCATGGATGAACGCTCAATATATCTTAGCTATTACTAAGATTTGCTTCTTAGCCTTTTCTTCTTCCCTCAGGTCCTTCTTCAACCTCTCCTTCCCTTTTCTAGGTTCTTTGGGATAAAAAAAAAAATAGAGTAATGGATCATCTCTGTCCTCCAGCTGTGGGGTGTGGGAAGGCATCAGGGGTAGGAATAAAAGTATAAGCAAATTATTATGGGAATTCTGAGTAGGGAGAAATTGATTCTCCCTAGGGAGGGGGGTGTCAAAGAGGACTTCACAGAGCAGGTAACATTTGAGCTGACTCTTGAATGACTCAAACTGATTGCTTAATGGTAAAGAATCAAGGAAGAAGAGAAAGACAGGAAATGTGATCACAGTCAAATACAATTGACCTGCTATCACCTGTCCAGGAAGTAAGTGTTAGGTCAGCGAAACAGCAACTGTGGGCTGAGACTCTGGATGTAAGAGAAGCATCAGTTCAGAATAACTGGGTTAAAAATTCATTTACTGTTTCTTGATTCTGAAAGAGACCTAAAAGTGAGGAAGCAGAAGGCTAGCAGTTAAATTCTTGTTTTTGTTGTTGTTTAAAGGCATTTATAAAATCTGCAATGAAATATAGATTTTTTTTCTCTCAAGAAGCACATTTTTCTGAGTCAGAGATAAGGTGCTTTGCAGTCTTACTTTGGAGGCACCTGCCTCCACCATACAAACAAATCTATTCACATCTGATACATTTGTTGAATCATAAATAACAATGAAAGTATAAACATTTCTCTTTCTGAATATTAATCATGACTAACCAAAAGTCATTTTGGGTTTTTTAAAACGTAAGAAAAAATTCCTTCTTGACAATTAAGTTGCTTGCGCTTACACACATATCATTTCAAAGAGCGTTACAAGAGCCAGAGCAGTTGGTGTGAGACTTAGAGGAGAGACTAGCAGGACTCCATTCCAGAAAAATTGTTATGGTGATCACCTGTCACCTTGTCATTATATATAAATCCTATTGGTTTTCTTGCCTCAGTTTCAGCTCGGACTTAACTCATACTTGAGAAATCACTCTTTACCTTTTCCTCTTCTAGAACTCACTTTATTCATCTGACTGGCTGCCACTTTACCCTGACTATCCTATTACCCACCTTTAGGCTTTCTTTCATTTTCTTCCCTAAAGCCAAAAATTTTATATATATATGTGTGTGTGTGTGTGTGTGTGTGTGTGTATATATATATATATACACACACACACACACACACATATGTATATATACATATATAGGTTATATATAGGTTATATACATATATGTGCATATGTATATATGTATATATAACGTATGTGTTATATATACATATATACATATATATGTATATATACATATACACACACACACATATATATATATATGTATACATACACATCTAGAGCATATATGCTGCTGTATTGAACTGAACGCTTCATATGATGCAAAGCATAAGCAAGGTACTCAGGCCAGAATGAGTAAAACGTCATTAGATCACTCTTAAACATGTGTTGATAGAATATTTAGAAATGTTATAATCAGTCATGCCAAAATCCATCCTCCCCAAAATGTGTACTTGGATCTTGAAATAAAACTCTAACCTAGATATTGTCTTAGAAGACAGATGTTGTCCTTTTCCTTTTTCAATATTTTCTTGTTCCATCCTGTTTATATCTTTTTGAAAAAATATCTATTTTGCCATATAGTCAGGCCTCCAAATCCACGGGTTTTGCTTTCATGATTCAAGCAGTTGGGGATAGAAAAAATTTGGAAAAAAATTCCAGAAAGTTCCAAAAAGCAAAACTATTTACATAGCATTTACATTTTATTTATAACTATTTATATAGCATTTACACTGTATTAGGTATTATAAGTAATCCAGAGATTATTTGAAGTATATGGGAGGATGACTATAGTGATAGTGATGACTATCACTATATAAAATGACTCCACCATTTTATATAAGGGACTTAAGCAACCATGGATTTTGGTTTCTATAGGGGTTCTGGAACTGATCCCCCATGGTTACCAAAGGAGGACTGTACTCTCAAAATGATTTTTATTTTTTTGCTATCACTTGCTAGTTCCTCTCCCATGTGACTATATGACTTACCTGCCCCTACCCCACATCTACACACTCATTTCTTAATGGAACTTTGACCCTTAAAATAGCTCTATGAAAAAAAAAATCTCCATATTCAGCCCCAAGATGAGTGTTGGACATATAATGAGATCTCAATGTCAATTGAATGAATGAATGAATGAATGAAAATTAAAAGCCAGGAATGCTGGGACCTATGACAAAGTAGAATTATAATAGATTCTCGTATTATGTCCTTTATATATAATTTTATAATATATATATCAATATGTTTATATATTTTTTTTTGAGGGGGAGTGTGTGTCTGTGAAGAAAAAGCAGAAAGTATTTTGACTAATTCATTAGTAAGTTTGCCAGTACAAACCTAGGAACAAACTCACAATTTCTGGTTAAATGGTTAACCTTCTAATGACCACTGAGTCTACTTTCAAATGGTTATAGAATACAGCTTTATATTTGAAACACAATTACCACTGCCTTCATTACTCTTTTAAGAAATGTATCCCTTTGAGATGTTCTACCAGCTCTCTAGGTAGCCTCTTTGAGAAAGATCACATTCTTTTCTAAAGTTCTGCAAGAAAAAGTTTCCCTCACTAGTTTGCCACAGATAGCTATAGTTCCACCTTTCAGTTAAGGAATTATCTCCTGATCAGAGTAGTCAGAGGAGTGGCATTAGCTTCCATTATCAGGTCTTAAGAGCTTAGCCTGCATCTATTCATCATAACCTGGGATATCCTTCCTGCTAAAGGAGACAGCAGACATAAACTTGAGTGGGTTGACCTGTGAAAAGATAGATTAGGAGTTATGTATTTAACTACAAGTGGACCAGCATATTAGACTTGAAGGCAGGCCTGGATGTGGAAATGCAAACTCAGAGTTGTTTAGAAAAGGGGATGGATGGATTTGGTGACCTGAAGAGTGAAGAAGGCATGAAAATTGTGGTTCAAACAGAAAGGGGGACCTATGAAGATACCCATTTTCCTAGGGCTGAACAAAAACACTTTGGTAAAGTGAATTACACTTGAACTGTACATATTAATAAGATAAATATGTCTTCACCTGCAAATGATAGCTTGTTGAAAATGAATAATATCTTCTAGGCAGTAATTTCTACTGCTTTACTATTAAGACAGCATTCCTGAGTAAGGATGATTTGTATCCTGACAGGATCATCTGTCCTTTCTGTCTCTGAGAATATACATAGCACTCTTTACAATGATAGAGTCAAATAGAGCAGGAGTGACTTCTGAGATCTTTGAGTTCTCTGCTCATATTTACTGCTTCCCTAATTGGAATAAAATGTGCACTTTTTTTTTCAAGTCAGGTGATTTTTCTTAATATTTTCTACCCACCTGAAATAAAGAAGCTTTTAAAACTCTGTTAGAAAGGAAATTTTTACTCTGTTATGAAACTTTTGCCATAATCTAGATGTCAAATGACAGGTATTTATTGATCATCTAGTATATGCCTGGGCATTGGCTAAACCACAAGATTTTGTAACCTGCCAGCCTTAAGTAGACCAAACGTGAAGACCAGAGAATAGTCTGTTTATCTTGTACTACTTAATTATAGGATAACCATGGAAGAGAAAAACTCTAATAAGTAATTCCTCTTTAAAGTACAAATAATGGCCCTTTGTAATGGTGTTATAATTCTTATATGTGGGTTGCTTATACTGTCTGGTTCTGTAATCCTATTCCACTTTTGCCTTAGGGTTGCATTATCTTTTTCAGTGTCCTGATGTTACACACTGCTTTCAACACAATTATTGCCCTGACTTTTCATGACTCCTCCTCTCTCCTTAGCCACCCTGTGCCCTGCACTCAGAGAGTGCAGGGGACACCCATGCCCAACACATGTTTTTTTCTCCTTGTGCTCTTTTAGGTCTTTCCATTAGCCTTGGGCTAATGTCCCCAGGCTCTATCATTTGACAAATGACATCTAAACTCAAAGCCAAGAAGTCAGTAAGGTTAGAGTTCCTATTTCACATCTTCCTCTATTCCTTTTTCTTCTGATTGGGCTATACTTTTTTTTTCCATTTATTCTAAATTAAACTTATTTTCAAGCATGGATTTTGCAAGAATTCCTCACTTCCTAAATCTACCATTTCCCAAATTCTTAAGCCAAGTGTTACTTGTCAGTTCATTGATTCTGGCTTGAGAGTAGAGAAGAAGAAAAGCTACCCGCCAGATAACTTACTTTTTCTACGCTCTCACTTTGTGAAAAAAGACATGTCCTGAGCCAGATTTTGTTTTTTTTAAGAGTAGAACTGTTTCTAAGGATAAAAGCTTATAAGGAATCTGAACTTAGAAGAATTATGCCACATCAGAAGGTGCCATCAGTGCATTTTTGAGGAATTTATATGTGCTAGAACTTTCCCTCATCACAATCCACAATGAAAATAATTTGGTATTAAGACCAAATCTATGACTCTAGCTAAAGTAGATTAGTTATTTTGAAAATATCACAACCCCTTAAGTAAACATAGTCTTACCTGCAAGGAAGTTTCATGGCCAGAATCCTATGGATAGCCTTAGATTTATCATTATATTTATCAAATGAGATAATGCAAGTACAGGTTAGAACAGTGCTGGGCACATAGAAAATACTCAGTAAATGTTAGTTTCCCTTCTCATTATTATATTTGTGGCTTCTCTATACCCTCAGCTTCCTCTCTGTCTCTCTTTTATTTTCCCTGTATGTACCTATAGTTAAAATCTACTTAAGTATTCATATTTAAGGTATCATAATTATTTTGCTTTGAAATCTGAGGATATTTAATGACCTGCATGTAGCATATGATATGGCTTTATGAATTTCAAACTTCGAGGTGAGGATCAGTACACTGTGACCTAGATTGCATGATGAAATAGGTAATGGGAAGCGATAAGTCTCACTCATTCAGGTCCTATAATACACAATAATTTCCAGTAACAATTCTGACTTAGAAGCTAGTAGACATTGGCCCTTCCCCTACATGCTTTTGACTTTAGAATCAAGGACAGTCTCAGATAGAACTTATGGTGTATACAACTTGGCAGGTCACTCAGCCTGCCTTCATTTTAGTAAGCTTCCTTCTAATTTTAAACTGTTCAAAACTGTGTTTCAGTGACTACTTCTTGCTTCCTACTGTATCTATGGAGTTTCTAATTCAATCCTTACAACTTCCGGGCTAGCTTTTATTTTTGGTTGTTGAATAAACTAGAAGCATGTGAAAGAATTACTTTTTTCTTTTGCCCTACCCAGGTACGTGGGGAGTTTCTTGCCTTTTGGGAGGTCTGAGGTCTTTTGCCAGCATTCAGTAGGTGTTCTGTAGGAGTTGTTCCACATGTAGATGTATTTCTGATGTATTTGTGGGGAGGAAGGTGATCTCCACATCTTACTCCTCCACCATCTTGAAGGTCTCTAAGAATTACTTTTGTCTCAGTGTTTTCACCGCATTTCTATAAAGTGTTTTCATAATATCCTTCACCTTCTTTCTCAAGTTCCAGTTTCATGTCTTTATCTTCAATATCTATCATCTTCCTAAGAGCCTTTCTTTCAATTGCTATCTTTGCTTTGGTCAATTATTTTGCACATTGTAAAGTAGGGCTGAGGTGAAAGGGACCCACTTCTTGCTAAACTCTTAAAGAAAAAAATGATGGATTAGCTACACTCTAACGGTCATAATTTAATTTAGAGAATTAAAATAATACATAATTATTTAAAAAATAAAGCTCTAAATAGACTTAAATGTACTTTCGATTCAGATCCAAAATGTTTTATATCACTAAAATTAGCATTATTATATTACTATGTTATGAACATGAGTAAAGCTTGGATGAATTAAAAAAAAAAACCCTACATGCTTTACTACCTCTTAATTCATTAGGATACAATTAACAGGTCTTTTAATAACATGGAATAAAATCCCTTGCAAGGCTATGATAAAGTAATGTTTTTCTCCAGCTAGAATAGTTGTAAATATGCATGAATTTAGCTTACTTAAACTTTTACATGGACCACTACCCAACACACAAATTTTTGCCAAACTCTAGCTGCCCTATTATTAATTCCACATTTATGTAGTTACTTATATTTTCATTTATCCATTCTGTTCTTTACTTAAGACTCATTTTCATCATCTGTAAAATGGAGATAATAACAGTGGATTAAATCATAGAACATCTACAAAAATATATGAGATGTTCAGTAAACTTCACTGCTCTACCATATCCTTTCACTAGATTGTAAACTCCTAGTTTCTTCTTTTTAGTCTAGAATAGCACATAACAAAGTCTATGCACAATTTTATTTATTTATTTATTTTTTTATTAGTTTCTGCTTTATAACAAAGTGAATCAGTCATACATATACATCTGTTCCCACATCCCTTCCCTCATGCATCTCCCTCCCTCCCACCCTCCCCATCCCACCCCTCCAGGCGGTCACAAAGCACCGAGTTGATCTCCCTGTGCTCTGCGGCTGCTTCCCACTATCTATCTACCTTACGTTTGGTAGTGTATATATGTCCATGCCTCTCTTTCGCTTTGTCACAGCTTACCCTTCCCCCTCCCCATATCCTCAAGTCCATTCTCAAGTAGGTCTGTGTCTTTATTCCCGTTTTACCCCTAGGTTCTTCATGACTTTTTTTTTTAGATTCCGTATATATGTGTTAGCATACGGTATTTGTCTTTCTCTTTCTGACTAACTTCACTCTGTATGACAGACTCTAGGTCTATCCACCTCATTACAAATAGCTCAGTTTCGTTTCTTTTTATGGCTGGGTAATATTCCATTGTATATATGTGCCACATCTTCTTTATCCATTCATCCACAATATTTTTAATAAACTTATTTTTAGATTTTAATGGAAAAATTGTTCAGATGGTAAAAAGTTCCCATTTACCTTGTATTAAATTTCCAATTTCAGTTCCACTTTACATATAAAGTTGTTTGAGAATTGTTAAACTGTACCCCCATGGGAAGCAACTTTATCGACTTCCAAAGTTACTTATGTCATCACCTTTTCCCCACCCTCTTCAGTAAGGTGGCTTCATACATTTGTGATACAGTTAATTTGTTTTTTGTTTTTTTTCACATTCTTTATTCCTTCTGGGATCCTCGACCCTCATAAATATATATTTTTTAATTTGCATGTATTAAGATTCACATTTTGTGCTTTAAAGTTCTATGAGTTTTCACAAATTCATGGAGTCATATATGCAGTATTACAGTATCATACAGAATAGTTTCAGTACCCTAAAAAAAACCATGCTTCACCTATTTACCTCCCCTCACCCAGACTTAGAATCCCTGTAAACCACTGATCTTTTTATTGTCTCCATAGTTTTGAGTTTTCCAGAATGTCATTTAATTGGAATCATACAGTATGTAACCTTTCAGACAAACTTCTTTTACTTAGCGATATGCATTTAAAATTCATCCATGTATTTTTGTCTCTCGATCACTCATTTCTTTTTATTGCTGAATAATATTCCCTCATATGGCTATACCACAGTTTCTTTATTCACTTATGAAGAAACATCTTGTTGCTTCTAGTTTTGACACAGTCATTATTTTTTATCAAGGAAATAACGGAATATAGGATTGAGTGAGCAAAACAGTATCTTGAGCCTTGAAGATTTAGAACATGGAAATAATCTAAGTCCTTTCATTTGTTTCAACCTCAACTTCTCTGCTGCTGCTTCCTTCCTTGTCAACTTCATGCCTACTTAACTGGGAATTTACTTCCAACTGCTTATCACTGAAGAGTGTAGCTTTTAAAGCAAAAAGAAAATTCTGTGGAATTATTATACATAGCCTAGAATTAATTAGAAATCCAAGAACAAAGAAGGCTGTATTATCATACTCTTTTCCTTGAAGAATATTACAGATAAAGCCCTTTAGACATAAAAGAGAAAAACAAACCAAACATACAGCCGTCAAAAATAATTGCAAAAAGATTATCACTACTATATATATATATATATATTTATTGGGGTATAGTTGCTTTACAATCTTCTGTTAGTTTCTGCTATACAACGAACAGAGTGAATCAGCTATATGTATACATATATCCCCTCCCTCTTGGACCTCCCTTCCCTGCCTCCCCCCATCTAGGTCATCACAGAGCACCAAGTTCCCTGAGCTATACAGCAGGTTCCCACCAGCTGTTTTACACATGGTGGTGTATTTGCAAATGAAGCAACTGACAAAGGATTAATCTCCAAAATATACAAACAGCTCCTGCAGCTCAATATCAAAAAAACAAACAACCCAATAGAAAAATGGGCAGAAGACCTAAATAGACATTTCTCTAAAGAAGATGTATGTATGGCCAAGAGGTACATGAAAAGATGTTCAACATCACTGATTATTAGAAAAATGCAAATCAAAACTATAACCATTATATTTTATTTCAGATGCTATAGTTCTCCATTTCTGGACTTTCATGGACTGGGACTTTAAGGTATGAAAGTTGATAGGTACACAGGAGATAAAGTAACTGGAAATGATAACTATATGTAAGCATTTGTTTTTAATAGCAAGTTGATGGAAAATGCATATGCTATGGGTTTTTTGAAAAAAATTCTCTGTTCAAGGAGGCTCAAAACCTCTCCAGATTGGAATGCTACACCCTTTATATCTTGGAAGCAGAATTTGTATTGGAGAACCATCTCTGAAGCAGAAAAGAAAACACACCATTCTCACTGAAGCATGCCAATTCCAAGGCTGATTCACATTCCAAATTGAGTTGTTTTCCCTTTCTTAGCTTTCCTTTGAATCCGTTTCCAAGCTATAATCTGTAGACAAGTGTTCGCCCACGTACCTGTGGCTAGGGCATTGTGAGACAGCTTTGCCTTTATTCCATATTAAATGTAAAAATTACTTTAATGCAGCACTGAAGTAAAAATGCTGTGGGCACTCCAGAAAATAAAAGCCAGAAATTTCTAACTTAATGGTCCTGCAAAAGAAAAGTAACAGCTTCATTGTGTATCCTATGTATTTCACAATGTACATTTGACATAAAGCTGAAAGATAAATAAGATAAACCATTTTCACCTTACTACTTATGATGAAGGATTAGAAAAATATATGAAGGGCAAGCTGGGGTCTTACCCTTCCCTGTGTTTTGCTCTTGTGTAATTCTCTGGGCAGGGAATTCTTAAGCTGGATTTCTGAGATGAGTGCAGGAGGAGGGCAGAGAAGAAAACCATGCTCAAATGTACAACCTTGTTGAATATGGTCTTTCAGTCATGTAAACTATCAACCCCTTTTGCACTAAAATGGTTCAATATTTTTTTTAATTGTGAAGGGATCTTTCATTTAATCATTAATTATTTACTGAATGCCTACTTTGGCCAGAGAATGCTGATAAATTCTGAAATGATACCAAAATTCTAAGGAGATAGGTCAGATACATTACCTACTTGGAGAAAATAGACTTAGGCTCATAGGATGTTAACAGTAAGACAGGATATGGTCAAGTGCCTGATAAGTGGTATATATCAGTTGTTCCCATGAAAAAGACATTGGTAGGATTGCATGAGAAAAATAAGAGGATCTCCTCAACCTATTGGTACAGTTGGAATGCCATAAGACTCGGAAAAAAAGAGTGTCATGGGATCAGAGTATTTAAGAAAGACATCAAAAGGAAGGCAACAGAACCAAGATATTAATTAGCTTTGGCTGCATAACAGTCCCCACCAAAACTTAGTGGTTTAAAACAACTAATTTATTTAGTTCATGATCTTGTGGATGGCTGAATAGTTGTTCTAGTCCAGGTGGGTTTTGCTGATTTCTGCAGGGTCTCTTGTGCATATGTGGGCAGCTGGTGGGTTGGCTGATGGCTGGTATTAAGGAAGGCCTCTTTCCCAGGTCCAGTGATTTTCCACTGTAAGCTAGAGTGCTCCTCCACCATGCTGGCTTAGGCTCATTAACATGGTGTTCTCAAGGTTCTGAAGCTGAACCCGACACCAAATTAAATCTCAGAGACAGAGTTTTGAGTGAAGTAGAAAAGAATAACTTTATTGCTTTGCCAGGCAAAGGGGGACACAGTGGGCTAATGCCCTCAAAACTGTGTGTCTCGACCTGGAGGGGGTAGTGAAGAGTTTTAAAGTAGTTGTTCAAAGAGGGGATGATCAGCTCGTGGACATTGTTCTGATTGGTTGGTGGTGAGGTAAGCGGGAGTCAGCATCATCAACCTTCTGGTTTCAACTGGTCTGGGGTCTACGTGCTTGTGGGCAGCATACCATTAACTTCTCCCACCTGGTGGGGGCTTCCATATCTGCAAAAGAGCTCACAGATATTGTTATGTATATCCCTTGAGGGGGGACTGGGACTCTGCCCCAAGGCTGCACTGTTTTTTCTTTTGACTGTCCCTCCCTTGTCTCCACATTCCCTCCCTTCCCTAATTAGCAACTGTGAACGTGTTTGTTGGAACTCAGGGAAGGTCATGGAAGCTGAATGAAGCCTATTGCCTGTAATCAAGAAATGGGGGACACAGAAAGGCTTTTATGCCCAGGAGCCCCACAAGGTCCTTCTCCATTTCAGTTCCAAGTGCAACAAGAATGGGCAAGTCCTAGTGCAAGTCCACTTTTCAAGTCTCTGCTTGAGTCATGCTTCCTTTTGTCCCATTGGCGAAATCTAGTCACAACACAAAGTGGAAAATAGATGCCACATTTTGAATGGAGGAACTACAGGTTCATATCACAAAGTGTATTCATTTGAGGATGGGAAAAGTCTATGGACATTTTTTTCAGTATATCACAGTATATAAAGCAGTGAGCAAAGATGTAGCTTCAGTGGAGTAATGAAAAGAAGTGAAGAAATATAGTCACCACTAGAGGGATTTTGCCAGGGGAAAAGAGAGATGACTAAATTAATGTTTTATGAATATTAACCTAAAAGTTGGGTTGAAAATAGTTTAAAAGAGAAAACCCAGAAAAACACATTCAGTGTTTGTGAAAGTAGCTAGCAGTCTCTGGTACCTAGCAGGTGCTCACTAAATAATTCCTGTATCTTAACCTGAGTCCAGATGTACAGTAATAAAGACATGCACTGTGGTAATGATATGAATGTAATGAAAGTGCCAGATGTGGGAAGTAATTTAGAATGAATTATTATTATTATTATTATTATTATTTTGCGGTACGTGGGCTCCTCACTGTTGTGGCCTCTCCCATGGCAGAACACAGGCTCTGGACACGCAGGCTCAGCGGCCATGGCTCATGGGCCCAGCCGCTCCGTGGCATGTGGGATCTTCCCAGACCAGGGCACAAACCCGTGTCCCCTGCATTGGCAGGTGGACTCTCAACCACTGCACCACCAGGGAAGCCCTAGAATGAATTATTAATATCCCTTGAACACTGATGGACTGGGGGTTTAGGGGAGATAAATAGAAGGAAGTTAAAAAGATAGCATGAAGGTTTCAATCCTTGGGGAGAAGAAGACTGATAATACATTAACAGATTCAGAGGAGGAAGGACTCACTGGAGTAAGGTTTGTTTAGACACATTAAATTTTATTGGATGGCAGCATATCCCATTGATCGTGTTCAGTAGGGCATTGGAAATATGGACACAAAGCTTGAGAAAAGGTGAGGAATTTATGAATAAATCGACATTATTGTCTATCTTCTACAAAGAGATGATAAGGAAATGTGATAATTGTATGAGGTGTCTGAGACAGAGTATAGAGAGAAAAGCAGGGTAGAGATGTGAGCCTTAAAGGATGACCATTGGAGGAACAAGAAGAGGAAAGAAGTCAGAAAAGGATTAAAAAAAAAAAAAAAAAAAAGCAGAGGAAATAGTGACCATGGGACTGGGGAGTGGGGGTGGGGAACAGTGTCATAGAATGTCAGAGAGGGCAAAATAGGAAGAGGTTTCAGAAACAAGTTCCTGAGTTTTTATCAGGAGTATTAGAAAAGAGAGATCAAATTTTGTTGTTTCATAGGAACAATAGTAACAAACAAAAGAAGTTGGCATGAGGTTGCTGTCATTGCAAAGGTGCAGCCTGGAAAGATAACTGAGATCAAATTTCCAGTTGCAAGATACCTCCCCTGGATCAAGAGGAGGATCTAACCACCAAACCCTCTGTGTTTCAGTCCATCAACTAGGCTCACCATTTGCCCCATTTGAAACAAAGCAATTGGTGATAATTTTATATAGGTCTTATGCACATGGATCAATGTTTCCCTAGGATGTATACCTGGGAGTGGACTTCCTGTGTGTAGGGTTTGAGAATCTTCAGCTTTGCCAAAGTGCTCTCTAAATTGGTTTCCCCAATGTACACCTAAAAAAAAAAGTAAAGAAACAAAGCAATTGATCATGAAGATAAGAAAATTCTCTAACCTGGACAGATGCATGGGTAGAGTCAATATTTTCTTCATTCATTTTTTTTTCTTCTCATTTTCTGCCTTTTAAAATGATGCCTGAGTTTGTTATTTCCTAGTGTTGGATGTGTGTCCATGGTTTGCTCTGCGGCTTGACGATTATGAGTGACAAAGTCTGTGGAGGCAGTCAGGTCTCAAGGGCTCACTGTGTACAAGGTGGCCCCTTGGATAGGGTTCCCTAGAGTTAAGCGGCATAAAATGTATGTGACTATTTGTGTCAGTGTAGGATGGAAGGACATCATTTCTGAATAATTTACACTCTAATGTGGAAGAAGGACAGGCAGAAAGAAAAGACACAGCCATTGGGAAAAATCCCAAAACATTTATTTCATAGAGAGATCAAGGCAAAGGAATCAGTGGCTAGAGAGGATTGTGCAGGAGATTCTGGGAAGTTTTTGTTTGGAAGAGGGTAAGTAGACAAAATCCTCTGAAAGAGAGGTCATGTTGGAGAGAAATCGATGACAGGGTTCGAAAATCAAATGTGGGTCTCCACATGGGAGAGTGTATAGTTTGGATGTCATCCCCAGGCTATGCAGAAGGCTGAGGTAGAAGAGCTCTTCCAGAAGAATTCAAAGTGAAGAGAAGCAGTTAGGGGATGCCTTCAGGCAGAACACCCACCTTTATTTTGTAAGTGTTATGTGCATGTAAAACAGCATAAACTCATCTGATCTGCTTAGCCAAGGTAAATATTCTAAGGTGAAGTAAATCTGTGTGATAAGCCCTTCACATCTCTTTTACAATTTATTTCTGGATTCCTAGGGACATTTTGTAAATTGAGTACTTTTCACATGAACTCCTATTTTCATCCTTGTGAGAAACTGAAGTATGTACACTGTATAACATTCAACAGTTATTAAAAATGAATTTATAGTGATCAATGCCAAACATATTGTCCACATCTATTCTTATTCTTCTACTTCAAATTAAATGATGTAAGTTAAGACTGTCATAATCTTGTTGACTTGTTTAATTTGAGAAACAGAGTTGTCGTTGAATTGATATGAATCAATGGCTGATCAGTTTAAATAGCAATCATTACTGAACATATTTATGGGAACTTAATTACTGTACAGTAGTGCCATGTCAAGTGTGAAAAAGCATTAAAATGTACTAGGCTATGTCAACAGGCAATGTCAGAAAGTGCAATGGACTCTGAACCCATTAAACTTTTATATTTTTAAGCACTTTACTTGGACAAATCATCAAATCTCAGTAATAACTTGCAAAATATGCAAATTAGTAATATTGCACTTCCAAGCAAGCCACGACACATTCTTGGCCTGTTTGAACATTCACTGTATTTAATACAATTCTCCATCAGGGTTGCTGTTGTTTAGTACAGATTCCCAGAGTCTTTCAGCTGAAATTCTGGTGACGATCTAGGCAGGTGGTGGAAACTACACTGTCTATTTAAGCAGTTTCATCTAGATCTATCTTACTTCCTTGCATTATCTTGTACTTTATAATCTAGCTTATTTTATTGGACAAACCTGCCTTAGAAAACATGCATGCATGACATAATGGAAAAGCAGATATTCATGCAGAGGTTCAGAACTCTGTAAGGTGTTTAGCATGGCCAGGAAAGATTGGGTCTGAATTAGAAACTGAAATGGAGGAGCTCTGTGAGCAATGAAGGGAAGAAGAAAATTCCTGTAGAGATGTGAGAGTGATGCAAGGAGAAATATGCCTGCCTCAGAGTTCTGAAATCAGTTTAGAATCAGAGATCACAAACATATTGATGGTAGGAAATCAACACTTACTGAGAGATGTTTTTACAGCTGTCAGTTCTATCCATTTCCCTCATTATGTCTCAGATACAGACACACATACCCCACACACTATGAGCACGTGCGCGTGCATGCGTGCGCGCACACACACACACATACACACACACACTCTTTCCTTTCACGGTTAAAGATGATAAAATCAACATTATTGCTACCCTTATCTTTTCACTACCTCTCAGCCCAAATTCTTCTGCTGAGCTTTTATTAAAAACTCTATTTCAAAAGTCAAATCATCAGTTAGGAGGGAAAATATTATTTTGCTATCAAATGGAACCCTTTAACTCCTATTTTGAATCAAAGGTAAAATAGGAAGTAAACTATTATGACTGTTTCTCTAAGTCATTTTTTTCGTACAGTCTGTGAAGCTTGTTGATAACAACACTTGTGTCTTGAGGGCCTTTGTTTTGCATCTGGTCTCTCCATAGTTTCTGTAAGAGGTGATAATTCTATACAACTCTACCTAATTAAAATGGTGCTGGGAAAATGGGAGGTGTAAGGATGAGGTAAAAAGAGTTCATTTTAGTCAGAGCATACATTTAAAAAAGAGAAACAAATCAACTTGACAGGAGAGGCAAAAAATCAGAACATATGGTGATTGGGAAAGTCAGAAGGAAGTAGAATACAAAGGTATGCAAGGTTTATCCAAAAACAGGACAACTCTGACTGATACAGGTTTTCTGTTTTCAAGTCTCAGCTGTTCCTACATTCACCCAGAAGTTTCATATCCTTTCTGTTCCCCTGGAGAAAAAGAAGAGCCTCTTGATGAATTGATTGCTGTGACAGTTGCACCCTTAATACAAAGTTCTATGCAGATGGTTGGGGATTACAAACTCACAGCCAAAGTCATATTCACCCAGCCCCGTGAAAAAATGGAAATGTAACACCATCTCATCTGTGGACTCATTTTTTGAGAAAAGATATACAGCTCTGGGTCTGTGTGCTCACATGACCTATGACCAAAGAGTTTAGCTTATCAAGTATTCCCTCCTCAACTCAAGCATTTCCAAGAATCAGGCTTACAGTAACACTGTAGGGACAAGGATGTATTAGTCAATTCTACTAAACTACTTACAAATAAAAGGGAAGGAGTAGTGAGAGAGTGCAGTCGCACCAAGCTGCTCAGAATCTTGACTTAGAATTCCCGGACAAACACAGAAGTGATGATGTTTTACATCTACACAATTTTCTTCCATCAAGTATGCACAATGATATCCATATGAATATTACTGTTAAAATATGTGATCAGATAAGTGATGAAAAAAGAAAAACTCTGCTAAGTTCAAAGAAAATGTGCCATAGAGACTGGAGGATATTATAAGTAATGCTTCTTCCAGTATTTTATACAGGCAAAGTGAAGGAAGAACTGAAGCAGCTGGATATTGAAAGCTGTTGATGAAAAAGCTCTGGATTATCCATGCTAACTCTCTAATAAATCAGATTCCGTAGAAAATCATTCTTCCTTCTACTTTCCCCTAAAGATCTGATTCTTGTGTTTTGTCCATTTAATAAGATAATCATCCCATCCAAAGGGAAGTAAGCTGATCTTAAAAGCTTCAGACTTGGAAGCAGTCTCCACTGAAAGGAGCTACTGCTGTCTCTCAGACCAAAAGTAGAACACAAAATCCATACGGGCTCATTAAAACCCTAGACATCATCAGGCCCATCTGTAATGATGACAAGTAGTAATCAATGTGATTGCAATATGTACTTAATGCTTTCATATTTCCACACATGCATACATGTAGCATGGTTTGGAGAGGTTGGAAATATTTCAGGATTGTTTTGATCTCTTAAGATTTCAGACGGTATCATGGTTTCTGTTACACGTTGTAATTGAAATGGGTGATGATCTAGGTAAGAGAGGAAAAGCCGCTATTGTGACCTTTTCTCCTATTGTGGGCTTTTTGGGTTTCAGCAGCCCAACACTCTCAGCCCCCAATGTGATATCCAAAGATACTGAACATAAGCCAAACCACTATCTAGTGTTAATACTCAGAGATGATACAACCAGCAAATGTTTCCTTCTGGGAAGCCTCTGAGGATCCCAATTACTCTGAATCAAGAGAGAAGTCAGTCAGGCTTGAAGTAAGGGGCTTGCATTTAAAATCAGCAGAGAGGGGAAGGTGTGATGAACGGATGAAGTTTCTTGGCTTGTCAGAGCTGCTGAAAACTATTACTGTCAAACTTACCATCTCTCTCGTGCCCCTCCTTCTCTATGACGGTATTGATAGGAAATGCAATCAGATCCATTCTTCCTCATCTTCCTGCAAGAGCATGAGGTTGCCTACTGACATTCTCTAAATATCCATCTAAGAAGTTATTTTTCAGGACTGAATTCTGAAGAATCCCCTACATCTCTCCTTATTCAGAATTAAAACTCAGGAGATGCTTCTCGGGGAGAAGAAAAGAAGGAATGTCTATAGCTGTGTGTTTGCTGCCAAAGGACTTAATGAAAGATTGCAGGCACCATATCCTCTTTAACTGAGTTTCAGCTTGTTTCACACATGGGAGTCTGGTTGTCACAAGGGAATTATAAACGGACACACTGTCCTTCATGGCTGTAGAGGCCAGTGTAGTGGAGGATGAGAAGAAGAGCATTATTCACGGAGGCATTATTCACCCCATGCCTCCTTAGACGGGGTCAGATGGCAGGAGTCCTTGAGCAGCGAGGCACTGGAGCTGTGCTTCCAGGATGAATTTGAGAGTCTAGCAGGCCGAACATTACTCATCCTTTAAACATTTGCTCCCCTAGTAGTCAGTAAAAAGTATATGGACTTTCTGAGTAAATAATTTCTTCCCTGGCTTCTAAGACCAGCTGTCCATCTGTATCTTTAACATATTTAGATATCTTTGGTCAAGTAGTTTTAGTATAGATTTTGTTCTGTGCTTTAAAAAAAATTTTTTTTATTTTAACTATGGTAAAAAAAAACCCCACATAACATAAAATTTATAATTTTAACCATTTTAAGTGTACAGTTCAATAGTATTAAATATATTCACATTGTTGTGCAATAGATCTCCAGAACTTTTTCTGGAGGTCTATACCCACTGAATAACAACTCCCCATTTCCCCCCAACCTCCAGCCCCTGGAAACCACCATTCTGTTTTCTGTCCTGTGAGTCTGACTACTTTAAATAGCTCAGATAAGTGGAATCATACAGTATTTTGTCTATTTTTGTGTTCTTATTCAAATAGTTGATATGTAGTTAACACTGGCTTAGCATGAATTCCACACGAATTGAGTTACTCTGTTCTAGCAATTATAGTAAGTCCTGAGAAAAAAGTTTCAACCCTCATGAAGCTTGCAATCTTGTGGAAGAAACATCTTTGAACAGTCACTGCAATGTGATGTAATAGAGACCATAATAGATATATGTGCGTAATATTGCTTCAATGAATCATCTTAATGGTTTTCACCAAAATACTTTCTATCTACCATGTTGCGAGATCAGAAAATTTCGCTTGTGTTTCTGTGTATTCACCACAGGTCTTATTTCCTGAAAACTGAGATCATATTTAAATCTTTCTATTAAAAATCCAGGATCACTTTTAATTTTCCACACTTTGTGCACTGATTTATACTATCTTAAGTCATAAGTTTGTCACTTTTTATTCTTGAAGAATCACAGTGAAAAATCCCCCACACACACGTACACACATGTTTTTTTTCTCCTTTCTCAATCAACTCTGTAGTTGTCTATGTTGTATGAGCATTCTTTTTCATCCTCTTAACATTTCATGTCTTCTGCCTGGCATTCTTCCCCACTCTGTGATATGTACTGTATACTTTCTAGAAATCCATATTTTTGGCATTAAAAGCTATCGTTTGTCATGTTTTCATTTGAAAGACCACAGAGTAATCTTCACTTTGAATATCTACATTCAAAAATCTCTTCCAAAACAATAATCTTTAAATTTAGATGAAAATTCCACTAGCACCCATAATTTCTACTCAGATTTTAGAGTCATAGAATTGAAGTTCTTGAAGGGACCTAAGTACAATTGGCATCAATGCTCTCCTTTTGAAAATAATGAAAACAAAGCCTGGAAATAGGAGATATCTTGTCCAAGGTCAAAGTCGCTGAAGATACATTCCAGGGTTCCTCTGGCTCAACCATTTGTTCTCACTTGAATCAACAAAGTGGGTGGCAAATGGTGGGTTTGATGAGTCTTGGGAGGCACAGCATCACCCTTGGAGAAGTGCTCTGGGAAAATAATAAACCCCTCAATCAGCCTTGTCAATCTACATAAAGACACGTCTATTAGTGACTATGTTCCCATCTTTCTCCTAAGGTCTGTGATAAGATGTCTTGAATTTATTAGTGTCTATAAATCCTCCTTAATAAAATGTGGCTCATGGGAGGTAGCTGCTTCTTCAGCTGCTGTGGGAAAAGACATAGAATGGCTTTATTTTACGTAATACAGATTTTTTTCTCCCTGTTGTCTGTCATGTCCTTCCTCTAAATCTCCTTTACCATTCATTCATTCATTCATTCATTCCACAAGAGATCATTGAGCTTCTAATGCATTCCAGCCATTTTATTTGGCAATGGGCATAAAATAGTGGATAAGATAGAATACGTCACTGCCTTCATGTCTCTTGCTTTCAGAACTGTTCAGCAAGGCTGGTATTTGTATTTTCCACCTGTATTGTTTCTTCTAGGAGACCTTAAAGATACTTTGCTTTTTAAATAAATGTGAAGGTAGAGAAATATTCCTCAAGCTTTTTTACTGTGCCTGTGCATTATTAGGACGTCTCATGAAAGTAAACCAGTGTGATAGAGACCCTCTAAGGCACTGAAATGATGAGTTCCTTGTCCGTTCTCTGCAATTGTACATGAGGCCAAAGTTCTCTACCCTTAGCATACCAGTGTAAATTTTGAGAGTCAACTGTTAGTTTCCTTTTTCCCTAGTCCTGTTCACCTGTGGGTGCTTATGCATTCAATAACCCATAAGCTAGTTACACAGTCTGCAGATATTAACCTGTCTATCTAGTGAAACACTATGCATCCACAGTACTTAAAACCATGCCTAGAACTTCGTAAATATTCAATATATATTGTAGAATAAGTGAAAGGAAAATTGAATGAATGAGCTTCAGAAAAGTACTGGTTGTACGCTGGCTGGTCATTTTCTTCCTCATTCCTAGAACTGACATTAACCTGAGAAAGGTTAGAAACTAACATTAATTTGCATGAACCTTGCTGTAGCTATAGTCTCCTTAAGGAAAAATTGTTTTATGGCGTCTCTCCTACAATATTCAGTAATGTTTCTCCCACAGCCTGCTGCTTCCTTTACTCAGCCTCTTTACCTGGAGGTGGTTGCCATCCTAGAAGCCCTGACACATGCCCCACCTGATGGACCCCACCTGGAGGCATCTTAGCAAGGCTTGCTTTGGGGCAAGTGTTGGAATTAGCAAGGAAGCTTTGCTAGTATGGCTACTATCCACTATCTAGTACATATTCCCACTTTGTGCTTTATTTCTTTGCCTGGGTAATGGACTATTTTCAAAAAGGCATGAGGCAGCGAATAAAAAATGCATTGGATTAATTTTTTTTTTCCATTTAGTAATTACTGCGCTGCAGCAAACAGAGCTGGGTCTGAGTGAACGGTGACATCTAATTTTCAGGTTTTGAATTGCTTGGAGAAAAGCAGATCTTTCTGTTTTTATCTGCTAACTTTTTACTGTGAGGTAATTATGCAGAACAGAGTATGTTCCTGGGCAGTGTTTACCATAGGCAGGTCATAACTAGACAGAAAGTGGACCCTTGCTTTTAGGATAGGAATAATTAAAGGCTCATAATTTTGGAGGAGCAGTGGTGATGTCATTAATAGGCAGACACAGAGAATCGCATGCTTGAAAGGCATGTGTTTTACCATTTTAGATCATTCATAAACTGTCAACAAAATTTGGAAGCAAAGCCTCTTTTCTATAACTCTTTCTATCTCCACTAGCAAGATTGTGCTTTATGTGCATTCTGTTTTTTTGTTTATTTGCAGTTGTATGTGTATATATTTTTTAATAGGTTGTTTTCCTCAGGTTTCAAATGAACCAAGAAATGGGGAAAATGGGAATATAAATGGAAAGTAGCACAGAATTGGAATCTTAGGAGTGTAAAGGAGTGTAAAGTCATAATTTAATTCCTTTTCTATGCATTTCAAATAGGGAAAATGCACAGTTTTTTCCCTCAGTGATGATACTGCCATCACTGAAGACAACCAGCCATAGTTCAAGGGCCCCTCTCACATTAGAGCTGCTGGCTATAAGTTCAAGGATTCCCATGACCAACCTCAAGTCTGATAACTAGCTGGGATTACTCACAGAACTCTGGAAAGTGTTATACTTATGATTGCAGTTTTATTAGTGTAAACAAATATAATTTAGAACCACCCAAAGGAAGAAATGTGTAGGGAGGAATCTAGGAGATTTCAAAATGTGAAGTTTCCATTGTCCTCAGGGCCATGTTACCCTCCCAGCATCAATGCATAGCAATACATGGAGTATTGCAACCAGGGAAGCTCACCCAAGCTCTAGTGTCCAGGGTTTTTATTGGAGTTTCATTACATAGGCATGATTAATTGAATTATTGCTTATGTAGTTGAACTCAGTCTCCAGCCTCCCACCTATACCCCCTGAGCACCAACCCTTCAATCACATATTTGGTCATTCTGGAGTGACTAGCCCTCATCCTGAGTCATCTCCTTAGCATAAACTATCTAGAGACCCCCATTGAGTCACCTTGTTAGCATAAACTATCAGATGTGGTTGAGGGGCCCACTATCAATAACAAAGACACATCTATCACTTGGGAAATTTGATGGGTTTAGAACTTGCCTCCCAGGAGCTATGACAATGGCTAAATCTCTCTTTAGCTCAGCACAAATACTACCCATACATGCACAGCCCAGATTTGGTTTGGGAAGTTAGAGGAAAGAACTGGATATCAGGGGAATACATCCTGGCTTCTTGTCCAGGATTTTTTTCCTTACTACCCAAAATGTTTACTAGAATATGAGATATACTTTATAGCAGCCATTATAGTAAAATATCTTGAAAAATCCAAAATGTGTAGGGTAATAGAGTGGTGATTATTGATTTTAGACCTGAAGGCTTAGTTTGCATACCATGACCTCCTCCAAGTGAGGGAAGGAGCCTAATAAATCAGGACAAATGTGTTATTAAAGAGGAAGGGGGGCTTCCCTGGTGGCACAGTGGTTGAGAGTCCACCTGCCAATGCAGGGGACGTGGGTTTGTGCCCCGGTCCGGGAAGATCCCACATGCCGCGGAGCGGCTAGGCCTGTGAGCCATGGCCTCTGAGCGTGCGTGTCCGGAGCCTGTGCTCGGCAATGGGGGAGGCCACAACAGTGAGAGGTCCGCGTACCGCAAAAAAAAAAAAAAAAAAAAAGAGGAAGGGGTAAAGAGTAGAGAGAAAGTTCTGTATAGCACTTAAGAACTCAAGAGGACCAACCCAAGCTTGCATTTTTTTGTTGTTGGAGGTTAAAAAAATGGGGGGAGGGATGGTGGAGGAAATTAGAGAAGACCATTGTGCTAATGAAACTAGGAAGATTTTGAGCAACTGTAGTTGAAGATAAAGCTAAAAAGTAACATATAGTTTGCTTATCTAATTATTAAGAAAATAATCTACAAATATACTAGAGTTGAACAACTGGATAAGACTCCAGAATTAAAGAAGAGGTCAATAAGAACTCTCTTCATCTTGTGTTTTTACACATCTAATGTAGGTAATGGGTATTTGTAAAAATAATTAAATAATAGTAGGATATAGTTTATCTTTTTTTTTTGACTTGTGTCTTATTTACAAGAAGGTTACTATAAAAGCATATATATCACATGCTAAATTTTGTTTAAGGAATAAGGGGAAATAAAATATGCATGTATCTGCTTACTTTTACAAGAGAAATGCAGTAGACATAACCCAAATAACTTATATCTACAAGGCACTGGCAGGACAGCAAAGTTAGAAGGGTAGGGGAAGAGGTGACACCTCTCTGAGTATAATTTTTTGTACAGTTTGGGCTTTGGGAAGTTTGTTAATGTTCTAAATATTCAAAACTAAAAAATCAGTAAGAAAAGGAAGAAGAAAACCAACAACTGGCTCTAACCATAAACAAATAATCCCAATCATTTTTAAATGAAGAGCACACTTAAAGAAAAAAAAAAACAGTAACTAATCCAAATATTTTAATATAATTATATACTTACCAAGATATAATTTACATTCAATACAATTCACTGTCTTAAGTATCTACATGTATATTTTGTTTTGTTAAATTTTATTTATTTATGCTGGCTGCGTTGGGTCTTTTTTGCTTCACGCAGGCTTTCTCTAGTTGCGGCAAGTGGGGGCTACTCTTAGTTGCAGTGCATGGGCTTCTTATTGATGTGGATTCTCTTGTTGCAGAGCACTGGCTCTAGGTGCATGGGCTTCAGTAGTTGCAGCATGTGGGCTCAGTAGTTGTGGCTCGTGGGCTCTAGAGTGCAGGCTTAGTAGTTGTGGCACATGGGCTTAATTGCTCTGTGGTATGTGGGATCTTCCTGGACCAGGGCTCGAACCCATATCCCCTGCATTGGCAGGCGGATTCTTAAGCACTGCGCCACCAGGAAAGTCCCTACACCTATCTTTTGAACAGTGCCTTGACTTCCCTCAATCTAGAGGGAAAAACTGCCATCAAATCTTAAAGTCTTGTTTACCCTTTTGTTTGGTTTTGGTAGTGGTATGGGTGAAACAATTCTGAAAGTAATTTGTGTGCATTACAGGACTGAACAAATCAGTAAATGTGGTGATGTTGGTGATCAAAGGGAATATGGAATGAGGGAAGGCAAGAAGAATCCTTTGGGGTTAGATTGGAATTGGAGATATCAGTAGGAACGTATATTTCCATTGAAAGCACAAGAAGCAATGACACTTCAGGAGTAATGAGCACACTTAAAGCCTAGATGTTGGTTTCTGAATGTCATTCCCCACTAAAAGGACTGGGGCAAACTGAATACATGACTGAGTCCAGGGCTGGAGCAGGGAAGGTATAAGATGATCCTGGAGCATCTTACTGTGTAAGAAATGCTTAAAAAAAAAAACAAAAACATTTTAAAAGAAAATAAGAGCTAGCTTGAAGGGGCTCCCATTGTATGCATCTGGAATAATTTCAGCAACCAAAATTAAGAAGCATGATGTATTATAACAGTGAATAAAATAGGAATCCATGAATGTATAATTATAAATAATAGGTAAACAAACAACTAAATAAATGGGGAAGAAAGGAAGGCTCTTCTTAATTGATGCCAACTGATCACTGTGGAGAGAATAGTGAATCGGGGAAAACATGATTTGCAACCATCAGAGAACAAATTCTTTTAGACAAGAATTATCAGTGGGGTTCCCTGGTGGCACAGTGGTTGAGATCCCGCTTGCCGATGCAAGGGACACGGTTTCGTGCCCCGGTCTGGGAAGATCCCACATGCCGCGGAGCGGCTGAGCCCGTGAGCCATGGCCACTGAGCCTGCACGTCCGGAGGCTGTGCTCCGCAACGCGAGAGGCCACAACAGTGAGAGGCCCGCATACCAAAAAAAAAAAAAAAAAAAAAAGAATTATCAATGGATACTAAATCTAGAGGAAAAGTTTGATGAAAAACAGAATATTTGCATAATCCCCAGCTGTTTCCCCACAGATCACTTATCAGTTGCAAGGGGAAAAATAGTTACTATACAGTCGAAAAAGTGGACAACACTTTGACTTGGTGACCAGAATTAACATCATCAATGAGTGGCAGATGGACAAGGTGCCTTCAGATGTGACACCCTAAGAAGGACACATCACTTATGTAGTATTCCAACCGGGCATATATTACTTGAATGGAAATAAGAGGAAATAGCAGATGTGCCAACTAAATACAATAAATAACTGTGAACTGCTGGATCTTATATCGGAGGGAAAAAATGCTGTAAAGGCCATAACTGGCTGATTTAATAAAATTGGAATATATAGGCTATAGATAGATAAGCATTGCATTATTAAATTTTGTGAATTTGAGATATACATATATACATTTAATATGCATATAATATATATATATCAATATTAAATTATTTTATTTTAATGAGAGAGAAAAAGGTGGCAAAGTAGTACAAATTGGTAAAACTGGGAAAGGGTATACCGAAGTTCTCTATAGTTATTTTGCAAACTTTTTGTAAGGTTGAAATTATTTTAGAAAAAAATTTATAAACGATAGGAGGGCTAAATTTCCAAGGAATGAGCCCCTAAATTCTTGGTTATGACAAGGTAGGTGGGGAGTTTTTTGTTTTTCATTACCTTAAAGATTCCTTTTTAAATAAGTCCCTTTAAATTCTTTTTTTTTTTTTTTTTCACATAAGATCCGCTGCCTTTCTGGATCCTGTCTCTTGATTCCTTCTTTCCTTCTAGTATAGTGTTCCCGGGGGTAGTGTGTGCGCTTCTATATCTGCTTCCCTTGCATTGTTATAATCCAAAGGAGGCACACGTGGGTATGTGTACAAATGCCTCACAGGCTTGGGCAGGTCCCTAGGTCATTCCTTCCTCCAGGGACCCTTTTCTCTTTCAGATGCAGATCCAATTTTTTTACTCAAGGTAAGCAACCAGATGACTCTTTCTGCCTCCAAGGGGCCCCCATGTAATAAGAACTCACTTTACTTCTTCTATAGATGTTAAGGATTAACAATCCTGACCAACCAAATTACACATTGCCTCACATTTGTGAAGCCACCAGCAGCTAATAGAACTTTAAGGACATCATTTAATTTACTCTCCAAAGACTGTGAGAGGCAGAGGAAGGGCATTCTTCAACAGAAAGAACCGATGCCTGGATATATTATGTACACTGTTCATAGGCCCAGGAAAGCCTTCGCTTCAGAAAAGAAACACTTCGCCTCTTTGACAGCAAAGTTTTGCCTTGAAAAATCCCTTTGAAGTTATAAGATAAAATAATAATTAAAAGGAAAGAATTAAAAGTATTATTATTAATCCATCTCAGGTCACCACTGATGGAATATCCTCTAGCATCTATTAGAGTTTTCATACGTACATATGACTTCCAGGCTGTGTGTGTGTGTGTGTGTGTGTGTGTGTGTGTTTATGTTTTAACTCCCCTACTCATGATCTTAATCTGATTTCTCTCTGAGAAAGATGATGAGATTATGGAATATGTCATTTTTGTTTTGGATTTTTCAAAGATTAGATGTTTCCAAATGCTGTATAATCATAGAGCTCAGAAGAACTTGAGATACTCCCACACTGAATCCATTTCCTTCTAGCAGTATCCTTTTTACATGAAGATTACACTCTTCCTTATTATTCTAGAGATTGAAGAAACAGTGGGAACACAGTGTAGAAAGGGAGTCATCACCAATATCAATTAGTACACTTAGTATTAACAAACTTCCTTTTTTTCTGTATATCTCCCTAGAGGCCTCAAGCATTATTAACTCAAAAAATTTTTGATTCTTCATTTTGTTCATAACTTATTAATAGTGTTGACTTTCTCTCTGCCCTCTTTGACATCACTTTCTTCTTTCACCTTTTCTTCAGCATGATTCAGCTGCCACACACTTTTATTTCTCAAACACTTGGAGTGTTGTCTGACCCCCTGTATCCTCCTGTATTTTCCTCTGCATCTGCCTTTCCTCCTTCAGATTAAAGGCTGAATCTTTGAATCAGACCCTAAGGTCTAGTGTTTCTTCCTCAACTAACAGTTACTAGATATAACAAGAATGCTGTAATCTTGGAGGAACTTCAAGACTTTTATTTCCAAAGTTGTTAAGAATAGTTATTTTGACAGGACTTTAACAGTGTAGTCCTTAAATATATTTCCCCTGTATGTTATGTTGTGAATTCACTTCTTATTTTGTGGCCCCCAGTTTTTACATTGAGGTTTATTAAAGGAGTGAATATGAGACGTTGTCAGTGCTCACAGGCAAATCTTCTCTTAATGCAGCACACTGCTACAAGTGACTGCTGAAGCCTGGGCTCTGGATGTAGGCAAAAATAACTGAGAGAGGTTGGTACAATTCCCCACTTAACTCTCTTCTGCATAATGTAATATTGCATGCGGCCAACCTCATACTACAGTAATTCAGGGAAGTTATGGATCTTTCAGTGCTAGAAGTTGAACTACTTGTGTCAACCAGTTTGTTGCTTCACTTGACAAGGATTTAGTGAGCACTAAAATGACAAAGCACTGTTTTAGCTCAAAACTAGATGTAGGGGATACAGTAGTCAATGAAACACTGCTCTCAAGAAGCTTAAATCCCAAAGGAAAAGACACATAATACATTGGTGAACAGAGAATGAACCGGGGAGCTCCAGGTAGTAATAAATGCTTTAAAGAAAACAACAAAAACAAGGGTGGATCAAAACAAAACCAAAACAAGGGGAAGTGTGAGAAAGTGAGGGGCTGAGGGCGTGCAGAGGAGTAGTTAGATCAGGGATTGAAGGACGGCCTCTCGGATAAAATACCATCTGAACTGCGTTCTGGATAGTAAGGGGGCTGCCATGGAGAGTACAGATACAAAAGTCCTAAAGAGGTTGGTGTGTGTGAAGAACAGAAGGAAGACCGGGGTACAAAGGCAGCAGTGAGAGAGAGGGATAAGCTATGTCAGAAAATCTGGCAGCGGCCAGTGGGTGTTGGAATGGGAGGCTGAGACGAGGACTTGCACCACTGGCGATTTCATGCTTATTTTGCATCTGTGACAAGATACATTGGAAGAGGGAAGGAATTGTACGGAGGGGATGAGGCAAGCTGAGTTACCCATCCTAGAGAACAGTCGTGTCATTTAGCCTTAGGGCAATCTGAGCTTTCACTCAAGCCTTTCAGCTGAAACATCTAGAGCAAATGAATGAGGAATTGTGGGACCCTTTGGGGGAGGGATAGGCTGTGGTTGAAAATGTTGTATCACCATTTCCAGCTCCAGATGGCCTTGCCATAAGCCAGGGTCTAACAGCCTACCATACCCTTCCCTCAAGAAGTGTCTGCTAGTAGCTGGTAGACTCCAGTTTTACTTAGAGACCAGGAAACAGATCCACTCTCCATTTCTTAATCAGCACAGAATGAATTTTCCTGAAGATTCCTCAGAGTAAAAAAGAGATTAAGAAAATTCCATTCACCATGCTTTTGGAGGGGAACAGTGATAGTGATGATCCCAAATCCTGATTTAAAATTTTAACTATATTTATTTTTTAACTGTATTATGTTGGTTTGGCATCAGGTTTTACTGTTGTTGAACCCAAGTGTGTGTGCCCAATGCACACTGGAGCCAAGCAAACCTAAACGTTGGAGTTTAGAACTGAGGAAGGTCATCTTACTGGCTGGCCAGGGTGTAAGGTTTTTAAAGGCTACATTTGGTGTGAGGATTGCACGGGTCATAACTTTCTTCTGATTGGTTGGTGGTGAGGTAGCAGGGTGGTGCTCCAGGAATCTCAATCATCAGCCTTCCAGTTCCAACCAGTCTGGGGTCTCTGTGCCTATACATGTAGTCACCATCCTTCACCTGGGTGGGGGTCACAGTTCCCTATCGAGCAACTCAAAGACTTGTGTCAGATTGTTGTGTGTATCCTTTGAGGGGGAACTAGACTCTGTATTATCACTGAACTATTGTTCCTTCAGTGTCTTTCCTTTGTTTCTGCATTCTCTCACTTCCCTAATTAGCAGCTGCTTGAATCTCAGGGAAGGCCTAGGAGACTAAAGCCTTTTCCTACAAACAAGAAATGGGGACCCAGAATGGCTTTTATACTTGGGAGGACCCGACATGGTCCTATTTGGCTTCCCTCCCCTGTTTTCTTTGATATTCCTCAATCCTGAGGGGCACGGGGGTTGGAGGTGCACAAGAAAAGGAATAAAGTTTTGGATAGAGAGGTTAATCATAAACTCGGCAAGGGAACTCAGTTTTAGGGAGACTTGGTTTCATTACCTTGTCAACATTTAGTAGTTGTGTCATGCTAGCCAAGTTACTTAACCTCCCTAGGTTTTATTTTCCTCTTCCGTATAACTAGAGTAATAATAGTACTCACCTGAGCGCATTGTTGTGAGAATTATATTAAGTGAGATAATATATGCAAACACTCAGGACAATGCCTGTTACAGAAGGACCACTCCATGCAGTTACAGAAGTTAGCAGTAATAGTAATAACCACTCACATTTGCATAATGCTCATATTTTACAAGACATCTTCACATGCATGATGCCATTGGATGCTTACAATGAATCTTGCTCAAGTTCATTCAGCTTTAAGTAGTCAGAGTTAAAGCGTAGGTATTTTTTAGGAGGAAGGAGACAAGGAAAGGCAGGAATAATGACCTAGAGGCCAACTAAGTGGTAAGGGGATTCAGTCTAGGGTTAACTTTTTTTTTTTATTTTAACAATTACTATTTCACGCATCAGCTGATAGTGCTTTATTTATTTATTTTTGGCTGCATTGGGTCTTCGTTGCTGTGCACAGGCTTTCTCTAGTTGCGGCAAGCAGGGGCCACTCTTCGCTGTGGTGCGCGGGCCTCTCATTGCGGTGGCCTCTCTTGTTGCGGAGCACGGGCTCCAGGTGCATGGGCTTCAGTAGTTGTGGCACTTGGGCTCAATAGTTGTGGCGCACGGGCTCAGCCGCTCTGCCGCACATGTGGGATCTTCCCGGACCAGGGCTTGAACCCGTGTCCCCTGCATTGGCAGGCGGACTCTCAACCACTGCACCACCAGGGAAGTCCGGGTTAACATTTTTTAAAGAATAATCTATAAGATAATGTTTCATACATGGGTAATAAATGGAATAAATGGAATCCATTTTGTGTATTAATTACAATGTCATTAATGCCATGCCTTTCACTGTGTTGGAGAAATCATGTTAAATATTCACAGCCAAATTGTGTTCCAAACTAGATTCACACACTGTTCATTAAGTGATGAAGTTGATCTGGTATATACCCTATTTTAGACATTTCTCTGACCTGCAGCCAGTTCTAGGAAACAGCATGGCCCCTCTTTAGCAGATACAGAGCTACATAAATGCTTCACACAGGAATGGAAGAAGGATCTAATGCCCGCTTCAAATGGCACAGGGGTGACATCACCAGCAGGGATCTATAGTTAATGTGCTTCTATGTAGTGAATGGAGTATTTTTAATAAACACTGTAAGCTGTTAAGCATTCAAACTGAGATTTGGCTAATGCTCTGGAACACTCCTCCTCCAGCACAACTGCTTTCTCTCTTAGTATAGGAATAGGGCCAAGTGGACCAGAAGTGGTATTAAATAGATTGATAGGGAAGTGTCTGCAGCAAAGATGTTTTCCTGTGTGTTGCAGCTAGTAGGGTGATGAGAATATTGTGTCTTCATTCTCATCACCCTGCTACCTTCAGGCATTCTCTCTCTTTTATTCGAGGGATATCATTCTACAAGAGAGACACCATCCCTGACAGCCTTGTTATGCCTTCAGGTCAATGCCAGAAACACGAAGGTCACCGACTTACAAAGGGAAGAACATATCTAGCTGTGCCTCAGGCAAAATACAGGACTGGAATGGCTCAGTGAGCTGCCTTGTGTTTCTTTTTCCCCAGCCCGAGTTAACCTAAGGCAACACTGTAAATATCAGTAGCTGAAGTCTGAAGTTGATCTTTCTATATCCCCTTACTCTTATTGAGGCTTTTTCCTGTTACTTAGGGACTACACTGTGCAAGACACTGTGGGAAAGATTCTGGAAGATGCAAACAGTTATCAGATCCTGTCCTCCAGAGAAACGTTTGTGATTGAAATAGCTAATGGCACTATCACTTCTGGCATGATAGTACCAGTTTAAAGTGGGAGGGTATTCTCCAAATTGTATGCAGCTGAGGGCCACAAAGCTGGCCTAGGAATGAGAAGAGCACACTAAAAAAAAAAAAAGAAAGAAAAATAAGAGAGAGAGATGACCTTAATAACATGGCCTCTAGTGATTTGTCTTTGGGAGAGCCACTGGACTGACACAACACACTGAATGTCCTTAGACCCTCACTTTTCTCTGGCATAAAACTCAGGAATTGTAAATCAAGAATCATGGTTTTAAAACCTCTGGGCATGACAGGAGTACCAAGCTTACAGCACCTGACTGTTCACAGTAAATGCTCTCTAATATCTGTTGATGATTTTGGTCATGAATGCTAGAAAATTCTAACATAACTTGCTGTTATCTCAGTTTGATTTATTTATACATGTGTGTAAAGTGGCTCTCTCAGTGCTTCCCAGAGTTCAAGAAGATTGTTAACTTCCCAATAACAAATAATGGCCCGAAAGTTATAAATGAGATGGACAATCCATAGCTCACTGCCCCTGTGAGCAGGGGGTTCACACATGGAAGAGGTCACACTGCTGGAAAGTAAGAGAATAAACCCAGCAGGAGTCATACAGTGATACACCAGAACTCTGAGCCCACCACCTGTACCCACACACTTGCACCCCTACCTACATTCCAGCCCTCTTATTTCAGTCTATCTTACATGCAACTTGCATTACCTCCAGGTTTGCAATAGACAGAATTTTCCAGTGCTGGTATTGAAGTCGGGACTGAATTCTGGTTGCCCTTTCCTCTTTGACCCAGGTGCAGTGTATTACAGAGAAACACCAGGCCTGGAATCAGAAAACTTGAGCTTTAGTCGTGACATAGCCATTTATTAGCTCTGTGTCCTTTAAAACATTACCTGTCCTCTCTGACCCTTAGTTTCCTTTATTTAGAAAAAGAGGTTAATTACAGCTTGTAAATATTAAGGAAACAATCTGCAAGTATACAATGCATATCAGAAAACTCCCAGAAAACTAAGATTCACATGTTCACATAATTGTCATGGGTTTAAGCTGAATGGAATTCTTGGCTGATGTAGAACCTTTTCACTTGGTGATTAAACTTGAGTGGAGCTCTTGAACAGTAGAAGAGAAAGTTAAGTTCACCCATCAGTTTCATGGGTTCAGTTGCAAGTAACAAAAAACCCATTTTGTGGTGATTTTTAAAATAAGGGTTTCTTTTTCTCATAAATCAAGAAAGCTAGAGGTAGGAGGCTGTAGCTCTTAGTTCAATATCTGTTGTTGCCAGGGCTACCATATCTGCAGTATTCTTGGGTTTTCCTTTATGATTGTAGGATGATGCCTCAACTTCAGATATTAGGTTCTATTCAAGGCAGAAAGAAGAGCGGGGTTATGCCAGCCACAAATGTTTGTTTTCATCAGTAAAACAAAAGCTTTCTCAGGAATCTCTAGCACATATCCACTTCTACCTCAGTGACAAGAAAAAAGATACTATGGCTGTCTCTTAACGCAAAGGGGACTGAAAAGAATTTTCACCTAAGTGCAATGCTGCTCTGAACCTAATTTGGGCTTTTTAAGCAAGGAAGGAAGGGAAAAAGAAAATTAGACAGTTGAGTAATAGACTAATAAACTGCCACAAAGTAAAACCTCAATGAAATACTTTAAAAGTGAATTATTTTTCCCAATCTGTCACCGATGCTTTCTTTGCAATGAAACTTCAATCATCAACATCTAACATGTGTAAAACATTTCCATTTACCCAAATTTGCCAGTTCTCAAACAGGATGGCTGCACTTGGTGTTAAACTGGCTTTTCTGATTAGTTACTCTAATTGAGGAACATTCAGCTTCTTGGAACAGAAACCATCCAAACCATGTTCTTTTTCCTGATATGTCAGAAAATAGAAGGAACCAGATCAGCAAAGCATTGACTTGTGCACAAATCTGAGTTTACCAACAGTAGCTAATTAGTAATTGTAAATGGTGAAAACATGGCAAATTAGCAACTGTGACTCCCATGCAGGCAGCTGATCTTAGCTGTGTTCATAAATATGGCAAGAACCACTATTGTGTTTCTTAAAGGTCTGAAGAGAAAGATTCATGCTAACTTGTGTGCATAAAAATTTTTGAAGGTAATAGAGTCATGCCCTTCATATTTCTCTGCATTTATCTGTGAGTTTTGACGGTTTCTATATGCATCCTTAGAGGTAAATGCAATAACATCCATGTGGTCAGTACGCAGTGCTTGCATGACATAGATTCTGCTCTAGTGACATGCTTTAAAGATGATTTTGAGGCAGAACTAGTATTCAAAGCAGAGGACAGCTAGGGGGAAAGAATGTGTAGAGAGATGTTGGAACAGGAAAAATCAACTATGTTACCCATAGGTCTAGGATATATTTCTCTAGTTCCCTTCTTCACCAGTCTTCTGCACAGGTGTAGAATGGCAGGAGTAACACTGCATGCAGCTTGAGCTTTGGCATTACAAAGAAGTTAGACCATGATATTACACTTTGAGAGTTCTTAATAAGGAGCATGGACGTGCATGGCCCTACTCGTCTCAAAATATTTGGGTATTCTACCCTATGAAAAGTGAGCAATCTCTTAGTAATTTGATTCATAAATAGGAAAAAAATATCAAAAGCTGAAGACATGTAATATTAGAACACCTTTGTCTTTTCGTTTTAATCACCAACACCAAAGCAACATCTGCCCGGCTTGGTCTAGTGTGTTAATTTTATTAAAATTAGGTCCTATATTGGATATTGTGGGAAATCCCAGTTAGCATCCTTATAATTTTCTGTAGGACATCATCCATCAGAAACCCATGGAATAACAGAATAATTTTGACTACAGTTTACTATGTGATTCTTTTTTTCTAAATTTCAGTTGTAGGAATATTGGAAAGACCAATCCACACTCTGCTAATTCACTTTGAAAAAGTTCAAAGACCTTTAGAAGATCTAAAAAACTACACCTCTCCTACAAGCTTAGTTGTCCCCAAGAAACTCGCCAAGCCTACTTGATGGGTTTTCGTTCAGCACTGTTGATGCCCAGATGCCTTGTCCCCATAGTTGGTCAAGTGGAACACTGCCACAATAGACCCATCAGTATGCCAGTCCTTACGCCGCTGTACCACAAGCCACAAGAAGCTTGGAGGACAACACAGGAACACCCTCCCTGTGCAGCTGGAAAGCTTTTTAGCTTAATACGGTAATGAACAACATTAGAAACCCTTGAGACATTTCATCAGGGGATTCTATAAACAAAAAACATCTTTAGTAGTTTCCATGCACCATAACATGAAAAGAAGCAGACCGCTTCAATGCACAACAGAAGAAAATGAAGGTTGTACACTAGCCTCCTTAAGAGAAAAGAGATACAAAGCATAGTTCCTAGTTGAGATAAAAAACCAAGCTGAGTGCTGGACAGTTATAATCTGATTCACCATGTCTGATCAAATGAAATGTAATTTTTCTGCTTGTCAACCACCCCTTTCTTTAAAGAACATTAGTCCATTCTCTTATAACTCTGCTTGCACCTATAGGCCCAGGAGAAAGTATCTGACTCACAACTGGCCAATGAGAACACTGCATCCCCACCCTGACCACAGCGATTGGTTCAAGGGTGGTGAGGGGACCCAGCCTGCTGACTCAGAGTCCTCTTGGGGCCATTTATGAAAGCTACGGGGGTGAAAATGCTTCTGAGAAGTGGGCCTAACAGACTTTCCCTCTGTGGGGAAACAAAATGTGCCTGAGAATAAAACTAGTGGAGAGAAAAACAAAGCAGAGGGATGGAAGGAGGAAGGGAAAGAGGGACAAAAGGAGAGAGAGACAGAGATGGAGAAAGAGAAATGTTGATTATCAGTCTTTGGAGGAGCTGGACCCTGCTGTAGTTAATTCTAGATCTATATTTGGACTTCCATTGCCAAGAATTTTTTTTTTCTTAAGCTAGTCTAAGTTGGGATTATCTCAGTTGAAATTTGAGGATACTGTCAAATACACAAACTTGAAATTAAATGAATTCCACAAAGTAGCTTGTCCTTTCAAAGGTTTTCAGAATACAGCCAAAATGTCATCCTACAGCAAGCCAAAACAGAAGCTGGTCTAGCTGTGGCCTGGTGGTATTGGCAGTGGGAACTGGAGTCTGGGACTGCTAATTGGAGTCTGGGAATTGGAGTCTGCTGTCCTGCCTGGCTCTTAAAGTGATGTCATCACTAGTATTCCATATCAGGCCGGCAGCCATCTTTGACCTTATCAATACCATGCTCTAAGACAACTGGCAGGAGAACACTTTTCACGGTGATTGGAACCCAGAGCCCAGTAGAGTGGTAACATTTACCAGGGAAACACTCAGCAGGAATGAGCAGGTCTATGTCTGTAGCTAGAGGTTGGAATTACTTTTGCTAGCAATACTGAAAGTTGAAGTTACTATTATAGGAAAAAAAAAAATTCAACTAGCATGAGATTAATGGTCACAATATTTGTGCAGCACTGAAATTTTGCAATGGCCCCTGGTTTAAGGCAGGAGATTTCCTGTGTTTATTCTGAGGACTCTAGTTTGAGGGGAGTAAGTCCTTGGCAGGGTTTTGCTTAGAGGCCTAAAGCTGAGTCTTATACCATTGCTTCTCTGCCCCAACCATTTAACCATTAGCAGTCCTAGGTGTAATGGCTTAGGTACAGATAGCATGAGATTAATGGGAACCCTAAATTGTGAATATATAATAAAGCCAAAGGAAAAACAAAACTATCTACTTAGTTGAAAAAAAAGAGGACTTGCAATGCTTCTCTGTCAAAGCTTTTAACTAAAAAGCCACAGTACAGAAAGGAAAGAGATGCTGCAGACCAGAGGCTAAAATCCTTTCCAGATCAGGTTCCCTTTGCACCTAGCCACTTGATACACATTAGTACAGTGGGGGTTTTTTTGTTTTGTTTTTTGTTTTTTTACTTAATAAGCATGTTGTGGCGCTCATCTGGAGACCAGAGTCTTGTACACATTGGCTTTTTAACAGCTCCGTGAGGGCATTGATCACAGATACTCTCTGGTTTGAACCTCAGAGCATGGGGTGGGCTTAGTTAAGTGCATTCACTGTCAATATTTCTCCTCCATACATAATGTAGAGCACACGCTCCAAGTGCCAACTGGGTAATTTGGAGTTCAATATTTAGGAGAGTGAGGGAAGGAAAATCTCACGTTATGCTTTATAACCGTTGCTGTTTAACACTTAGATCAACAGCTTTAAGGAAATCACAACTTTGGTGCATCTTACTTTTGCAGGAGTGGCTGGAGGTGATTTATTTCTATTATAGTTGATTCCCCATGGGAAGGGTAGTAGATGGCACAGTCCAGTGCATTAGGAAGTGTCATACTCGGCATGAGTCAGTTGGGGGGCCGGCTGTTACGGAGCCAGAGGGTGTCTGTAGGTCTGTGGCACTTTTTGTCACAAACTGCTATAGAGTCTCTACATTCTGATTTGGCACCAACAGATAACATTGCCACTGTGATTTCTTCTTTTAATTATAATATATATATATATATATATATATATATATACACATATATTCTCTGTGTGCATAGCAAAAGGGACTTGAGGGACTATTTGGCAAGCTATTTTGACCCACTTCATTTTCTGAGTCTTAGTTTCCCTTTCAAATGAAGAATAAGAAAAGTTTGTGTTTGATCTCTCGCTCTGCGTCAGACACTGTGACAACTAAATCTGTGTTCATCTCATTGAGCTTTGTTGCAGCCTCACGAGGTAGGCATTATCATTCTTACTACATGGATGAGGGTGCTGAGACACAGAGAGGTTAATTTTCTGTCTGAACTCACAAAGGTAGAAAGTAGTGAAACAGAATTAAACCCAGAAAATTTGACTTTAGACACATTTTGCCAATGTACTTCTGATACTACTAATTTCTTTACAAGGGTTGTTATAAATGCATAAAATTAAAAGTGTTCATGAAAGCATTTTGTAAACTGGAAGGTAATGCGTAAGAGTGGCTAATATATTATTTTTAGTCATATATAGAAATCTCATTCCTCCTACTCTTGGTTGATCTCCTGCTGTTCCCTAGTGTGCTTGAGCCCTATTGCAGTGACTCATTAATTCTTCCCTGTTCCAGTCTTTCAGAATTCTTCTCCTGATTGAAGTCTAGCAACGTGTTGTCTATGCTCAGTATATTAATAGTACTTGATACATTAAATGTACTCAGTTTTCAAGTTAATGTATTCATATTTGAATAGATAGTGCCCCCCAATACCTCAATAAAAATGGCTTTCTGTTAGATAATGTGGTAAACCTAAGGAGGAAGACACCTTCAAGTTAATAGTTTCTTCCATAAACTTCCCATGGAGAAGTCACCTCTGTGAGCAGGACTTCTAAGAGTAAGACCAACAGATCACTTGTATTCGAGTCATCCAACATGTATGATCAGAATTCAGACTCCCAGCCCCCACTTCGAGATTCTGATTCAGTTGCTCTAACAAAATCTTAGTTGGATCTTAAGCCCACTCTAGTTTGATAATCAGTGCTCTAGAGTTCATTATCAATCCCAGTCTATAATATCTTCTTGTTTTGTACACTATAGATATTTCCTATGAGGGTTGTCAGGGCCATCTTGCTCAAAAGAGTGTTAACTGTCAAGGATGAGCACAACACCAACTTGAAAAGGTTTGTGTGCATCTTGCATGAAGGGGTAGAGGCGTTGTGAAGTGTAGAGAGTCATCTGTTCATTAAAAGGGCTCTTTTCCTGGAAGAGGCTCAAATAACATTTTCTTGTCTTGGTTTACATAACACCTTTCCTGGAGTCAACCAAGAATGCAAGCACACACAGCTTGCTCCGCTTTGCTGCATTGTTTTGGATGGCTAGTTGATTCACTTGCAACTTGATTTCTAAAAATTTTTGGTTTTCCCTGAAAGAAATTTAATAAATGTGCAGAGATGCTTATTTTAAAAAGTAGATCTTTCCAATGAGCCTCTTGTGTACCATATGAGGGATAAGAGACAAAAGAAGCCTTCCTCTGTGTCTGACCAGATTTTGAACAGCCAGTGAACAGGAGGGAAGGAGTCACTAGAGCAGTATCTCCCTGACGTGGTACTGAGTTGTAACACAGGAGCTTTGCCTGTGACTGAAAGGACAGAAAAAAACTCAGTCGTCCAAAGAACATTGAGATCTACTGAACTGTGTACTCTAAGCAGCCAGAAAAATCTCAAGTCTCTCACTTCAAAGGCGTTGGAAAACTTTCAAGTGCAAATGCCAGAAAGCTAGGACCCAGAGTTGAAAGAGAGGAGAATGTTTTTTGTTTTTATTTTCAAAGCAGACTGGTGTCTTCTGGAATCACCACAAGTACATTATTTGGAGTGGGGGTAGTTTCCGTTTAAGATTCTCTGAGGCCAAGACAAAATATTTGAAGTTGATGGTGACACCCGAAAGCACACTTGCTCCTGAGGCCCTGTCAGTTATCATGTTCCAAGCCCATTCTCTCCCTGCTGTATAAATTGGCCCCAGGGTGCAGTATTAGGCACAGAAATCTTCAGTCTCAAAATATTTCTCTCAACCCAATTTTCCTTAAAATTGGTCTGGCTATTAAGTTAGAAGACAGAAAATACAACCTTAGTGAGGAAGATACATTCACAGGGACATCTGCCACTCAAAGCAACTGGATTTCCACAGGCAAGTCTGTTGTCCACAAAGCACTAAAATGCTCATGTCCATCGAAGTACATAAGAAACATCAAATTCTGGTGACTGTTCAGAGACAATTTCATGGAATTTGCTGTAAATTCCTTTGTTTGAACAAATTGGGAACTGCTCCCTGGGGACCCCAGTCATAGAATTTTAAAGTTTTCACTGAGTTACAAAAACAAAGGGAATGATCTTGTGGTTCAGTGGCTACACTGGTAAATCATTTATTTACAGGAGCTTATGACAAAAGCCCCTTTAAAACCCATAAAATATACACTGCATAAAATATGTCACACCTTTTGGAAATCTGTGCATAGACTAGATCCTCCACTAATGAATGCACTTGGGCAGCTTCAGGGTTTAAGCAGCTCTTCCTCCCTCCTGGTAGATGTACATACACGGGAGGGACTGCACTCCAGCATGGCTGGTGTTCTCAGTAAAATCCGGAAATCTTTAGGAACACGTTGCAAACAGAAATCAGTCATTAAAACGGAGTTTTTCTTCAAATTTCTGAATGAATGACCTTAGTTCTGGAGAAAACTGTTTCCATGATCTGACAGAGCCCCTTGTCTAGGCCAAGTTCATCAACTAAGAGTGTTATTAGGATGTTTGATGGATATTTACTTTTTCCCCCTTTGGGCTGTAGAGGTATCTTAAGGTTTTATCATTTTGAAATATGTCTATGATTTTTCACTGGATGGTTAGTGGTTTGCTTCCAGTTTTTTATGCATGTGGTTTCAGGAGAGACTATACTCTACCATCCTTTACCATCTATGAGAATCTAGTGTCTCTCTATTAACTATTCCATAATATGAGGGACATGTGGTTGTGCATAGGGTGGCAGGCTCATATTTGAATGAAATATCAGGGAGAAACTTTCATTCAACAAGTATTTTATGGAGTGTCTGATACATGCTTAGCGGAGTTCTGGATGTGGGAGTACAATCCAAAGTGACAAAGTTCCTCCTCTCATGGGGCTAACATTCTAGTTGAAGAAGAAGAAAAAAAAATGAGGAATTAGACTAATATGTAGTATACCACAGGGTGACATAGAGAGAAAATAAAATGGGGCATAAAAAGCGATGATGTGGAAGTGAGTAAGTAGGGCTATATTACAGTATTTCATCAAACCAAAGACATGAGTAATTGCAAATATGCACCTATATTTATCCACCAATAAGAAGAGCAGAAGGGCTTCCAATTATAATGGGAAGATGCCATCAATTGTAAGGTATGTCTAGTTCTCAGAGATGTTAAAGTTAAAAAAAAGGAAAGGTCATCTTAAATCAAAGAAATAGTGTGTAGAGTTGGTTTTCAGGAAAGGCTTTACTGATAAAGTGATATTTAAGCAGAGACCCAAGGGAATCGAGGGTGAGAGATGTATGACTATTGGAGGAAGAACATTTAAACAGAGGGACTAGCAGATGCAAAGTTCCTGAGGCGGGACATGCTCTGAATGCTCATGCTTGAGGAATAGCAGACAGGCTGGCATGGCTGGAGGGGACAAGCAAGGAGCAGACCCCGTAGGGCCTTCTAGGCCATCAGAAGAAATTTAGATTTTACTCTGAGAAGGAAAGCCAGGGAAGATTTTGAGCAGAGGAGGGACACCGTCTTAATTTAGGATGTCAAAGAATCATTCCAGCTGTTCTCCACTGTGTGGAGAATAAACAGCAGAGGAAAAGTAGTGAAAGCAGAACAACATGGTCGGAAGCTGTTGGAATCATCCATACAAGAGACGATGGTGGCTTTGACTAACGGGTAGCATCCTGAAGTTGATGAGAAGTGGTCAGACTCTTGGTGTATGCCAAAGTTACAGTCCTTAAGAGCAAGAAGCTGTATATAAACCAATTTTTTAAAGAATATACTGTTCTCTAGGAACGCCAGTCATGTTTGTTATACAACTGAGCTGGTATCTCAGGGTATTTCTTAGACAGGAAAGATAAAATTAATGGAAAATCCTAGGAAGGAGTAGAATTTAGAAACAAGAAGATGTCAATGTCTAGGACCTCTGGTGTAGAAGCTTAGAAGGATTCTCCATCACGTCATAGATACTAGCTAAAAATTATGGATTAAGAAGCAGAATCTCCCTGGAGAGTGAGAATAGCCTGTGTGCCTAAGTAGTGAATGTACTGAGGAACAATAGAACCAGTTGAGATTGATTGAGGAAAAGTCTTGAGATTTGATCATCCATTCACATTGATGATCCCAGTCCACACTGTTTTATGAACTGTCTGCTTGGCAAATCAAAAAATTTAATCTATATTTATAATTGCTTTAAGAGTATGTTGCTTAGAAAAATTACAACTTTTTATTACTGAAAAGTAAGGGGTCATAGCAGATGAGTGAAACAAGTTTAACTTTGGGATCCACATACCTGGGCTTGAACGTAGGCTGCAGCCTCTTTTTTTTTTCTTTTTAACATCTTTATTGGAGTATAATTGCTTTACAATGGTGTGTTAGTTTCTGCTTTATAACAAAGTGAATCAGCTATACATATACATATATCCCCATATCCCCTCCCTCTTGCATCTCCTCCCACCCTCCCTATCCCACCCCTCTAGGTGGTCACAGAGCACCGAGATGACCTCCCTATGCTATGCAGCTGCTTCCCACTAGCTATCTATTTTACATTTAGTAGTGTATGTATGTCCATGCCACTCTCTCACTTCATCCCAGCTTCTTTACCCTTCCCCCTCCCCGTGTCCTCAAGTCCATTGTCTATGTAGGCTGCAACCTTTTGTTTACCTGGGCTTGGGAAATGTACTTAACTTCTCTGAGCTCTCACCACCAACCTCTGAATAATGAAGCTAATAACAGTACCTTCCTTATAGGATCACTGTGAAGATTAAAAATCAGTTTTGGCATCTAGCACAATGAGCTGCACACAGTAATTTTCAATAAATAGTTCTTATCATTATTTGTACCGTTAAGGTACACAAATATAAAGAAGAACGTAATGCCCTGGAGACCAACATGGTACCAGCGGTCATCCTCCCAGATGGAGAACCAAGAGGAAATCTGCTGGTCTCCTATAGACAGACAAATCTAACTCAAGGGAAGAGATGAGGAAGAGTTCCAATTGTGGCTCTTTTCCTGCCTGGGTTTTCTTCCCCTCACAACACTTTCTATGATGTACATGGCAACATCGGCTCTCAATCTGGGGTCTGTCTTGAGTTTGTGTCTCATTAGAATCTCAGTATTAGCTGGTGAGAGTCCACTGAGTTAATCAGAGTGGTAGGTGGAAAATCTAGAGAAATAATAGAACATCTGCTATTGTGGGGTCCTTAGGGGACCTCTTTGGTGCTCACCTGGGGATCATCCTTTGTTGTAACTGTGCACAGTTGCTGGCCATCTTAGAGAAGTCCTGCTGAACTGGACTGGGTTAAATCCGTTGAACTCTTTGAACTCAGTTTGTTGTCTCTCCTGTCTTTGACCCTTGCTTTTTGCTTCTGTTGCCTGTCTGAGTATCATCTAGTTCCTCTCCTGCCTCTCTCCCTTTCATTTCCCATCTGTCTCTCACTTGTCCCCATGTTGGTTTTTCTCTGCACATTCCTACGGCAGCTCTCGCCCAAACTCCTTAGAGCTCAGCATAGTTGTTACTTAGTAGACTCTGCAGAGCATTCATCATTGTTTTCATCAAAGGACCAATTAACTCCCTGCTGCCCTTTACCAACCTGTAGCAAGAGGCAATGCTGTTCCTGGTTAGTTTAAGGCAGCAGAGAGCTAATTGTTCCTTAGTCAGTGTGGTGGTAAACTCTTTTTAGGATGTTCACACCCTGCTCTGAAAAGAACCTAGTTTTTATTAAGTTCCTGGCTGATTACTACCCTGCCTGTAATCCACTTTTATGGCAGGAAAGGTGCTGTCAAGGCAGCTCCAGGCAAAGTGGGATAATACAGTGTTTTCTGACACCTTTCAGTGTGAGCTCTGGCTTCCTTAAGTAATGGAGACACCCTGCATCATTATTTTTAAGGAGAAAGATGTCACTGTGTGGCTGAGTTTGTGTTCACTAATGCACAGATTGGGGAGGACATCGTTTTCTATTTTCCTTGAATGTATTGTCAAGGGATGGATAGAGCAGAGTGGGCCCTGCCTCACGTCCAATGCTGCAGGGCTTCAAAAAACATTCTACAAAGGTTGCGGTTTACAAAGAGTGTGTTCCTAAGCACATGTGCATTTGTTAAGCCGTAGTTAACACCTGTGTGCATTGTGAACGAGTATTAGAAATATTCATGAGAAGTGCTAAATGCAGATAACACATATTTCCAAAAAATCTCTGCAGTACTTGTGGAAAAAATCTGCATGTTCTTGGTATTATGGAAACAAATATGTGCAGTAAAAATGTCATCTTGTTCTATAAAGTCCAATTACTGATTAGCACCTGCTGGTTCTACATGTACAACATACATCCTGTGATAGAGAAAGAGAGATTTGCCTACCACTACTGAATATACTTGGATGTACAATAAAGATTAAGCTCCTACTACTGTAGTAATTGAAAGCTAAAAGAAAATGTTGTAGAATTGATTTACTGACACTACTTATGAGTATGGTGATTGTTTTAGGTAAGTCACAACACACACACACACACACTCACTCACGCGGTCACAGTCCTTTTCCTTTTCTACCCCACCTTCTTTATCCCCTTTCTCCTCCTCCTAACCCTCCTCTACTTCCTTTCCTAATAGCTGTCTTTTCTCTTGGTCCTTTAATAGTTTTTTAAATCAGTTATTTCAATTAGCAAATTTGGTAATCTAATCAGTCCCTTGCTTCAATTCTCTCTCAGTCTCTCTCAAATTCAGCTTCATCTCTAATCTTACAGCCTCTACCTTAGCCATTTACTTTGTGTTGTTGGCCTGCGTCTCTCCTCCATACAGTTTATCCTTCACACATCTTCCAGACAATCTTTTCTTTCCCTCTCTACCCTAAGCCACCAGTATGACTCCTGAATGCCTAATGAGTCACATTTTTCACTCTAAGCCCAGAATTGAAGACCCTCTGTCAACTACCCACACCGTTCTTCCCCAATGGCATCACTTGTTACCCTTCCTTTTGGCCTGCCTCTATCCCGGCCAAGTCCTGTTGCCTCATACCCCTCAAACTATTGACTCATTTCCTTCATGGTGTTTTGGAGACCTTGTACAGATTGCCCTGTCAGCACCCTGCCAGTGTATGGGCTTCATTTCCTTAGGAGTGGTTCAAACCTCTCACCTTCCTGGAAGTGTCTGAAGATTGTCATATATCTTAATATGTGTTCTTCTACTTTGCATCATTTTACTTTATGGATCAACATAGCTGCCAGCTTTCATCTGTTACTCTGTTACCTAGCAGTCCTTCTTGAGGAATTCTATATGCGTGTTTTCTTTTTTCCTGTTAAATTATAAACTAATGCTTATCGCTGATCTTGTTTACAAAGTGTTTTTGCATTTTGCTATGCCTGGTATAGAATTGTATACATAATAGACACTAGATGAGTGTTTCTTTTTTTTTAATTTATATTGGAGTATAGTTGATTTACAATGTTGTGTTAGTCTCAGGTTTACAGCAAAGTGGTTCAGTTATACATATACATATATCTATTCTTTTTCAGATTCTTTTTCCATATAGGTTAGATGACTGTTTTTTAACGAATTCTTCTTTTACTTTCCTAATGCTGTATTCCTCGTGTCACTGTTTCTTTTCACGTAGGTGTAAAAAAAACCTCCCTAGCTAGATTATAAACCCCCTGAAACTGTAGATTGTTAACACTTTTGTAAAGCTCTGTACACAGTAGGTAACCAAAACTGTCATCACAAAATGAAATAATGAAGTCAATTAATTTAATTTAATTATTATTTTCTATTATTATTATTATTTTGCTGTTATGCTTACTGCTTGTGTAATTCGTCTTGCTGTACTTTCTGATTGCTTTGAATATTAATATTATCTTTAAAGAAAAGTTGTAAGCTCCTTTAGGGCAGAGACTTTGACTTCTATCCTTGTGTCCTTATAGTGTACAACACTTAAAAAGTTGAGCTGAAGAATAATTTGATGAATGACCTTAAAAGAAACAAGATTCTTCTATTCTATTCAGTAAACAGCCTAATACAGTCAGTTGTTAGGAACATGGACTTTGGAGCCAACCTACCTGAGTCTTAATCTGACTCTATGTCTATGAGCTGTGTGACTTGGCTGAGTTACTAAACTTCTCTGTGCCTCAGTTCACACATTTGTAATATGGAAATTGCAGTAATGCCCACCTCACAGGGATGTTGTGAAGATTAAATTGAGTTAGTGCTGTAACCTACTTATTAGAAAAAAGCCTGGTATGCAAGAATTGCTAAAAGGTATTTGCCAGTATATCTTGCCCTCAAGCACTGTAGTCCAGTTGGGTCGTTTTCAAGTTTCACCTTTGATGGCTAAGATAATCACACTCTGCTTTGGACTTTTTCTTAATAATAAAGAAGTGATAACTTGTTAAATTTTAAAGAAATAATAACACTAACAGTGTCTCATGCCCCTTTTTCTGTAGAATGGTATTAATGATTGATCCTGTTAATATCAGGAGATCTAGGAATGCTAGTCTATGAAATAACAAAAAATGAATAATAAGGTCAAATAAGATCTTCAGAGAACATACAGAACATACACCTACAGGGTGTAGGTGTAACTTGTATTTAAATTGCCACAACAGTATTCTGAGCTCCTGACGTTAAGGATGTGTATCAATGGGCGTTGGCATTTTGAAGATGATGGCTTTGGAGAGAGGTGCATTTTTAGAGTTATCCTTGGGAAATTGTAATTCAAACTTATGCCTTGGGTAGTTAGATCACTCATGATATATCTACCCTTGGTCCAGAATCCTTTCCCCCTCCCAAAACCATTTCAAGCTTTCACTTCCCCACCAGGCAAACTCTTATTCATATTTCAAAACTCAACTCAGGTGTCACTTTCTAATTTTTGTTCCTCCACCTCTACCTCCACTTCCATAAAATGAATCAGTTCTCAAAGCATCGCCCACAATTTACTCATGTTCCTACCACTGTATTTATTAACTGTGTTCTAATTTATTTGTTTACATGCCTGTCTCCTTTTGGCTTAGTTACTTTATGGACTGTGGCTTAGTTACTTTATGGACTGCACTTTAATAAGTCCCTTAACCCAACTTCCCAGCCTAGTGTCTAATATACTTTAACTGTCCAGAGTTTTTGTTTGTTTAGATTTTATCAAATTTTTTTTTTTTTTTTTTTTGCGGTACGCGGGCCTCTCACTGTTGTGGCCTCTCCCGTTGCGGAGCACAGGCTCCAGATGCGCAGGCCCAGTGGCCATGGCTCACGGGCCCAGCCACTCCACGGCATGTGGGATCTTCCCAGCCCGGGTCACGAACCCGTGTCCCCTGCATCGGCAGGCGGACTCTCAACCACTTCGCCACCAGGGAAGCCTGATTTTATCAAATTTTAAAGGCATTTTTTAAAAATGTTGTAGAGTTGTTGAATGGGGAATCAAATATAGAGTACCAAGATGATAAATCCAAAATTGATAAGAAAAACTCTAACAATAAAGTAGGAAAGAAAATGAAAATATAAAGCAAAGAACAGTAAATGAAGCCTATCTCCTGGAAGAGACATGTAGAACTCTTTAGTAATTCTGTTGTCTATACAAAGAGTTGGAATGACACAAAGCAGAAAAACCTTCAGCTATGTTTACTCACAGAAAACTAGACTTAAAAGCAGAAGTCAGAGAGCAGAATTGGAAGAGTGTCTTCAGAAGAGGATGGTATAGGATGAACTTTAGGATCAGATGGACTTGGTTTCTAATTGCGGTTCAGCAACTTGTCATGTGGCTTTAGGATATTTATGTATCCTTTCTTAGCCTCACTTTCCTTATCTGGAAAATGAAACCTAACTCTGAGTGCTGCTTTGAGGCTTAAGTAACCCGAGCTTAAATGTTTGGTATAAGTAACTGCTGAATAAATGTTAACTATTATCATCATTAGAGTAGATAAGATCCAGGTTCATTACTGGAAGCAATGTAGTGATATGACCATTATCTTAGCAGTTTAAATTAGCAAAATTCTTGAGGATGAAATCCACAGAATTTTGTTTAAATATAGTCATATAGAGGTGCTACTAGAATTCATGCACTTATACACTTGATATTTGTATACATTTCATTTTCTCACTGTATACCAATTTATTATTGCATATAATTTGTACTTTTAAGACAGTAGTATCTTTAGTACAGAAAAGACTAAGTCAGATACAGTGACTTAATGGTGCAATAAAATAATGATGAACTGTTTTTATTTTTTCAGGAAATTAAATATAAGAAGTAGATGTTTTCTGTTTTAAGTTTCCAATGATTAAGTACTTGTTAAGGTCCTAGATCCATAGCTCACCAATACGTTAAAAGGTTAAATTCAAGCAATACCACTCTTTCTATTACCAGTGGATATGCACAGTGAACTATCTTCTGTGTGAACACAAACACACACAACTCAACCTAGTTGCATATATGATTAAAAGTTTGAACACTCTGTCAAGATTTAACTGCCCCTCTTTAAGTTGATAAGACTCCTGAATTATGACCATAGCTTTAGAAAACATTAGACTTATGATTTATTTGCATTCTTCCCTTTCCTCACCCTGGACCCTAGAAAATAAATAAGAATGGTGCTTTTGAAAAGTCCAAGAGTTTCAGAATATCAGTAGATACAGAATTTGCATTTCAACTTTTAATAATAAGGTTATTTTTAGGGGAAGAAAATTCAGCATTTTGACATGGTTTCATTAGCAATCTTATCAAAAAGTTCAAGGGACTGAACTAACAAAAACAGAGCAAAATCTGTCTTCAGTCATCTTAAATGTCCACTCAATCAAGAAGGTTGAACAATTCTAAACCTGAAGCATTGTGAAGAGCTGACGGACTGAAATAGTATTATTTTATGAAGATCTACCTGCACACAATGTGAGAACAAAATCTCACACAGTCCCTACTTTAGCATGACTGCAGATTTTTTTTTACATCAGATTATTGCTTGTGTGTTTCTTCATAACACCCCTGTGTGATAGGTTTTACTTCCATTTTCAGAAAAATCAGAATATCGTAAATTTAGTAACTTCCCCAAACTCCTAGGACAACCAAGGCAGCAAAAGATTCAATGGACAGTGTCAGAATGTATACCAATACATTGTAAATTTTCCAGTATTTGGCTAAGAGGGAATATCTAAAAGGTAAAGGAAATTTGTACCCACATATATAAGTATTAGGAGATATTTGGAAGCTTGAAACCCCCCTTAATAATGCACTTCTTTGTGGACACACTCATTTGTATAGTCATTTATCTTTCTTCATTGCCACCCCACCCTTTCTTTATTACAAAGTTGCCCCAAACATAGTTTCCCCATAAAAAACATGGCCTGTGCCCCTCTCACTATTCTCCTGGTTATATACACACTGCCTTGGTTTGAAAGCTAAATCAATTAATCATTACCAGGCTCCTCCTGGCACTGACAGAGAGGCCCTTTCAGTAGGCAGAAGACAAAAAACGTACATAAAAAAAGAGGAAACAATGTAAAAACAAATGCTCTCATAGATTAATACTTCATTTGTATTTACTCCTCCCATCCCCACTTAGGAACAGAATCAACTCAGATTTCCAACTAACTAAGATTTCCCAGTGGCATAAAAATGATAAACCACTTTAAAATATTATAATATAGTAATATTTTCTATTTCTACCTAATACAGTGCTCATAGTGAAAGAATCTAAGGTAGTTTAATGATTTTAAAAATAAACACAATTTCTCACACATCCTTTTCTATATAACCTTCACTATATCTAAGTCAGGATTCTGAAATAGAACTAGCTCCTATGTTTCCTGTTCTAGTTTTCTTAAGATTGATGCTACCTCACTTTAAAGCTCACCAGAGACAATTTCCCTTTCTTGGGAGTAAAAATTAAATTCTCCCACAAGAACTTCTAAATGATCTCTGCTAAAGTTCCAACTTTTTCCAGTATCGAGGGGGATCTCAAAAGCCCCAATTAGTTATAGGTCCTGGATATCTTCAAACTGGATTCAATCTGCTAAACTAAAGACCATAAAGATAAACTGCCTTCATAATAGATGGAGTTGTAGATGGAGAAGTTCCTTCAGTGTGGGACTTGGTGGACCACTGGATTAAACAAGAACTGCCCTCTCACATCCAGCAAGAAGTGAATATTAATCTTAATAACTACCCCTAAATTCATATTTAATGTGTTTCTATATCCTTTTCTTTTAACATTTATTTATTTATTTATTTATTTATTTATTTATTTATTTATTTATTTATTATTAGGCATTCATTTTATACACATCAGTGTATACATGTCAATCCCAGTCTCCCAATTCATCACACACACCCGGCCCCCGCCGCTTTCCCCCCTTGGTGTCCATACGTTTGTTCTCTACATCTGTGTCTCAATTTCTGCCCTGCAAACCAGTTCATCTATACCATTCTCTAGGTTCCATATATATATGCATTAAAATACGATATTTGTTTTTCTCTTTCTGACTTACTTCCCTCTGTATGACAGTCTCTATATGCATCACGTCTCTACAACTGACCCAGTTTTGTTCCTTTTTATGGCAGAGTAATATTCCATTGTATATATGTTCCACAACTTCTTTATCCATTTGTCTGTTGATGGGCATTTAGGTTGCTTCCATGACCTGGCTATTGTAAATAGTGCTGCAAAGAATATTGGGGTGCGTGTGTCTTTTTGAATTATGGTTTTCTCTGGGTATATGCCCAGTAGTGGGATTTCTGGGTCATATGGTAATTCTATTTTTAGTTCTTTAAGGAACATACATACTGTTCTCCATAGTGACTGTATCAATTTACATTCCCACCAACAGTGCAAGAGGGTTCCCTTTTCTCCACATGCTCACCAGCATTTGTTGTTTATAGATTTTCTGATGATGCCCATCTAACTGGTGATACCTCATTGTAGTTTTGATTTGCATTTCTCTAGTAATTAATGATGTTGAGCAGCTTTTCATGTGATTCTTGGTCATCTGTATGTCTTCTATGGAGAAATGTCTATTTAGGTCTTCTGTCCATTTTTGGATTGACTTGTTTGTTTGTTTTTTATATTGAGCTGCATGAGCTGTTGGTATATTTTGGAGATTAATCCTTTGATGATTCATTTGAAAATATTTTCTCCCATTCTGAGGGTTGTCTTTTGGTCTTGTTTATGGTTTCCTTGGCTGTGCAAAAGCTTTTAAGTTTCATTAGGTCCCATTTGTTTATTTCTGTTTTTATTGCCATTACTCTAGGAGGTACATCAAAAAATATCTTGCTGTGATTTATGTCAAAGAGTGTTATTCCCCTGTTTTCCTCCAAGAGTTTTATAGTGCCTGGTCTTACATTTAGGTCTCTAATCCATTTTAAGTTTATTTTTGTGTCTGGTGTTAGGGAGTGTTATAATTTCATTCTTTTACATATAGCTGTCCAGTTTTCCCAGTACCACTTATTGAAGAGACTGTCCTTTCTCCATTGTATATCCTTGCCTCCTTTGTCATGGATTAGTTGACCATAGGTGCGTAGGTTTATCTATGGGCTTTCAATCCTGTTCCATTGATCTATATTTCTGATTTTGTGCCACCACCACATTGTCTTGATTACTGTAGCTTTGTAGTATAGTCTGATGTCAGGGAGTCCGATTCCTCCAGCTCCATTTTTTACCCTCAAGTCTGCTTTGGCTATTCAGGGTCTTTTGTGTCTCCATACAAATTTTAAGATTTTTTGTTCTAGTTCTATAAAAAATGCCATTGGTAGTTTGATAGGGATTGCATTGAATCTGTAGACTGCTTTGGGTAGTATAGTCATTTTCACAATATTCATTCTTCCAATCCAAGTACATGGTACATCTATCCATCTGTTGGTATCATCTTTAATTTCTTTCATCACAGTCTTATAGTTTTCTGCATACAGGTCTTTTGTCTCCCTAGGTATGTTTATTCCTAGGTATTTTATTCTTTTTTTTGCAATGGTAAGTGGGAGTGTTTCCTTAATTTCTCTTTCAGATTTTTCATCATTAGTATATAGGAATGCAAGGATTTCTGTGCATTAATTTTGCAACTTTACCAAATTCATTGATTAGCTCTAGTAGTTTTCTGGTGGCATCTTCAGGATTCTCTATGTATAGTATCATGTCATCTGCAAACAGTGACAGTTTTACTTCTTCTTTTATAATTTGTACTCATTTTATTTCTTTTTCTTCTCTGATTGCCATGGCTAGGACTTCCAAAACTATGTTGAATAACAGTGCTGAGAGTGGACATCCTTGTCTTGTTCCTGATCTTAGAGGAAATGCTTTCAGTTTTTCACCATTGAGAATGATGTTTGCTTTGGGTTTGTCATATATGGCCTTTATTATGTTGAAGTAGGTTCCCTCTATGCCCACTTTCTGGAGAGTTTTTATCATAAATGGGTGTTGAATTTTGTCAAAAGCTTTTTCTGCATCTATTGAGATGATCATATGGTTTTTATTCTTCAATTTGTTAATATGGTGCATCACATTGATCGATATGCATATATTGAAGAATCCTTGCATCTCTGGGATAAATCACACTTGATCATGGTGTATGATGTTTTTAATGTGCTGTTGGATTCTGTTTGCTAGTATTTTGTTGAGGATTTTTGCATCTATATTAATCAGTGTTATTGGTCTCTAATTTTCTTCTTTTGTAGTATCTTTGTCTGGTTTTGGTATCAGTGTGATGGTGGCCTCATACAATGAGTTTGGGAGTGTTCCGTCCTCTGCAACTTTTTGGAAGAGTTTGAGAAGGATGGGTGTTAGCTCTTCTCTAAATGTTTGATAGAATTCACCTGTGAAGCCATCTGGTCCTGGACTTTTGTTTGTTGGAAGATTTTTAATCACAGTTTCAATTTCAATACTTGTGATTTGTCTGTTCATATTTTCTATTTCTTCCTGGTTCAGTCATGGAAGGTTATAACTTTCTAAGAATTTGTCCATTTCATCCAGGTTTTCCATTTTATTGGCATAGAGTTGCTTGTAATAGTCTCTTAGGATGCATTGTGTTTCTGTGGTTTTTGTTGTAACTTCTCCTTTTTCATTTCTAATTTTATTGATTTGAGTCCTCTCCCTTTTGATGAGTCTGGCTAATGGTTTATCAATTTTGTTTATCTTCTCAAAGAACCAACTTTTAGTTTTATTGGTCTTTGCTATTGTTTTCTTTGTTTCTATTTCATTTATTTCTGCTCTGATCTTTATGATTTCTTTCCTTCTGCTAACTTTGGGTTTTGTTTGTTCTTCTTTCTCTAGTTCCTTTAGGTGTAAGGTTAGATTGTTTATTTGAGATTTTTCTTATTTCTTGAGGTAGGCTTGTATAGCTATAAACTTCCCTCTTAGAACTGCTTTTGCTTGATCCCATAGGTTTTGGATTGTCGTATTTTCATTGTCATTTGTCTCTAGGTATTTTTTGGTTTCCCCTTTGATTTGTTTAGTGATCTCTTGATTATTTAGTAATGTATTGTTTAGCCTCCATGTGTTTGTGTTTTTTACATTTTTTTTCCCTGTAATTGATTTCTAATCTCATAGTGTAGTGGTCAGAAAAGATGCTTGATATGATTTTAATTTTCTTAAATTTACTGAGGCTTGATTTGTGACCCAGGATGTGGTCTATCCTGGAGAATGTTCAGTGTGAACTTGAGAAGAAAGTGTAATCTGCTGTTTTTGGATGGAATGTCCTATAAATATCAATTAACTTTATCTGCTCTATTGGGTCATTTAAAGCTTGTGTTTCCTTATTAATTTTCTGTTTGGATGATCTGTCCGTTGGTGTAAGTGAGGTGTTAAAGTCCCCCATTATTATTGTGTTACTGTCAATTTTCTTTTTTAGAGCTGTTAGCAGTTGCCTTATGTATTGAGGTGCTCCTATGTTGGGTGCATATATATTTATAATTGTTATATCTTCTTCTTGGATTGATCCCTTGATCATTAATTACATAGTGTCCTTCCTTGTGTCTTGTAACATTCTTTATTTTAAAGTCTATTTTATCTGATATGAGTATTGCTACTCCAGCTTTCTTTTGATTTCCATTTGCATGGAATGTTTTTTTCCATCCCCTCACTTTCAGTCTGTATGTATCCCTAGGTCTGAAGTGGGTCTCTTGTAGACAGCATATATGTGGGTTTTGTTTTTGTATCCATTCAGAAAGCCTGTGTCTTTTGGTTGGAGCATTTAATCCACTCACATTTAAGGTAACTATCAATATGTATGTTCCTATTACTATTTTCTTAATTGTTTTGGGTTTGTTTTGGGGTTTTTTTTGTTTTCATTTTTTTGGGGTATATGGGCCTCTCACTGCTGTGCCCTCTCCCATTGTGGAGCACAGGCTCTGGACGCACAGGCTCAGCGGCCATGGCTCATGGGCCCCACTGCTCCGCAGCATGTGGGATCTTCCCGGACTGGGGCACGAACCCACGTCCCCTGCATCAGCAGGCGGACTCTCATCCACTGCGCCACCAGGGAAGCCCTGGATTTGTTTTTGTAGGTTCTTTTCTTCTCTTGTGTTTCCCACTTAGAGAAGTTCCTTTAGCCTTTGTTGTAAAGCTGGTTTGGTGGTGCTGAATTCTCTTAGCTTTTGCTTGTCTGTAAAGCTTTTGATTTCTCCATCGAATCTGAATGAGATCCTTGCTGGGTAGAGAAATCTTGGTTGTAGGTTCTTCCCTTTCGTCACTTTAAGTATATCATGCCACTCCCTTTAGCTTGTAGAGTTTCTGGTGAGAAATCAGCTGTTAACCTTATTGGATTTGCCTTGTATGTTATTTGTCATTTTTCCCTTGCTGCTTTCAATAATTTTTCTTTGCGTTTAATTTTTGCCAATTTGATTACTATGTTTCTCGGTGTGTTTCTCCTTGGGTTTATCCGGTATAGGACTCTCTGCGATTCCTGGACTTGGGTGGCTATTTCCTTTCCCATGTTAGGGAAGTTTTCAACTATAATCTCTTCAAATATTTTCTCGGGTCCTTTCTCTCTCTCTTCTCCTTCTGGGACCCCTATAATGTGAATGTTGTTACGTTTAATGTTGTCCCAGTGGTCTGTTTGGCTGTCTTCATTTCTTTTCATTCTTTTTTCTTTCTTCTGTTCTGCAGCAGTGAATTCCACCATTCTGTCTTCCAGGTCACTTATCCATCCTTCTGCCTCAGTTTTTCTGCTACTGATTCCTTCTAGTGTATTTTTCATTTCATTTATCATATTGTTCATCTCTGTTTGTTTGTTCTTTAATTCTTCTAGATCTTTGTTACACATTTCTTGCTTCTTCTCGATCTTTGCCTACATTGTTTTTCTGAGGTTCTGAATCATCGTCACTATCATTATTGTGAATTCTTTTTCTGGAAGATTGCCTATCTCCATTTCATTTAGTTGTTTTTCTGGGGTTTTATCTTGTTCCTTCATCTGGTACATAGCCCTCTTCCTTTTCATCTTGTCTATCTTTCTGTGAATGTGGTTTTTGTTCCACAGGCTCCAGGACTGTAATTCTTCTTCGTTTCTATACCCTTGATGGAATAAAATAGATATCAGAGTTCTTATAATAGCCTCATGCATGTTGAGGTTGTTTTCATATAGTCTTTTGAGGTTATCAGAGTTTTTAGGGATGAGTAAAAATTTGGAGCACTGCTTCCTTCATTTTGGCAGCATGCCAAATTCTCACCAACCTGGCAGCCCTTGTGATAGTTTCACCATCCACTACTGGGAATGACAGTTTTGTATCTCTCTCCTTGGTCCTGAAGCAAAAGCAGTCACAAAGGACGCAACTTTAGATTTAGAGCTGAATACCCTCTAACAACAACTACAGAAGTTTACAATTGCATATTTGGTAACAGGGTCTGAATTTTTTCAAATTAGTTTACAGGTGTCTAAAAGAATGGGAAAGAAAGGTAGACAAAGACACAATAGAAGTTAATTTAGAAGGTTATTTTTTTTTTATTTTTATTTTTTTTGCCATAGGCGGGCCTCTCACTGTTGTGGCCTCTCCCGTTGCGGAGCACAGGCTCCGGATGCGCAGGCCCAGTGGCCATGGCTCACGGGCCCAGCCACTCCGCGGCATGTGGGATCTTCACAGACCGGGGCACGAACCCATGTCCCCTGCATCGGCAGGCGGACTCTCAACCACTGCGCCACCAGGGAAGCCCTAGAAGGTTAATTTGACACACACGCACTTAGAGCAGATGCTCAGTTGGATACACTATTCAGTGTTAGTTTCTACAGTTATAAAAGTATTTTTAAAATGAAAGATAGAAGGTAGTACAAATATTCCCTAAATTCATAAATATTCAAAGTACAACAATTAGAAAATCAGATAATTTTACTCATTGAGATGTGCAAAGTTTACTTTATCAGTCTGAATTCAGAACCAAAAAAGAAGAGAGAGATTAAAAAAAAACTTAGCAATTTTATAACTGTACTCATAATGTTAAGTAACACTGGTTTATGACACTTAGTTCAAGGTATTCAAGTGATCACACTTACTACACCAGTGGTAGCAATTCATTGATTCTGCTGCAGGAATGTTTAATGTATCAATTTCAATCAGTTCTGTTCTTTATGGAAAGGGAAAATGAAATAGTCTCCCACGGTGCTGCTAAAGAGAAAAGTGCATCCTCCCACCCCCTGTCAGATATCCCAGTGAAGCTGAGATTGTACCTGTTTAGTCCTTAAACTGAACCATGACACTGGCTAAAATTGTATTTCCCACTTTGAGGCTTTCCAAAACATCTCTTTAAACTGTGCTCCTTCTTCTTCCTTGAAATCTACCTACTGCCTGTCTCTTGGCTTGGCAAAAAATGAGTGTGGGTGAATACACAGGAAGCATCTATGTAATGACATAGAAAAGGTGGCGAATGTCTTCAAAGACTAAGCTTTTTTTTTTTTTTCCTTCAAAAATGTGGTGCTATTCCTCCTTCTTAACCACAACAGTTTGATTAGCTTCAGAGCTTGAGTGGATTTGAACACAAGGCTTCTTTACATTACTAAAGCTCACTATCAATATGTAAAGGAAGAATGGTCTCAGATCCTCTCTGACTATTCTGGAAAAATTCCAACCTTCCAGGAATATCACAGTATTTTCTGAAGAATTGCCAAAAGATTTGCCAAAGAATTGCTGGGAGACCCTGACATTATTCTGAATAGATCTATAGAGAAATATTATGTGACTTTTTTGAGGATTTCAAAATACTGAAGTCATTATTTACCCTTTGTCTTAGAGAAATGTACACATGTTTTATGTATTCAGGATTTAAAGGAAAAAAATATTTTTTTTTTGCATCAAATTTTCATCTGGAATCGTTTACACCCTATCTTTTCTCCTTTGGGTTTTCGTGCTTATACATCTCAGACATAAATAGCAGAGGGATGCTTTTATAAACTAATTTTTTTCATGCCATTAGTTCATGAAACAGTTTTACAGTGATGTTATGTCTTTGATGACTTGTGATCAATTTTTTTCTACAATTTTGAAATAACCACAATACTGTTTTTATTAACCATTATTGAAATTTGAGTTATTTTGGCTTCTTTTTTCTACCTACTCTATCTTACCTACCTACCAACTGCTGCCACTTCTTTCCCTCCTCTATCCTTTTCATTTCTATCTCCATAGAGTAGGCCCTCACTACCGGAGTCCTGAATTATTACAATGGCCCCCAGACCCCTGTCTCTTTCTCTTTTTTACATGGTCTTCAATCTATCCTGCTCCCCACAGTTAAATGGCACTATAATATCATATTTTGATGATAATTCACCTCACTGAAAGCTTTTCAGGAGATGCTTTCTTTTGGTAGAAGGCTTTAACCTGACATTTAAGGCCCGAATTTATCTGACCACAGCCTGTTTTCCCCAATCTTCCATTTTATTAATTTTCTACATGAGTTCTTCTTTTTGAATAGAGTGTTCTGTGGACTGTCTTCTGGACATTCCATCCTCACCCACTGCCTTCTGGATTTTGCTCATGGTGTGTTCAGGGTCTGGATTGCCTACCTCTTCCCCTTTGCTTATAAACATTGAACATAAGCCCTTCTTCCTCTTCCGTGAAGCCTGCTCTACCAGAACTTCTCAGAGTAATTCCATAACTCATGCTTTATCATTCATTTTGTCAGTTAATTATTTTCTCTCTTGGGTTATTATGTAAGTATTTTCCCTGTATACCACCTAAACTAAAAACTCTTCAACATTTCCATTTCCCTTGAATTCCCAGATCACCTAGCAAAATTCCATGGTGCAATGGAGGGAATGCGTAGGTGAGAAAAGATTATCAAAAAAGATTTGATAATGAGATACTCTGATTTCCATTAAAACTGGATTTTCATCCCAATAAACTATATTCATTGTTTAGATGTTAAACATTCAAAACAATGTATCAGCAGTGGGGACACGCATTTTGGCTATTTGTATCTTTAAGGTAACAAAAATTGACATTGGTTCATACCTGTGTTATTTTTTTTATTAAATATGATAGTATCACTTAATACATTGTTACACTGTATTTAAACTCCTCATTATCATACTCCTATAATCACTTTCTATGCTTTCTATTATTTCTTTCATTTGTTCCATTTCTGGACAATTTCAAGGTATAGTGGTAGTAAATTACTTGGTATGATCACCTTTTGTCCCCCATCCATGATTATTTTAGCACCATTTTCCATTCTATTCTATTCTATTCTATTCTATTCTATAGCTTGAAAGTCCAAGACCCTCCCTTGGTCTCCAAACCTATAACTTAAGCTTCTGTGTAAAGACAAATAATTTCCTTGCCAGGAAGACATCAGAATCCATGAAAACCATTTGCTTACTAATGCCTAGACCGGAAAAGGGAAAAAACAGTATTTAAAACTTACCTGCATTGATATGAATCAAGACTAATTTTCTAGTTTCAAAATAGAGCTTATAGTGGGAACGTATAATGGTGCCACCATTGTGGAAAACAGTTTGGTAGTTCCTCGAAAATTTAAACACAGAATTGCATATGACCCAATAATTCCACTCCTAGGCATATACTGAAAAGAATTGAAAACAGGTATTCAAAAAAAAAATTGTACATGAATGTTAAGAGCAGTACTATTTTCAATATCCAAAAGATGGAAACAACCCAAATATCCATCAATGAATGAATGGATAATCAAGATGTCATTTAGCCATACAGTGAATTATTTGGCCATAAAAAGGAATGAAATACTTATATCTATCTATATCTGTATCTATCTCTATTTCTCTCTCTCTCTCTCTCTCTCTCTCTGCTACATTATAGATGAACCTTGCAAACATTATGCTTAATGAAAAAGGGCAGTCACAGAATACCTCATATCATGTCATTCCATATAAATGGAGTATCCAGAATAGGCGATAGGCAATTATAATTCTAGAGTGCGGAATTAGAGACAAGGGAGTGATGGCTAAAGTTTACAGGGTTTCTCTGTGGTGATAAAGGTGTTATAAAATTGACTGTGGTGATGGTTGCACACATCTTTGCATGTACTAAAACCTAGTGAATCGTATATTTTAAATGGGTGGATGGTATGATATATACTATATGCTATATAAAAAAATAACTTAAAAAATGGAATTTAAAACAAGTTATTTTCTGTTTATATAAATGGCTATTTACACTGAGATATTTCCTCCCAGGTAATGGAGGAATAAAAAAGCACAGCATGTTTCAGTGCTGCCTCCTGACATCCTAGTCCCATTGGAAAGGACATGGAGAAACCCTTGCCTTAGTTGACATTAAGGGTTATAGCTTCTGTCTAGTCTAGGACAGTGCATGCTAATGTTAAGGAAGCCAAGAGTCCTCAGAGAGTTATACCCCTTGACCACAAGTCAGAGGAAAGAAAGGAAGTCTGTAAGGGTCCAGGTAGGTAGAATAGCAGTAGCATGGTCCAAGTGCATGTATTTACCTCAGGTTGTATTGGAGAGAAACCATCAGATCTCCCCTTTTTCATTGGGTCAGCACAATATAGTCTTTTATTGTCAGAGGACAGCATTTGAGTTTCAGACAACCAAGTTTCTTGGAGGTTGACCAGATGTTTAGAGGTGTTGGCTGCTCAGGACTCTGAAGATTATAGCACTCTAAGTAAAAACCTCACTAATGTTTTTAAAACACACAGGATTAGTTCCTGAGTTCAAATTATTTCATTCCAAAAAAAATTGTCTATTCCTCCATATGAAATTCCACTGGCCAGCTTTATATCTAGAATTTACAGCCTTTATTTCATGGAATCATCTAGTGATCAACAAAGAGAGTCATATTAAACATGGTATTTACTTAAAGGGATGAAGCCCCAGAAAGCGCCAGTTCCAGGACTATTGAGCAAAGCATTGCACTATTGTCCCCACCATTCTGGTTTCTGCCCCTCAGTGACTTCGTTCCACCAGTGAGCAGGATGATTGTTCTGAAAGTGTATTTAACATGTCCAGGAAGGATGCCATAAATGATATCTGGGGCTGCAACTGTTGCTTGATCCTTATTCCCTTTGATTCCATTTCCAAACATGAAAAATATGGAAATTATAAATGTAAACAACATCTGTCATCAGTCGCAAGTCATTCCCTCCCACCACAAGAGACTTTCTCTAAAAAGACAAATTTTCCACATTCCACTTTTTTTTAATTAAAGGAATTAGTGAAGGGTAATATTAAAGAGCTCTAGATTCTAATTCACTTTGTTGATTTCCCACTTTTGTTTAATAAAATGGGTTGTTAACATAAAGGCTAATGAGGTTTTCTGATGACTATAGTAGCCTGCAAGTGACATGACTATCCTCCTCCTTTAGCCCACACAAATTAGAGTGAAAATACCAGCACACTAGAGGTGACTTTCCCAGTAAATATTTAAAATGCCATCTACACTTTCTGTTGTTAAGAAACTACTAATACTTTTAATAGTGCAACTAAAATATATGAGTTATATACTAATGTTATATTATTAGTGGCACTGATAGCATCCATATAGATCTGTATCTTCTAAATGAAAATTAGGGGTAAATATATATACATAGGGCAGTTGGTACCAAACACTGCCCTGCTCACAAGTGCAGTCTGTAGTATAAATTTTCAAATCTCTTTATCTTTCTCTGTCTCTTTCAGTCTCTCTCTCTCAATCTTGCCTCTCAGTTTCTACGGTCTCCTTCATTCTTGATATACTTAATGTAATGTTGATGTACTAATATGAATGAAAATGCCATGCTGGCAAATGCCTATGATTAACCACAGTTGTTCAATCACACCCCTCCTTATACTTCTACATACTCCACTATGGAATAGTGTGTGTGTGTGTGTGTGTGTGTGCGCGCGTGCTTCTTGGCAGTCATAGAATATGACAGTGCAAAATCGCTGGTCTGACAAATGACTTTATATTTCTCTTGGGCAAAATTTTTTTAAGAAGTGCTCACATTCATGTTCCTTCCATCTTCTGTTTCCTTCTCCACACACCATGTACTACTGAGTGGTGTCTTTGATTACGGTACATGAACCAGAAAAGAAGAATGGGCTCTCGCTGAAGAGAAGAAAATCTCATTGATAACTCTTGGGTTGTTTGCTCACTTACCTGGAAATGGCTCAAAGTATTTCAGTATTAAAAGGAATGTTGGGATTTTTTCTCCTGTGTTTCCCGAGCTAGGCATTAGGGAATATCAGGTTTCTGTAATCATGATAAGTAAAACTGTTGAATTTCACCCAGACTGAGAGTAAATCAGGAGTATAAAATGTGTTCAGGACCCAGCATAATTATCCATAGTCAGTTCACTGAGAAATATAACAGGTTGAGAGTTATTTGGTTTCCCCTTTATATTGAATCTTTTCTCTTTTAATCCTTTTCTCATTGCTAGGTTATGGAAATTTATACATTTCCTCATTCAGTACTGATTTATTTTTTCAGGAGTAAACTGTTACTAGTCCTTTATAATGAGAGAAATTTATTATTCATTTTATCTCACCAAAGCCCCCCACCCCATAAAAATCACAAAGAGTGAATTAATTCTTAACTCCTATTCACTGTAAAAGAAAAGACAATATAACGTTCAGCTGAGTTTTTAAAAACACAACAAAATCTTTCTCTGTGCTGGTGACCAGTAAGGCACTGTGCATCATTTTGTCCTATAAGGAAGTGTGTCCTGAGGTCAGAAAAGACTCAGATGGGACATGAATGACACTACCAGATTAGGCAAACAGATTCAGTATTTATCATAAATTCATAGGGTACCTTCCTGGGGACCTGATATAAGTACTTAGAGTGTTTTATTCAATTTTCTGACCTTGGAGAATTGAGTTAAACCTAGGAAATACTAATATAGATCACACTTGATATTCATAAAAGAAATATCCCATGATTTCATATTGTAGACAACTTGTCCAACACTTCTCTCCTTGCCCTCTGCCACTCTCCCCTAATCAGGAGTAATCAGCATAGTTGGGTGCTTAGATATGAGTGTGAATTCTGGGGCTTCAGACATTCATGTGGTGTCATTCACCCTGGGTTGGAGCTAAATGGCTTTGTGAGTAGACCAGGTCATGGCCATAGATTCCCACTAGGTGTCCAACTCCTGGAGAGCAGGGAGCCATCTTTGCTTCTCATAATGCAGAACACAAACTTATTTGTTGAATTTAAGCTGATTTGTTGAAGTGCAAGGGAATTTAAGAAGACTTTCATCTCGCTTCTTATTCCTCCTTTTCCTCCCACCTCGGGGTGAAATTCTATTGTCATTTTGTGATGGAAATGTGATTGGATGTTATGTAAACTTTAATGTGTCCCTTATCTGGGAAGACTAAGTTAGTGTCAGCCATAAACATATTAGCTCACAATAGTGGATTAGGTCTCTGATAAAAAGAAAGCCCCCAAAGAGTAGAGCCAAAAAGATAATGATCTTGGACTACTGCAGTGGTGGCTGAGGCAGCTGGCAGGCAAAGGGATTGGGGAAAGAGAAGGAAAGTATGAAGGTCCTGGATGCCCACTGGTACAAAGCCTGGCTACAAAGGGATCAGGGAAAACAGATGTGACCTAGTTTTTAATTTTACCAAAGGCGGGCATCCTTCGGACTTAGTACTGGGGAATATAGGGACTTGAGTCTTTAGAATAAAGTTTCTTACAGTAAATATTGGGGAGAAAACATGAGTCAGAGAAGGATTGTTTTACAGATATATGTATTTATATCAGATATATATACACACATGCATATATGTAATATATACATATATATGCACACATGAATAAGTAATGAGTAGTTCAAAATATTTTTGTTTGAATAGGTGAGAATTTAACTGAAAATAAATGCTAACATGAAGAGAAACAATTTTTGATTAGAGAAGGATTTTCTATATGGAAGCAAAGTGACTCACAATCAAAATCAGCCATTTCAGGCCAGACACTACAAAAGCATAGATAAACAAGGAAATCAATCAGCTAAACAACTATTTTTCATTCTTGGAGTTTGGAGGTCTCGATAGACCTTGAGACTTTTACAGAAAAAAAAATGTTATTTTTGAGTTCTGTTGCCAGTTGCTTGGCATTCTAACCTCAGAAAAAGAGCCCAAGCCTATTTTCATATTGTTCATTGGAACCATATACGTAGATATATCTGTTACATAAGCATTTACTGAGTGCTGACGATGAGCAGGGCACTGAATGCTATACATGAACTGCACAAATTTCCTGCCCTCCAAAACTTCATACATTTGTGGAAGGCAGATGTATAAACACACATATAAAATAAATAACAGTATGTACATATGCCAGGCTTGCTGTGTGCCAGACCTCATTCTATGTCTAGGTGCTATATATATCTCCCCCCATATGTATATATTCATTCAGTGCTGAGAACAGTCTTATGAGGAAGGAAAGACCGCATCTCACAGTTAAGAAATTCAGGCATAGAGAGATGAAATTAACTTGTCTGAGGTCACACATCTATTAAATGGTAGAATCAGGATTTGTACCTGGCAGTTTAGCTCCTGAGTTCCTAAGTTTAATCACAGTGCTAGGATGGGAAGACATGTGGGATACAATGAGGATATAAATGAGGGAAGTTTTGGGGGGATAATAAAAGGTATCCTAGAGAGAGATAAACCTGAAATAATTCTTAAAGAAAAAAGTATGAATGAGGGTAGGGGGGTGAGGAAAATGAGCCAGCAATTTACTTGCCTTGTAGAGTCATTTTTGTTAATGACTTCTCATTTTACTAAACAAGGCTTCTGTACAACAGATTTAGTTACTTCCATTCAATCAACTACACCTCAGTTAAGAATCAGGGAAAATATTGGTTTTCCTAATATACGATGCTTAAATAAATTGAAAAGTATGATAGAGTGAGGGAAATAGATATGCTGGTTGATCAATTGCATGAAGTGGGGGTGGGGGGTTGGGGCATCATTGACTTAATGTAATATAGAAGTGATAATAAGACATCTCCTTGACCTAAAATATTTCAACTACCAGCCTAGTTATGCCTTGATGTTAACAGCATTTAAGGCAGCAGATGTTATCTGGAAGGGATAAGCCCTGTGATGGTCATTAACAGATTATCTCACATTACATTTATCAGTTCCCTAGCAGAGAGCAAAAAGGCTGAGTGCTAGGCCAGTAAGGCAGAGGATAAAGAGGTTATGACTGATAGAACGTGGAGAGAAGAAAACCGGGAAGAATGGTCCACACCTTAGGGGCTGTAACAGGCCAGGAGAGGCAGTGGTGCCTGGGGCAGGAAGCATGGGCAAGGCCAATACTGAAGTCTCAGCTGTGTAGCCAAATGTTGCATTCAAATGCCCAAGAATGTTTACTAGGAAACTGTTCTAGGGGTTTTTCCACAGTTCCACCATTTTTCTTTCCTGTGAATGGGGAGATGGGACATTAATTGCAAACTGAAGGGGTGGGATAAAGTGGAAACAAAGAAATCTTTGGGTACAGATTTCTTCCTTGACTGATTATATGTATAGTAGAGAACATAAGACAATGTTAGAGCTTACAGACCACCCAGTTCTCTCCAGTGAGTGGCAGGTCAGAAATCCAGGGTTACGCTTGTCAGTTCAGTTGTCTTCCCAATTCGTGGTGTAACGGCCACACTTTTGCTGCCCTTGATGCCAAACATTATCCTGAAAACTCTGATAATCTTCCAGACAGCAGCGGGTACCTTGGTGCTGTTGAACTAAAGAAGGTAAACTGAGGCAAGCTCAAATGATCAGAAATTGCTTTTATTCGGTAATAGCAGAGGAATAGCAATTGGGCAAATGCCTGCTGTAGCAAGCTACGGGCTAGTCCTTGAAGGTTGGGGGTAGGCTGTATTTATGGTCAAGGAGTGCATAGAGGGGGAAGTCCAGCCAGAGTCCAAGCAGTAAGTTCCCTGGCTTGAGGATAGGGAGAGATCCTTGGTAGATGTTCACTGGTCAAGAGGTAAGTCTTGGTCTTCTGTAAATCAGGCATTTAATGGAAATTAGTATCTGGGCTCTTAAGTTCCATTCTTTTGAGGGTGCATGTGTGAGAGTCTCCATTTCATATCCTCCAGCTCCATTTTAGATTAAAGTCTTTTCACACAGGAACATGCTAACACTTAATGGGATAGGTGCCTCAATACTCCCTCTTCTCTTCCATGAAGAATGGCTTTCCCTTTCATTGCTTTGCTCCCTCTCAAAAATAGACAGATGGATCCAGAGAAGATATATGGCAAGGGTTGCCAGGTTTAGCAAATAAAAATACAAAATATCCAAATTTGAATTTTGGATAAATAATGGTACACTTTTGGTATAAGTATATCCCATGCAATACTTAGGACATACTTATGCTAAAAAATTATCTGTTATTCATCTGAAATTCAAAGTTAACTGCATGGCCTTATTTTGTCTGGCAACCCCATACATGGCAGAGTGAAAAGAGGATAGATCTTCGTGTTTACCAGAAGAGGAATTCAAATCCCAACTCTGCTACCTAGCTGATGGGTACTTTGGGAAATTTACCTAGTATCTCTGAGCCTGTTTCTTCCTTTGAACAATAAAGATAATAGTACTAAACTATCACAAGGTTGGTGAGAAGATTAAATAAACTAATATATGAACTATGTGTAAAATGCCTTCCAACTGAAGGGTCTCAATAAATGATGGCTCCATCTGGGGTGTAGCAGTATTCAGGGAGTCCTATAAAAACTGATAACAATGATTTACAATGGAGTTTAATTTCTCACCTTCTGAAAGGGTTTTCTTGTCTAGATGCATGATCAATATTTAATTTTCATGCAAATGTTGATATCTTTTTAATTTCTGAAGGATTTGGGGGAGTTTTTTTTATGTAAAATATTTCAAAATCTAACTGAAAGCAATCAGAGCCAGTGTTCCTTTGCAAATTCATCCTCTAAAAATTTGCTTGTTGCATGGTTGTGTTTGATTCCCAAACTACTACTACTACTACTATTCCCAGCTACTCTGCACACTCTCCCTTTTTATCCCATTAGCGTATGTGAATTCTGCGGTACTGTTAACTCCCTGCCACTGAATTCTCAGTCTCTGTGTCTCTCTGTCTCTGTTTATCTCTCTTTCTTTCTTATAGAATCTCTCTCTCTCTCTCTCCCTCTCTCTCTCTCGCTCTCTCTCTGTCTCACCTGCCCTTGCCTGGGAAAAAAGAGCCCATTTGTCTGTCTCAAAGAGAATAGGGTAGGTGTTCCAGAGATTTTTAAAAAATGTATTTTCTATTTAGAGAGGAGAGAGAGAAAGGAGGAGGAAGAGAGATAACCCCCACAAAAGTCAAACTATCTATTTATTTAGTTATGCGTTTGGGGTTACATTTTGCATTAATCGCCACCACACACAGGAACCTTGCAATTTATTATTGGTGATAAGTATGGACAGTAGCTATTATTTTCTCTCCCTGTTCTAAAATGTGGCATAGTGGGACACTTAGATTTATGGAACATGCATTATTCAAAACTCTAGTTCTGGGATGGCTCAGCAGGAAGACTCCCAGCTATTTCCATAACCTTTTTTCAAAATTCTTCCTCGCTTGCTTTCTTCGTTTCCATATCAGATGTTAGAAATCATTCAAAACTCAGAAGTGGGAGAATTCATCATGGAAATCTATCGGTACAGTATCTTTCACAAATGGGGGTAACTAGGAAACCTCTATTCTACAAAATCCACTGAAAAGCCCTGGAGGAAGAAACTAGATTTTCATTGGAAGTAATGAGATGAGCACCTAATTCTCTAGCAAATTCCTTAGGTATTAAAGACCCAAATGGTATAGCCATTCCCCCCCAACCCCGCCTCCAGACTTGAGTGTGCTAGTAATCAGAAATTATTCATCATCAGTCATTTAAAGTTTTTTTCTTTCACTCAATATCTTAGTGTTTCATACATGTGCAAGGTACTTGAAAGGAAGAAAAACAAATTAGATATCTAAGAAAGGTATATCATAAAAAATAACAAAGGAACAGAAAATATTTAGAAAATAAAAAATATATATGATATACTGTATTAACACTGATATATGTAATGTAAATGAACTTGCAAATGTAAATTGTCAGAGTACAATACTTATAATTGCTACTAATAGTAATCATCTTTGTATGTATACAATTTTATGAGGCTCTATATAAATTTGAATTAAGCACAATTAAAAGATATTCAGCTTGTTGTGGATAAGAAATCCATCTGAAAATGGCTCTGAACTAACATAAGAGGTGGAGGCTCTCACAGGAATGAGTTGGGACACCCACCAATGGGAGAAGGCTGAAAGTGGCATTTGATGCTATGGTAACCTACAATGAACCAATTGGACAATGTAATCATTGGCTATAAGCAGTACAAAAGAGAGATAGATAATATAGAGGTGTGGTTAGAAGCCTGATCTCAAGAGAGATGCCATATAGTTCTAATCCTATTTGACAATTATTTCTCTAGCTTTCAAAAGGTTTGTTTTCTGCCTTTCTTCAGATTCGTGAGACTATACATTTCTTAAGGGCAGAAACCATATTTCACATTCTCTGGTTCCTAAATGCTTAGCTTTGTGCCATCACCCATACTCATTTGTTTTTGTGTATGATAAATAACCATTTACAGACACCTGTTGTATGTCAGCCACCATGATATATATATATATATATATATATATATATATATATATATATATACATACACATATATATTTTCCCCAAGATCATTTTTTTTTTTTTTGCGGTACGCGGGCCTCTCACTGTTGTGGCCTCTCCCGTTGTGGAGCACAGGCTCCGGACGCGCAGGCTCAGCGGCCATGGCTCACGGGCCCAGCCGCTCCACGGCATGTGGGATCCTCCCGGACCGGGGCACGAACCCGTGTCCCCTGCATCGGCAGGCGGACTCTCAACCACTACGCCACCAGGGAAGCCCTTCCCCAAGATCTTAATGAATTCTTATAGCACCCTGAAGAAATTTTTATTAATACCCCCACCCCTTTTATAGGTTCCTAAAAGGTAGGGGGAAGTTTAGGTGCTGAATTCCTAAGGAGTTTCTCAATATTGAGATGAGAGTGAGGTTTTGGTTCACTGAAACCAGCAATTACATGAGAGTTAATGCATGCTTTATAAACCTCTCAACTAGGGACTTCTGGTTCCAACCCAGAAACGAAATGGGTTCAGACTGGATCTAAGTTCTTCTGTGTGACCTGGACCCACTTCACTATAGCATAATGGTTAAAGACTGTGACTAGACTGCTTGCAGTTGAATCCCAGTAATGCCATTTACTAGAATATGGCCTTGAACAAGTTACTCAGGTGGGTGTAGTGGCTGTAGCCATATCATGGGTTTGTGTGAGGATTAAATGAGTGAATAACTATGAAGTACTTAAAGCAGTGCCTGGCATGTAATGAGTACTATGTAAGTGTTATCTTTTAATTACCTGCATTCTTGTGTCCTAGGCAAATTGAGACTCAAGATGTTCTCCATTGGTAATAAACAGGGACCTTTAGACAAGTGCAAGGAAGGACCCCTTCCTTTTATGTTGGGATGGAGAGATAAGGTATAACCTTGCCTCTCCACTGCTCTCTCCTAGGTCAGTTCACCATTTTCTAGGGAAAACTGGGATGACAGTTCAGGCCATTTGAATATGTTATGATTCTAATTGGAGAGAATGAGAACACGCTACCAGTGAGATAAAACTGAATCCAAGGTGACGCCTTAAGCGGCAATCTTTTGAGAAGAGCCTCTTCCCAAGAACTGCAATTTTACCTTCCACAGCTTATCACACTGTGGAATATTCTACTCACCAAGGTGGGAAGTAGCCTTAAAATAGACCCTTTCTTTCTTTCCTTGTTTACTTGATTGGTGTGTATGTATGGGTAGGTGATTCAGGAAAAGTAAGGATTGGTAGAAAAAGGGAGGAAGCAGGACAATTAAAAGTGTTCTGAAAAAGGCACCTCAATTGTTCCATGTTTGTGTTAGAATTCCAGGTGTGACCAAGACCTCTGAGGTCAATATTGGGTTAAGGAAGGTGGTGAATACAGTGGGTTAAAGAACCTGTTCACAGAAAACTCAAGAAAACTTATTGTCTGGCCTGTGAAATATTTAAGAATAAGCTTAATTTAACTTTAAAGCATAAATGAGTTTCAATTATTGGAGAATAAAAGAATAGATAGGCTGGATAGAAACAGCATTTTAAAAATATATTTTTTCCTGCTTACACTAGTAATACATGTTCATTGATGTATATGCAAAACATGTATCTAATTTCAACACCCAGATATAACCAATTTTAACATTATGGTATATAGTTTCTAACCTTTTTTCTTTGTATATATGCACTGGTTTTGATAATACTATTTAACAATTACTGTGACAATAAAAATTAATATATAAATCAACTTACAAATCCAAAATTTTTAGATTCCATTTTATTTTCTAAACATATTCAATTGTATATATTACAAATCTGTTTACCAAGTAATACGAGCCATAGTGCTTGATTCACCCTGGTAACCGGGTTCAACAAATAACTGGGTTCCTTTGCTCTCTCAGCTGTGATCTTTCGTTTGATACTATTGCCAACAAGGAAAGATGCTCCAATCTGCATCATGACCTGACATAGCAAACCCCACCAGACTCTCCCAGTGATATTTCCATCGAAGTCATAGTCACTGGGTGACTGGGCTTCCAATAGTTGGAGAGTTTTTTTTGTGAGTTTTTTTTTTTTTTTTTTTTTTTTTTGCGGTACACGGGCCTCTCACTGCCGTGGCCTCTCCCGCCGCGGAGCACAGGCTCCGGACGCGCAGGCTCAGCGGCCATGGCTCACGGGCCCAGCTGCTCTGCGGCATGTGGGATCTTCCCGGACCGGGGCATGAACCTGTGTTCCCTGCATCGGCAGGTGGACTCTCAACCACTGCACCACCAGGGAAGCCCAGTTGGAGAGTTTTGCTTAACGTCCATTTTATTGTGAATGGCACTTAATTCACTTTCAGCTTCTGCTCACCTAACAGAAATTACAATAAAAATAATCTAGCCTTTATCATAATGTTTGATATTTTTAAACTATAGTAAACACATTTATTATTGACTGAAACACACACATCATTTAATGGAAAGCTATATTTGACTAGATGGAACCTACTCTTTCAGTCCAGGCATGAAGTGGTACAGTGGCACAATAAGAACTAAGATCTGTTGCTAGGTTTCTTGGACTAAAATTCTTGCTCTGCTTTGTAAGCTCTGAATAATTCTTTCTCTCCGTTTCCTGATCCATAAAATGAATACTATATCCAACAGGGATGGTGAAAAGGATACTCCCACATGAGGCTTCCACTGGTTCGCAGTGAAACAGACTCTCACCAGTCCCATCTACCCCTTTCAGTTTCCTTTCTATTGTTGGAGTGTTGCACATTACATCAGTGTTTGAAACACCAGGTCAGTGCCTGTGGAAGCTCACATTATTCCTTTTCATCTGTTCTCCCCTTCTTTCTTGGCTTTTCCAGAGTCCAAGTCTTTCAGAGATGGGCAGATGAGCATCAAATAGGATACTAGGATACTAGGTACCTCCAGGACTTCTGTTGCTCCCATCAGCAGCTGGCTGACTGGACAGCAGGAACGATTAACAAGCAACAGTGTTTCCCTGGAAGTGTATACCTGAGGCTCCTGCACTGGGCTCTAGTGGTCCTTGAGGGGTATGGCATGTGATAACCCCAGAACAGTGGTTATTTACCCACCTCTATGGAAGTATCTTGATATGTCAATAGTCACTAGGACTGTATTAGTGTGCTTGTTGAATAGAAACCCTGTACACATGTATATTTAAGCCCCCATGCTTTTATTAATATTTAACACTATATGGTAAACCTTTTTTTTTTTTTTTTTTTTTTTTTTGCGGTATGCGGTCCTCTCACCGTTGTGGTTCCTCCCGCTGCGGAGCACAGGCTCCGGACGCGCAGGCTCAGCGGCCATGGTTTACGGGCCCAGCCGCTCCACGGCATGTGGGATCTTCCCGGACCGGGGCACGAACCCGTGTCCCCTGCATCGGCAGGCGGACTCTCAACCACTGCGCCACCAGGGAAGCCCGTATGGTAAACCTTTTTAAAAAATCCATCTTATTTAAAGTGATAAAGTGGCCGGAACAAAATTTAGGCCTTCTCTAATTTCCTCAGTCTTCTTCCTTTTCAAAGTTGTGGATTTGGTCTTTTGAATTCTGGTGTCAAAGGAGTAAGTCATCAAAACATTTTGAAAAAATGTTAGGTTTTTATTTTTATTTTTTGTATTTTCAACTTTATTAAGCACATCTCTTTTTTGAGACGTGGAGCCTTATTAGAAGCCAGTATCTGCTTGGAGGGAAGTTTAAACAAACTGAGATTGCAGAAAACACAATAATAACCAAAAAAGAATAGAAAACTCAGAAGAAAAGATGCTATAAGTATTGGGCTTTTCATAGTTCCCTCAGTTTAACTTTTGTGTTTTAAATAGGGAGATATTGTCACAGCCTGGACTTATGGTATGCAAATGTTGCACTATATCATTCATTTACTTTCTACTTATTGGTCATGAATATGCATGCCATTTACCTTGTAGTTAAAATATAGTCTAGTAATTTACACCGGAATTCTATTACAGCCTTAAAATAGGTTCTCCACTAGGACCTTACAGAGTAACTCTGTGTTATTTAGCTCCTGTTTTTATATTGAATAATAATATTGGCAAAGTCTTGGCCCGCCAGTCATCCATCCCTCTTGCTACTGCATACAGGCACTCCTAGAGGCTTCTTTCCATGTTTCAGACTCCTTAACCCTAATGTGATTATACAGCATGCTTAGTGAACATCTACTCTACTTCCAAACTCATTAAATAAACAAAGTACAATATAATGTTTTCTATTTCTCTACCATATTTCTGTGTTAATGCTTATCATTTTGCAACTTATTTTTCCCTTTCTCTCTTCCACTAATACATGCAGTTCTAGGGAACAGATATTTGTCCATTTCATGTTGTCATCTTTGTCGTTAGCATGGTGGCTTACATATAGCAAGTATTTAAAATGGGTTGATGTATGAATGAAAAAGCAAGGAATGCAATATAACAAATGCCACAGTGGATAAAAATATTGTTATCTCAGTGCTTATTTTGAATGGTAGTTTAAAAAAAGATACGAGGGACGCACATAGGTAGAAGAATATAATATTGTTTTTAACTATGTTTGCTTCAAAGTGTGAGAGATGTATTCTAAATACCTGTAACCCCCTCTTAAAAAACACTTTATGAATCTGTCATTCACAATTTATCTAAATTTTTCTCTATCCTATATCTCATAGGGATATAAGTTAGAATGTTTACTATTACCTTTGTAAGGTAGCACTTCCTTTAACTAGTTCAAAAACAACCTGTTTCAAACCTCAAAGGGGATGCTTTGTTTTTTTATAATGGAATTTTGTGAGTAAGCTCACTTTCATCCAGTCCAAACCTTCACTGGTTTGGGGCTCATATCCCTCAGCGACCTCATCTTGGCAGCATGAAAAGTCCTTAGAGTTTGGGTCTGCCATCACAATTGCATGCACATCATTGCTTGCTGCCATTCCCTTGATAATTTTAACCACACACGTGTGTGTTTTATTTCTTGAGAAAAAGATGACAAAAATTTAGTATGCCATTTTAAGTGAGAAAAAGTGTGATTTTGTTATATATAAAATTATGATTTGGATTTTATTTCCAATTCCCTTCCTAATGAAGATCATTCTTCTGCTGCTTATATTTTTATCCTACAGAAACACTAGTTCAGATTTTTCAAGGATTAATCAAAACAGGTTCCCACGTCCCTTTCTGGGTTGTACCTGTTAGGCTTACACTTAATGAAAGGCCCATAATCTCCTTCTGAGCATTTTTTTTTTCCTAAAGGTATTTGAACATGGTCAAGTATAAGTTATTTATCAGATACTGTGTAGGTGTGAAATCAACACACAGTCTTTAAGATCTTTGTGCATTTTAATATACAATGAAGAACTTAACCTGTAAACCTGAAATTTCATTGTCCACCCCATATTCCAGAGGTTATAATAACAGTAGTTAAAATAGGATTTACAGTGGGTACGTCCACTATATTTTTTCACTCAAATGCATGACTGGTTTGTTTTCTATCTATATTTTACCTACACCTGCCTCCTTTATCATCATTCTATTTTTTTGTTATCGTTGTTGGATAACAACTTTCAGTTAACTAACAATTAGTGTAAGAGGCTTTAAGAAAATCTATATAAATAATTGTTACTGATTCTTCTTTCATCATATGATTATTTACCTTCTTTCGAAAATGCTAGTTAATGAACACATGCCTTCAGAAGGTTTTACTTATTCAGTGATCCTATACTCCAATAGATATTGCAATTGGGATATGTCTTTAGTTTGCTCTCTCTTTTTAAAATTAGAATTAGAAGGGGTATTTTATAATGAAGAGCAATAATATGAACCATAGCAAGGAAAGAATTTAAAGCAATAATAATAATAGTAATAACAACAATATCAGCTAGCATCTATGTGTTTTTTCCTATGTATCCATTATTTAAATTGTTTTCTAAGCACTTTAAATGTATTAAGTCATTTGATCTTCTCCACAGCCTTCACTGAAGCCCAGAAAGGTTGAATAACTTGCCCAGGGTCTTACAGCTAGTTAATGGGAGAGTCAGGATTCAAATCCAGAGCATCTGGTTTTAGAGCCTGGGCTTTTAACCATTTAGTGACCCTGATTCTCAGCTCATCTTCTTGTGGTAGAATTGATATACAGATATCTTTGAGTGACATAAGAAGGATTTTTTTTTTCCACCAGGGGAGAAGTGAGTCACTTAATACTGTTTCTAAATTTGTTGCTAGACTGTTGAGTCCCAGAGAATTCTTTCTCTGTGATCACTGTCTGAGGGATCCATTTATAAAGGAGTTATCGTCATGTAATAATATCTGCCCTAACAGATGTTTTTTTTTTAACTCAGTGAATGACACATGGCAAAATCTAAATACCTGAACATTAAGAATATTTTGATTATGCCTTCTCTTAAGTCTTTGTAATTGTTAATCTTGGACTTTTTTCCTGACCCGAATTCAGAGATGTCTATCAGGGTCTTTTGTATAGTAGGTAGTCAAGAGTATTTTCAGGAATGAATGAATTTCATAAGTAACAGTATTTTTTTGCATTATTTTAGTGATTTCACAGTTTTAGAAACCTATCTCCTTTGCCTCCTGAGATAATACCACTGTTGTTACAACACTTTGTCGTGTGTATATATTTATTTTAACAAAAATTTTAAAAATTGTTTGTAATCAGATAGATGTAGATTCAAAATTCGTGGCTGCCAACTGGTTAATAGTAGATAATCGGTTTCCACCAGGCTCAGTTTCCTCATCTTCCGTTCATGAATGGTCATAGTAGCTACTCCAGAGTTTCTGTGAGAATTAAATAATACATGTAAAGTGCTCACTGCACTCCCACGTATAGTAGGTATGCCATTATACTATATAAACCACTGTTCAGCAATAGTAACAATAACTGCTTTTAGATACAGTCACTTAATCTTTTCCCTCACAGTTAATATGCTCTTAAAATATATTTCTATTAACTAAATTTGACTAGTGTTAACCTTAAATATTTTCTATGATATAGCATTTTGTTGGTATATGCATCAGGTCATTGATCAAAAGCTTCTTGCAGAGAATACAATTCTAAGTACCATTAGGTTTATGATGTATGTGTTTATTTTTGATGATGAAGAGTAAAAAATGGTAGAACACATACACTATTGTAAGAAAAGATATGTTTCCCTTGGTCCTGTGTTTTCCCATGAAGGATCTGTTGACTTGGAAGATCTGTTCCCCTTCAGTCCCAGGCTCTTGGTGAGAGCATCCCACCAATTCTACCTTGCTCCTCTGAGATTGAAGGGCTGTCATCATCATTCTAATACTTGCCTAATTACACATAATGCATGTCCAATCTGCCAGTCTAAATGTGGAGAGCTGACATTCTGGCATGTTCATGTGTGTATTCCAGCCAGTCCTCTAAACCCTGCAGGCACCTCTCAGCACATCTATTGAGTAATCCACAAAGAGCTGTGAGTCAGCAGTGGGTGGGCGAAAGTAGTAGGGGTAAGGGACAAAGGAGCATTTACACTGGGGTCTTAGCTCTGATGTGTACGCTTCAGGTTTTAGGTAACTACAAGAAACACCTGGGTAAAGATTATGTTATTTTCCCATTCCTGAAGATAACACGAATTTGGGGTCAAGGTAATCATAAAGATATTGTGGCAGTATTTGCCATAAAGCATTATAAGAATGGAATAGAAGCAAGAAGCTTGGACTCCTATAATGATCCAGATAATGAACAAGGTACTTGAATATACACTATCACATTTAAATCTCATAATAGTTCTGCAAGGAAGGTTGCATTTGATCCTTTTGGAGATGAGAGTTCTGGCCCAGAGATGTTAAGTAGCTGGCCATAGTTCATATAGTTGAAATCTGAAAAAAATATTTCTGGATCTGAAGCTCTTGAGTGTTTTTAATGTATAACATTGATTCCACAGGAATTTTGTGGGTAAGGATGTGTGTCAACATTTAAGGACATAATCAAAGTCATTAGGGATGACACAGTGAGGAAATGTAAATTTCTGTTATTTAGATGGTTCTAGGATCCCAGCAGAATGAGGTTACTGTTGGACTCCTCCCACTGAAGTCCTCAAGAAAGAGGGGTTGATCTGTGAGTCATGATGAAAGGGAAGGGAAATGGTTGAGCAGTGGATAGGAAAGAAATTTGGTCCACTTGACCTTTTATTGAAAGTTCTCACCTTGAAGTTGTCCCAAGTCTGCCTGAGTAAGGAGGGCTGTCATGAAGGAGACTGATAAAGACTGAATGTCTGACACTGACAACAATAACATTTCATCATTTGTAAAAATGTTCCACAAGGGACAGATAATATGCCCAGGGATCATGCATGATTTATTCACATGATGGCAGTGGTTCCCATTCAGAAAAGCTTCTGAAGACAATGAAATATGGGTTGGCAAAGTGTTTCCCCTCCATCAGCAAAGACATCTTTGTCCAGCAGAGAAGCTGATGAAATACACTACTTGAATCCTTTTTTGTGTGTGTGTCAAAAGGTGTAAGGATGAAAGTTCAAGGCAGTTGAATGGTCCTGTGTACTTTTATGTGAAATATGGAATTTGGTGGTTCTTCTATATATTGGTATGTGAAATAGACTTTAAGGGAAAAAAAGCAAGACGATAAAGGTCATTTTGTGTTCTAGAACTGATTGTGCAGGGGAGATCCACTTACATCCCAGGTCATGTGTGGTATCCTTTGAAGATTAGCATAACCACCTGTGGATTCTGTAGAGTCCGAGTGTGCAATGCAATGAATATCTTATCTGAAGAGTTTGCTTTACTTTAAGCTTTGTGGAAAAGCCACAAAGGAGGACAGCAGCTTAGCTTCATTTAGTTGTCCAATGTACACCTAAACAATCAGGCAGTAATGTGGAAAATTTTCTTTTAATATGGGTGGAAATGTAAATTGGCACAAAACTTTTTAAAAACAAGTTAAATATGCTTATTAAAAGGTGAAATGTTTTCTTTGATTCAGCAATTCCTGTTATATAGCGTTCATACAGAAAGTCATACAAGTACACAAAGATACACATACACCTAAAAATACTCATTTCAGCATCCATCACAATGGCAAAAAATTGTAAATAATCTCAATTAATAAAGGATTAATTAGATCAATTTTGGAACATGAATATAATAGGCTAGTATACACTTGATGTAAAAAATAGGATAGATCTATGTCCACATATGGACAAATACCCAAGATGTACTGTTAAGTGAAAAGAAATAGAATAGGAGGTATGGTCTTCCGTTGTAAAATTTTAAGAAGATAAATGCATGTGGGGTGCACGTGTGTGTATACATTGTTTTGCAAAAACAGAAAACTGCATTAAAAAATGAAAAGATATATACCAAATAATTAATAAAATTATAGGGGATTTAAATTTTCCCTATTGTACATTTCTATATCCTCGTATTTATTCATAATACATAAGCATAACATATATTCATATAAACTACATATAACTTTTATAATCAGAAAAATAGATATGTATTTATGGAAAACTACAGTGTAAAGGAAAAAAGCAGAAACCCAGGCCTAGGGAAGCTTTTAAAGCTACTAGTTTTGGCAGAAGTACATGGGTAATACATTTAGGGTCTCCAGTGTGTACTAAAGACAACACCATAAAACCTCAAAAGCACAGGTCAAAAATACCTAGGATTTAGTTCTTTGACATTTCCCAGTTCTCCCTAAATAATTTTCTGAGTGTCTTCATATTTCTCTATCCTATTTCTATGTTTCTTGCTGACTGGTGTTCTTACCCAGCTCTTAATGGATCAGAGGATAAGAATGATCCCCTATAAAAAGAAAGTAACACTCAACAGTTTGTTAGAGAAGCCACTTGAGGTTTTGATGCTTGTAGTCCAGAAGTTGAGAGGGCAGGGGTTGAAGTCACTACACATTTTAGATAAATTTTGAGGATTAGTACTCTCATCAGTGTCTATTTATGAGTTGATGTATGGCCAAGGTTGTTAAAAGAAATTTTTTAGAATTAGTAAGAAGAAATGCAAATTTGTATGTATGATTCTTTTTAGGAGGCTAGTTCTAAAGACTTATCTGCTTGGAAACAAATTTGGCTTGCATTTTAAAATTTTTATAAAATATATACTGGAGGGCTTCCTTGGTGGCTCAGTGGTTGAGAGTCCGCTTGCCAATGCAGGGGACATGGGTTCGTGCCCTGGTCCGGGAAGATCCCACATGCCGCGGAGCGGCTGGGCCCATGAGCTATGGCCACTGAGCCTGCGCGTCCGGAGCCTGTGCTCCGCAACGGGAGAGGCCACAGCAGTGAGAGGCCCACGTACCGCAACAAAAAAAAAAAAAAAAAAGTATATATATATATATATATATATATATATATACACTGGATTTCTAAGAATGGAAATAATGCCACAATATTTGGGTGAGCTTCTGCGAAAATTATTTCTTGAGAGAGTGAAACTTATTCCAAAAATGGTGCAAGTATATTTTAACTTCAGCAAAAAAAAATTAGACATAGAAAGACAATATTGATTCTGAATTCATAGGGACAACTATGGCGTATAATTGATTTTTAAGACATTGTACATGTTTAAAGTGCACAGTTTGTTGGGGTTTGACATATGTATACACCTACAAAACTATCACCACAATCAAGACAACCAATCTTTCCATCACGCTCAAGTTTCCTTCTGCCCATTTGTAGTACATTCCTCTCCCAACCCCCACCCTTAGCAAACACTGGTCTGCCACCTATTAATTAATTTGTATTTTTTAGAATTTTATCTGAATGGTCTCATCCAGGATGTATTCTTGCTGTCTGGCTTTTTCTACTGGACATAATGATGCTGAGATTTAGCTATGTTTTTGTGTGTACCAATAACTTCTTTCTTTTTATTCCTGAGTAGTATTACATGTGTAGCTATACTGTAATCTGTTTAGTCACCTATTGATGGGAATTTGAGTTATTTCCAGTTTTAAGCTATTACAAATAGAGCTGCTATGAACACTGAGGTACAAGGCTTTATGTGGACATATGTTTTCATTTCTCTTGGGTAAAATACCTATGTGTAGAATGAGAGGATCATACGGGAAGTATATGTTTAACATCCCAAGGAACTACCAAAGCATTTTGCAAAATGGTTTTAGCATTTTATATTTTCACCACCAGTGTATGAAAATTCCACTTGCTCCACATCCTGGCCATTCAATAAGTGTGTGGTGGTGTCTCATTGTAGGTTTAATTTGTAGTTCTCTGATTACTAATGATGTTGAGCACATTTTTATGTGCTTAATGGCTATGTTCAAATCTTTTGTCTAGTGTATTCAACTTATTATTAGTGCATTATAAGATTTCTTTATCTATTCCACATACAGGTTCTTTGCCTGATATGTGTGTTGCAAATATTTTCTCCCAAGTGAGGGCTTCCATTTTCTTTCTCTTAACGAAATTTTTTGAAGAATAAGTTTCCAATTTCAGTGAAGTTCAATTTAACAAATTTTAGTTCATGTTTTATGCTTTTTGTGTTCTATGTAAGATACTTTCAACTACTACAAGGTCACAAAGCCTATCACTTTTATTTAATCTGGTTTTATATTTTACATTTAGGGTTATGACCTATTTCTTGTTAATTTTTGTAGATGGTGTAAAGTAAGAGTTAATTTTTTTCCTATATACCCAGCTGTCCCATCACCATTTGTTGAAAGGATGTATCTTTCTCTGTCGATCTGCTTTGGCATCTTTGTGGAAAATCATTTAATTATGTATGTGTGGGTTCATTTCTGAACTCTCTATTCTATGCCATTAATATATATGTCCATCTTTTCACAAATATCAAACCATGTTGTTACCACTAGCCTTAAAATTAATTTTGAAATGAGGTATGGCACATCCTTCAATATAGTTCTTTTAGAAAATTGTTCTGGCTTTCCTAGGTCCATCGTATTTCCATCGGATTTTAGAGTTGACATCAATTTCTACCAAAAAAAAAACAAATCTCTGGAATTTTTATAGAGATTGTGTCAACTCTAAAGGTAAATTTGGGGAAAAACTGCTGTCTTAAAAACATGACTCTTTCAATCAGTGAACATGGTAGATTTCTCTATTATTTGGATCTTTAATTTCTCTAATAAATCTTTTGTAGTTTTCTGTGTAGAGAAAGGCTGAACACCTTTCTAAGTGTATGCTATTTTGGGGTGCTATTGTTAATGGAATTTTAAAAGCAAATTACTTTCCCGTTGTCCCTAATTTATAAGAATACAATTGATTTATATATTAACTTTGAACCCCTCTGATACTGCTAAATTCATTACTTGTTATAGAAATTATTTTGTAAATTTCTTGGAATTTTCTATGAAAACAATCATACCAACTGCAAATAATAGTGTTACTTTCTTTTATCCAGTCTTTCTGCTTCATACTGTTAATATGGTAGATTGCTTTGATTGATTTTTCATGTTTCCACAACTTTACACTTCTGTAATAAACCTCACTTATTCATGCTATGTTAACATATATGTTTTATATATATATGATTTAATTTGCTAATGTTGTGTTAATAATTTTTATATCTATATTTATGAGTGATATTGGCCTGTAGGTTTTATTCATTATGTCTTTGTCAGATTTTAAGTATTAGGTTTATTCTGGTGTCATAAAACAAGTGTCTATTCCATCTCCATTTTCTGGAAAAATATGTATAAGACAAAATTTTTCTTCCTAGAGTGTTTCATAGAATTCACTAGTGAAAATACTTGGGTCTGGAGCTTTCTTTTAGAAAAGGTTTTTGATAACAAAATAAATTCCTATAATAGCTATAAGGCTAGTCACATTTTCTATTTCTTCTTGTGTTATTTTGATAAATTGTGCTTTTAATACATTTGTCCATTTCATCGAAGTTATTTAATTTCTTGCCTGTTGTTATTGCTATGTTGTTAGTACCATTTTTGGGTATAGGATTTTTGGTGATAACTTCTTTTTTTAGTGTTGATATTGGTAATTTGTGTTTCCTCTCTTTTTTCTTGTTTATTCCAACTAGGGCTATGCTGATTTTGATGATCTTTTCAAAGAACCAACTTTTGGCTTTTGGAAACTTTCTGTATTAATTTTTTCTTTTACTGATTTCTGCTATTATTATTACTACCATTATTATTTTCTTACTTCTACTTACCTTGAGCTAACTTACTCTTCTGACTTCTTCATGTGGATATATAAGTAATTTATTTTAGATCATTCTTTTTTTTCCACTAAAATATGTATTGAAGCTTATAAATGCCCCTCTAAGTACTACTTTAGCTGCCTTTCACAAATTATTGTGTGCTGTGTTTTTAATACCTTTTAGTTCAAAATATTTCATCTTGCGATTTCTTCTTTAACCCATGGTATTATTAATTTGCAGACAGTTGGGATTACCTAGATATCTTATTACTGATTTCTAATTTAATTCCAAATGTGGTTAGAGAATATTTTTGGTATGTGTTTCATCCTTTAAAAAAAAAATATATATATATATATATATACACACACACATACACACACGAAGCCAAAATCCAATAATTAAATTATCACACAATTATAAAAATATTTAAACCATGCAAAGAAAGGTTGTGTGTATGTATACACGCACACACACACACAGTTGACCCTTGAACAATGCAGGTTTTGATTGCACAGGTCCACTTATATGTGGAAATTTTTCAGCAGTAAATACTACAGTACTACACGGTTTACGGTTGGTTGAATCTGTAGATGCAAAGTAACCACAGGTACATACGGCTGACCATAAATCATACGCAGATTAACCCCCGCATCATTCAAAGGTCAACTGTATATACCATTGCTACAACACTGGTAGGGCACACAGTTCTTTCGTATATATAACATCTGTCTACTTAGAGTTAATATTGCACTAGCTCACGTAAAATGTAGAAATTTTGCAACCGGAAAGGATAAATGTCCTGTCCTTCCCTTCTGCTGTCTTTTGTCTTACTGATGTGGTATGTATGATACCTATATACATTGAAAACACCACCAGACAATGTTATAATTTTTGCTTTAAGCAGTCATTTGTGTTTTAAAGAACACAAAGAATTATATTTTATATCTATTCATATATTTACCATTTCTTTTTTTTTTAAAGTTGAAGAAGAGTTGACTTACAAGGTTGTTAGCTTCAGATGGACAGCAAAGTGATTCAGTTATACATATATATCTATGCTTTTTTCCATTTTAGGTTATTACAATATATTAAATATAGTTTCCTGTGCTATACAGTAAATCCTTGTTGATATCTATTTTATATGTAGCAGTGTATAATCTGTTAATCCCAAATGCCCAATTTATCCCTTTCCTACCCCATTTCCCCTTTGGTAACCATAAGCTTGTTTTCCATGTCTCTGAGTTTATTTCTGTTTGGTAAATAAGTTCATTCATCTGTATCATTTTTTAGATTCCACATATAAGTGATATTATATGCTATGTCTTTCTCTGTCTGACTTACTTCACTTAGTATGATACTCTTATTTGTTCCTGAAGTTGCAAGTTTCTCTCATACCATTTTCTTTTAGTTTGAAAAAATTTTCTTTAGAATTTACTGTAGAGTAGGTTCTGTCTGAATCAAATTATCTTAGTGTTTCTTTACATAAAATGTGCTTATTTTACCTTCATTATTAAAAGATGCATTCATTGTACAAAGTTTAAAGTATTGATAGTTTGAGTTGCCAGGTTTAAAAAGTATTTTAGTATATTAAAGATGTTCCACTGTCTTCTGGCCCCCATTCTTTCTAAAAAAATGTATCTATTTAATCTGTGTTTTTTGGAAATATTGCTTCCCTGAATAAAACATGTCGATTTTCTCTAGTTACTTTAAAGATAGTATTTAGCTTTGATTTTCATCAGTTTGATCATGATTTTCTTAGATATAATTTTCTTTTATTTAACCTACATGGGGTTAAGGAGCTAACTGAATCTACAAAGTTATGGCATACACAAGTTGGGAAGGCCTAGACCATTATTAATCAAAATATACATTTTTACTCCAATCTCCTTGTACTCTTGCTCTGGGACTGCAATTACATTTTTGATCATTTTATAGTGTCCACCAACTTAACTCTCTGTTCATTAAAAAAAAAAAAAACTAGTTTTCTTTCTGTTCTTCATATTAGATCATTTCTTTTAAGAGTGGATCATTCTTATCTCGTTTGATTGCCATGTCTTTTGAGAATGGGTCAAAATTTTTCTGGTTATTTATATGTTGAGTAATTTTGAATGTGATGTTGTGTAGGCTTGCAGTCTTGTTATAATCCTTTGGAGAATGTTCAGGTTTATAGTTTTTCAGCAGTCTGGTTAGACTAAGACTGTAAATTTGGTTTCACTTGGTGGGATGTTGTTCATGTCTTAATTCAATTCTCCCAGCCTATGTTATTTCATGTTAGTTAATACGTGTGGTTCATGGTCTAGAGTAAGATTTATATGGGTTCTTGTACAGAAGTTGAGGGTCCCCTTTTGTTGTTCTAATCCTTCCAGGATTTCCTCCTTACTCTCCAGATGCTCAGGTTCCATTCTGTGGTTTCTCTGGCTAGAAAGATAGCTGGATCTTTATCAAAGTATTAGTTGCCCATAGTAGTCTCCAAATGAGGCTGCTTCCTGAGGCAGAGCTATGAGGGGAAAAAAAATAGGAAATTATCTCCATGTAGGTTACCTCTCCAAGGTTTGTTGCTCCTTCACATTCTGCCTGCTTCTGTAGTTTTCAACTCCTCAGATAGTTGGCTATTTTTGTTTTGTTTTGTCAAAAGTTTTTAGTTGTAATGAGTGGGATTGTGAATACTACTGTTAGATCTTGGTTTCAAAATTCATTAGTTTGTGATATTGGGTAAATTACCTAATTTTTCTGAGCCTTGATTTTATTACTTGTAAAATGGAGATAACAAATTCATTATTATGAAGATTAAATGAGATACTATGTATAAAATATATACCTCACAGAGTTTGGCACATCATTTTCTTATTCTACCTTTTAAATTATTAGGCCTAAGAAAGGCTGTTTCCTGGAGTTAAACTGAAATTCCTAATTGGCTCCTTCAGACAGCTGCACTGCTTGGGTCCCTTCCCAATCAGCCTTCACTTTTCTAAGTCAGGTCTAGTGTGGGCTCTCTACTATTCTTAAAGAAAACTGTCTGCTCTCTTCTACATAAACATACTTAATTTTGCGTTTTGTATCTCTGTATTGAAAATCAGCAAGAAATAAAATATCAGAGTTGGAAGAAATCTTAGGAACCATTTAGTCAGTCTTCACAGTTTTTTTTTTTTTTTCTTTTGACTTGGGTAAAGTCACAAAATGATAGGTAGATCTAGAGCTTAGTTTCTTTTTTGACTTGATTTTTTTAATTGAATAAGTTTGATGTGTTACATTGTGCAAGTTTAGTGTACAACATGTTACTTTGATACATTTATATATTTTAATATAATTGCCCATGTAGTGATATTTATCACATTACATAACCACAGTATATCATTACTGTCGATAGTTATTATACTGTGCACTAGATCTCTATGGCTTATTTACGACTTGGTTCAAGTTTGTACCCTTAAACCGAGTAACCCTCAGTAACAACTGGTAACCACTATTTTGTTCTCCACTGTCTACAGGCTTAAGTTTTTTAGAGTCCACGTATAAGTGATATCATACAGTACTTGTCTTTCTCTGTCTGACTTATTGTCTTTAACATAACATGCCCAAGGTCCACCCACACTGCTGCAAATGGGAGTATATCTTCTTTTCTCATGGTTGAATAATATTCCATTGTGCATATGTACCATATCTCTTTTTTTTTTTTCTTTTGGTCCATTCAACTGTTGACGGGCATTTGGGTTGTTTCCATAACTTGACCATTATGAATAATGCTGCATCAAATATGGGAATGTGCATATCTTGTTAAAATCCTTTCTTTTGGGTATATACCCAGAGATGGAATTGCTTAACTGTATGGTAGATTTATTTTAAATTTTTTGAGGAACCTCCATATTTTTTTTTCCATAGTGGTTGGACTGATTTACCTTCCTATAACAATATATTAGAGTTTACTTTTCACCACATCTTCGCCAGCACCTGCTATCTCGTCTTCTTGATGACAGTCATTCTAACAGGTGAAGTGATACCTCACTGTGGTTTTGATCCACATTTCCTGATGATTAGTGATGTTGAGCATCTTTTCATGTGTCTGCTGGAAATTTTTATATTCTCTTTGGAGAAATGTCAATTAGTTCTGCTCATTTTTAAATCAGGTTGGCTTTTTTTGTTGTTACTGAGCTTGATGGAATTCTTTATATGGATATGAACCCCTTATCCGATATATGGTTTGCAAAATTTTTCTCCTTTTCTGTAGATTGTCTTCATTTTGTTGTTTATTTTGCTCTGCAGAAGCTTTTGAGTTTGTAGTCCCATTTGTTGATTTTTTAAAAATTTTGTTGTTTGTGCTTTTGGTATCATGCCTCCAAAATTATTGCCAAGACCAATATTGATGGGCTTCTTCCCCCATTTTTCTTATATCAGACTTTACGTTTAAGTCTTTGATCCATTTTGAGTTAGTTTTTGTACGTAGTGTGAGATAGGGGTCCAAAATCATTGGTCTGCATGTGTTTCTCCAATTTTCCCCAGCACTATTTACTGAAAGACTATCCTTTCCCCACTGGGTATCCTTGATTCCCTTGTCAAATATTGGTTGACCATATATGCCGGGATTTAATTGTGGGTTCTCTATTCTGTTCCATTGGTCAATGTGTCTACTTTTGTGTCAGTACCATACTGTTTTTATTACTATGGCTTTGTAGTATAGTTTGAAATCTGGAAGCATTATTTTTGATACTACTGTGAATGGGATGATTTTCTTTATTTTTTTTTCAGAGGCTTCATCATTAGTGTAGAGGAATACAACTGATTTCTGTATGTTGACTTTATATTCTGCCACTTTACTGAATTCGTTGATTAACCCCAACAGTTTTCTTTTGACAGAGTTTTTGGCATTTTAATTTTTTTGTCTTGCCTAATTACTCTAGCTAGGACTTAAAGTACTATACTGAATAGGAGTGGTGAGAGTGGGCATCTATGCCTTGTTCTTGATCTTAGGAAAAACCCTTTCAGTGTCTCTGAATTGAGTATAATGTTAGTTGTGAGTTTGTTGTATATGGCCTTCAGTATGTTGAGGTATGTTCCTTCTGCTAAGTGTTTTTTGTTTTGTTTTGTTTTTAATGAAAGAATGTTGTATTTTGCCAAATGTTTTTTCAACATCTATTAAGGTGATCATGTGATTTTTATTTTTCATTTTGTTGATATGATGTATTACATTTATTAATTTGCATATGTTGAACTATCCTTCTATCCCAGGGAAAAATCCTATTTGGTCATGGTGTATAGTCTTTCTACTGTGTTATGAATTTGGTTTCCTGAAATTTTGTTGAGAATTAATGCATCTATGTTTATCAGGGATATTAGTTTTTAGTTTTCTTGTGGTATCCTGGGTTTAGTATCAAAGTAATGCTGGTCTTATAGAATGAGTTTGTATTCCCTCCTCCTCAATACTTTGGAATAATTTAAGGAGGACTGGTGTTATTTCTTCTTTAAATGTTTGCTATAATTCTCCAGTGAAGCTGTCTGCTCTGGAGTTTTCTGTGTTGAGTATTTTGATTACTGATTCAATCTCTTTACTTGTAATTGGTCTATTCAGATTTTCTATTTCTTCCCGATTCAGTCGTGGTAGGTTGTGTTTCTAGAAATGTACCATTTCTTCTAGGTTATGTAATTAATGTACTGGCAAATAATTGTTCATAATAGTCTCTTATGATTCCATGCATTTGTAGTATCACTTGTAACATCTCCACTTTCATTTCTAATTTTATATCAGTCGTTTTCTTTGCTTAGTTTAGTTAAATATGTGTCAATTATATCTTTCTGAAGAAACAGATCTTAGTTTTGTTGAGTCTTTCTGTTGTTTTTCTAGTCACCGTTTCATTTATCTCTGCTCTGATCCTTATTGTTTCCTTCCTTCTGCTAACTTTGAACTTAATTTGTTCTTTTTCTAGTTCCTTGAGGTATAAAGTTAGGTTGTTTGAGTTCTTTCTAATTTCTTAATATATTCATTTATTGCTATAAACTTTAGTCTTAGAACTGCTTTTGCTGCATCCCACCATATTTGATATGTTGTCTTCATTTTCATTTGTTTCATGGTAAGTTTTTATTTCCCTGTTTTAAAATTTTTATTGGTGTATATAGTTGCTTTAAAATATCATGTTACCTTCTGCTGTACAGCAAAGTGAATCAGATGTATATATATATATTTCCCCTCTTTTTTAATTTCCCCTCCCATTTAGGTCACCACAGAGCACTAAGTAGAGTTCCCTGTGCTATACAGTAGGTTCTCATTAGTTATCCATTTTATATGTAACAAACAGTGTATATATGTCAATCCCAATCTCCCAATTCATCCCTACCCACCTCCCATGGTTGTTTAGTAGTGTGCTTAGTTTTCACATACCTGTACACCTTCTCAATTTCCTCGTTGTTGATTTCTAGTTTTATACCATTGTGGTCAGTAAAGATAGCTGGTTTGATTTCAATCTTCTTAAATTTCTAAGATTTGTTTGGTGACCTATGATAAGATCTTTCCTGGATTATGTTCCTTGTGCACTTGAGAAGAATGTGTATTCTCCTACCGTTGCATGGAATGTTCTGTATATTTCTATTAAGTTCTTTTAATTTTATTGAAGCATTGTTGGTTTACAATGTTATTTTTGCTGTACAGCAAAGTGACTCATATATATATATATATATATAATATACATTTGTTCTTCTTCATATTCCTTTCCATTATGGTTTATCATAGAATATTAAATATAGTTCCCTGTGCTACACAGTAGGACCTTGGTTATCATCCATCCTATATATACTAGTTTGCATCTGCTAATCGCAAACTCCCAATCCTTCCTTCCCCTATCCCCTCTCCCCCTTGGAAACCACAAGTCTGTTCTCCAAGTCTGTGAGGCTTTGTTTCATAGATATGTTCATTTGTGTTGTATTTTAGATTCCACATTAAGTGATATCATATGGTATTTGTCTTTCTCTTTCTGACTTACTTCACTTAGTATGATGATCTCTAGATCCATCCATGTTGCTGCAAATGGCATTATTTCATTCTTTTTTATGGCTGAGTGATATCCCATTGTGTGTGTATGTATGCATGTGTGTGTATATATATATTTATATGTATATATATATATGTGTGTGTGTGTATATATATACACACACACACCACATCTTCTTTATTCATTCATATGTCAGTGGACATTTAGGTTGTTTCCATGTCTTTGCTATTGTAAATAGTGTTGCTATGAACACAGGGATGCACATATCTTTTCGAACTATAGTTTTATCTGGGTATATGCCCAGGAGTGGAATTGCTGGATCATATGGCAACTCTATTTTTAGCTTTTTAAGGAACCTCCATACTGTTTTCCACAATCACTGTACCAATTTACATTCCCATCAACAGTGTAGGAGGGTTCCCTTTTCTCCAAGCCCCCTCCAACATTTATTATTTGTAGACTTTTTAATGATGGCCATTCTGACTGGTGTGAGGTGGTACCTCACTTTAGTTTTGATTTGCATTTCTCTAATAATTAGCGATAATGAACATCTTTTCATGTGCCTATTGGCCATCTATATGTCTTCTTTGGAGGAATGTCTACTTAGGTCTTCTGCTGATTTTTCAATTGGGTTGTTTGTTTCTTTGTTATTGAATTGTATGAGCTGTTTGTTTGGGAAATTAAGCCTTTGTCAATCACATCATTTGCTCCTAGTTCGTAGGTTGTCTTTTTAAAGTTTGTTTTAAACTGTGGTTCGATTCCAGTGTTTGTTGATTTTCTGTCTGGATGATCTATCCATTGCTAAAGTGAAATACTGAAGTCCCCTAAAATTATTTGTTTTTTTTAATCCCTTAATATTTGTTATTAAGATCTTAATATATTTCAGTGCTTGGGCGTTGGGAGCATAAATACGTATGATTCTTATATCTTCTTGATGTACTGACCCCTTTTTCATTATATAATGGCCTTCCTTGTTCCTCATTACTGTTTGTTTTTTTGCTTAAAGTCTATTTTGTCTGACAGAAGTCTGGCTATACCTGCCTTCTCTTCATTTCCATTTGCTTGGAATATCATCTTCCATCCTTTCACTATGGGTTTATGTGTGCCATTAGAGCTGAAATTAGTCTTCAGTAGGCAGGACATAGTTGAGTCTTGTTTTCTGTTTTCATTTTATTATTATTTTTTATCCATCCAGCCACTCTGTGCCTTTTGATTGGTCAGTTCAATCCATTTATGTTTAGGGTGATTATTAATGTGTAAGGATTTACTACTGACATTTAATCGTTCATCTTCTGGTTATTTTGTCTCTCCACAGTTTCTTTTTCCTCTGTTTCTGTCTACCTTTGTAAGTTGGTGGTTTTCCATGGTGATTTGCTCAGTCTCCCCTTTAAGTTTCATTTCTCTGCTCTAGACTTTTTTCCAGTTTACATAAAACATCTCATGGATAGAAATATCCTTTTTCTGCTGATAGCAATGTATCTTCATTTGCCTATAAAGTTTCCATCCTTTTACTGTTCCCCTTTTATATTTTTAATGTCACAAATTATCTTTTTTATGCTATAATTTTGTTACTAAGTTGGAGTAGGTATAGTTATTTTTAATGCTCTTTTCCTTTAACCTTTATGCTATAGTTAAGAGTTTAATATACTATTCCAAAAAAAAAGTTGCAGTATTCTAATTCTGACAATTTATCATCTTAAACAAAAAGATGAAAGCACAGAAAACTTTGATTAAGCTTGAAGAATTCAACATTTCTTATAAGGCAGGTGTTATGGTGTGGTGAACTCCCTCAGCTTTTCTTTGGGAAAACCTTTACTTCTTCATATCTCAAGAGTATTAGCTGGCAGTTTTTAATCAATATTTTAAATATGTCATTGCACTCTTTTCTGGTCTGTAGGGTTTCTGCTGAGAAATCTGTTTATAGCCTTATGGGGGTACCTTTGTAAGTTACTTTCTTTTTTTCCCCCCCTGGCTGCCTTTAAAATTATTTAATTGTTGACTTTTGAAAGTTTTAATATAGTGTGTCTTGGTTAAGGTCTTTTTGTGTTGAGATAAGATGTTCTGTTAGCTTCACTGACTTATATATCTAGTTCCTTCCCCAAGTTTGGGAAGTTCTCAGCTATTATTTATTTAAATACACCCTCTGCTCCCATCTATCTTCTTCTTCTGGGATACTCATTCCTAAGTTGGCTTTTCTAATAGAGTCAGATAATTCTTGTAGGTTTTCTTAACTTTTTAGTTCTCTCTCCTCTTCCACCTGAATCGTTTCTATATTTCATTCTCAAGCTCATTAATTCTCTCTTTTATATGATCTTCTCTATTTCCAATGCATCCTTCATCTTATTGAGTTCTTCAGCTCCAGAATTTATTTGGTTCTTTTTTAGAATTTCAACCTCTTTGGTAAAATACTCCTTCTGTTTTTTAATTTTACTCCTGAGATCACTGTATTTCTTAATAACAGCTGTTTAAACATTTTTACCAGTTAGATTACAACATTCCACATCTTTGGGGTCAGTTGCTAGAAAATTTTCATTTTCATTTTGTGATACCATATTACTGTGATTTTTCATAGTGTTTAGCTGGCAGCTTCTGCTGCCACATGTGAAGTAGCACCCACTTTTCTTATTTATTTGTTTACTTTGATTCTAACAGTTCAACAGGTTGCTAGTTAGCCTTCCTTTTGTTTTCCAGAAAGTGGTGCTATAGCACGAGTTTTTGGTCTCTCTTAACTATAGCTGACTCACCATTAAGTTTGGTAGCATGTGCATTAAAAAAAAAGGTGGGGTGGTGGTAGAGTAGGGGGAAAGTGTGTACTTGGCACTTGGGGCTTTGGGCATTCCCATGGCCCGGTAGGGGGATCCTCAAGTTGGGGGTCCCAGAGGTCCATGGGTGTTTCTCTTAACTCCCAGAGCAGATAGCAGGAGATGCTTTCCTTCAGTTATCTTTGTCTAACTACTTTCCTTTGCCTCCCTCCCTCCATCTCTGCAGTCTCTCTTTGGAGAGAGCAACTGGTCCCTCCAGCTGCAGTGCATGTGACTGACCCCCACTCACCACCTTCACCCTCCATCTCTTCTGCCAGAAAGGTTGTGCTGTCTCATTGCTGGACCAGCTGCCACCTCTGTTCTCACCATCTCTCCTGGTGCCAGCTCCACTGACACTTATCTCACTCTGCTGCCTCCTCCATGGTCTAATGTATCCCCTTTCAGGTGCACAGGTGGATGGATCTCTTGATCGTACTGATATGCTGTGCAGAGGTGTTTTTTTTTTTTTTTTCCTTCTTCTGGCTATGGATGTCCAATTAGTTGTAAATCAAAGTGGGAGAGAAAAAGGGAGCTATTCATGGTGCCATGATGCTGGCTTCACTCTGGGCTTAGTTTCTCCTTACTCTTCCAACTCCTATGTCTGTTTTGAAAACCAGTATTTATATACTCATCTTGAGATCTTAAAGGGAGGCAACCATTTCCACTTCAGATCTATACAAATGTGAAGAGTTCTTTGTTAAATTTTATCCAGGGATTTCAGAACTTAAACAGATGTGACAAATTTAGGTTAAGTGTTCTGCCTAATGTGTATATCCAATAATTAACCAAATCCTGAAAGTAGGCCTAAAAATTGTTCCCATATCTATTTTGAGCGTCTCAAAACAGAGTAAAGCCTGCTTTTGTGGGGAGGGCATGGTCCTTTTCTAGATACCCAGAAGTGAGACTGGTGGAGCAGAGTTCTTTCTAATTAAAATGCTGCGCTATGGTTGAGTTACTGGCATTATCAGTCTTGGACCCTAGATAAGACTCTCTAAACAAAGATTATAGTTTTGGTTGAATGTGTAACAGATAGCTTTACCCAATCTTTCCATATCTAAGGGTCATGTAAAGAGACTTGTTAGGGAGAATGATTTTGGTAAGGCTGCTGTAAGGACTATGGTAGCTCTGAATTCATTTTTGTGCACCAAGGGTGTGGACAAGTTGTTACATCTGTACCAGACAGACAGATGTTTAAAATTACTATTCTGACAGGACCATAACATTTTGAACACAGTCACAGGTAGTTCAATTCAACCATAGTTAAGGTAGTAAATATTTCTGCTTTTAAAATATTGCCTCCCAAAATGTGGGCTGACAGAAACAGCATCTGATGCTATATAAATAACAATGTAGGTCATGTGCTATTTTACTGCACACCCTAGCTCTGGCACTACTCTTGTTGTTCTTGTCTCTTTGTTTGTCATTCTCCCAGACAGTCTGTAATCTCCCTGAAGGTAGAAATCATGTACTGTTAATCTTTGTATCGCCAGAGTGTAACTTAATGCCTGGCACAACATAGGTTCTTTTATATTTTTAATTAATTAAAAAACAGTATCAAAGGCTACAACTAAAGACATAATTAGCCAGTACTTCCTATAATGAGTCTGGATAGACTGGATATCTGCTCTCTTCTTCATATTTAAAATCTCTACATAACTTTATATACTAACTGGTTAAAACTACCAGGAAGGAAATAAAACTAATGCAAGTTTTAGTATCTCCTCCTTAGAAGCTACTGGGAAGACTATACAGATCTTTTATAGATTTTGTTTAACTGAATTATGTCACATCCTCTAGTTCTTTGGGGAGAATCTAAATAGACTATAACCTCAGTAAAGGTAGATTGCATTGTATATATGTGCCACAACTTCTTTATCCATTCATCTGTCAATGGACACTTAGGTTGCTTCCACGTCCTGGCTATTGTAGAGCTGCAATGAATATTGTGGTACATGACTCTTTTTGAATTACAGTTTTCTCAGGATATATGCCCAGTAGTAGGAATACTGGGTTGTATGCTAGTTCTATTCTTAGTTTTTTAAGAAACCTCCATACTGTTCTCCATAGTGGCTGTATCAATTTACATTCCCACCAACAGTGCAAGAGGGTTCCCCTTTCTGCACATCCTCTCCAGCATATATAGTTCGTAGATTTTTTGATGATCGCCATTCTGATTGGTGTGAAGTGATACCTCATTATAGTTTTGACTTGCATTTCTCTAATGATTACTGATGTTGAGCATCCTTTCATTTGTTTGTTTGCAATCTGTATATACTCTCTGGAGAAATGTCTATTTAGGTCTTCTGCCCATTTTTGGATTGGGTTGTTTGTTTTTTTAAAAATTGACCTGCATGAGCTATTGTAAATTTTGGAGATTAATCCTTTGTCAGTTGCTTCATTTGCAAATATTTTCTCCCATTCTGAGGGTTGTCTTTTTGTCTTGTTTATGTTTCCCTTTGCTGTGCAAAAGCTTTGAAGTTTCATTAGGTCCCATTTGTTTATTTTTGTTTTTATATCCATTTCTCTAGGAGGGGGGTCAAAGAGGATCTTGCTGTAATTTATGTCATAGAGTTTTCTGCCTATGTTTTCCTCTAAGAGTTTGATACTGTCTGGCCTTACATTTACATCTTTAATCCATTTGGAGTTTATTTTTATGTATGGTGTTAGGGAGTGCTCTAATTTCATTCTTTTACAAGTAGCTGTCCAGTTTTCCCAGCACCACTTATTGAAGAGGCTGTCTTTTCTCCATTGTATATTCTTGCCTTCTTTATCAAAAATAAGGGAACCATATGTGTGTGGGTTTATCTCTGGGCTTTCCATCCTGTTACATTGATCTATATTTCTGTTTTAGTGCCACTGCCATACTGTCTTGATTACTGTAGCTTTGTAGTATAGTCTGAAGTCCAGGAGCCTGATTCCCGCAGTTCCGTTGTTCTTTCTCCAGATTGCTTTGTCTATTCAGGTTCTTTGGTGTTTCCATACAAATTGTGAAAATTTTTTGTTCTATTTCTGTGAAAAACGCCATTGGTAGTTTGATAGGGATTGCATTGAATCTGTAGATTGCTTTGGGTAGTATAGTCATTTTCACAATGTTGATTCTTCCAATCCAAGAACATGGTATATTTATCTGTTTGTATCATCTTTAATTTCTTTCATCACTGTTTTATAGTTTTCTGCATACAGGTCTTTTGTCTCCTTAGGTAGGTTTATTCCTAGATATTTTATTCTTTGTATTGCAAAGGTAATTGGGAGTGTTTCCTTAATTTTTCTTTCAGTTTTTTCATCATTAGTGTATAGGAATGCCAGAGATTTCTGTGCATAAATTTTGTATCCTGCTACTATGCCAAATTCATTGATCAGCTCTACTAGTTTTCTGGTAGCAGGTTTAGGATTCTCCATGTGTAGTATCATGTCATCTGCAAACAGTGACAGTATTATTTCTTCTATTCTGATTTGGATTCCTTTTATTTCTTTCTCTTCTCTGAATACTGTGGCTAAAACTTCCAAAACTATGTTCAATAATAGTGGTGAGAGTGGACAACCTTGCCTTGTTCCTGTTCTTAGAGAAAATGGTTTCAGTTTCTCACCATTGAGAATGATATTGGCTGTGGGTTTGTCATATATGGCTTTTATTATGTTGAGGTAATTTCCCTCCATGCCTACTTTCTGGAGGGTTTGTATAATAAATGGGTGTTGAATTTTGTTGAAAGCTTTTCCTGCATCTATTGAGATGATCATATGGTTTTTATCCTTCAATTTGTTAATATGGTGTATCACATTGATTGATTTGCGTATATTGAAGAATCCTTGCATTCCTGGGATAAACCCCACTTGATCATGGTGTATGATCCTTTTACTGTGCTGTTGTATTCTGTTTGCTAGTATTTTGTTGAGGATTTTTGCATCTCTATTAATCATAGATACCTGCCTGTAGTTTTCTTTTTTTGTGACATCTTTGGCTTTGGTATCAGGGTGATGGTGGGCTTGTAGAATGAGTTTGGGAGTGTTCCTCCCTCTGCTGTATTTTGGAAGAGCTTAAGAAGGATAGGTGATAGCTCTTCTCTAAATGTTTGATAGAATTCGCCTGTGAAGCCATCTGGTCCTGGGCTTTTTGTTTGTTGGAAGATTTTTAATCACAGTTTCAATTTCAGCACTCAGGAAATATTTTCTATTTCCTCCTGGTTCAGTCTCAGAAGGTTGTGCTTTTCTAAGAACTTATGCATTTCTTCCAGTTTGTCCATTTTATTAACATATAGTTTCTTGTAGTAATCTCTCATGATCCTTTGTATTTCTGCAGTGTCAGTTCGTACTTCTCCTTTTTCATTTCTAATTCTGTTGATTTGAGTCTTCTCCCTTTTTTTCTTGATGAGTCTGGCTAATGGTTTATCAATTTTGTTTATCTTCTCAAAGAAGCAGCTTTTAGTTTTATTGATCTTTGCTATTGTTTCCTTCATTCATTTTTCATTTATTTCTGATCTGATCTTTATGATTTCTTTCCTTCTGCTAACGTTGGAGTTTTTTTTTTTTGTTCTTCTTTCTCTAATTGCTTTAGGTGTAAGGTTAGGTTGTTTATTTGAGACTTTTCTTATTTCTTGAGGTAGGATTGTATTGCTATAAACTTCCCTCTTAGAGCTGCTTTTGCTGCATCCCATAGGTTTTGGGTCATCATGTTTTCAATGTCATTTGTTTCTAGGTATTTTTTGATTTCCTCTTTGATTTCTTTAGTCATCTCTTGGTTATTTAGTAGTGTATTGTTTAGCGTCCATGTGTTTGTATTTTTTACAGATTTTTTTCCTGTATTTGATAGCTAGTCTCATAGCATTGTGGTTGGAAAAGATACTTGATATGATTTCAATTTTCTTAAATTTACCAAGGGTTGATTTGTAACCCAAGATAGGATATATCCTGGGGAATGTTCCATGAGCACTTGAGAAGAAAGTGTACTTTGTTGTTTTTGTATGCAATGTCCCGTAAATACCAATTAAGTCCATCTTGTTTAATGTGTCATTTAACGCTTGCATTTCCTTATTTATTTTCATTTTGGATGATCTGTCCAGTGGTTAAAGTGGGGTGTTAATGTCCCCTACTATGATTGTGTTACTGTCAATTACCCCTTCTATGGCTGCTAGCATTTGCTTTATGTATTGAGGTGCTCTTACGTTGGGTGCATAAATAGTTACAATGGTTATATCTTCTTCTTGGATTGATCCCTTGATCATTATGTGGTGTTCTTCTTTGTCTCTTATAGTAATCTTTATTTTAAAGTCAGTTGTGTCTGATATGAGAATTGCTGCTCCAGCTTTCTTTTGATTGCCATTTACATGGAATATCTTTTTCCATCCCCTCACTTTCAGTCTGTATGTGTCCCGAGGTCTGAAGTGGGTCTCTTGTAGACTGCATATATATGGGTCTTGTTTTTGTATCCATTCAGCCAATCTATGTCTTTTGGTTGGAGCATTTAATCCACTTACATTTAAGATAATGATTTATATGTATGTTCCTATTATCATTTTCTTAATTGTTTTGGGTTTGTTATTGTAGGTCTTTTCCTTCTCTTGTGTTTCCTGCCTAGAGAATTTCCTTTAGCATTTGTTGTAAAGCTGGTTTGGTGGTGCTGAATTCTCTTAGCTTTTGTTTGACTGTAAAGGTTTCAATTTCTCTGTTGAATGTGAATGAAATCCTTGCTGGGTAGAGTATTCTTTGTTGTTGGTTTTTCCCTTTCATCACTTTAAATATGTCCTGCCACTCCCTTCTGGCTTGCAGAGTTTCTGCTGAAAGATCAGCTGTTAAGCTTATGGGGATTCCCTTTTATATTATTTGTTGCTTTTCCCTTGCTGCTTTTAATATTTTTTCTTTGTATTTAATTTTTGTTAGTTTGATTAATACCTGTCTTGGCATGTTTCTCCTTGGATTTATCCTATATGGGAATTTCTGGACTTCCTGGATTTGATTGACTATTTCCTTTCCCATATTAGGGAAGTTTTCAACTATAATCTCTTCAAATATTTTCTCAGTCCCTTCTGGAACCCCTATAATTCGAATGTTGGTTTATTTAATGTTGTCCCAGAGGTCTCTGAGACTGTCCTTAATTCTTTTCATTTTTTTTTCTTTATTCTGCTCTGTGGTAGTTTTATCCACTATTTTATCTTCCAGGTCACTTATCCATTCTTCTGCCTCAGTTATTCTGCTATTGATTTCTTCTAGAGAATTTTTAATTTCATTTATTGTGTTGTTTAACATTTTTTGTTTGTACTTTAGTTCTTCTAGATCCTTTTTTAAAGATTTCTTATATTTTCTCCATTCTATTTCCAAGATTTTAGATCATGTTTACTATCATTACTCTCAATTCTTTTTCAGGTAGACTGCCTATTTCCTCTTCATTTATTTAATCTAGTGGGTTTTTGCCTTGCTCCTTCATCTGCTGTGTATTTCTCTGTCTTCTCATTTTGCTTAACTTACTGTGTTTGGGGTCTCCTTTTTGCAGGCTGAAGGTCCGTAGTTCCCATTGTTTTTGTTGTCTGCCTCCAGTGGCCCAGGTTGGTTCAGTGGGTTGTGTAGGCTTCCTGGTGAAGGGGACTGGTGCCTGTGTCTGGTGGATGAGGCTGGACCTTGTCCTTCTGGTGGGCAGGACCACGTCCGGTGGTGTGTTTTGGGGTGACTGTGAGCTTATTATGATTTTACGCAGCCTCTCTGCTAATGTGTGAGGTTGTGCTCCTGTCTCGCTAGTTGTTTGACATAGGGTGTCCAGCACTGTAGTTTGCTGGTTGTTGAGTGGAGGTGGGTCTTAGCATTGAGATGGAGATCTCTGGGAGTGCTTTTGCCATTTGATATTACATGGAGCCAGGAGTTCTCTGGTGGCCCTATGCCCTGAACTTGGCTCTGTCACCTCAGAGGCACATGCCTACACCCAGCCAGAGCACGAAGACCCTGTCAACCACACGGCTCTCTTTGGGCTTAAGCCATGTGTTTTTATCATTTCCCAGAATTTCTCTGTGAGATTAAGTTTCAGTAGCTCGCTATGGTAGATTTTTCATCTCTTTCCATTTTCTATATTACCTCACCACTTCTTTGCCAGTTTTACTCTAATCCTTGTCTCAGAGGGTGTTTTTGGGAAAGCCAAAATCAGGTAGACATACATGTAAATCAAAATGAGATTCCAAATATGACAAGGTTAAAATAAACCATTATGGCAGAAAGAACATTATTGTGAAAAAAGCTTTTTCATGGATACTCCTGAAGTGGGCAGGAAATATGGGGATATATGTATATGTATAGCTGATTCACTTTGTTATAAAGCAGAAACACACCATTGTAAAGCAATTATACTCCAATACAATTTTTTTTAAAATCTCTGATGACACTGATCAGACAATGTCTCTGACTCCTGTGTCCCCGATAGCTTCTCACTATGAGAAGAATTTGAGGAAGGAAAAAGAACATTATTTAGTCCAGCTGCTAATAGCAAAGCTTTCTACTTTATATTTAGGATTCTCTACAAATTAGGATTAGGATTAATCTCTTTGCTAACTTGATTACCATTACATTTTCAGCCCAATCCTCTTCTACATTTTTCACTTTGGTTTTACTCATTAGAAAGTTACTGCTCATTAGCTACTTTGTTACAGTTTTGTCTGGCATGCTGCTCACTTTCCAAGTCTCTCCACACATTTGGTGTCACACACATTTTCCTTGTAAATTTACCTTTTTGAATAACATTTGTCATGCATGATCCCTGTGGAGATCAGCAGCCTTTCCTTTGTGTTCTCCTGGGAAAAGAAAAGAAATAATAAAGGAAAGAATGACATGGCAACACACTGAATTCTTAAGCCAGACAGACACTTTATTAATTTGCCTAGAAGGTTTTGATCAGGAGTCTGAGGGACAGTGCTAGTCCACTGTGTATTTGCTGCCTTGGATACAACTAGTTGTCATGTCTCCTAAGGATCTTCCATACAATTCTGGCAAGTAACTATGCTTAACTTGTTATATCCCTGTTTCTCTTACCATCCCCTAATTATTCAATAAAAACAGGAAAACTAAATTCCAGGAAAGTAAGAGTTAACAAAGAATTGAATGAAGTGAGAGATTCAGGCCATGCTTAGACAACTGAAAATAAGCAGATTGTGCCATAGTTGGTCTAGTTATTTTAGCTTCTTTCACAGCTTGTTCAGAGTACCATAGTCTAGCTGTGATTAATTGTTTGACTATCACTTGCTAATATGGCAGGGGGAAAAAAAATCAACTATGCTGCTGCACATTAGGCATGTCATATAAACGTAGCAAAAACGTGAGTTTGTAGACTCAAAATGAAACATATTAGTGAATAATTAAATGGTGACTAATCGGTGCAAACCAGCAGTGTGAAAAATTCAGTATTTCTCAACACCTACCATCTTCTCTGCTCTCCCTTCCCCCAAAATCCTCCTTTTCACACATCTGAATATGTGTTCCCTTTGGTAGGTGCCAAAGCTGTCAGCTTGTTTACATATGGTAAACACTATATCTAAATGTTAGTGGAGAAACAAAAGTTGCTTGTATCTCATTTAGTTAAGGCAATATCATTCAGAATCTTAGAAAGAAGTAGGTTAAGAGTATAGGTCCCTGGGGATAGAGGTCAACACAGTGTTGGAGAGTAGGAGGACTATTATAGAGGATTTTATTAATAATAAACATTCACTGAAAACTCATTTAGTGTTAAACTCACTACTAAGCCCCCCTTGTACCATTCCTTACTTAACCCTCACAATAATTTTGAGGTTAAAAAAATGTTATTGTCCTCTCCAAAAGAAGGAATTGAGGCAGAGAAACTAGTTTCTCAGAGAGTAAATGGTAGAACTTTAATTTTTACTCAGACAGACTGATTACAGAAACAACCACCTCAATAAAGACCCAGTGTTCAGGGGGTCAGGTGACTGTAGCTCACAGATAGCTCACTGCAAAATGAGAGAAGAGAAAGGGGAATCTAGAACTCTTCAGAAGCTGGATCTGAGGAGAGAAAGATGTTGGTTTTAGCACTTCCAGAATTTCCTACGTTACCAAAGAAGAGATTTCCTAGGAACCCCCAAAAGACAAATACTGGATCACAAATGGCTTGGATCTAGGCATCAAAGTCAGTTATTCAAGAAAACCTTTTATATCACCTAAGAGATGAGACCCATACATGCTTGTTTAGCATCTTATGAATGGCCAGATGTCATTAGTGACTTAAGAATATATCCTACATTGAGACAGGTCCTTTATTTTCCTCAACACTAGATTGTTTCTGAGTTATGAACACAATTCTAAAAGGGTAAGTAAATTAAGGAGTAGGGCTAGCCATCCAGACCATATTTACCTAGCATGGGGCATTAAGCCCATTGCTTTTTTTTTTTTTTTAAACATCTTTATTGGAGTATAATTGCTTCACAATGGTGTGTTAGTTTCTGCTTTATAACAAAGTGAATCAGTTATACATATATATATGTTCCCATATCTCTTCCCTCTTGCATCTCCCTCCCTCCCACCCTCCCTGTCCCAACCCTCCAGGCGGTCACAAAGCACCGAGCTGATCTCCCTGTGCTATGCGGCTGCTTCCCACTAGCTATCTATTTTACGTTTGATAATGTATATATGTCCATGCCACTCTCTCACTTTGTCACAGCTTACCCTTCCCCCTCCCCATATCCTCAAGGCCATTCTCTAGTAGGTCTGTGTCTTTATTCCCGTCTTGCCCCTAGGTTCTTCATGACCTTTTTTTTTCTTTCTTAGATTCCATATATGTGTGTTAGCATACGATATTTGTTTTTCTCTTTCTGACTTACTTCACTCTGTATGACAGACTCTAGGTCCACCCACCTCACTACAAATAACTCAATTTCGTTTCTTTTTATGGCTGAGTAATATTCCATTGTATATATGTGCCACATCTTCTTTATCCATTCATCTGTCAGTGGAAACTTAGGTTGCTTCCATGTCCTGGCTATTGTAAATAGAGCTGCAGTGAGCATTGTGGTACATGACTCTTTTTGAATTATGGTTTTCTCAGGGTATATGCCCAGTAGTGGGATTGCTGGGTCATATGGTAGTTCTATTTGTACTTTTTTAAGGAACCTCCATACTGTTCTCCATAGTGGCTGTATCAATTTACATTCCCACCAACGGCACAAGAGGGTTCCCTTTTCTCCACACCCTCTCCAGCATTTATTGTTTGTAGATTTCTTGATGATGGCCATTCTGACCGGTGTGAGATGATATCTCATTGTAGTTTTGATTTGCATTCTCTAATGATTAATGATGTTGAGCATTCTTTCATGTGTTTCTTGGCAATCTATATATCTACTTTGGAGGAATGTCTATTTAGGTCTTCTGCCCATTTTTGGATTGGGTTGTTTGTTTTTTTGGTATTGAGCTGCATGAGCTGCTTGTATATTTTGGAGATTAATTCTTTGTCAGTTGCTTCATTTGCAAATATTTTCTCCCATTCTGAGGGTTGTCTTTTTGTCTTGTTTATGGTTTCCTTTGATGTGCAAAAGCTTTGAAGTTTCAATAGGTCCCATTTGTTTATTTTTGTTTTTATTTCCATTTCTTTAGGAGGTGGGTCAAAAAGGATCTTGCTGTGATTTATGTCATAGAGTGTTCTGCCTATGTTTTCCTCTAAGAGTTTGATACTGTCTGGCCTTACATTTAGGTCTTTAATCCATTTGGAGTTTATTTTTGTGAATGGTGTTAGTGAGTGTTCTAATCTCATACTTTTACATGTACCTGTCCAGTTTTCCCACCACTTATTGAAGAGGCTGTCTTTTCTCCACTGTATATTCTTGCCTCCTTTATCAAAGATAAGGTGACCATATGTGTGTGGGTTTATCTCCAGGCTTTCCATCCTGTTCCATTGATCTATATTTCTGATTTTGTGCCAGTACCATACTCTCTTGATTACTGTAGCTTTGTAGTATAGTCTGAAGTCCAGGAGCCTGATTCCTCCAGCTCCGTTTTTCATTCTTAAGATTGCTTTAAGCCCATTGTTTTTCATGACATTTTGCAATCCTTCAAAAATTGTTTCAAATCTCAGCTTCAACTTGACCCTGTTGGTAAGAACAGAACAACAACAGAAAGTAGCTGTCTTTTGCTGTATAATCCAGGTAGCTGTAGAAGAATTAAGACAGAACATAGTTAGTATTTTTGAAATGGAGCAATATTGAACAATGAGCAGAGACCATTTTTATAAGCCAATGAATGGGGGAAAATATGGTAATTTATGTATTATTATTTTTACAGATGCTTTATAGGAAAAAGAAACATTTGAGAATATTATACATTCTTTTCTTCTCTTGGATATTTGCAATGCATAGTTACATATAAAAGCTCTTCATTAAAGAACGCCTACTAATTTTGTTTAGCTCCCTGTATCCCAAACATATTTGAGACCTAGAATCTATTTTTGAATAACGCCTTTTAATATCTACCTGGTGAATCTTAGATCCCATTTAGGGGGAATTTTATATGATTCAATCACTTCATTTTTTATAAGAATAAATTAAGGGGTAATTTAGATGCAGACAAATATTATTTGAGTCCTCACTATGTGCCATGCAGTATTCTAGGTACTTGGTAATGACAAAGATCTCTGCCCTTATAGAGGTTGATATTCCTCTTGACAGGTTGTCTTCTCTGGCCAGTAATGGCAGAGCAGCCTCATTGATAATCAAGAGACTTCAGTCTCTGACTTTTAGAGCCTTCCCAAGAATCAAACCGATATTTCAAAGCGATTAAGAACTAAAGGGAACATATCCATTCAAATCCAAGATCAGATTTAATGAAGCCTGTACCAGAATGATATAAGATATCAAATTACATTTGTTTAGTCCAACATAGCCTAATAAATCAGTCACATTTAATAAATGTTTATCTTGTTTTAATCACCAATTAGTATGTTTCAGTGGTCTCATCTGTCTAAATGGTTCACTTCAATATTTATTAGATATTATTTCCATTTCTAAAGTAATCTATACATCTTTATTTTGACAATTCAAATTTACTTGGCCCACTTCTGAAATCTTAATTATGTTTTTCTATCTAATTTCAAATATAAATTCCTATATATTCACAATTAAATCATTACTAAGTAACATAATTTTGGTGTTGATGTCCTGTAGTACAATAACAAATTGCAAACATGGTTCATCATTGCTGGATTTGGAAGTTCTTAAAGGTGAGGTGATCTTGTTAAGCTTCCCAATTAAAACAAAATTACATAACATCATTTATAAAAAGGTAACCAACAGTAATTTTATATTATATATTTGACAACAATTCTCAGATTTTAATTAGTAAATGGTAAATGAAGATACTAAGCAATTTCAAGGAACGTCATCATTCTAGAAGTCTAGACAAAGAGCATATTATGGTGTGGATTTTCAGGCACTTCTGAATTCCAATCTGCTTAATAATTTTATTGTTGATATTTTCTAATGAAATGTGTTGGATCTTCATTATTTCTGGAGAACTGATCTGCATTAGGAATGTCTAGAAAATAAGTAGCTATTGGGAAATGAAACCAGATTATTGTAAATCACAACCTTTGCTTTAGATGAATAATCTATCTGAAGACAAATTCTAAATCAACTCTATTTTTTCCTATTACAGATTATTTATTGAAATGTAGTTGATTTACAATATTAGTTTCAGACGTACAGCATAATGATTCAGTATTTTTATAGATTATACACCATTAAAACTTATCATAAAATAATGGCTATAATTCCCTGTGCTATACCATATATCCTCATTGTTTATTTATTTTATACTTATTAGTTTGTATCTCTTAATCCCATGCCCCCTATCTTGGCCCTCTCCCTGTCCCTCTTCCCACTGGTAACCACTAGGTTGTTTTCTGTTTATCTGTGAGTCTGTTTCTGTTTTGATATATATATTTGCTTATTTTTTAGGTTCCATATATTGTGATATCATAGAGTATTTGTCTTTCTCTGAGTAATATTCCATTGTATATGTATACCACATCTTCTTTACCCATTAATCTGTTGATGGACACCTGGGTTGCTTCCATATATTGGCTATTGTAAACATTGCTGCTATGAACACTGGGGTGGGTGTATCTTTTCAAATTATTGTTTTCATTTTTTTCCAGATACATACCCAAGAGTGGAATTGCTAGATCATATGGTAGTTCTATTTTTAGTTTTTTAAGAAACCTCCATACTGTTTTCCTTAGTGGCTGCACCTCTTTACATTCCCAACAACAGTGTAGGAAGGTTCCCTTCACTCCATATCCTCACCAACATTTGTTATTTATAGACTTTTTTGATGGTAGCCATTCTGACAGGTATGAGATAATCTCTCGTTGTTGTTTTGATCTGCATTTTCTAATGATTAGCAGTGTTGAACATCTTTTCATGTGCCTGTTAGCTATCTGTATGTCTTCTTCGGAAAAATTTCTATTCGGGTCTTCTGAATACTTTTGGATTGCATTTTTTTGATATTGATTTGCATGAGCTGTTTATGTATTTTGGGTATTAACTCCTTGTTGGTCGCATTGTTTGCAAAAATTTTCTCCCATTTCACAGATTTTTTCATTTTGTTGATAGTTTCCTTTGCTGTGCAAAAGCATTTATGTTTAACTAGGTTCCATTTTTTTTAATTAAAATTTTTTTTTGCTTTTATTTCTTTTGATTTAGAAGACTGATCCAAAAAAATATTGCTACAATTTATGTTAAAGAGTGTTCTGCCTGTGTTCTCTTCTAGGAGTTTTATGGTTTCAGGTATCACAATTAGGTCTTTAATCCATTTTGCGTTTATTTTTGTATACGGTGTAAGGAAATGTTCTAATCTCATTGTTTTACATGTAGTTGTCCAGTTTTCCCAGCACCACTTATTGAAGAGACTGTCTTCTCTGTTATATATTCTTGACTCCTTTGTTGTAGATTAATTGACCATAGATGTATGGGTTTATTTTGGTGCTCTCTATTCTGTTCTACTGAACTATGTGTCTATTTTTGTGCCAGTGCCATGCTGTTTTGATGACTGTAGCTTTTAGTATAGCCTGAAGTCAGGGAGGGTCATAGCCCCAGCTCTGTTCTTTTTTCTCGATTGTTCTGGAGATTTGGGGTCTTTTGTGGTTCCATATAAATGTTAGGATTATTTGTTCTTATTCTGTGAAAAATGTCCTGGGTATTTTGATAGGAATTACAATCTGTAGATTGCTTTGGGTCATATAGCCACTTAAACAATATTAATTCTTCTAATCCAAGAGCACAGGACAGCTTTCCATTTCTTTATATCATCTCCAATTTCCTTCCTCAGTGTTTTATAGCAGGGGTCCCCAACCCCTGGGCCACACAGCAGGAGGTGAGTGGCAGGCAAGCGAGCGAAGCTTCATCTGCCACTCCCCATTGCTTGCATTACCGCTTGAACAATTCTCTTCCTCCCCGCCATGGAAAAATTGTCTTCCATGAAACCAGTCCCTGGTGGCAAAAAGGTTGGGGACCACTGTTTTATAGTTTTCAGAGTATAGGTCTTTCACTTCCTTGGTTAAGTTTATTCCTAGGTATTTTATTCTTTTAGATGTAATATTAAATGGGATTTAAAATTTTTTTCTCTTTTTGATAGTTCATTACTTCATAGAATAGCAACAGATTTCTGTATATTAATCTTGTATCCTGCAACTTTACTGAATTCATTTATTCTAATAGTTTTTTTGTTTGTTTTGGTGGAGACTTCAGGGTTTTCTGTAGATAGCACCATGTCATATGCAAATAAAGAAGTTTTACGTCTTCCCTTCCAGTCTGAATGACTCTTAATTATTTCTCTTGTCTGACTGCTGTGGCTAGGACTCCCAAATACTATGTTAAGTAGAACTGGCAAGAGTAAGCATCCTTGTCTTCTTTCTGAATGTAGGGAAAACACTTTCAGCTTCAGTTTCTAAGTTGACATCCTTATGGGTATTACATCATATATGACTCTTTGTTTTTCTCTTGCTGCCTTTAGAATTCTCTTTACCTTTTGCCATTTTAATTATGATGTGTCTTGGTGTGGGTCTATTTGGGACCCTCTTTGCTTCCATAGCGGGATATATCTGTTTCCCTCTTCAGGTTACAGAATTTTTCAGCCATAATTGCCTCCAGTACATTTTTGATCCTCTTCACTTTTTCTTTTCCTTCTGGGACCACCTTATAATGCAAACATTGGTATGTTTACTGTTATCTCAGAGATCTCTTAAACTATTCTCATTTTAAAAAGTCTGCTTTTCTTCTTGTTGGTTAGGTGATTTCCATTATTCTATCATTCAGATCACTTACGAGTTCTTCTACATCACTTAGGCTGCAATTCATTCCTTCTAGTGTGTTTTATATTTCAGCTATTGAATTCTTTATTTCTGATTGAGTCTTTCTTAGTTCCTTGTTAAAATTCTCACTGTGTTCATCTATCCTTCTCCCTTACTAACATTCTTATTACCAATCCTTTGGATTCTTTATCTGGTAAGTTGTTTATTTCTCTTTATTTTTTCATGGTTTTTCTCTTGCTCTTTCAATTAAGCCCAGTTCCTCTGCCTTCTCATTTGCTTAACTTTCACTGCCTCTACACTTTTAGGCAAAACAGTTACTAATTGCGGTCTTGAAGGGGTGTTTTTATGTGCGAGAACCCCTATGTAGACTGCATGTGCACAACCTATGATAGGAGAGCTAGATTTGACATGGACACAAGTCACCTCTTTCCTCTGGGTATGCTGGCAACTATCACTTTGGAAGAAGGTGGGGCTAGAGCTGGGTGTAAGGCAGGACTTTCCCTCTTCGCAGTGGCTGTCACCACCTTATCAGGGGCAGGGTCTGATCTCAATTTGCTGGAGCAGAAGCTCTGAGGGTTGGGCCAGAGCTGGTTCTGTTTCCTTTAAGTGCGTGCTTTCTCCTCTCCCAGCACCAGGACCCTTGCCTCAGAGTGGGTGAGTAGAGAAGCAAGGCAGGGGCTTGGTTCAGGCACTCATTCATGTTGGCTTCAGACAGAGGTCTGAGCTGTCTCCAATGTGCTGCCTGTGCAGGTGCCAGCAACTCTTTCCCTCGCTCCACTGGGATGCAGCCTCAGGTCTAAGTCCCCTTTGTTCCTCACAGACAATCACTGCCCCCAGGCTCCCTTATCCCCACCCTGTTGTGCAGTCACACTGCAGGGTCAGGGGTACTTCGTGGACTGCTGGTATGTTATCAGGGCTGAGCTATGGTGTCACAGCCACTGACAATCTGGTATGCTTCTGATGCGCTGCTTAAGTAAGTGCCAACAGTGGCTGCCACCACCCCACCCAGACTCTGCCTCAGGAAAGGGTAGGCTCTGTGTCCCAAGGTAAGGTTTTTCTCCCTGCTCCTGGCAGCTCTAAATCCAGTGCTATGTCATGCCATGGAGTACGTGGGGCTGGAGTTTTCACTCAGCTTGGACAGGGCACGCACTGAGGCAATTGCAGGGAACCTGGCAGGCAGTGGAGCAATCTTCAATCTGCTCTCTCTGCCTTGCCTTGAGCACCACTGCATGCACACTCCTCATGAGAGGAGTCCAGGCTTCCAACGACACTCCTGTTCCTCCCAGCAGTCCTTCAACCAGCCAAGGGGGCTCAAATCCCCTGTATAGGATTCCAAGACTAGTGCGCCCAATCTTTGGCTCTCATGGGTCACTCCCCATCGGTGTGTTCTCCTTCCTGACCTGATTCTTTTTCTTGCACTCATACCCAATTATATGTGGATCTTTTTTACAGACTTGATTATATAGGAGTTTTTCTGCCAGTTTCCAGTTAGCTTTCAGTGACAATTGTTCCACATATAGATGTATTTTTTTAACATCTTTATTGGAGTATGATTGCTTTACAATGTTGTGTTTGTTTCTGCTGTACAACAAAGTGAATCAGCTGTATTCATATGTATATCCCCATATACCCTCCCTCTTGTGTGTCCCTCCCAATCTCCCTATCCCACCCCTCTAGGTTGTTGCAAAGCACCAAGCTGATCTCCATGTGCCATGCGGCTGCTTCTCACTAGCTATCAATTTTACATTTGGTAGTGTACATATGTCATTGTTACTCTCTCACTTCTCCCCAGCTTACCCTTCCCCCTCCTGTGTCCTCAAGTCCATTCTGCACGTCTGCATCTTTATTCCTATCCTGCCCATAGGTTCATTAGAACCATCTTCTTTAGATTCCATATATATGTGTTAGCATACGGTATTTGTCTTTCTCTTTCTGACCTACTTCACTCTGTATGACAGTCTCTAGGTCCATCCACTGCACTACAAATAACTCAATTTTGTTTCTCTTTATGGCTGAGTAATATTCCATTGTATATATGTGCCACATCTTCTTTATCCATTCATTGGATGATGTACACTTAGGTTGTTTCTGTTTCCGGGCTATTGTAAATAGAGCTGAAATGAACATTTTGGTACATAACTCTTTTCGAATTATGGTTTTCTCAGGGTATATGCCCAGTAGTGGGATTGCTGGGTCATATGGTAGTTCTCTTTTTAGTTTTTTAAGGAACCTCTATACTGTTCTCCATAGTGGCTGTATCAATGTACATTCCCAACAACATTGCAAGAGTGTTCCCTTTTCTCCACACCCTCCCCAGCATATATAGTTTATAGATTTTTTGATGATGGCCATTCTGATCAGTGTGAAGTGATACCTCATTGTAGTTTGATTTGCATTTCTCTAATGATTAGGGATGTTGAGCATCTTTTCATGTGTTCGTTGGCAATCTGTATATCTTCTTTGGAGAAATATCTGATTAAGTCTTCTGCCCATTTTTGTATTGAGTTATTTTTTTGATACTGAGCTGCATGAGCTGCTTGCATATTTTGAAGATTAACCCTTTGTCAGTTGCTATGTTTGAAAAATTTTCTCCCATTCTGAGTGTTGTCTTTTTGTCCTGTTTATGATTCCTTTGCTGTGCAAAAGGTTTAAGTTTCATTAGGTCTCATTTGTTTATTTTTGGTTTTGTTTCCATTTCTCTAGGAGGTGGGTCAAAAAGGATCTTGATGTGATTTATGTCACAGAATGTTCTGCCTATGTTTTCCTCTAAGAGTTTTACAGTGTCTGGGCTTACAGTTAGGTCTTTAATCCATTTGAGTTTATTTTTGTGAATGGTGTTAGGAAGTGTTCTAATTTCAGTCTTTTACATGTAGCAGTCCAGTTTTCACAGCACCACATATTGAAGAGGCTGTCTTTTCTCCATTGTATATTCTTGCCTCCTTTATCAAAGATAAGGTGACTATATGTGCATGCGTTTATCTCTGGGCTTTCTATCCTGTTCCATTGATCTATATTTCTGTTTTTGTGCCAGTACCATACTGTCTTGATTACTGTAGCTTTAGAGTATAGTCTGAAGACCAGGAGCCTGATTCCTCCAGCTCCATTATTCTTTCTCAAGGTTGTTTTTGCTATTCGGGGTCTTTTGTGTTTCCATACAAATTGTGCAATTTTTTGTTCTAGTTCTGTGAAAAATGCCTTTGGGAGTTTGATAGGGATTGCCCTGAATCTGTAGCTTGCTTTGGGTAGTATAGTCATTTTCACAATATTGATTCTTCCAATCCAAGAAGAACATGGTATATTTATCCATCTGTTTGTATCATCTTGAATTTCTTTCATCACTGTCTTATAGTTTTCTGCATACAGGTCTTTTGTCTCAAGTAGGTTTATTCCTAGGTATTTTATTGTTTTTATTACAAAGGTAAATGGGAGTGTTTCCTTAATTTTTCTTTCAGATTTTTCATCATTAATGTATAGGAATGCAAGAGATTTCTCTGCATTAATTTTGTATCCTACTAGTCTACCTAATTCATTGATTAGCTCTAGCAGTTTTCTGGTAGCATCTTTAGGATTCTCTATGTATAGTATCATGTCATCTGCAAACAGTGATAGTTTTACTTCTTCTTTTCCAATTTGGATTCCTCTTATTCCTTTTTCTTCTCTAATAGCTGTGGCTAAACTTCAAAAACTATGTTGAATAACAGTGGTGAGAGTGGGCAACCTTGTCTTGTTCCTGATCTTAAAGGAAATGGTTTCAGTTTTTTACCACTGAGAACAATGTTGGCTGTGGGTTTGTCATATATGGCCTTTATTATGTTGAGGTAGGTTCCCTCTATTCCTACTTTCTGGAGAATTTTTATCTAAATGGGTGTGAATTTTGTCAAAAGCTTTTTCTGCATCTATTGACATGATCATATGTTTTTTCTCCTTCAATTTGTTAATATGGTTTAATCACATTGATTGATTTGCATATATTGAAGAATCCTTGCATTCCTGGGATAAACCCCACTTGATCATGCTGTATGAGCCTTTTAATTTGCTGTTGAATTCTATTTGGTAGTATTTTGTTGAGGATTTTTGCATCTCTGTTCATCAGAGATATTGGCCTGTAGTTTTCTATTTTGTGTGACATCTTTGGTTTTGTTATCAGGGTGATGGTGGGCTTGTAGAATGAGTTTGGGAGTGTTCCTCCCTCTGCTATATTTAAGAAGCATTTGAGAAGGATGGGTGTTAGCTCTTCTCTAAATGTTTGATAGAATTTGCCTGTGAAGACATCTGGTCCTGGGCTTTCGTTTGTTGGAAGATTTTTAATCACAGTTTCAATTTCAGGCTTGGCCTATTTATACTTTCTGTTTCTTCCTGGTTCAGTCTCAGAAGGTTGTGCTTTTCTAAAAAGTTGTGCATTTCTTCCAGGTTGTGCATTTTATTGGCATATAGTTGCTTGTAGTAATCTCTCATGATCCTTGTGTTTATGCTGATACTTGTCCTTTTTCATTTGTAATTCTGTTGATTTGAGTCTTCTCCCTTTTTTTCTTGATGCATCTGGCTAATGGTTTATCAATTTTGTTTATCTTCTCAAAGAACCAGCTTTTAATTTTATTGATCCTTGCTATTGTTTCCTTCATTTCTTTTTCATTTATTTTTGATCTGATCTTTATGATTTCTTTCCTTCTGCTAACTTTTGGGGTTTTTTGTTCTTCTTTCTCTAATTGCTTTAGGTGTAAGGTTAGGTTGTTTATTTGAGGTAGGATTGTATAAGTGCTTAGTGATTGCTTAGTGCTGCTTTTGCTGCCTCCCATAGAATTTGGGTCATCATGTTTTCATTGTCATTTGTGTTTCTAGGTATTTTTTTATTTCCTCTTTGATTTCTTCAGTGACCTCTTGGTTATTTACTAGCATATTGTTTATACTCCATGTGTTTGTATTTTTTACAGTATTTTTTTTCCTGTTATTAATGTCTAGACTCATAGCATTGTGGTCAGAAAAGATAGTTGATATGAGTGATTTCAATTTTCTTAAATTTGCCAAGGCTTGATTTGTGACCCAAGATATGGTCTTTCCTGGAGAATGTTCCATGAGCACTTGAGAAGAAAGTGTATTCTGTAGTTTTTGGATGGAATATCCTTTAAATATCAATTAAATCCATCTTGTTTAATATGTCACTTAAAGCTTGTGTTTCCTTATTTATTTTCATTTTGGATGATCTGTCCCTTGGTGAAAGTGGGGTGTTAAAGTCCCCTACTATTATTTTGCTATTGTCAGTCAATTTCCCCTTTTATGGCTGTTAGCATTTGCCTTATGTATTGAGGTGCTTCTATGAATGGGTGCATAAATATTTACAAGTGTTTTATCTTCTTCTTGGATTGATCCCTTGATCATTATATAGTGTCTTTCTTTGTCTCTTGTTGTAGTCTTTATTTTAAAGTCTATTTTGTCTGATATGAGAATTGCTACTCCAGCTCTCTTTTGGTTTCCATTTGCATGGAATATCTTTTTCCGTCCTATCACTTTCAGTCTGTATATGTCCCGAGGTCTGAAATGGGTATCTTGTAGACAGGATATATACGGGTCTTGTTTCTGTATCCATTCAGCCAGTCTATGTCTTTTGGTTGGAGCATTTAATCCACTTACATTTAAGGTAATTATTAACATGTATGTTCCTATTACCATTTTCTTAATTAATTTGGGTTTGTTATTGTAGGTCTTTTCCTTCTCTTGTGTTTCTTGCCTAGAGAAGTCCCTTTAGCATTTGTTGTAAAGCTGGTTTGGTGGTGCTGAATTCTCTTAGCTTTTGCTTCTTTGTAAAGGTTTTAATCTCTCCGTGGAATCTGAATGAGATCCTTGCTGGTTAGAGTAATCTTGTTTGTAGGTTGGTTTTTCCCTTTCATCACTTTAAATATGTCCTGCCACTCCCTTCTGGCTTGCAGAGTTTCTGCTGAAAGATCAGCTGTTAACCTTATGGGGGTTCCCTTCCCTTGCTTCTTTTAATATTTTTTCTGTGTATTTAATTTTTGATAGTTTGATCAATATTTGTCTCAGTGTGTTTCTCTTTGGTTTGATCCTGTATGGAACTCCGTGTGCTTCCTAGACTTGTTAGACTATTTCCTTTCCCATTTTAGGGGAGTTTTATGCCTATAATCTCTTCAAATATTTTCTCAGATCCTTTCTTTTCTCTTCGTCTTCTGGGGCCCCTATTATTTGAATGTTGGTGTGATTAATGTTGTCCCAGAGGTCTCTGAAACTGTCCTTAATTCTTTTCATTCTTCTTTCCGTATTTTGCTCCCTGGCAGTTATTTCCACCATTTTATCTTCCCGCTCACTTATCCATTCTTCTGCCTTGTTATTCTGCTCCTGATTCCTTCTAGAGTATTTTTAATTCCAGCAACTGTGTTGTTCATCACTGTTTATTTGCTCTTTAGTTCTTTTAGATCCTTGTTAAATGCTTCTCGTATTTTCTCCATTCTGTTTCTGAGATTTTTGATAATCTTTACTATGAGTCATTACTCTGAATTCTTTTTAAGGTAGGTTGCCTATTTTGTCTTCATTTATTTGGTCTTGTAAGTTTTTACCTTGCTTCTTCATCTTTAGCATATTTTTTTTTGTCCTTTCTTTTTCTTTTTTTTGATGGGTGGTGCTGTATTCTTGTCTTACTGGTTGTTCGGCCTGAGACATCCAGCCCTGGAGTTTTCAGGCAGTTAGATAGAGCTGGGTCTTGATGCTGAGATGAGGACTTCCAGGAGGCCTCACTCCGATTAATATTCCCTGGGGTCTGAGGTTCTCTGTTTGTTAGTCCAGTGGTTTGGACTCCAAGCTCCCACCACAGGAGCTCGGGCCTGACCTCCAGCCTGGGAATCAAGATCCCATAAGGTTCATGTTGTGGTTTAAAAAAAAAGAAAGAGAAAAAGGAGCAGTACTATATCAAAGATTTAAAACTAAAATAAAATTGGAAAGATAAAAAATATATTAGGAAAAATAAAACTATAATTAAAACAACTGTAACAAGGTAAAATAAAACAACAGAAAAAAATGGGGGGAGGGGAACAAGCCTAAATGAGAGAATAATAAAGTATAAAGGATAAAATAAAATTAGAAAAATAAAAGATTTATTAGGAAAAATAAAAATATAAAAGAATGAACAATGAATCAACAAGGTTAAAACAGAACCCCAATCTAAAAGAGGAAAAAAAAAAGCCGTGGTTATGTGGGCGGAGTTTCGGCATGTGTGGAACTTACTCAGTGGTAGGGTTCAGGGTGGGGGTGCAGCCTAGGCGGGGCAACATTCAAGCATGAGGCAGGGCCTCTGCTTAGGACCTGCGTGGTAGGGAGAGGCAGCATGTCGAAAGGAGGGCCTCTGGAGTGTGGAGTTCTGGAGTGTGGATGTAGGGCCCTGAGTGAGGGTGTGTGGGTGGGGTTTAGGCCCATCTCGTTGGAGGAGGGGGTCTCTGAGTGTAGAGGTAGGGCCCTGGGTGGAGGTGTAGGGGTGGGGCTTGGGCTCTGTGTGGCAGGAGGGAGGCTCCAAGGGCAGAGGATTAGGCCTGGAAGCCTAACAGGCTTCCCAGTGCTGACATGGACAGGGAAAGCACTGGCTGCATTCCCTTCCATTCCTTTGTGTCCCCCTCCCACACCATCTACCCCAGGGTCTCCCCTGTCACCACTGGACCCCTAACCATTGGTGGGTCCTGCTGGGAATAGGAACTCCTCCCCTCCCCCAGCCACCCCTCAGCAGTGCGAGTCCCAGAGGTCCAGCCTTTACTTTTGCTCCCCCTTCCCTCCCTCCCACTCCCTCAGGACCCACGCAGCTGGAGGGGCCTTCCGTTAGCAGAGGATCAGGCCCAGGATCTCAGCAGTCTCCTGGGGGCCCAGGTGGGCAGGGGAAACCTGGCCACACTCCCTTTTGATCCTCTGCCCTCCCAATGGTTCCCCAATTTCCCCCTTTGGGAAATCCCTTTGCCTCCACTTCTCCTCCCCCTTCACTCCCCGCATGCCCTACCCAGTTGCTGGGGATTCCTCCCATCCTCTTAGGTGTCCGTGGTCCCCCACCAGTGCCTTGGAGGTGCCCTCATTGTCTATAGATGTATTTTTGATGTACTCGTTGGGGAAGGTGAGTTCCATGTCCTCCTACTCTGCCATCTTGATCAATCTCTGATCAACTTTATTCCAGAGCAAGTCATTTTGTATGAATGGGATTTCAGAAACATTCGTCAAATGAGTGAATGAATGAACAAACCAATTATTTCACCAGTGCATGCAGTAGGGAATCCTGGCCATCTTTTAATACCCCTTCTCCAAACTTCCAAAGTTGCAACTTTATAAAGTTCAGAATTATAAGTTGTTTAGGCTATGGGATTCATTTGTTTCTTGAATTGTTTAGTGCTGAGAAAAGTAGGTAATAATTTTGCAGGATACTTTGTTGTAACTATAGCCCAGAAAATAGACATTTCTGTTCTAGGGGCAATGTGCCTGAGAAGATCTCACAAATACATTTCACTCATTCAAGTGTTGTTCTAGGTGCTCTAGACACAGTAGTAAACAAATTTAAAATTTTCTGCCTTACGGATTAAAAAAAAATGGAATGCAGTATAAAGTGTTTTGAATAAAAATAAAGTGGGATAAGGGATTTAGTGAAGGGGCAGCATGTCTAACACAAGATATTCAGGGAAGGATTTTTGATAAATTAGTTGTATGAGTTGAGCTCTAAAGTAAAGAAACAAGCCCCTCAAGATACCCGGGAAGAGTTTTCCAAGAGAGAAAATAGTGGGTAAAACTGCCTTGAGGCAGAAGACAATGACTAGCAAAGAAGCCAATTTGTGTTGGAAGAGAGTAAGTAGAAGAAAATTAATAGGAAATGAGGTCAGAGCGGTAAGTAGGAGGTGACTAACATGGGACTTTGTTTGAAATGGGAAACCTGTGGGTATTTTTAAATAGAGTAATGAGACCTGACATATTTTTAAAGAATTACTCTGATTTTTTAGTAGAAAATAGACTCTGGGCTAGGGAATTCACAATAATACAGACAAATAAGATAATGTCTAGGACACGGTTCATAGCTATGGTGGTTGTAAGAAGTGGCCAGTTTGGGGATATATTTTGAGGAAAAGGATAACATTCTGTGCATTGGTTGAACATAGTGTGTAAAAAAAGAGATGTTATTCAAGAAATTGTCCATGGTTTTTAACATAAGCAACTAGAATAATAGAAAGTTTTTTACTGAGATTGGAAAAACCAGGGAAAGATCAGGTTGAATGGTGGCAGGGATTGAAATGAAGAGTTCTGTCTGGGACACATTGCTTTTGAAACAGCTATTTCATGGAGAGATGGCAGTTAGGCAGCTAGAAGATTCTAGATAAAGGAAGAGGTGCTGTGTGGGCATATACATTTGGGATTCATTAGGTAGAATTTAAAGCCTAAAGACTGATGACATTATCTGAGGATTAAGAGTAGACAGAAGAGAGGTCAACATGAGGTCATAGGGTAATTATTAGCACATATAAAATGATGAAATTTAATTAACACAAAACTAGTAGAACTATTACAAAAACAGTTAACACTAGAGAAACAAGATATAAACTCTGTATCTTGGTTCTCAAAATATAATCAATCCTGTGATATAATTTTTTACCAAAGGAAGGTATTGAAATTAACTACCACCTTTCAACCAGCCAATTAGTCTGTAACTATTTTTTTGGAAGTTCTATCTATAAAGGGTCTTTCCAATTTGTTTCTGTTCATTGGAGTCCTAATAATTATTACGAACTAAAATATCCGTTCTTCTTGAGATACTGAAGCTGTGGAGAGCCCAGGATCCAAAGTCAGATATGAGGTAGGTAAACCTTCACACAGCCTATCCAACAAGGTTAAGTTTCAGGAACATAACCCTTGATTGTTCAGACTCCCATTGAGGAAGTAAAGAGTCTTGACGACTGAGAGAGTCAAGAAATCCCAGGCTCCACCACCTTTTCTTCTTCTTAAGGTAGTGAATGCCTTCCTTTCTGTATCTGAAAAGGAGAACCAAGTCTTCTCTGACTTCTCCCATCTGCTCCTACAGGATAGGAGACACTCTGAAAAATCACATTTAGCCCAGTATTAATTCTAAATATACCCGGGAGTTACTAAGAAAGAACATAAAAACACCCTGTCAGAATTGAGTTGAACATAAAGAAGACTGTCTTGACACTGAGGCTGGTTACCATGCTGAAATACATTATCATTTTCTAAAAATGTTAAACACTTGAAGAGGTTGTAGGCCTCCATTTTTCTACAAGGTTTTCAAAATCATATTTCTAGTCTAGAAATGTTTTAGATGTAATTTGGATTGAAAGGCAGTGGCCACTCTAAATTAAAGTCTTCCAAGGTCTTATCTAGTACGTGATTTTATTATTTTGTTTCCTTGGGGAAGTTTAACCTCATTTACATTGGATGTGGCAGAAGCTTTCTTCCAGATGATGGTGCAACCATTAGAGAGATGCATGGTATAAAGAATAAAAATAAGGAAGAAAAAAGCAAAGTACAAGAGAATGAACCAAATTAAACACATAGATTTTTGTTTGATGTTATGAAAATCAAACAACTACCTTTTTATTATACTAGGTGGGGAGGATTGGGATCTCTGTGGAAAATTAACTGCCCCTTACCCATGTCTTCTAATCTAGACACAATTAGCTATGCCTGTTTGTTTGTTACAGTATAAAAGGAAAATAAAGTTACAATTTAGGACCCAAACTATGCAAATACTACAGATTAAAACTTTGGAAGTATACTCAGAATGCAGTAGAATATCTCACAGTGCATCACTGATGAGATAACAATGCTGCTCTATTAGATTATGATCATAAAAGTGTAGCATAGCCAAAGAAAGATCTTATTATAGAAAAAGTATTTCCTTACTTGAGACAAATGGAAATGGCTAAACAAGGATTGTCTTCAAGAGCTTCAGATACTTTGAATCTACCTCAAAGTTGTGAAATTTCGTTGCAAAAGAAACACTCACTAAGGCAGATTCCCACAGTTTCTTACCCCTACTATTTATAGTTTTACTAGTTAAAAAGTAAGAGCTATTCTAACTCTGTGGTTTTTTTAAAAGGAAAATTCTTTTTGCCAGAGTCTCTAAAAAAGGTTTTTTTGCCCCATTATTTATTGCATCCCTGTTCCCCCTAAGAACTTACAGAGAACAAACAATAAAGATTTACTATGTTTCCTGCACCTCATTACAATTTTAGTTTTCATTCACCTTTCTTGGTGCATCATTCTAATCAATTGTCAAGGCCAACATCTCAGAATTTGCAAAATGTACCAAAGGATTTCTGTGTTCATCCTACAATTAAACATTGACATTAGTTGACATAACAGAATAGCCTATTTCTTCTTCTCTGTGTACCAATAGCATAGCCAGAAAGTATTCCAGACATACAGTCTTAGTAACAGATCAGCTTTCTGGCTTCATCTACCCAGTCTTTCATTAAGTCCTGAACTACCAAATTTAAAGAAGCAATCTCTTGGAACCACAGAAAAGTCATCATGGAAAGGTTGCTTTTTATGCAACATCATGGGTAGAAGAGGTCTAGTACCCAAAAAGTTTCACCAGTCTCCGGACCTTCCCTGTTTTCTATTTCCTCCCTTCCCAACACCCTCCTTCTCCTTTTATCAATGTCTGTCTATCCATCCATCATCTATTTATAGACCTCAGCTATCATCTATCAATCCTGAGTAGTATGTAACATGCATATAAGTTTGGGAACCCCAAAATTTCGTCATTATCTTTGGTACAAGCTCCATAGAGGCAGGGTAACTGAATTCCTACAGATTCTACTATAGGACATTGTGTGTCTGAGAGAGAGAGAAACAGAGTGACAGAGAGATGGTGGGGGGATATATAGAGAGATTCACTTTTCTTCAGCATCTTTACTCCTTGTGAGACCTCAGGGATTCCAATATCAAAAGTATCTCATATCACTCTGAAGTGTTAGGCTCCATATAAGTCATTAAGAGGCTTCATTTTACAGATTAAAAAAACCCAGGGCCGAGACAGTTGAGGTGCCACTACCTGTAAATAGCAGAGCTTACATCTTATACTCACTCTTCCTGATCTTCAATCAATCACAATCCTTTCCCTCCACTCTAGCTAAAATCTAAAAGTTCTTCCTCTATTAAGAGAAACATAAATCAAATATAAATGACTATAAAATGCAGAAATATTACAAGGAAGGAAAAATGAAGGACAAGTACAGTTTAAAAGTTGAAGCTTTGCTTATTTTTCCATATTTAATATTTTTAACTCTTGTGAAGAAAAACAGGATGAAAAAAGCAAGTTTGGTGTGATTAATAAATTGAACTTATTTATCAACAGTTACAGGATGCATTGCCTATCACAGTAGAGTATTTTGAAAACAAGTTGAAAGTCCTTTGAAAAGTAGTAAAAAAAAAAAAAAGTAACTTAAGCTGAGGTTGATGCAGTAATGTCTATAATTTCATGACAACCATTAGTGTGAGACCTTAGACTAACCACAAGAAGATGTGAAAGATGTGATGGTTTTTCCTTACTACTGAATAAATAGTGTTTACATTAACTTGTACCAAACAGAAAGTTTCTGGATTGTAAATAAGTGTCCCCAGCTTTTTATCTGCTTTTGTCACCTTGTAGCCAAGGTTGAAATGCCTTCTTCAGTGCCTAACAGAGTACCTGACATTTAGGTGTCTTAGGATCATGACTTTAGAATGACTGTTTTTTATAAAATGAGAAGCTTCCTCCCAAATTCCCAAATTGGATTAGCATAACAACCTCCAAGGGGCCATGCCTAAGCCTGCCTGTGATTCCCCATGCACCAGTGGAACAAGTTCTTTCATAACGCATTAAGCACACATACTGCCTTAATGCTCCCATCCCCACTGTATAAAAGAAAAACCTTGATGAAGGTAGTTGTACAAAGACCTCTAGACAAGGTTGCCTTTAGTTTCCTTTACTTTAAGGACACTTCCAATGCTGGAGTACAATAATATGTTCATTCTGTAAAACCACTGAATATAGGAGCCTTTCCTTCCACCAGTTTTAAAATTTAAAGATTTCCTGATTTTTTACAAACTAGTTAACAAAACAATCTGCCATTATTTGGAATCTCACAGTCTTTGTCCGTGAACAATATCTGATGGATAGGAAAGCCTATTATGTTACAAGTACGTACATTTTAGTTTACAATTTTGATCTTGTAAATTTATCATTAATTAATTCCTTAAAACTGAAGAAACTCAGCAAAATGTTCAAATAGCTTTAGGAGGTAGTGTTCATTATTGATTTCCTTGCTAAGGTTTTCAAAGATAGCTAACAGTTTCATGATCATGGATCACTTTAAGTGCTATATTGCAGATAAGCTGTGAAACCAAATACCATAACATATTCTTTATGTAAAATGAATGTGTCTGAACTAAATTAGTTATTTATTCATTGTGCTAAAAATAGAGGATTCACTTTCTTGGTTCTTTTTTTAATGCAAAAAATTAAATAATGTGTGATACTGTTGTTAACATCTTATCCACTAACATTTGCTTTAGACAGGGGAAGGCAAAATACAGCCCACAGGCCAAGGCCAGCCCACCACCTGTTTTTGTAAATAGTTTTATTGAAATACAGCTATATTCATTCATTTACATATTGTCCATGGCTGACTGTATGCTTCCACAGCAGAGCTGAATAGTTGGGACACAGACCTTATGGCTGGCAAAGTCAAAAATATTTGCTATCTTAAAGATGGCAAAGTAGAAGTATGTGAGCTCACCTCTCCTTACAAAAACACCAAAATCACAACTAATTGTTGAACAACCATGACAGAAAAACGGTGGAACCTGCCAAAAAAAAATAACCCTACATCCTCAGACAAAGAAGCCACAGTGAGACAGGAGTAGAGGTGCAATCACGATAAAATCAAATCCCATACCGGGTGGGTGACCCTTAGACTGAAAAATAGTTATATCACAGAAGTTCTCCCCACAGGAGTGAATGTTCTGAGCCCCATGTCAGGCTCCCCAGCCTGGGGGAGAAGACCCCAGAGAATCTCGCTTTGAAGGATAGCAGAGCTGGATAGCAGGAATTCCACAGGACTAGAGGAAATGAAAACTGCACTCTTAGAGGCTGCACACAAGGTCTCATGCATACCAAGACTCAGGGAAAAAAGCAGTGACCTCATAAGAGCCTAGGCCACACCTACACGCTGGTATTAGAGGGTCTCCTGCAGAGGCAGAAGGGGGCTGTGGCTCACTGCAGGGAAAAAAAAACCGATAGTGGCAGTTCCAGGGAGTACTTATTGGCATGAGCCCTCCTGGAGGCTGCCGTTTTCTCACCCAACAGCCTGATCCCACCCAACAGCCTGTAGATTCCAGTACTGGGATGTCTCAGGCCAAACAACCAAGGGGGTGGGAAGACAGCCCCACTCATCAGATGCTTAAAGTCTTCCTGAGCACACAGCTGCCAGCTAAACACACCCCCTGACATGGCCCTGCCCACCAGAGGGACAGCACCCAGCTCCACCTACCAGTGGGCATGCACCAGTCCCCTGCACCTCACCAGGAAGCCTGTGGAAGTCTCTTAGACAGCCTCATACACCAGGGGGCAGACAGCAGAAGAACTACAACCCTTCAGCCTGCAGAATGGAAACCGCAATCACAGAAACTTAGACAAAATGAGATGGCAGAGGAATATGGCCCAGATGAAGGAACAAGATAAAACCCCAGAAGTACAACTAAGTGAAGTGAAGATAGGCAATCTATGTGAAAAACAATTCAGAGCAATGACAGTAAAGATGATCCAAGATCTCAGAAAAAGAATGGAGGCACAGATAAAGAAGATAAAAGAAATATTTAACGAAGACCTCTAAGAATTAAAGAACAGAGATAACCAATACAATAATTGAAATAAAAAAATACACTAAAAGGAATCAATAGCAGAATAAGTGAGGCAGAAGAACAGATAAGTGAGCTGGAAAACATAATGGTGGAAATCACTACCATGGAACAGAATAAAGCAAAAAGAATGAAAAAAAGACAGTCTAAGAGACCTCTGGGACAACATTAAATGCATCAACATCTGCATTATAGGGTCCCAGAAGGAGAAGAGACAGGACCTGAGAAAATATTTGAAGAGTTAATAGCAGAAAACTTCCCTAACGTGGGAAAGGAAACAGCAACCCAACTCCAGGAAGTGCAGAGAGTGCCAAGCAAGATAAATCCAAGGAGGAACATGCCAAGACATGTAGTTATCAAATTGACAAAAATTAGAGACAAAGAAAGAATATTAAAAGCAACAGCACAAAAGCAACAAATATCATACAAGGAAACTCTGATAAGATTATCAGCTGATTTCTCAGCAGAAACTATGCAGGCCAGAAGGGAGTGACACATTTAAAGTGATGAAAGGGAAGAACCTACAACCAAGAATACTCTACCCAGCAAGGCTGTCATTCAGATTCGACAGAGAAATCGAAAGTTTTACAGACAAGCCAAAGCTAAGAGAATTCAGCACCACCAGACCAGCTTTGCAAAAAAATGCTAAAGGAACTTCTCTGGGGGAAAGAAAAGCCCACAACTAGAAACAAGAAAATTATAAATGGAAAAAACTCACCAGTAAAGGCAAACATACAATGAAAGTAGGAAATCACAAACAAATATGATATCAAAACCAGCAATTGTGAGAAGAGGAGAATACAAATACAGAATATTGGAAATGCATTTGAAATGAAAAGACCAGCAACATAAAACAATCTTGTGTATATAAAGAGCTATATCAAACCTCACGGTAATTGTAAACCAAAAATCTACAATAGATCCACACACAAAAAAGAAAAAGGAATCCAAACACAATACTAAAGATAGTCAACAAATCACAAGAGAAAAGAACAAGAGGAAGGGAAGAAAAAAGACCTACAAAAACAAATCCCAAATGATAAACAAAATGGCAATAAGAACATACTTATCAATAATTATTTTAAACGTAGACAGATTAAATGTCCCAACCAAAAGACATAGACTGGTTGAATGCATACAAAATCAAGACCCCTGTATATGCTGTCTATAAGAGACCCACTGCTGATCTAGGGACACATACAGACTGAAAGTGAGCAGATGGAAAAAGGTATTCCTTGCAGATGGAGAAAGAGATTTGGAGTAGCAATACTCATATCAAACAAAACAGACTTTAAAATAAAGACTGTTACAAGAAGCAAAGAAGAACACTATAGAATGATCAAGGATCAATCCAAGAAAAAGATAGAACAATTGTTAAATACATATGCACCCAACACAGGAGCACCTCAATATAAAAGGCAAATAAAACAGCCATAAAAGGAGAAATCGACAGTAAAACAATAATAGTGGGGGACTGTAACACCCCACTTTCATCAATGCACAGATCCTCCAGACAGAAAATCAATAAGGAAACACAGACCTTAAATGACACATTAGACCAGGTGGACTTAACTGATATTTATAGAGCATTCCATCTGAAAGCAGCACAATACACATTCTTCTCAAGTGCACATGGAATGTTCTCCAGGATAGAGATCACATGCTGGGCCACTAAGTGAGCCTTTTTTAAAAACTGAAATCATATCAAGCATCTTTTCTGATCACAGTGCTATGAGATTAGAAAACAACTACAAGAAGAAAAACTAAAAAACACAAACACATGAAGGCTAAACAATATGCTATTAAACAACCAATGGATCACTAAAGAAATCAAAAATACCTAGAGACAAATGAAAATGAAAGCACAACAATCCAAAACCTATGGGACATGACAAAGGCAGTTGTAAGAGGAGAAGTTCATAGCACTACATTCTTACCTCAGGAAACAAGAAAAATCACAAATGAACAACCTAACTTTATACCTAAAGCAACTAGAGAGAAAAAACAAAAAACAAAAAAAAACCCCAAAGTTAGCAGAAGGAAAGAAATCATAAAGATCAGAGCAGAAATAAATGAAATAGAGATGAAGGAAACAATAGAAAAGATAAATGAAACTAACAGATGGTTTTTTGAGAAGGTAAACAAAATTGATAAATCTTTAGCCAGACTCATCAAGAAAAAAAGGGAGAGGGCTCAGATCAATAAAATTAGACATGAAAAAGAACTTAAAACAAACACCACAGATATACAAAGGATCATAAGAGACTTCTACAAGCAACAATATATGCCACTAAAATTGACAACCTAGAAGAGATAAACAACTTTTTTTTTTTTTTTTTTTTTGCAGTACGCGGGCCTCTCACTGTTGTGGCCTATCCCATTGCAGAGCACAGGCTCCGGACGCTCAGGCTCAGTGGCCATGGCTCATGGGCCCAGCCGCTCCATGGCACATGGGATCCTTCTGGACCAGGGCACAAACCCACGTCCCCTGCATTGGCAGGTGGACTCTCAACCACTGCACCACCAGGGAAGCCCAATAAACAACTCTTTAGAAAGGTACAATCTCCTAAAACTGAGCCAGGGAAAAATAGAAAATATGAACAGATCAATCACAAGCAGTGAAATTGAAACTGTGATTTTAAAACTCCCAACAAAAGTCCAGAACCAGATGGCTCCAGAGGCAAATTCTATCAAACATTTAAAGAAGAGTTAGCACCTATCCTTCTGAAACCATTCCAAAAAATTGCAGAGGGAATACTCCCAAACCCATGCTATGAGGCCACCATCACCCTGCTACCAAAACCAGACAACAATACCACAAAAAACAAAATTACAGGTCACTATCACTGATGAACATACACATAAAAATCCTCAACAAAATAATAGCCAACTGAATCCAACAATACATTAAATGGATCATATACCATGATCAAGTGGGATTTATCCCGGAGATGCAAGGATTTTTCAATATCTGCAAATCAATCAGTATGATACACCACATCAACAAATTGAACAATAAAAACCATATGATCATCTCAATAGATGCAGAAAAAGCTTGACAAAATTCATCACTCGTTTATGATTTAAAAGTATCCAGAAAGTGGCCATAGAGGGAACCTACCTCAACATAATAAAGGCCATACATGACAAACCTACAGCTAACATCATACTCAACAGTGAAAAGCTGAAAGTATTTCCCCTAAGATCAGGAAAAAGACAAGGGTGTCCACTCATGACACTTTTATTCAACATAGTTTTGGAAGTCCTAGCTATGGCAGTCAGAGAAGAAAAATAAATAAAGGGAATCCTAATTGGAAAAGAAGAAGTAAAACTGTCACTATTTGCAGATGATATGATACTATACATAGCAAATCCTAAAGATGCCACCAGAAAATTACCAGAAGTCATCAATGAATTCAGTAAAGTTGCAGGATACAAGGTAAATACACAGAAACCTGTTGCATTTCTCTACACTAACAACGAAATATCAGAAAGAGAAATTAAAAGAAACAATCCCATTTATGATTACATCAAAAAGAATTAAATACCTAGGAATAAACCTACCTAAGGAGGCAAAACTCCTGTCCTCCAAAAAGTATAAGTTGCTGATGAAAGAAATTGAATATGACACAGATGATAAGATACACCATGTCCTTCAACTGGAAGAATCAATATTGTTAAAATGACTATACTACCCAAGGCAATCTACAATTCAATGCAATCCCTATCAAATTACCAATGGCATTTTTCAGAGAACTAGAAGAAAAACAATTTTTAATTTGTATGGAGACACAAAAGACCCCGAATAGCCAAAGCAATCTTGTGAAAGAAAAACAGAGCTGGAGGAATCAGACTCCCTGGCTTCAGACTATACTACAAAGCTACAGTCATCAAAACAGTATGGTACTGGCACAAAAACAGACACAGAGATCAATGGAACAGGATAAAAAGCACAGACATTAAACCCACACACCTATGGTCAATTAATCTATGACAAAGGGGGCAAGACTATACAATGGAGAAAAGATAGTCTCTTCAATAAATGGTGCTGGGAAAACTGGACAGCTATATGTTAAAGAATGAAATTAGAACACTCCCTAACACCATACACAAAAATAAACTCAAAATGGATTAAAGCCCTAAATGTAAGACCTGATACTGTATATCTCTTAGAGGAAAACATAGGCAGAACCCTCTGACATAAATTGCAGCAATATCTTTTTCAATCTTTCTCCCAGAGTAATGGAAATAAAAATAAACAATTGGGACCTAATTAAACTCTAAAGCTTTTGAACAGCAAAGGAAACCATAAACAAAATGAAAAGACAACTCACAGAATGGGAGAAAATATTTGCAAATGGTGTGACCAACAAGGGATTAATCTCCAAAAATCTAGAAACAACTCTTTCAGCTCAGTATGTAAAAAACAAACGCCCAATCAAAAAATGGACAGAAGACCTAAACAGACATTTCTCCAAAGAAGAAATACACATGGCCAAGAGGCACAACATTTCTAATTGAGAAATGCAAATCAAAACTACAATAAGATATCACCTCACACTAGTCAGAATGGCCATCGTCAAAGAGTCTACCAACAATAAATAAAGGCTGGAGAGGATGGGGAGAAAAGAGAACTCTCCTACACTGTTGGTGGGAATGTAAATTGGTACAGCCACTATGGAGAACAGTATGGAGGTTCCTTAAAAACTAAAAATAGAGCTACCATATGATTCAGCAATCCCACTCCTAGGCATATATCCAGAGAAAAACATGGTCCGAAAGGATACATGCACTGCCACGTTCATGGCAGCACTGTTTACAAGAGCCAAGACATGTAAGCAACCTAAATGTCCATTGACAGATGAATGATAAAGAAAATGTGGTATATTACTCTCCCATTGAAAAGAATGAAATAATGCCATTTGTAGCAACATGGATGGACCTGAAGATTATCATAATAAATGAAGTAAGTCAGACAAAGACAAATATCATATGACATTACTTATATGTGGAATCTAAAAAAAAAATTTTAAAGATACAAATGAACTTATTTACAAAACAAAGACTCACAGGCTTAGAAAACAAAATTATGGTTACCAAAGGGGAAAGGTGGGGTAGAGGGATAAATTGGGAGCGTAGGATTGACATATACACACTACTATATTCAAAATAGATAACCAACAAGGACCTACTGTATAGTACAGGGAACACTGCTCAGTATTCTGTAATAATGTAAATGGGAAAAGAATTTTAAGCAGAATAAATAACATGTATATGTATAACTGAATCACTTTGCTGTCCACCTGAAACTAACACAACATTGTTAATCAACTATACTCCAGTATAAAAACATTTTTTAATTTACTATCTTAAAACAAAGTTTCTGTACCACGGCCTTAAGCTATGATTCAATGGCAAGATAGCTTTTATAAATCTCCCAACATTTTCTGGTTAGATATCTTTGTCAAAAAGTATTATTTTTGATATTTCATAAACAGGAATCTGAAGTGCTAATCAAACTTTCAAACACCATGATGTATGTAAAGAAGTATTCTCTCTTGAATCCAATGTTATGCAGTCAGCTTGTACATTTAAAAAAGTTTTAATAATGTGAATTTTATTTCCATGAGAATATGTCATTTGCTTATCATTGTTTTTTCCATCACCTTTCTTATTCTGCCATGGCTTTTAAATAAGTTATTGGATTGGGGGTGGGGTGGGGTATGTGTGGTGAACTGCCCATAAAATGAAAAACTTTTTTCCTTGATTAATTTTTAATACATTGGTTTCTTCACTTATCCTGAAAACTATCCCTATTTTTAATCCTTATCAGGACACTTTAAATAGGTCATAATTCAAGACTTCACTGTTATTACCATGTGATCCTCTATTTTACTCCTTTCTGCAATTCACAGCCTCTATATTTTCCATGGTACCCTGGCTCTTCCCCAGTACAGTGATGTTTATCCTTTGCACACTTAATTCCATTTGAGTATAAGAGATAAAAATTAGCAATCCAGGCAGCTCTCTGAGCAAATAGTCCTCCAGTTCTCTTGAACTTCAGAAAAAATTTTCTCTTAATAGTCTCTGGAGCTTTGACTTTTATTAACTATCTTAAACAACTTTCTCTATTGGAAAGACACCTAGCCACACTAATAATATTAATCATTGTTAATATCAACCCACTTCCAAATGGACCTGTCACTGGATAATCTGACACCAATGATAAATTAAGGAATGATGTAACTAGGTAAGTAGGGAACAGTCACCTACATTAAACAAGTCCTGATCCAGATGTTGCAGTAGGAGGCTGTGGAGCCTCCCCCTCCCCCGACAAAAACATCAAAAATACATCTACAACTCTCACCGAAAACTAACTGGAAACTGGCAGAAGAACTCCTATACAATGAAAGCTTCAAGGATGATCTCCATGTAACCGAGTAGGAGAGAAAAATGGCACTGGGTCAGGACCTGTGTCCCTGGGAGGGATCTGAAAAGAAGGTCCACATGGGCAGACTCTCATTCTGGGGAGCAAGCAGATGGAGTCACAATCTGGGATCTCCAGTCCTAGGGTCCAGTGTGGAGGAGAATAGCCCCCTTGGCTGCTGGGACAGACAGAAGGGCTGGAGAAGCCCAGACTTCACTCTCAAGGAGTACACTCATGCTGCCTTGCCAATAATCAGGCAAAGAGAGCCTTGCATTGGAAGCTGCCACCTGCCCACACTCCTCAAGGCAAATGAGGTGAACACCCTAGACCTGCTCACTCCACACCACAGCATAGCACAGGATCTGGGCCAACCAGCCCTGGGAAAAGACAGGGTCTAGCTACACAGAGAAATACCGGGAGGCCTTAAGTGTGATCCAGGTAGGGTGGTGGCAGCCATTGTCACCACTCTCAGAAGCACGCAGAGGTGTGTCTTGCAGCAAGAGCACCCTGGCCCAGCCCACTCTACACCACAGCTTTGTGCTGGATCTGAGGCATACAGGTCCTGGGAGAAATCTGCCTCAAAGACAGCCCAGAACTCTGGTGGCAGCACAGACACCTCAATTCCTGCAGTCAAAACACCCCAACCCCTAGCCCCAGTCTACTCCAAACCAAAGCACTGTACTAGATCTGGGACAAACACAGCAGGGGAAGGGATGTGATCTTGGGCTGCTTCTGAGTGGAGCTATGGACGCCTACACAGGCAAAGCATAGATCTTCTGTGAGCAGTCACCTCCTTTGGGGCAAGGCATATTCTCAAGGGCAATGGAGCCTGATTGAGCCTGACTCTAAGGGCTTCTACTCCAACTGAGGAGTAGACCCCACACCTGACAGAAAGGTGACACTATGGAGCAGAGCAAAGACCTGCCTCACATCCAGAAAAGGCTTTAAATCCTCCCCAAATCAATCACACCTTCTATCAGGGGGATAATGGCCAGGACATCCTGAGGAAAGATGTGGCTGGTGTCCATATCAAAATTAGCCTTCTCACCAAAGACAATGGACATACACAGTCTACACAGGGATAATCTCACATAAAAACACCCCTTCAAAAGTACAGTAGATAACTGTTTCTCTTAAATTCATAGAGACAGAGAAAATTAAGAACACTGAAAAGACAGAGGAACCACTCTAAATTAAAAGAACAAGATAAATCCCCAGAAAGAACAAATAATGAAACAGATCACACCAGCTCTCAAATAGGGGGTAACAAAAATGCTAATAGAATTAAGAAAAACCATCTACAAAAATGCAGATCAATGTAACAAGGAACTAGAAAATATAAAGAAAACCATACAAAAATAATTCAATTGCTGAGATTAAAAAGCAACCTAGAAGTAATGAATAGCTGAATAACGAAACAGAAAAATGAATAAGTGATCTGGAAGATAGAATAAAGTAAATCACCCAATCAGAACAACAGAAAGACAAAAAAAATGGGTTAGCCAAAAAGTTTGTCTAAGTAAAATAAGTAAAAATAAAAGACATTTTTCATTTTCACCAAGAATTTTATTGAACAATGTATTCACTAACCAAACGAAATTTTTGGCCAATCCAATAAAAGCAAAATATGAGATCTATGGGAATAATATAAAATGTGCCAACCTATGTATAATATGGGTTCCAGGAAAAAAAAAAAAAGAGAGAAAGAAGGGGATTGAAAATGTATTTGATGAAATTATGGCTGAAACCTTTCCAAACCTAAAGAAGGAAACAGATATCCAAAATACAGGAAGCACAGAGGGTCCCAAACAAGATGAACCCAAACAGACCCACACCAAGACATATCATAATTAAAATGGCAAAATTTAAGTAAAAAGGATTCTAAAGGCTGCAAGAGAAAAAGTCGTGTACAAGGGAACTGCCACTGGCTATCAGCTGATTTCTGTGCAGTAAATTTTCCTGCCAGAAGGGAGGTCTATGATACATTCAAAGAGTTAAAAGGGAAAAATCTGTAACCTAGGATACTCTAACCAGCAAGATTATCACTTTGAATAGGAGAGATAAAGAACTTCTCAAACAAGCAAAAACTAAAAGAATTAATACTGAACCTACTCTAAAATAAATATTAAAAGGCTTTATCTAAATAGAAAAGAATAATATAAAGGAAAGGAAAAATCACAACAGGAGAGGCTCACATATAGTAAGGGTTGAAGATCACTTAAAAAAGCCAATACATACATAAAAAAACAATTGAAATTGTAAAAGCATTTATAACTACTATAAAAAGTAAAAGGATGGCATTAAGATATAAAATAGGACATCAAAATCACAAAATATGGGGGAGATGAGTATAAAATGTACATTCTTTTTAGAATGTGATTGAATTTGAATAACTACCAGTTTAAAGCAAGTACATATAGTTATGGGTCAACATATTGAACTCCATGGTAACCACAAATCAAAAATATACAAAAGATTCACAAAAACCAAAAAGAAAGGAACTCAAGCAGACTACAAAAGAAAATTATAAAACCACAACAAGAAAAACAAAAGAAGGTATGAACAAAGAAAGAAAAAAACCCTGAAAAACAAGGATTAAAATGGCACTAAGTACATACCCATCAATAATTAGTTTAAATGCCAATGGACTAAATGCTTCCATCAAAAGACACACAGTGTTAGATGGCATTAAAAAACAATAACCTCCAATATGCTACCTATAATAAACCCACTTCAGGATGAAAGACACCACACTGAAAGTGAAGAGAAGAAAAAGGATACTTCATACAAATAGCAACAACAGGAAAATGGGGGGAGCAATACTCATATCACATAAAATAGACTTTGAAATATATGTCATAAAGAAAAAAAATGAAGGGCATTATATAATGATAAAGGCATCAATACAAGAAAAGGATATTATACACATTAACATATATGCACCCAATATAGGAACACCAAAATATATAAAGCAAATACTAAGAGACATAAATGGAGAAGCTGACAATAATACAATAATAGTAAGAGACTTTAACACCCCACTGACATCAATGAGAAGATCATCCAGACAGAAAATCAATAAGGCAACAAAAGTCTGAAATGACACAATAGACCAGTTGGACTTAATTGATATCTACAGGACACTACCTCCCCTAAAACCAGAATACATATTCTCCTCAAGCATGCATGGAATGTTCTCTAAGATAGACCACATACTATCACAAAACAAGCCTCAACAAAATTAAGAGGATAGAAATGACTTCAAACATCTTTTCTGAACACAACAGTATGAAACTAGAAATCAACTACAAAAATAAAAATGGGTTCCTAATCCCACCACTGGGCATATACCCTGAAAAAAACATAATTCAAAAAGAGTCATGGGGCTTCCCTGGTGGCACAGTGGTTGAGAGTCCGCCTGCCAATGCGGGGGACACAGGTTCATGCCCCGGTCCGGGAAGATCCCACATGCTGCGGAGCAGCTGGGCCCGTGAGCCATGGCTGCTGAGCCTGCACATCCGGAGCCTGTGCTCCGCAGTGGGAGAGGCCACAATGGTGAGAGGCCCGTGTACCGCAAAAAGAAAAAAAAGTCATGTACCACAATGTTCATTACAGCTCTATTTACAATAGCCAGGACATGGACACAACCTAAGTGTCCACCAACAGATGCATGGATACAGAAGATGTGGCACATATATAGAATGGAATATTACCCAGCCATAAAAAGAAATGAAATTGAGTTCTTTGTAGTGAGGTGGATGGATCTAGAGACTGTCATACTGAGTGAAGTAAGTCAGAAAGAGAAAAATAAACACTGTATGCTAACACATATATATGGAATCTAAAAAAAAATGGTTCTGAAGAACCTAGGGGCAGGACAGGAATAAAGACACAGACATAGAGAATGGACTTGAGGACACGGGGAGGGGGAAGGGTAAGCTGGGACGAAGTGAGAGAGTGGCATGGACTTATATATACGACCAAATGTAAAATAGATAGCTAGTGGGAAGCAGCCGCATAGCACAGGGAGATCAGCTCAGTGCTTTGTGACCACATAGAGGGGAGGAGATAATGGGATATATGTATATGTATAGCTGATTCACTTTGTTACAAAGCAGAAACTAATGCATCATTGTAAAGCAGTTATACTCCAATAAAGATGTTAAGAAAAAGAAAAAAATGGGAAAAAACTAAACACGTGCAGAATAAACAACATGCTACTGAAAAAAACCAATAGGTCAATGATGAAATCAAATAATGAATCAGAAAATATCTCAAGAGAAATGAAAATGAAAATACTTTATAAAATCTATGGGATGCAGCAAAAGCATTTCTAAAAGGGGAGTTCATAATGATACAGGTCTTCCTCAAGAAACAAGAAAAATCTCCAACAACATAACAGACCACCTGATAGAATTAGAAAAAGAAGAATAAACAAAGCCCAAAGTCAGCAGAAAAAAGGAAATAATAAAGATCAGAGAGAAAATAAATAGAGATTAAAAAAATAGAAAAGATTAGTAAAACCAATAGCTGGTTTTTTGAAAACATAAACAAAACTGACAAACCTCTAGCCAGGCTCACCAAGAAAAAAAGAGTAGATCCAAATAAAATAAGAATGAAAAAAGGAGAAGCAACAACCAACAACACAGAGATACAAAAATCATAGAATATTATGAACAGTTATATGTCAACAAATTGGACAACGAGGAAGAAATGGACAAATTTCTAGAAACATACAGCGTGCCAAGGCAGAATCAAGAAGAAAAAAGACAATCTCAACCAACTGATCTCTAGAAATGAAATAGAATCTGTAATTTAAAACAAACAAATAAATAAAAACTCCCTGCATACAAAAGTCTAGGACTAGACAGCTTCACTGGGGAGTGCTACTAAACATATAAAGAAGAACTTATACCTATCCTTCTCAAACTATTACAAAAAGTTATAAAGGAATAAACAGTCCCAAATTCATTCTATGAGGCCACCATTACCCTGATACCAAAACCTAACAAAGACTCCACAAATAAAGAAAAGTACAGGCCAGTATCTTTGATGAATGTAGGTGTAAAAATCCTCAACAAAATATTACGAACCAAATGCAACAATACATAAAAAGGATCATACACCATGATTGAGTTGGATTCATCCCATGGTCACCAGGATGGTTCAACATATTCAAATCAATGTCATACACCATATTAACAAAAGACAAAACCCATATGATTATTTTAATAGACACAGAAAAAGCATTTGATGAAATTCAACATCTATTCATAAAAAAAACACTCCCATCAAAGTGGGTACAGAAGGAACACATCACAATATAATAAAGGCCAACATGGTACTCAACCATGAAAATGTGAAAGCCTTCCCACTAAATTCAGGAACAACACAAGGATGCCTACTCTTACCATTTCTATTCAACACAGTATTGGAAGTTCAAGCCAAGAAATCAGACAAGAAAAAGAAAAGGTATCCAACCTGGGAGGGAAGAGATAAAGCTACTTGCAGATGACATGATACTCTATATACAGAACACTGAAGACTCCACACAAAAACTGTAAGAATAAATGAATTCAACAAGGTAGCAGGACGCAATAGTAATATGTAGAACTTTGCTGTGTTTCTTTCCACTAATAATGAAATACCAGAAAGAATTTTTTTTAAATCCTGTTTACATTTGTGTCCAAAAAATAAAATACTTAGGAATAAAACTAAGCAAAGACCAAATTTAGATCACTAGAACAAAATGAGAAATTGATAGCATGTTTATATGCAACAGTTTTAATGTATCTGTTCCTATAGTTCTTAATTTTACATTAGAGAAATGATCACAGATTTTTGTTTTCTGGAGGGTCTCCCACTCAATTCACTTCCAACTTTCAATTAAATTCTTAACTACCAGGTGTTAGACACCATGTCTTAGACACAATTGGAGATTATAAAGATCTACTCATTCATTCATTCATTCATTCAATAAATCACTATTAAGTATCTCTTGTGTAATTTGCCAAGGTCAAATATGAGAAATGAAAATGGCCACTCTCAAGTAGGTTGTAAAACAGCTGAAGAAATAAAACAAATGCACTAAGAATTGTGGTACAAGGCAACATGTGATAAACATTATTCAGTATAATATTATTGATGTTATAATCGATAAATTTCAAAAAGAAATAAAAATAAAACCTGAAAGAAAGAAATCACATCTAGCTGTAGGGATGAGAAGCAGTCCTGGTGGAGATGGCACTGAACCGTGTTTTAACGTATACAAATCTAACAGATATAGATGTATGAAATAGAAATTAGCATTCCAGGCAAAAGGAATGGCATAAGCAAGGACATGAACTTGGGGAACAGGAATGTGCATTAATGGAACCAAGTGGCAAAGGTGAAATTGTATTAATGAATCACTTTGTATGCAGGGAAAGGGTACAGGTGAGGTAAGAATTAAAACTGAGAAATGTGCAAGGTAGGGTTAGATTAGGGAGGACCTTGAACGGCAGTTTTAGGTATTTGCTCTTCCAGAGCCAATGAAAGTTAATGGAAGATTTTTAAGCAAGGGATTTAATTTCATAGATTAATTTGGCAGCGTTTGGTAGGAGAGCAAGGGGAAAGATATATGATACAGAGCTAATAAGATCAGGCCAGCACAGTGGGGAGACTTAGAGAAGAGAATAATAGTCTAAAAAGGAGTCGATTCAAGCAAGTGACTCTAAGAACCCACATTTTATCCATGTTATATTCATTTAAACATGCCGGCAATGTGAGGAGAGGTAAAGAAAATGTGGCAAGAGAGCCCATGAGATAAGAAAGAGTTTATCCAAAGATGGTAGGTAGGGAATTTTTCATGCGGTCAAAAAATATTTTGCCAAAAAGACATATTTGTTTTTCTAAATTTTAAAATGCATTTTAATATGTTTGTTGAATTTAATACTGCCATATATATACATATATGCATATTATATATAGTATATACACATGTATATTATATACATACACACATATACATGTATATATTCATATAATTTAGGACTCTAATAGATTTGTCTATACTACTAAATTTTTTTCTATTAAGTTAGTATCTTAGTGCAGACTTCTATAACAAGATACCTCAGACTGGGTGGTTTATAACCAACAGAAATTTATTTCTTACACTTCTGGAGGCTGGAAGTACTAGATCAGGGTGCCAACATGGTTAGGTTCTGGTGAGAGCTCTCTCTGGGGTGCAGACTGCTGACTTCTCATTGTATCCTAATACGGCAGAAAGAGGGTGAGCTTTTTGGGGCCCCCTTTGTACGGGCACTAATCCCCTTCATGAGGGCTCATGACCCTCATGACCTAATGACCTCATAAAGCCCCACTTCCTAATAACATTACATTGGAGGTTAGGATTTCAACCTATGAATTTGGGGGTGGGGGACACAAACGTTCATTTCCTAATACTGTTAAGGAAAATGCAAAAGTACTTGTTTTCTATAACCAACTGTGTTTAGTTATAACCTATTATCTATTGCATGTTTTGATGGTGGTGATTTGATAATCAATTTAAACAAGTGATGACTGAAAATGTACAGACCTGTGTCTGTTACAGAAGTGTTAGACTTCATTCAGTCTATGAATCAGCCTTGTTTTTTGCCATATATTAGTTCTTCAATAAAGATGGCACAATTCTAGCTGAAGTTTTTCTCCTAATCATGAACTTCACAGTCTTAATGAATCTCTCCTCCTTGGATCCTTATCCCTCTTTGCCTCATCATCTTAAACACAGTCAGTTCATCTGCAGTACATTTTACTGCATAATGTAAAGTGTCAGTCTACAATGCCCAGATATTAATCACAGAAAAACAGGGATTGCTTGTTTTTCCTGGGGCCTTGCTCTCAGCAATGTCTTTCTTCCCACTGACTCTTTACTCTTCTTTTGGTTGCTTTCTAGTTGTTTTCAGTAAGTTTTAGAAATGTTCAAATACCTCCCTTCTTTGATGCTTTGGGGACTCTCTGCCTGGATTAAATGTCTCTTCCTTCCCATGGATACCACATCTGACCTTTAAAGGCCCATTAATCCTATGACATATCCTAAATAGTGTGTGGAAAGGTAAAGTTTTCCTAAAATTAAAATGTGACTAGGTTTTACTTGAAGAGAAAACTAAGTTTAAATAAAAACAATATATAAGGTCAATGAGAACAAAGAATGATTAGCTAAAAATAGACTTGGCCTGTCTTAGGAAATTGTTGTTTTTCCTCATCTCAAGTATACAAGAATTTAATGTAGAGGAATACCCAGCTGACTGAGACACTAATAGCTACCCCAAAGTTCATTTGGTTTAACCATAAGGATTTTGGTCTTCAGGCTGTCACATAACCTAGATTACATTTTTGTCTACAGGCAGAGCCTCCAGGGTTATCTCTTTCATTCCAGGTTAGGTGGAAGTTCATGCTTTTTGCCAGGCCTTGACCTTACTGATCGTTATTTTCCTAACACCAAACTATCTGCTCTCCTTTGGTTCTCTACATTTGGAAGTCCTTACTCATTGATCTTTTTCCTATTTGATTACCTAACCTGCTGATGGGACTAGTCCTACTCTATGGTGTAGCCAGGGGTATTTACTTCTGCATCATCTGTAAGAGCCTTATTTCCTTGACGGATCAACTTCCTTTCTTGGGGGTAAGTTGGCCTTACATCATCATCCTATATTTCCACCCACCCCCCCTCGCATTACCAAGTTCCTATCCAACGCAAGAATTTGACTCCTAAGAACCAGATATTAAGGCCACATACCCAACTAACATGGTGTTCCTGCCCTCAAGGTGCTTACAGAGGAATCACTGTATATTTACAATTATTGGTTTATTATCTTTCTATCATGTTTTATTGTACTATCTGAATAGCACCTATATACCTGTTAATTTGCAAGGCAGAGATGATTGATATTTTCCAATTAATCATTAGGTCTTTTTTGGCTCAGGTTACAAGCTCCTAATACTTCCCTGGTTCTCTGTGCTGAACTGCTCTTAATTATCTCTAGTGGGATGACTGTCCAGCATCCCATAACCATAACTGTACATACAGGTACAGTATTAAGATGATTTTACACTTAGACTCTAGGTCCTAATGGGAGTCAAAATTTTTCATGAAAAGAAGACAAAGGTCATAAAATGGAGAATCATGGAATAACTATCTTAACTTTAATGTCCTTATATTTTAAAGTAAATATTAGCCATCTTTGCAGGGGAAGGAGAAGTGTCATAATATGAAATTGAACCAATAATAAAAAGACACTGCCATTCCTGATAGTTTTTAAATACTGTTGCTTTTCTTTATTATCCACCTAAGCAGCCTTAAAAATATGAGAAGTTTTATTTTTGATTTGTCATTTCTACCCTTTGTCCTATCCTTTCCAAAATTGCTTTTACTTTCTATTTTAATCTAAACACTATATTTCCATTCTGCACATATTATGAGAGCCCATAATACACAAGTACTTTTTATGCAAGTCAAACAAAAATGTACAGGGTGGACTCCAAAAGAACGTGGAGCTGCAACCCTTCCAATGCCTGTTTCCACAGGCAAATATGAAGTCTTTTTAAAGACACACAGCACACTATCAAAAATATTTATTCCTGGATTACTGTGCAAGATAGCAGAGTAGAAAGACCCAGAGCTCACCTTCTCTCAGAGGCACACCAAAATCTCAACCATTTGCAGAAAAGCCATTGATAAAAAAGTTGGGAACCCATGAGAAGAGATACAACTAAAGATCTAAAGAAGGAAGCACTACGAGGCAGGTAGAAGGGGTGGAGTTGCATAATAGGCAAATTCCATACTCCCAGGTGGGCAATTTACAAACAGGGGAATAATTGCAACTCTGGAGGCTCTCTCAAAGGAGTGAGGTCTGAGCCCAATGTCAGGCTCCCTATCCTGTGGGTTCTGCACCAAGAAGACAAGCCCTGAGAGCATGTGGCTTTGAAGGCCAGCAGGGCTTACTTTCAGGAGTCCTAGAGGGCTGAGGGAAATACAGTGAAGTAAGCCAGAAAGAGAAAGAAAAATACCTTATGATATCACTTAGATATGGAATCTAAATTTGACACAAATGAACTTATCTAAAAAAACAAATAGACTCTCAGATATAGAGAACAGATTGTGGTTGCCAACTGAGGGAGGGTGGGGTAGGGAAGGACTGGGATTTGGGGAGTAGCAGATGCAAACTATTAAATATAGGATAGATAAACAAAAAGGTTCTACTGTATAGCTCAGGGAAGTATATTCAACATCCTGTGATGGAAAAGAATATGATAAATCACATATATATATACATAAATATATATATATATATAACTAAATCACTCTGCTGTACAGCAGAAATTAACACAACATTGTAATCAACTATATTTCAATAAAATTAAAACAAACAAAACACTGGCCTTAACTAACACATTAGACCAGATGAACTTAGTAGATACTTATAGGACATTACATCCAAAAGCAGAACACACATTCTTTTCAAGTTCACATGGAACATTCACCAGGATAGATCACATGGTATGCCACAAAACAAGCCTTGGTAAGCTTCAGAAAATTGAAATCATATCATGCATCATTTCTAACCACAATGCTATGAGACTAGACATCAAGTACAAGAAAAAAATGGCAAAAACCATAAACGAGTGGAGACTAAACAATATGCTACCAAACAACCAATGGATCACTGAAGAAATCGAAGAGAAAATTAAAAAATACCCACAGACTAGTGAGAAATGAAAACACAATGATCCAAAACCTATCAGATGCAGTGAAAGCAGTTCTAAGAGGGAAGTTTGTAATGATACAAGCTTACCTCAGGAAATAAGAAAAATCTCAAATAAACAACCTAACCTTATACCTAAAGGAACTAGAGAAAGAAGAACAAACAAAATCCAAAATCAGTAGAAGGAAAGATATTGTAAAGATCAGAAGAGAAATAAATGAACTAGAGACTAAAAAACATTAGAAAAGGTCAATGAAACTAACAGCTGGTTCTTTGAAAAGATTTTAAAGAATTGACAAAACTTTAGCCAGACTCATCAAGAAAAAAATGGGAGAAGGCCCAAATCAATAAAATTAGAAATGAAAAAGAAGTTACAACTGACCCCACAGAAATACAAAGGCTCTTAAGAGACAACTACAAACAACTATTTGCCAATAAAATGGACAACCCAGAAGAAATGGACAAATTCTTAGAAAGGTACATCTCTCAAGACTGAACCAGGAAGAAATAGAAAATATGAACAGACCAATTACCAGTATTAAAATTGAATCAGTCATTTAATAACTGCCAACAAACAAAAGTCCAGGAGATGATAGTGTCACAGATGAATTCTACCAAACATTTAGAGGAGAGTTAACATATCCTTCTCAAACTCTTGCAGGAAATTGAAGAGGAAAGAATGCTCCCAAACTCATTCTACAAGGCCAGCATCACCCTGACACCAAAACCGAAAGAGGATATCACAAGACAAATACAGGCCAAAATCACTTATGAACAAATATGCAAAAATCCTTAATAAAATATCAGCAAAACAAACCCAACAATACATCTAAAGGATCACACACCATAATCAAGTGGGATTTATCCCAGGGATACAAGGATTTTTCAGTATCTGCAAATTGGTCAATGTGATACACCACAATAACAAATTAAAGAATAAAAAAAAACACATCATCTCAAAAGATGCATAAAAAGCTTTTTGACAATATTTAACACCCATTTATGACAAACTCTCCAGAAAGTAGGCACAGAGGGAACACGCCTCAACATAATAAAGGCCATATATGACAAACCTACAGCTAACATCACACTAAATGGTGAAAAGCTGAAAGCATTTCCTCTATGATCAGGAACAAAACAAGGATGCCCACTCTTACCACTTTTATTCAACATAGTATTGGAAGTCCTAGCCCCAGCAATTAGACAAGAAGAAATAAAAGCATTCAAATTGGAAAGGAAGAAGTAAAACTGTCACTGTTTGCAGATGGCATGATACTATACATAGAAAATCCTAATGGTGCCACCAAAAAACTGCTGTAACTCATTAATGAATTCGGTAAGGTTGCTGGATACAAAATTAACATATAGAGATCTGTTGCATTTCTATACACTAACAACAAACTATCAGAAAGCAAAATTTTGGAAACAATCCCATTTTCATCACATCAAAAAGAAAATAATACCTAGGAATAAACCTACCTAGCAAGGTAAAAGACCTGTACTCTAAACAACTATAAGACATTGGTGAAAAAAATTGAAGATGACACAACTGTTCTAAAGATAAACTGTGTTCATGGATTGGAAGAATTAATATTGTTAAAATGACCATATTACTCAAGGTAATCTACTGATTCAATGCAATCCCTATCAAAATGCCAAGGGCCTTCTTCACAGAGCTAGAACAAATAATTTTAAAATTCATATGGAAACAGAAAAGACCCTAAATAGCAAAAGCAGTCTTGTGAAATAACAACAGAGCTGGAGGAATCACTCTCCCTGACTTCAGACTATACTACAAAGCTACAGTAATCAAAACAGCATAATACTGGCACAGAAACAGGCACATAGATTAATGGAATAGACAGCCTAGAAATAAACCTATGCCTTTATGATTGAGTAATCTACAATAAAGAGGTTAGAATATACTATGAAGAAAAGACAGTCTCTTCAATAAATAGTGCTGGGGAAACTGGACAGCTACATGTAAAAGAAACTATAACATGTCTAACACCATGCACACAAATAACTCAAAATGGCTTAAAGACGTAAATGTAAGACTGGAAACCATAAAAATGTCTAGAAGAAAACATAGGTGGACCACACTCTTTCACATCAATTGTAGCAATTTTTTTTGGATCTGTCTCCTAAGGCAAAAAAAAAAAAAAAAAAACAGGAAAGAAAACTAAACAAATGGGACCTAATTAAACTTAATGGTTTCCTTTGCTGTGCAAAAGCTTTTAACCAAACAAAAAGACAACCTAATGAATGGGAGAAAATGTTTGCAAATGATGTGACTGATAAGGGGTTAATATCCCAAATATACGAACAGTACGCACAACTTAACACCAAAAAACAACCTGATTAAAAAATAGGCAGAAGAAATTAATAGAAATGTTTCCAAAGAAGACATAAAGATGGGCAACAGGCACATAGAAAGATGCTTAACATCCTTAGTCATCAGAGAAATGCTAATTAATGCCACAATGAGATATAACCTCACCCCTGTCAGAATGGCTATCATCAAGAAGACCACACATAACAAATATTGGATAGGATATGCAGAAAAGGGAACCCTCATTCACTGTTGGCAGAAATGTAAACTGGTGTGGCCACTGTGGAAAACAGTAAGCAAGCTTCTGGAAAAAACTAAAAATAGAACTACCATATGACCCAGCTATTCCACTCCTGGGTATTTATCCAAAAAAAAAAAAAAAAAAAAGAAAAGAAAAGAAAAGAAAGAATACACTGATTAGAAAAGATATGTGCACCCCAAAGTTCACAGCAGCATTATACACCATTGCCAAGATATGTAAGCAACCTAAGTGTCCATCGACAGATGAATGGATAAAGCTGTGGTATATCAACAAAACAGAATACTACTCAGCCATAAAAAGAAAGAAATTTCACCATTTGCAACAGCATGGATGACTTGGAGGGTATTAATCTAAGTAAAGTAAGTCAGACAGAGAAAGACAAATACTGTATTATATCACTTATATGTGGAATCAAAAAATAAAACTAGGGAATATAACAAAAAAGAAACAGACTCACAGATATGGAGGAAAAATTAGTGGCTACCAGTGGGTAGAGGGAAGGGGGAAAGGGCAAGATAGGAGTAGAAGAATAAGAGGTATCAATACAAACTATTATGTATAAAATAAATAAGACACAAGGATATATTATACTGCAAAGGGAAAATATCCAATTTTTATAACTATAATTAGAGTATAAACTTTAAAAATTGAGAATCACTTTGTTGTACACTTAAAATATAATATTGTACATCAATCATACTTCAATTAAAAAAAACGGAAAAGATGTACAGAGCGTTTGGTTTATTTTTACTTTCAAAAGTTGACCCAAGTACTCCATGCTGCAAGTAGTCCACACATGTAGGTGCTTAAAAAGTACAGTTCTTTGATCTTGGCATCCCAAGTCCAGTGGGCATCTTTGTTCCTTTAGAAGGCAGAGGCAGTGTCTCTCTTTAATTATAAGTAATTACAAGGTGGTATTCCCTCAGAACACAGTATTGCTCCTACATTTTGGCACCTACATCTGAACATTTGGTTTGCCTTTAAGTTTCATTAACGAATCAACCCATTTCTTTATTGTTGTCCCTTTGGACATCCTATTGAATTTCACAGAAGTTCTTAGTATGGGGATACTTTAGCATCAACACTTTATTGCTATTTAGGGTTCATTCATTGGATTTAAGATTCAGTGGCCAAGTCCCCCACTCCGTTTCCCACCTAAAATAATGTTTCTCTATGCTCAAAGTATTTGAAAGGCCTATTTTTAATCCCACCTAGAAAATAACCCCTGGATAGTTTACCCACAGAATATACAATAAAGCATGGTAATTAAGAGCTCAGTTTTAGAAGCTGGATAGACTGGATTGAAAATTCACCACTGTTCTCTACAAAATATTTGATCTTCAGCAAGCTACTTGACCTCTCCAGTTCCTTCCTCAATAGTACCACTTCACATGTTTATTATTTACATTAAATGAGATAATGTTTGTAAAATGGCATAGGGCCTGGTACGTTAGGTGCTCAATACAAGATAAATATTATATACAGCCAGCATCTTAGTCCCAAAACATGTTTCCCAAAGCCCTCATTAGTACCTCAAAAATCTTCTTTATAACTCTTAGGCTTAAGACACAGCATCTATCAAGCTTGAGTTATATCTCTGCCTCAATTATTTCTCCAGCATTCTTACCTTCTTCAGACTCTTTTAGCATACATCATCTGCATCACTTATTGAGTATTTAGTAATAACCTTTGCCTTTGCCATTTTAATACTAATTGCTGTTCATGTTACTAGCCATGAATTTCTTGTACTTTTTCAATATCAATGCCTAGCATAATATCTTGCCATTGCAGGTTTTTTTTCATTGGTTGGTTGGGTTTTTTTTTTTAAGGTTCTTAATGTTGTCGATTCTGTTCTCTTACTCCTGTCAGGAACCATCAAATATATTGTTTTCTGTAAAAGAAATGGATAATCATTTGCTTTAAATTTATAGTTCTGGGCTTCCCTGGTGGTGCAGTGCTTGAGAGTCCGCCTGCCGATGCAGGGGAGACGGGTTTGTGCCCCGGTCCGGGAAGATCCCACATGCCGCGGAGTGGCTGGGCCCGTGAGCCATGGCCGCTGAGCCTGCACGTCCAGAGCCTGTGTTCCGCAACGGGAGAGGCCACAACAGTGAGAGGCCGGCGTACCGCAAAAAAAAAAAAAAAAAAAAATATATATATATATATATATATATACACACACACACACACACACACATATATATATATATATATATATATAGGTTGACCATATATGCATGTTTTTATTTCTAGGCTATTGATTCTGTTCCATTGGTCTATGTGTCTGTTTTTATATCAATACCATACTATTGCTTTGTAATAAAGATTTGAAATCAGAAAAAAAAAAAAAGACACAGCATCTAAAAAAATCATTGAATAGTAATACAGTATCACCCAACTAATGTGGTTTAATTTGTTAGAATAGTTGGATTTTACCTCACTTTTGAACATGGCCACAAAGTAATCACAAAAAAACAGAGAAGCATTTTAATAAAAAATGAGGTTGAAGGATATAAAAAGCTAAGAATGGAAGAGATGAGGATGGAAGAGAACAGGACCTGGAGGCAGTATAGCTACTGAGTTCTGGCAAGTCAGCAAGGCCAGGGTGTCTGGAGTGCAGACTTACTTTCCTTCCTATTTTCTACTCCCACTACTTCTCTTGAAATCCATATAGTATTGCCTAAGCCAAAATATTCTCTTATGAAACACAGGACACCTGATGTTTCTAAGTTACAGTAAGATTCACTCAATGTATTGATGACAGTAATCACTTTGAATTTTAACAATACATGTAAATGTACATTATTATGTGTACATTATTAAGTTAATGTTAATTACCTACCAAGTCCCCATAAAGAGTAAAATTTGGATAACACAGGACCTAAAATTAGAAATACTTAACTCTAATTCCGGCTCATCCACATACCTGCAGTATAATTCAGGGATGGTAAAACTGAGCCTCAGTAGTCTCTCACCATGAAAATTGAACAGCATAGTATTTCCTTTGCAGGGTTTTTATGAAACCATGCATATGAAAGCACAAACTGTATGTGAAAATATGTAGGACAGTGCATGACATGCTGTGCTTATCCAACAAATTCCATTTTCCATCTGTGTGATTCTAAATTTCATACTCTTCTCCTTACCCCATGGGAAGATGCACCATTATTGCATCATTGCATCATTTGTACTTTTAAGTTGAAAAAACAGCTGGTCCTCTTGCATCCTCACCTACACCCTGGACTTGTTTTTAATCTGTCTATCCATCTATTCATCCTACTTATTCATTCACTTTTTGATTAATTTGCTATCTACAAACCTGCATTACATTCTTCTTTCACCTCATTTTTTTGGTCAAAATACATAGTATTTTCAAAAAGTGGTTATGAGCATGAAAAGATACGAATTTTCAAAGTCTGGGACTGACAATCACTAACAGAATGTTAGGCTGCTAATACAAGCTCCCTATTCAAACCTGGCTCTTCTTGAAAATGTCACAATAAAACAGACAACCCACCCATGGATATTTCCTCCTTTTTACACTTACTAAGAAATATAACCCAACTAAAGATGGATGTGTAATAGGTAGGGCATGTTAGACTGTAATAGCACACACCTAAATTTCAACAGTAACACAATAGCCATGCCTGGATAGGTATTCAGGTGAGCAGAAAAGTTCCACTCCAAGTATTCACTAAGGGACCAGTTTCCTTCTATCTTGTTGTTTCACCATCCCATAGAACCATGTCATAATAAATGTCCAGGCAGTGAAATTAAAAAAAGCAATCACAGAGGAGACACACCACATTTTATAATATGTGCTTATAACATTTGCTCATATCTATTGGCAAGAAATAGTCATACAAATACACCTAGCTACTAGTCATACAAATACACCTAGCTACAAGGGGAGGTTCCTAGTTACAATCATATTATTGGAGGAGAAAACATAATAGAATTCAGTGGACAGTGAGAGATCACTGCCACAGTGTATAAAAAAAGGTATATTTCAACTGTATTTTTGTTTACTCTAAAACAGTAACTTTCTAGTCTATTAATACTTACCCTGTTTTTGCTAAAAAATCCGTCAAGGAACAGTAATTTAAATTCTGCCTGTTCCCAAAAGGATAGCATGTTATTTGGGAGTGTGGGTGGGGTGGCATTAGTTGTAGAAGGGGGATGGTCTTTCTTAATGTAATTTTAAATAACAGACCCAGAAAAGTACTCAATTAAAATCACATTATTAAAATAAAAATTAATGTTCTGTTGCTGAACTGCTTGGTTGAATGCAGCAATTAAAAGTTTTCTTATCTTCCCGACCCTCTCTCCAATCTTTTTGAGAGAGACATTCACACAAACACACATGTACAGCTTTCTGACTAAATAAATTGAGGTTAGGACTTTCTCAGAATCACACAGATAGCAAAGGGAAGAACGGAGATAGAATAAAGAATTCTGGGGGGATTGGATCAAGATGGCAGAAGAGGGGGACGGAATAGGAATGTGGCAGAATAGGAATGTGGAGCTTACCTCCCCTGACAAACACATCAAAAATACATCTACATGAAGAAAAATTCTCATGGAAAACTGGAAACTGGCAAAAGAACACCTATACAAACAAAGCAGCAAGAAAGATTTACATGTAACCAGGTACGATGGAGAAAAGGCAAAGGGTCAGGACCTCTGCCACTAGGAGAGATCTGAAATGAAGAAAAGGTCCACACGTAAGACTCTCATGCTGGGGACCAAGTGGGTTGAGCCACAGACTGTGCATCCCAGTCCTGGAGTCCTATGTGAAGGAGACAAGCCCCCTTTGCTTCTAAAAGAACCACTGGACAGACAGAAGGGCTGGAGAGGCCTAGACTCCACTTGCAAAGAGCGCATGGATGCTGGCTTGCCAAAAAACAGGGTGCAGAGAGTTCTGCACTGGTGGCTGCCCCCTCACCAAGCTCCTGAACCTAAGTGAGGCAAACACTTAGCCCCACTCATTCCACATCACAGCCAGGCACAGGATCTGGGCCAACAGGGCCATGGGAATAGACTCATCTAGTTACAAAGAGACAGCCTGTGGGCCTGGGGTGTGGCCCAGGAGGGGCGGCAGCAAATTGTTTTGGTGCTAGCTATATCAGCGCCCCAGAAGCAGCCCAGGTCTCTGACAGCAGAGCAGCTGATTCAATTCCTACAGTTATAATACTCTGGCCCCCAGCCCCAACCTAGTGAACAATCTGGCCCCACCCACTCCACACCACAGCCTTGCACTAGATCTGTGATGACCTCAGTAGGGGAAGGGAAGTGACCTTGGGCTGCTTCTGAGTAGACTGTGGACACCTACACAGGCAGCATATCAGACCTCTATAAGTGCCCAATCCCCATTTACTTCAGCAGTTCCCTCCTTTGAGGTAAAGGCCCCAATGCAGAGAGAAAGAAAACACTTAAAGGGAACAGAGTCAGCTTGAGCCTGACCCTCTGGCAGGCTCAAGCAACTGGGGAGCAGACCCCATGCTTCACAGGGTAGCAACAGCCACAGATCAGAGAGGAAGTCCTTCCTTATACCCTGTGCAGGCTTTAGATCCTACAACACCAACCACACCCCTTATCAAATTGATACCAGCCAGCACACCTGAAGAAAGACATGGCTGGCATTCACATCAACCACCCCCCCACACACACACCTAACACATTGGGCGTATACACTCTACATAGGGATGCTCCTACATAAAAACACCCCTTCAAAGACCACAAAGGATAACTTTTCTCCTAAATTCATAGAGACGGAGAAAGCTAAGTAAAACAAAAAGGCAGAGGAACTACTCCCAATTAAAAAGGCAAGATAAAACCCCTGAAAAAATAGTGAAACAGAGATAATTATTCTACCAAACAATAAATTCAAAAAGGTGGTAATAGAAATGCTAACAGAATTAAGAAAAATGATCACTATAAGTGCAGAATATTTTTAAAAAACTAGAAATTATAAAGATGACCCAAACAAAAATAGATAATTCAATTGCTGAGATAAAATGCATTCTAGAAGCAATGAAGAGCAGACTAGATAACAAAGAAGAATGGAAAGTGTTCTGGAAGATAGAATAATGAAAATCACCCAATCAGAACAGCAGAGAAAAATACAAATAAATTTAAAAAAAGAAAGAAAGCAACATATTGATACAAGATCTATGGAATAATATAATATATGCCAACTTATGCAAAATACGGGCTCCAGAAAGAAAAGAGAGAGAAAGGGATTGAAAATGTATTTGAAGAAATTATGGCTGAAAATTTCCCAAGCCTAAAGAAGGAAACAGATATCCAGGTAGAGGAAGCACAGAGGGTCCCAAACAAGATGAACTGAAACAGACCCACACCAAGACATATCATAATTAAAATGGCAAAATTTAAGGAGAGGATTCGAAAAGCTGCAGGAGAAAAGCAAAGGGTCATGTACAAGGGAACCCCCATAAGACTGTCAGCTGATTTCTCTGCAGAAATTTTCCAGCCAGAAGGGAGTGGCAATAATATATTCTAATTACTGAAATAGAAAAACCTGCAACCTGGGATATCATACCCAGCATGATTATCATTAAGAATAGAGATAAAGAATTTATCAAACAAGGAAAAACTAAAAGAATTCAGCAATACTAAACCTAACCTAAAAAAAAAATATTGAACGATCTTCTCTAAATAGAAAAGCAACACAAATGTATAGGAAAGGGAAAATCCTAATAGAAAGGCAACTATAAAGTAAGGATTAAAAATCACTTAATGAAGCCAGTATATAGATTAAAAACACACATACATACAAAATGTAAAAGTGACTACAACTATAATAAACAGCAAAAGGAGAACCATGAAGACGTAAAATAGGACATCATAAACACAGAATGTGAGGAATGAGAGTAAAAAATGTAGATCTTTGTACCTGAACTTAAATGATTACCAGTTTAAAGAAAGTAGATATAATTATTGATAAACATACATGATCCCTATGGTAATTACAAATCAAAAACCTACCAAAGATGCACAAAAACCAAAAGGAAAGGAACTCAAGAAGACTACAAACGAAAACCATCAGACCAACAGGAAAAATAGAAGAAATGAACAAAGAATTACAAAAACAACTGGAAAACAAGGAATAAAATGGAAATGAGTACATACCTCTCAATATTTACTTTGAAGGTCAATGAACTAAATGTTATGACCAAAAGACATAGGGTGGCTGATCAAATTAAAAAATACCCTTCAATACCATGCATATAAGAGACTCACTTCAGAGCAAAAGACACAGAGTGAAAGTGAAGGGATGGAGAAAGACAGTTCATACAAATGGAAAGAATAAGAAAGTGGGAGTAGCAATACTCATAAGAAAAATTAGACTTTAAAATAAAGGCTATAATGAAAGACAAAGAAGGACATTATATAGTGACAAAGGGATCAATATAAGAAGAGGATTTACACTCATTAACATATACGCACCCAATACAAGAGTCCCTAGATATATAAAGCAAATAGTAAAAGACATAAAGGGAGAAACTGACAATAATACACTAATAGCAGGAGACGTAAACAACCCACTGACAGCAATAGACAGATCATCCAGAGAGAAAAATCACTAAGGCAACAGATGTCATATGTGCACAATGGACCGGTTAGACTTAGTTGACAACTACAGGATACTAAATTTAAAAAAAAGCAGAATACACGTTCTTTCCAAGAGTGCATGGTACGTTCTCTGGGATAGACCACATAGTATGTCATGAAACAAGCCTCAAAAAATGTCAGAACAGAAATTATTTCAAGCATCTTTTATGACCATAACAATATGTAACTGGAAATCAACCACAGAAAGAAAAATGGGACAAGAACAAACACATGGAAACTAAACAGCATGCTAATGAAAAACTTAATGGTTCAACAAAGAAATGAAACAGGAAATCAAAACATACCTTGAGACAAATGAAAATGAAAACAGCTTTACAAAATCCTATGGGATGCAGCAAAAGCAGTTCTAAGAGGGATGTTCATAGTCAAACAGACCTACTTCAAGAAACAAGAAAAATCTTAAGTGAACATCCTAACCTACCACCTAAGAGAATTAGAAACAGGAGAACAAACAAAGCCCAAAGTCAGCAGAAAAAGGAAATAATAAAGATTGGAGAGGAAATAAATAAAAGATCAAAAAAAAAAATAGGAAACATCAATGAAACCAAGAGCTGGTTTTTTGAAAAGGTAAACAAAATTGACAAACATTTAGCCAAGCTCACCAAGAAGAAAAGAGAGAAGACCCAAATAAAATATGAAGTGAAAGAGGATAAATAACTGATACTACAGACATACAGAAAAATCATAACAGAATATTATGAACGTTACAATATATGCCAACAGATTGGACAACCTATGAGAAATGGGCAGATTTCTGAAAACATTCAGCCTACAATGACTGATTCAAGAAATAACAAGACAAGTTGAACAGAACAATCACTAGAAGCAAAATAGAATCTGTAATTTAAAAAACCCCTGCAGACAAAGGTCCAGGACAGGACTGCTTCACTGGGGAATTCTATCAAACATAAAAAACTTAAACCTATCTTTCTCAAACTATCCCAAAAGATTGAAGAGGAGGGAGCACTCTCAAATTTATTCTATGAGGCCACCAATGTCCTGATACCAAAACCAGACAAAGACACTACAAGAAAGAAAATTACAGGCCAATATCTTTGATTAATATAGATGCAAAAATCCTCAACAAAATATTAGCAGACAAAATACAACTATACATAAAAAGGGTCATACACCATGATTAAGTTGGATTTATTCCAGGGTCACCAGGATGGTTCAACATATGCAAATCAATCAATGTGATATACCACATCAAGGAAAAGGAAGATGCACATGATCATCTATATAGATGCATAAAAAACATTTGATGAAATTCAACATCCATTCAAGAGAAAAACTCTCAAAGTGGATATAGAGGGAACATATCACAACATAATAAAGGACATTTATGACAAACGCACAGCCAACATAATACTCAACAGTGAAAAGCTAAAAGCCTTCCTGATAAATTCAAGAACAAGACAAGGATGTCCACTCTCACTGCCTCTATTTAAAATAGTATTGGAAGTCCTAGCCATAGTAATCAGACAAGAATAAGAAAGAAAGTATATCCAAATTGGAAGGGAAAAGGTAAAACTATCACTATTTGCAGATGACATGGTACTCTATATAGAGAACCCTAAAGTCTCCACACAAAAACGATATTATAGAATAGATGAATTCAACAAGGTAGCAGGGTACAAGAATAACATACAGAAATCTGTTGCATTTCTTTATACTAATAACAAAATATCAGAAAGAGAAAGTAAAAAAAAAATCTGCTTTACAATCACATCAAAAAAAAAACAAAACAGGTCTTTCACCTCTTTGGTTGTTTATTCCTATACCCTGAAAACTATAAGACACTGATAAAGGAAACTGAAAACAACTCAGAGAAATAGAAATATGGTATATCCTGTGCTCTTGGATTGGAAGAGTCAATGTGATTAAAATGGCCATACTACCCAAAGCAACCTACAGATTTAATGAAACCCAATCAAAGTACCAACGACATTTTTCACAAAGCTAGAACGATCCTAAAATTTACATTGAAACACAAAAGACCAAAAATTACCAGTGCAATCCTGAGAAAAAAGAAAAAAGCTAGAGGTATAACCCTTCCAAAGTTCATAATATACTACAAAGTTACAGTAATCAAAATAGCATGGTTTTGACACAAAAGGAGACACATAGAACAATGGAACAGAACAGAGATCCCAGAAATAAACCCATGAATCTATGGTCAATCTATCACAGAGGAGGCAAGAATATGCAGTGGAGAAAAGACAGTCTTTTCAACAAGTGGTGTTGCGGAAGCTGGATAACTACATGTAAATCAATGAAAGTAAAACACTCCCTCATACCATAAAGAGAAGCAAACTCACAATGGCCTAATGACCAAAATGTAATACATGACACCATAAAAATCCTAGAAGATAACATAGGCCAAATACTCTTTAACATAAATCACAGCAATATATTCTTAAAACAAAAGAAAGAAAAGCAAAAATAAATAAACGGCACCTAATTAAACTTAAAAGCTTTTTTTTTTTTTTTTTTTTTTTTTCTTTTTGCGGTATGCGGGCCTCTCACTGCTGTGGCCCCTCCCGCTGCGGAGCACAGGCTCCGGACGCGCAGGCCCAGCGGCCATGGCTCACGGGCCCAGCCGCTCCGCGGCATATGGGATCCTCCCAGACTGGGGCACGAACCCGTATCCCCTGCATCGGCAGGCGGACTCCCAACCACTGCGCCACCAGGGAGGCCCTAAAAGCTTTTGTATAGCAAAGCAAACCATCAACAAAACGAAAAGACAAGATAAAGAACAGGAGAAAAAGTTTGCAAATGATGTAATTGACAAAGGGTTAATATCCAAATTGTACAAAAAGCTCATATAACTCAATATCAATAAAACAAAAAAATCCAATGAAAAAATGGGCAGAAGAGTAGACATTTTCCAAGAAGACATACAGATGGCTAACAGGCACATGAAAAGTTGTTCAACGTCACTAATTATTAGAGAAATACAAGTCAAAACCACAATGAGGTATCACCTCACACCTGTCAGAATGGCTATCATCAAATAGTCTACAAATAACAAATGTTGGAGAGTATATGGAGAAAAAGGAACCCTTGTACAGTTTTGGTGGCAATGTAATAAATTAGTGCAGCCACTATGGAAAACAGTATGAAAGTTTCTTAAAAAATTAAAAATGTAACTACATAAGATCCAGCAATTCCACTCCTGGGTATTTATGTGGAAAAAATGAAAACACTAATTTGAAAATATACATGCATCCCCAACTGTCATATCAGCACTATTTATAATAGCCAAGATATTCAAGCAACCCAAGTGCCCAAAAATGGATTACTGGGATAGTAATATGTGATATACATACATACACACACACAAAGAGGAGTATTATTCAACCATAAAAAAGAATGAAATATTGCCATTTGCAACAACATGTATGGACTTAGGGACTACTATGCTAAGTGAAATAAGTCATACAGAGATAAACAAATATATGATGTCACTTATATTTGGAGTATAAAAAATATACATGAATCTATATATAAAACAGAAAAACACTGACAGAGACAGAAAATTTCTGGTTACCAAAGGAGAATGGGAGTACAGGAATGATAAATGAGCAGTATGGGGGTCAACAGATACAAATTACTATATATAAAATGGATAAGCATCAAGGATTTACTGTATTGCACAGGGAATTATACCCAATATCTCATAATAACCTATAATAAAATATAATCTTCAAAAAACATGAGTCATTATGTGGTGCACCTGAAACTAACACAATATTGCTCCTGAAACTAACACAATATTGCAAACCAACTATGCTCAAATAAAATATATATAAAAGGGGAGGAATAAAAAAATGAAACCTTTATAGGTAAATGAAGATAAATTGCTATCAGCAGAAAAAAGATAATTGTATCTATGGTATGTTTTATGTAAACCTTATGGTAACCACAGAACAAAAGCCTAGAGCAGAGACATGAAACCAAAAGAAAAGACTGAATAAAGAAAAAAGAATGAAGAGAAATGAGGACAATTTAAGAGACCTCTGGGACAACATTAAATGAATGAACATTTGCATTATAGGGGTCCAACAAGGAGAAGAAAAAGAGAAAGGCCCTGAGAAAATATTTGAAGACATAATAGCTGAGAACTTTCCTAACATGGGAAAGGAAACAGTCACCCAAGGCCAGGAAGTGCAGACTTCCATACAGGATGAACCCAAGGAGGAACCCATGCTGAGACACATGTTAATGAAACTGATAAAAATTAAAAACAAAGAAAAAATATTAAAAGCAACATGGGAAAAGCAACAAATAACATATAAGGGAATCCCCATATGGTTATCAGCTGATTTTTCAGCAGAAATTCTGCAGGCCAGAAGGGGTGGCATGATATATTTCAACTGAAGAAAGAGAAGAATGTAAAACCAAGAATACTCTACCCAGCAAGGTCCTCATTAAGATTTGAAGGAGAAATCAAAAGCTTTATAGACAAGCAAAAGTTAAAAGAATTCAGCACCATAAACCAGCTTTACAGTAAATGCTAAAGGAATTTCTCTAGGTTAAAAAGGAAAACCCACAACCAGAAACAAGAAAATTTCTATGGGAAAGCTCACTGGTAAAGGCAAACATACAGGTAAAGGAGAACCTACAGTAAAGGTAGGACATCATCCACACACAAATATGATATCAAAACCTGCAATCATGAGAAGAGGAAAGTACAAATGCAGGATATTGAAAATGCATTTGAAAGTGAGAGACAAACAACTTAAAACAATCTTGTATATATACAGACTGCTACATGAAAACATCATGGTAACTGCAAACCAAAAATCTACAATAGATATACACACAAAAAAGAAAAAGGAATCCAAACACAACACTAATGACAGTCATCAAATCACAAGAGAAGATAACAAAAGAGGAAAGGAAGAAAAACGACATACAAAATGATCCAAAAACAATTAACAAAATGGCAATAAGAACATACATATCAGTAATTACCTTAAATATAAATGGATTAAATGCTCCAACCAAAAAGCATAGACTGGCTAAATGGATACAAAAAGAAGACCCCTATATATGCTGTCTACAAGAGAACCACTTCAGATCTAGGGACACATTCAGATTGAAAGTGAGGGGATGGAAAAAGGTATTCCATGCAAATGGAAATCAAAAGGAAGCTGAAGTAGCTGTACTCATATCAGACAAAATAGACTTTAAAATAAAGACTGTTTCAAGAGACAAGAATACTACATACTGATCAAGAGATCAATCCAAGAAGAAGATATAACAATTGTAAATATGTATGCATCCAACATAGGAGGATCTCAATATGCAAGGCAAATGCTAACAGCCATAAAAGGAGAAATCAACAGTAACACCATAATAGTGGGGAACTTTAACACTACGCTTTCATTAATGGACAGATCATCCAGACAGAAAGTCAATAAGGAAAATGAGGCCTTAAATGACACATTAGACCAGATGGACTTAACTGATATTTATCCAGCATTCCATCAGAAAGCAGAATACATATTCTTCTCAAGTGCACACGGAACGTTCTACAGGATAGATTACATGCTGGGCCATAAAGTGAACCTCGATAAATTTAAGGAAACTGAAATCATATCAATCATCATTTCCAACCACAATGGTATGAGATTAAAAATCAATTACAAGAAAAAAACTGTAAAAAACACAAACACATGAAGGTAAAACAATATGCTACTAAACAACCAATGGCTCACTGAAGAAATCAAAAAGGAAATCAAAAAATATACAGCAATGCATTAAAACAAAAAACACAATCCAAAACCTATGGGATATGGCAAAAGCAGTTATAAGAGGGAAGTTTATAGCAATACAATCTTACCTCAGAAAACAAAAAAAATCTCAAATAAACAACCTAACCTTACACCTAAAGCAACTGGAGAAAGGAGAACAAACAAAACCCAAAGTTAGTAGAAGGAAAGAAATCATAAAGATCAGAGAAGAAATAAATGAAATAGAGACAACAGAAAAGATCAATGAAACTAACAGCTGGTTCTTTGAAAAGATAAACAAAATTGACAAACCTTTAGCCAGACTCATCAAGAAAAAAAGGGAGAGGGCTCAAATCATTAAAATTAGAAATGAGAAAGGAGAAATTACAATGGACACCACAGAAATAAAAAGGATCATGAGACTACTACAAGCTACTACATGCCAATAAAATGGAAAACCTAGAGAAAATGGACAAATTCTTAGAAAGATACAATCCCCAAAACTGAACCAGGAAGAAATAGAAAATATGAACAGACCAGAGGCACTGAAATTAAAACTGTGATTAAAAAACTCCCAACAAATACAAGTCCAAGACCAGTTGGCTTCATAGGCAAATTCTATCAAATATTTAGAAAAGAGTTAACATCTCATTCTGAAACTATTCCAAAAAATTGCAGAGGAAGGAACACTCCCAAATGCATTGTATGAGGCCACCATCACCTTGATAGCAAAACTAGAGAAAGATACCACAAAAAAAGAAAATTACAGGACAATATCACTGATGAACACAGAAGGAAAAATCCTTGACAAAAATACTAGCACACTGAATTGAAAAATACATTAAAATGAGCATACATGATAATCAAGTGGGATTTAGTCCAGGGATGCAAGGACTTTTCAATATCCACAAATTAATCAGTATGATACATCACATTAACAAACTGAAGAATAAAAACCATATGATCATCTCAATAGATGCAGAAAAAACTTTTGACAAAGTCCAACATCCAGAATGTAGGCATAGAGGAAATCTGCCTCAACATGATAAAGGCTATATATGACAAACTCACAGCTAACATCATACTCAATGGTGAAAAGCCAGAAGCATTTCCCCTAAGATCAGAAACAAGACAAGGATATCCACTCTTGCCACATTCATTCAAGATAGTTTTGGAAGTCCTAGCCTCTGCAATCAGAGAAGAAGTAAAAGGAATCCTAATTGGAGAAGAAAAAGTAAAACAATCACTGTTTGCAGATAACTTGATACTATACACAGAAAATCCTAAAGATACTACCAGAAAACCGCTAGAGCTCATCAATGAATTTGGTAAAGTTGCAGGTTACAAAATTAATACACAGGAATCTGTTGCATTTCTATGCACTCACAAGGAAAGATCAGAAAGGGGAATTACAGAAACAATCACATTTACCATTGCATCAAAAAGAATAAAATACCTAGAAGACACCTAACTAAGGAGGCAAGAGACCTGTACTGCAAAAACTATAAGGAGCTGATAAAATAATCGAAGGTGACACAAACAGATGGAAAGATATGTATTCTTGGATTGGAAGAATCAATATCAAAATGACTATACTACCCAAGGAAATCTACAGATTCAATGCAATCCCTATGAAATAACCAATGGCATTTTTTGCAGATCTAAAACAAAAAATCTTGAAATCTGTATGGAAACACAAAAGATCCCAAATAGCCAAAGCAATCCTGAGAACAAAAAATGGACCTGGAGGAATTAGGTTCTCTGACGTCAGACTATACTATAAAGCTACAGTAATCAAAACAGCATGGTACTGGTACAAAGACTTATAGATCAATGGAACAGGATAGAAAGCCCAGATATAAACCCTTGCACCTATGGTGAATTAATCTATGATAAAGCAGGAAAGAGTATACAATGGAGAAAAGACAGTGTCTTCAATAAGTGGTGCTGGGAAAACTGGACAGCTACATGTAAAAGAATGAAATTAGAACATTCTCTTAACACCAACACTAAAAGAACCTCAAAATGGATTTAAGACCCAAATTTAATCCCAGATACTATAAAACTCTTAGAGGAAAACATAGGCAGAACATTCTTTGACATAAATTGGAGCAGTATCTTTTTTGATCCACCTCCTAGAGTTAATGAAAATAAACAAATGGGACCTAATAAAACTCAAAAACTTTTGCACAGCAAAGGAAACCATAAATAAAACAAAAAGACAACCCACAGAATGGGAGAAAATATTTGCAAACGATGCGACTGACAAGAGATTGATCTCCAAAGTAAACAAGTAGCTCATGCAGCTCAATATCAAAAAAACAAACAACCCAAACAAAGAAAAAAAGGCAGAAGATCTAAATAGACACTTCTCCAAAGAAGGCATATAGATGGCCAAAAAGCACATGAAAAGATGCTCAGCATTGCTAATTATTAGAGAAATGCAAATCAAAACTACAGTGAGGTATCACACCAGTAGGAATAGCCATCATGAAAATCTCTACAAACAATAAATGCTGGAGCAGGTGTGAAGTAAAGGGAACCCTCCTACACTGTCTGTGGGAATGCAAATTGGTACAGCCACTACAGAGAACAGTATGGACATTCCTTAAAAAACTAAAAATAGAGCTACCATATAATCCAGCAATCCCACTCCTGGGCATATATCTAGAGAAAACCATACTTCAAAAAGATACATGCACCCCAGTGTTCACTGCAGCACAATTTACAATAGCCAAGACATGGAAACAACCTAAATGTCCATTGACAGATGAATGGAGAAAGAAGGTGTGGTACATACATACAAGGGAATATTACTCAGGCATTTAAAAGAATGAAATAATGCCATTTGCAGCAACATTGATGTACCTAGAGATTATCATACCAAGTGAAATAAGTCAGACAGAGAAAGATAAATATCATATGATATCACTTATGTTTGGAATCTAAAAAAATGATACAAATGAACTTATTTACAAAACAGAAACAGACTCACAGACTTAGATAACAAACTTATGATTATCAAAGCAGGAATGGGGGATGGTGAGAAATAAGAAAGTTGGGAGTAACATAAACACACTACTATATGTAAAATAGATAATCAACAAGGATCTACTGTATAGCACAGAGAACTCTACTCAGTACTCTGTAATAACCTATATAGGAAAATATTCTGAGAAAGAATATATATATGCATGTATGTATAACTAAATCACTTTACTGTAGGCCTAAAGCTAACACAACATTGTAAGTCAAATATACTCCAATATAAAATTAAAAAAAACAAAACAAAACAAAAAAATTGTCCTAAACATATTGAACTGACCAATCAAAAGGCTACTGGATGGATTAAAAAAAAAAAGACCAGAGTATATCCTACCTACAGGAGACTACTTTCAGCTCTAAAGACACACATAAGCTCGTAGTGAAAGAATGGAATATGATATTACAAGTAAATGGAAATGAAAGGAGGAAGGCATAGCCATACTTTTATCAGACAAAATAGACTTCAAGCAAAAAGTGGTAACAAGAAATAAGGAAGGTCATCATATAATGATAAAGGGGTCAGTACATCAAAAAGATATAATAATCATAAGAATATATGCTCCCAACACCCAAGCACTGAAGTATATTAAGCTATTAACAACATATATATATATATATATATATATATATATATGGGCTGCATTGGGTCTTTGTTGCTACATACAGACTTTCTATAGTTGCGGCAAGAAGGGGCTACTCGTTATTGTGGTGCATGGGCTTCTCATTGTGGTGGCTTCTCTTTGTTGCAGAGCATGGGCTCTAGGCTCATGGGCTTCAGTAGTTGTGGCATGCAGGCTCAGTAGTTGTGGCACACGGGCTTAGGTGCTCCACAGCATGTGGGATCTTACTGGACCAGGGATCAGACCCATGTCCCCCGCATTGGCAGGTGGATTCTTAACCACTACTCCACCAGGGAAATCCCTTAATAACAGATATTAAGGGATAGACAACAATACAGTAATTTTAGGGGACTTCAGTACCCCACCTTAGTAATGGATAGATCATCCAGATAGAAAATCAAAGAAACATGGGAATTAAACCACATTTTAGAACAAACTTAATAGACATATACAGAACATTCTATCCAACAGTAGCAGAGTACACATTCTTCTCAACTGCACATGAAACATAATCTAGGATAGATCATATGACCACCAAACAAATCTCAGTAAATTTTAGAAGACTGAAATCATACCACCTACCTTCTCTGACCACAATGGTATAAAACTATAAATCAACAATGAGAGGAAATTGAGAAGATTTACAAAAATAATTTACAAAACTAAACACACCTTTAAAAAACCATTGGGTCAAAGAAGAAATCAAAAGGGAAGTAAAAACTTATCATGAAACAAATGAAAATGAAAACACAACATACCAAATTTGGTGGAAAGTAGTTCTGAGAGGAAAGTTTATAGCAATAAATACATAAGTTAAGAAATTAGAAAGATCTCAAACAACCAAACTATACACCTCAAGGAACTAGAAAAAGAAGAACAAATTAAGCTCAAAGTTAGCAAAAGATAGGAAATAATAAGGACCGGAGTGGAAATAAATGAAATGGAGACTAGAAGACAATAGAAAGAATCAACAAAACTAAGATATGCTTCTTCAAAAAGTTAAAATATTGACAGATCTTTTACTAAGCAAGAAAATGAGTAGGCTCAAAATTAGGAATGACTCAAAATTATTAATGAAAGTGGAGACATTACAACTAGTACTACAAATACCTAGATCATAAGAGAGTATTATGAACAACTCTATGCCAACAAACTACATAACCTAGAAGAAATGTTACAATTCTTAAACATACAACTGACTAAGGCTGAATCAGGAAGGACTAGAAAATATGAATAGACCAATAATAAGTAAAGAGATTTAATCAGTAAGCAAAAATCTCTTAACACAGAAAACTCCAGAACATACAGCTTCACTGGGAGAATTATACCAAACGTTTAGAGAAGAATTAACAAGAAATCCTCTTCAAACTCTTCCAAAATATTAAGGAGGAGGGAACACTCATTGTATAAGGCCATCATTACTTTGATAGTAAATCCAGGATACCACAAGAAAACTATAAACTAATATACCTGATGAACATAGGTGCATAAATTCTCAACAAAATATCAGGAAACCAAATTCAAGACTACATTAAAAATGTTATACACCATAGCCAAGGGGGATTTATCTCTGGGATACAAGGATGGTTCAACATAAGCAAATGAATAAATGTAATACATCACATCAACAAAATGAAAAATAAAAATCACAATCATCTCAATAGATAACCAAAAAGCATTTGGCAAAATACAACATTCTTTCACAATAAAAACTCTTAACAGACTGGATACTGAAGGGACATACCTTAACATGATAAAGGCCATATACAAAAAAATACTACAACTAACATTGTACTCAAAGGAGAGAAATGGAAAATGTTTTTCCTAAGATCAATAACAAAGCATAGATGCTCACTCTCACTACTCCTATTCAGTATAGTACTTAAAGTCCTAGCTATAGCAATTAGACAAGTCAAAAAATAAAATGCCAAAGAATATGTCAAAAAGCTGTTGAGATTAATCAAGGAATTCAATAAAGTGACAGGATACAAAATTAACATAAAATCAATGGCACTCCTTTATGCTAATGATGAAGCCTCTGAAAAGTAAATAAAACCACTTCATTTACAATAGCATCAAAAACAATAAAATACTGAGGAATAAACTTCACCAATGAAGTGAAAAGTCTGTACAATGAAAAGTATAAAACTTTGCTGAAAAAACAGAAGACACAAACAAATGGAAAGAAATCTGTGTTCACAGATCAAAAGAATCAAAATTGTTAAGATTATCATAATACCAAAAGCCATCTACAGATTCAATGCAATCTCCATCCAAAAACAAAAGAAAAACAAAAAACAATGGTATTCTTCATAGAAATAGAAGAAATCCTAAAGTTTGTGTGGAACTACAAAAGACACCAAATAGCAAAGAAATTTAAAAAAAGAGTACAAAGCCAGAGGTATCATGCTTCTAGATTTCAAACTAAACTATAAAACCATAATAATAAAAACAGTATGGTTCTGGTATAAAAGTAGACACATTGACCAATGGAACAGAATATAGAACACACAATTTTACCCTGGCACATACGGCCATCCAATATTTGACAAGGGAGTCAAGAATACCCAGTGTGGAAAGGACCGTCTCTTCAATAAAAGGTGCTGGGAAAATTGGAGAAACACATGCAGAGCAATGACACTGGACCCCTATCCCACTCCACTTATAAAAATTTACTCAAAATGGATCAAAGACCTAAATAAAATACCTGATATAATGTAACTCCTAAAAGTAAACATAGGAAAGAAGCTCACCAGTACTGGTCTTGGCAAAAATTTCTAGGCATGATGCCAAAAGCACAAAGGAAAAAAAATCAATAAATGGTCTACATCAAACTCAAAAGCTTCTGAACAGCAAAAAACAAATTAACAAAATGAAGACAACCTACAGAGAAGAAAAATTTTGCAAACCATGTATAGGGAATGGGGTTAATATCCAAAATATAAAAAGAACTCAGTCAATTTAATAGCAAGAACAACAGCAAGCCAACCTGATTTAAAAAATGGGCAGAAGAACTAAACAGACATTCTCCAAAGAAGACATCAAAATATCAAACAGACATATGGTCAGCATCAGTAATCATCAGGAAATTCAAATCAAAACCACAATGAGATATCACCACACACCTGTTAGAATGACTGTCATCAAGAAGACAAGAAACAACAGCTGCTGGTGAGGATGTGGTGAAAAGGGAGCTCTAATACATTGTTGTAGGAATGTAAATTGATCCAACCACTACAGAAAACAACATAGAGCTTTCACAATTTAAAACAGGTCTACCACGCACTTCAGCATTTCCACTTCTGAGTATATCCCAAAAGAAAATGAAAACAGGTATCAATATTACAATATCTTGTAATGACCTATAATAAAATACAATCTGAAAAATAATCACTATTCTGTACGCCAGAAACTAACACAATATTGTAAATCAACTATACATCAATAAAAAAATAGAGAATAAAAATGATCTTTGACCCAGAAATACTGTAATCTACAATTACCTATGTCATTTGAGACATGTGTAACATGGCAATGCAATTTAAAAAACACAATGCAAATACTTGATTAAAACAGCACAGCTTCTACCTTCCCAAATGTAAGGGTATTTTAAAAAATCAATATTCAAACTTGTTTTCCTTCTGTTCCTCTGTCTTCTTAAAATGATTTGAGAAGTCACCAGGAATAGATAGAAATTAAAAAAAAAAAAATCAGGATAATAGTGAAAAACAGATTTAGCAGGATGTGGCCTCTGATTTTTTTTTTAAGTTCAAAAAAAATATATATATATATGGATGATCTGTCCACTGGTGAAAGTGGGGTGTTAAAGTCCCCTACTATGAATGTGTTACTGTCGATTTCCCCTTTTATGGCTGTTAGTATTTGCCTTACGTATTGAGGTGTTCCTATGTTGGGTGCATAAATTGTTACAATTGTTATATCTTCTTCTTGGATTGATCCCTTGATCATTACATAGTGTCCTTCTTTGTCTCTTCTAATAGTCTTTATTTTAAAGTCTATTTTGTCTGATATGAGAATTGCTATTCCAGCTTTCTTTTGATTTCCATTTGCATGGAATATCTTTTTCCATCCCCTCACTTTCAGTCTGTATGTGTCCCTAGGTCTGAAGTGGGTGTCTTGTAGACAGCATATATATTGGTCTTGTTTCTGTATCCATTCAGCCAGTCTGTCTTTTGGTGGGAGCATTTCATCCATTTACATTTAAGGTAATTATCGATATGTATGTTCCAATTCCCATTTTCTTAATTGTTTTGGGTTTGTTATTGTAGGTCTTTTCCTTCTGTTGTGTTTCTTGCCTAGAGAAGTTCCTTTAGCATTTGCTGTAAAGCTGGTTTGGTGGTGCTGAACTCTCTCAGCTTTTGCTTGTCTGTAAAGCTTTTAATTTGTCCATCAAATCTGAATGAGATCCTTGCTGGGTAGAGTAATCCTGGCTGCAGGTTTTTCTCCTTCATCATTTTAAATATGTCCTGCCAGTCCCTTCTGGCTTGCAGAGTTTCTGCTGAAAGATCAGCTGTTAACCTTATGGGGATTCCCTTGTGTGTTATTTGTTGTTTTTGCCTTGCTGCTTTTTTTTTTTTTTTTTTTTTTTTTTTTCTTTTTGCGGTATGTGGGCCTCTCACTGCTGTGGCCTCTCCCGTTGCGGAGCACAGGCTCCGGACGCGCAGGCCCAGCGGCCATGGCTCACGGGCCCAGCCGCTCCGCGGCATGTGGGATCCTCCCAGACCGGGGCACGAACCCGTATCCCCTGCATCGGCAGGCGGACTCTCAACCACTGCGCCACCAGGGAGGCCCTGCCTTGCTGCTTTTAATATGTTTTCTTTGTATTTAATTTTTGACAGTTTGATTAATATGTGTCTTGGCGTGTTTCTCCTTGGATTTATCCTGTATGGGACTCTCTGTGCTTCCTGGACTTGATTAACTATTTCCCTTCCCATATTAGGGAAGTTTTCAACTATAATCTCTTCAAATATTTTCTCAGTCACTTTCTTTTTCTCTTCTTCTTTTTGGACCCCTATAATTCGAATGTTGGTGCATTTAATGTTGTCCCAGAGGTCTCTGAGACTGTCCTCAGTTCTTTAGATTCTTTTTTCTTTATTCTGCTATGCAGTAGTTATTTCCACTATTTTATCTTCCAGGTCACTTGTCCGTTCTTCTGCCTCAGTTATTCTGCTATTGATCCCATCTAGAATATTTTTAATTTCATTTATTGTGTTGTTCATCCTTGCTTGTTTCCTCTTTAGTTCTTCTAGGTCCTTCTTAAATGTTTCTTGCATTTTCTCTATTCTATTTTCAAGATTTTGGATCATCTTTACTATTATTATTCTGAACTCTTTTTCAGGTAGACTGCCTATTTCCTCTTCATTTGTTAGGTCTGGTGGGTTTTTATCTTGCTCCTTCATCTGCTGTGTGTTTTTCTGTCTTCTCATTTTGCTTATCTTACTGTTTTGGGGTCTCCTTTTTGCAGGCTGCTGGTTCATAGTTACCATTGTTTTTGTTGTCTGTCCCCAGTGTCTAAGGTTGGTTCAGTGGGTTGTGTAGGCTTCCTAGTGGAGGGGACTAGTGCCTGTGTTCTGGTGGATGAGGCTGGATCTTGTCTTTCTGGTGGGAGCTCCATGTCTGGTGGTGTGTTTGGGGTGTCTGTGGCCGTATTATGATTTTAGGCAGCCTCTCTGCTAATGGGTGGGGTTGTGTTCCTGTCTTGCTAGTTGTTTGGCATAGGGTGTCCAGCACTGTAGCTTGCTGGTCGTTGAGTGAAGCTGGGTGTTGGTGTTGAGATGAAGATCTCTGGGAGATTTTTGCCTTTTGATACTACATGGACCTGAGAGGTCTCTTGCGGACCAGTGTCCTGAAGTTGGCTCTCCCACCTCAGAGGCATAGCACTGACTCCTGGCTGCAGCACCAAGAGCCTTTCATCCACACAGCTCAGAATAAAAGGGAGAAAAAGTAGAAAGAAAGAATGAAAGAAAGAGGATGAAATAAAATAAAGTTATTAAAATAAAAATAATTACTAAGAAAAAAAATTTTTAAGCAAAAAAAAAAAAAAGAAAAACGGACAGACAGAACCCTAGGACAAATAGTGAAAGCAAAGCTCTACAGACAAAATCTCACACAGAAGTATACACATACACACTCACAAAAAGAGGAAAAGCGGAAAAAATCATAAATCTTGCTCTCAAAGTCCACCTCCTCAATTTGGGATGATTCGTTGTCTATTCAGGTATTCCACAGATGCAGGGTACATCAAGTTGATTGTGGAGCTTTAATCCGCTGCTCCTGAGGCTGCTGGGAGAGATTTCCCTTTCTCTTCTTTGTTCGCACAGCTCCCGGGGCTCAGCTTTGGATTTGGCCCCACCTGTGCATGTAAGTCACCGGAGGGCGTCTGTTCTTCGCTCAGACAGGACGGGGTTAAAGGAGCCGCTGATTTGGGGGCGCTGGCTCACTCACGCCGAGGGGGAGGGAGGGGCACGGAGTGCGGGGCGAGCCTGCGGCAGCAGAGGCGAGCATGACGTTGCACCAGCCCGAGGCGCGCCGTGCGTTCTCCCGGGGAATTTGTCCCTGGATCCTGGGACCCTGACAGTGGCGGGCTGCACAGGCTCCCCGGAAGGGAGGTGTGGAGACTGACCTGTGCTCGCACACAGGCCTCTTGGCGGCAGCAGCAGCAGCCCTAGCGTCTCATGCCCGTCTCTGGGGTCCGTGCCGTTAGCCGCGACTCGCGCCCATCTCTGTGGCTCCTTTAAGCAGCGCTCTTAATCCCCTCCTCGCGCACCAGGAAACAAAGAGGGAAGAAAAAGTCTCTTGCCTCTTCGGCAGGTCCAGACTTTTCCCCGGACTCCCTCCCGGCTAGCCATGGCGCACTAACCCCCTGCAGGCTGTGTTCACACAGCCAGCCCGAGTCCTCTCCCTGCGCTCCAACCGATACCCGAGCCTCAGCTCCCAGCCCCGCCCGCCCCAGCAGGTGAGCAGACAAGCCTCTCGGGCTGGTGAGTGCTGGTCGGTACCGATCCTCTGTGCGGGAATCTCTCCGCTTTGCCCTCCGCACCCCTGTTGCTGTGCTCTCCTCCGTGGCTCCGAAGCTCCCCGCTCCGCCACCCGCAGTCTCCGCCCGTGAAGGGGCTTCCTAGTGTGTGGAAACCTTTCCTCCTTCACGGTTCCCTCCCACTGGTGCGGTCCCGTCCCTATCCTTTTGTCTCTGTTTATTCTGTTTTCTTTTGCCCTACCCAGGTACGTGGGGAGTTTCTTGCCTTTTGAGAGGTCTGAGGTCTTCTGCCAGCGTTCAGTAGGTGTTCTGTAGGAGTTGTTCCACGTGTAGATGTATTTCTGGTGTATCTGTGGGGAGGAAGGTGATCTCCGCGTCTTACTGTTCTGCCATCTTCCCCTTCTCCGTGGCCTCTGATTTTTAAATACGCTTTTGTTCTCCTTTAAGGAGCCCATAGACCAGGAAAAACATCATCCTGCGACCCAGGGACTTCAGCAAGACTTAAACCCTAGATAACTCTTGCATACTCTGCTTTACCGCTAGAAAACACTTTCTTTTAATTCACTAGCTGCTTATTATGTCATGCTTTTATAGAAGTATAAGTGTACTTACATGAAAGTATCCAGGAATCAAAACGACAGCACATAAAGTCAGACACGCATTCCAGCGTCGGAGGAGGAAGCTGGCGCCCAGGTTAAAGCTCTTCTGAAATAGCCAGGTTCTGTTCTGCGGCGGCCCCGAAGGTTCCTCTTCCCAGCGGCGTGGCGGCCTCTGGCACGGTGTGCGTGTGGGCGTGGGCACAGGCGCCGCCTGCCTCCTCACGCCCGGCGGGCGAGGCCACACCCACTCCTGGGCCTGGGGGCTAGCGGGAACCCCAGGCCGCCGAGTTGGGCGCCAGGCAGGACCCCCTCGTGTTGGGGCAGCTGCGCCTGGCCCTTGCGGGCAGTAACCATGACCTCCCAGGTCTGGGATCCAGGGCGAGTGAAGCACACCGTCTAAAACCCTTGGCTTAATGGGCCTTTTACAGGAAGGTTTGGATCAAAATGACCCGTACCAGAGAGTCTGGCTGGCTAGAGGGGCACCGTGCTTCCATGGGGCCACTTCGCTCCCTGCCACTGCACCCTGCTGGAGGGGCCACCTGGGGGTGCCATCAGGGCTCAGAAGGTATGGGAGCGGCCCTCCTGCAGCACCTCCTGGGAGGACTGGTGGTTAGCAAAGGGCAGCACCTCCACTGACGTGCTGAAGACGCAGCTGCAGGCAGAAGCGGAAGCAGATGGACGCCCTGGCTGCGTGCCCGAGGGCCTAGAAGCAGCCCCACACAGGTGGGCCTTTTCTAGGGGCAAGTGCTGTACGTCAACAGGCTTGTGCTCACCTCTGCAGGCGAGTTCACTTTCCTTTAACGCCGCACCTGCTGAAGTCCTTATCCTTCAGTTTCTGGATATTGCCCGCCAGCCAGAGAGATGTGAGTGCCCCGGTCCTGGAAGAGGAGGGCTTGAAGCGGAGCCGCAGGTTTGTCTTCTGTGGGTCCCAGTGCTTCGCCCCCTTCTAGGATATGGCCCAGGAGCCATTCGATAGGCTTGTCCTGGTAGGACGAGGATGAATTCCATAGTCAGGCCCAGATTCAACCACTTGAACATCTTCTCAATAAAGCCCAGCTGGGAGAACGTCAGGATCATCCAGTCCTCTGCGGGCTGCTGGATTGCCAAGTTCTTCATGGTGCACCGGTAGTGGAGCTTGGCTGCAGTGTCGTCCTCAGCTGTGTGAAGTAGATGCAGTTGGACTGCACATTCCTCCTGAGGAAGCAGTGATTGAGGTACTGTTGTCATTGTCTCCTACTTTAAAATTGGCTTCGCCACTCTTTTTTTGCAGGCTATTTTCATATCCAAGGTCCCTTGTTAACACTTATATACATAAATGTGCTTTACCAGACCCCCTCACCTCTTGAGAACCCTACTACAGGTGGGTGTGTTTTAACGTTCATCCACCTTGAAGCAGTTTCTTTCTCCTCAAGATCCCTTTGTGGAGGTAAGAAATATAGGATCTTGGGAAGCAACGAGTTTCCCAGTTTGATCTGGCTGCCACATCCCATCTTGCTTGAGCCATTTGATCTTTTAGGAAGTTAGCCTTTGCGTTCTAGTGGAAAATGCTGCCAATCTTTCTGTGAAGCTTTGTATTCAGATGAACAGTGATTGTACCCCCACTATTTGTGCAGCACTCTGCACAGCAGTGGGAATACATGGATCATCACAGCAATTGCTGTAGAGTTGTAAACTAGCTTTTGCATTTTGTGTGCATTTGTACATGCTGAATGATACATGTTTTGTGAACTGCAATGAAGTCAAGTCCCCCTTATTTTAAAAGAACTCTAGGCCCTCCAGAAAACCAAATGGCCAGAATGCTAACTGTTGGAAGTTGTTTTTAAAATGAAGCAAGTGGTGTCATGACTAGTCTTAATTTCTAAATTAATCCCATTTGATATACCTCTGTGATGGAGCAACAAGGGGTGAGAAGGTAGTTATTAAAAAAAATCTTTAATGGCACATACAGACAGCCGTCAGGAATCATCTTTTGTCATATCATGGTTTAGAAAAGAGCAGTACCCTCCTAGGAAATTCTGTCTGGAAAGAGCCAATGATACTGTTCATAAACACAGGTGCATATACATACGTACACACCAAGTATACAAACCCAACACTTACACACCTGGATACAAAGACACCTGCATATGAAGACATGCCACACATCTGTAACACTCCAGTTAGAAAGAAATTGGGAAAGAAAACTAAGTAGAGGAAGAGGGCTTTATGGGTAGTCTTGAGGCCATATACTGAAGCTGCTTCATTCTTCCAAACTTTAAAAATTGTACAGATGTCTCTTGGGTAGTGGCTTTATTGAGGCCACAGCCTAGAGAACATAATCCCTCATTCTAGGAAACTCTAGATTGAGAGCCATAAAGACTGCTTGGGATTACAACTTGAAATGCCTGCAAAATAAGCTAATTTAGGGAAAGAGTTTCTTGTCTCCAGAAATCCTACCCATGGTTAATCCCTCATCTCACATGATGACACATCTCTCTCATTTCTGCAAATGGAACATGCCTCTGATCTTAAAAAGTCTCAGTTCATATTTTCCTGATATGCTTACCAAGAGAACATTCCCTGACACTTGAAGGCAGGTCATGATGAAATTCACATCCAGTTATTTCAGGGAGCATCATTATTTGTAACAGGAATTTACTAGGCCACCAGAGGCTAGGGATGCTTCCTGGTCAGTCTCCCTCTCACCACAGTACACCTTTCAGTCCCTAAACAAACTTATCCATCCCTGATGAATGTCAGCAACCACATTCAGTTTCTCTGTTTGGCCATTTGTATACAGTTAAATGCAGCCTTTCTCAGGAGGTGGCTCCGTTATTTAACTCAAAATTAATCAAATTACCTTAAATTAATGCACCTTACCCTTTTTGATGAAATTTACAGGAAAAGCTCCGTATGAGGCTTTTTTTAAAAGTGGTTTCTGTTAGATTATGGATAAATAATAATTGTTTTTTTTTTTTTAAAGTTGTATGAACAGATTGCTCTCCCAGTGGTAATGAACTCCAAATATCAGGGAGAGGGATGACCTAGAATCTTTAAAAGCTGAAACATTCCCAGGCGGAGGTGGCCTCTCAGGTATTTTCCTTCTAGACTTTGCATAGCTGCTCATCCTTGATAAGTACACAGTATTGAAATAGGTCAGCATGTAGAGAGATATTAAAGAGGTGTTCTCTCTACTCTGAATTGTCGTTCAGTGCTTTATATTACCCCAGAAATGGAGGAAAGGTGAAATCTCATTAGAGCAAATGAGGCCCAAATTTACAAGCATGTTTTGACTCTCCTGTGATGGATTTAGCATGGAACTCAGATTTAGGTTGAGAGGACAGCAGAGGTTGGAGAGTGGTGAAGGGAACTCAGCAGGCACTCGTTATACATAATAATTAGGTGAGTGTTGCCTGAGATAAAATCCAGCATGAGTTACAGGTACTGTTTTCAAGGAGGTAGCAGTCAGGCAGGAACAAGGAGAAATGTTAATGTCCACATTTAATTTGAAGAAATATGTGAGTTAAAGCTGTGCACATATCTGACTCAGCCTCTGACATTTATTGAAGGGCTTACTGTATCAGGCATTGTGTATGGATTATCTCACTTAATTCTTGCAAAAATCCAATGATTATATGGTTGGTTCCATTTTTCAGATAAGGAGACTAGAGTTGAGTAATAAGCTCAAGGTTGAATAATTTCTGCATCTCATCTCTTCAAAATTTACGTTTTGCACTCAGTTGCCAGAGAAACCTTCTTAAATAATGCTTTGGTCAGTATTTAACTCCTTACTGAATTTTTCCAATGACCCCCACTGCCTGAATAATGAAATGATGGATTTGAGACCCTAGAGTCACAGTCCTGCTTTGCTGCCTCATTGGCTTCCACTCTGTTACAGGAGCCAGCTGCTTTTGCCTTCTTCTCTTGCTGTCTCTCCACATAATGTCAACTTGCCAATATCTGAGCCTTTGCTCCTTGATTTCTGGGTAATTGGGGTCCAGTCTTTAACCTGCCACAGGGCAGACAGCATGGCTGGATCTCTGCCATGGCACCTGCTATTTTGTTTGGCTTTTATACTAGGCTGTCCTTCTCCTCTGACATCTATACCTGCACCAGTTGTCTACAAGCCATCTTCCCAAGTTGGCCACCTATGTTAGTTTGCTAAGGGTGCTATAACAAAGTACCACAACCTGAGTGGCTTAAACAACATATATATATCGTTTTACAGTTCTGGAGGGTAGAGGTGTGAGGTCATGGTGTCAGCAGGTTTGATTGCTATGGATGTGAGGGAGATTTTATGCATTGTCCCTAGCTTCTGATGGTTTTCTGGAAATCTTTGTCATTCCTTGGCTTTTGGAAGCATCACCTGAGTCACTGCCTTCATGTTCACATGATGTTCTCCCTGTGTACATGTCTATTTTAAATCCTCCCTTTTTATAAGGACACATATCATATTGGATTAGGACCCTTCCCTGCTAATGACCTCATCTTACCTACATCTGAAATGACCATATTCATAAATATGGTCACATCTGAGATACTGGGCGTTAAGACTTCAACATATGAATTTTGACGAGACCCATAACACTGTTCTTTTATTTATCCAGTGCTCTATTTATGGCCTCCTCTTACTTTGCAACCACTGAGTCCTACATTCTTATACCTTTGTTACTTTATGCAGCATCTTGTTACCTCTGAATCATAGTAGGAATCTGGGAGATGAAAGCAGTTAGAACAGATCCTAGGGTCAGTCAAGTCTGATAGCCCCATCTAAGCAACTGCTTCACAGATCAGGGCCTAGCGGGGAGCAGAGAGAGAATTTCCAGTCACAGTTATTTGAAAAGGAGTACTTTACAAAATTCAACTTTTTTTGCGTTTTAATCATGAACTTCACAGATTAGGCACTATAACTGTCTGCAAAGGCAAAGCCTGATCATATAAGATGAAGTATGACTGAATAGTAGAGCTGGAACCAAGGAAAATATCATTAAGTCCCTCCAAATCTCATTAAGACAGTTTTCTGGATCAAATCAGATGGATTAAATGTTTCCTTCCTGCCTCTGGAACAGAATTGCAAAATATAGCTTTTCAGTGTCTCTTTGAGTTAACATGTTATTCTACAAACACATTAATTTACCCATGTAGCCCATCATAGGGCATTCACAATAACGTTAGAACTTCATAGTGGCCACAAATTTGGCCTGTTAAACCAATGAGATATTTTTAGCTTTTGGCAGATGTCACTGTGACTGTGTTTAAGAATTGCTTTGTCCTTTTACATTTCAAACCATTTCTAAAGGCTAGGGAGAGAAAAATCTATTTTTGAACCAAGGTTCAGGAAACATTTTAGAAGAGTGTTTTGAGATTTTGTAACTAAGTTGTACAGATCTGCTATGATCCCTATTCCAAAAGGAAATTTATTCAACATTTACTAGTAATTAAAAAGAAAGAGAGAGAATACTTCTAAATGCCACAGGGATAAAAAACAGAAGAGATGAGAGCATTGCCTCCAAGGTAAGTATACCAAGATTAGAAATTAAAAGTCAAGAAACTGCACATGTGAAGGATCTAGGTTACATGGTCCTTATGAGAATCTAATGCCTGATGATCTAATGCCTGAGTTAGAGCTGAGGCCGTCCCATCACCCCCAGATGGGACCTCTAGTTGTAGGAAGACAAGCTCAGGGTTCCCACTGATTCCACATTATCCCTGCAGGATCTTGGTTCCCAGGATGGATGGCGGGCCTGAGCTCCTGTGGTGGGAGCTCCGAGTCCAAACCCCTGGACTAACAGAGAACCTCAGACCCAAAGGAATATTAATTGGAGTGAGGCCTCCTGGAGGCCCTCATCCCAGCACCAAGACCCAGCACTATCCAACTGACTGCAAACTCCAGTGCTGGATATCTCAGGCCAAACAACCAGTAAGACAGGAATACATCACCACCCATCAAAAAAAAAAAAAAAAAAGAAAAGAAACAACAAAAAAATATGTTACAGATAAAGGAGCAAGGTAAAAACCTATAACACCAAATAAATGAAGGTGAAATAGGCAACATACCTAAAAAAGAATTCAGAGTAATGATAGTAAAGATGATCCAAAATCTCAGAAAGAGAATGGAAAAAATACAAAAAACATTTAAAAAGGATCTAGAAGAACTAAAGAACAAACAAACAGTGATGAACAACACAATTACTGAAATTAAAAATACTCTAGAAGGAATCAATAGCAGAATAACTGAGGCAGAAGAACGGATAAATGAACTGGAAGATAAAATGGTGGAAATAACTGCCAGGGAGCAGAATGAAAGAAAAAACAATGAAGAGAATTGAGGACAGTCTCAGAGACTTCTGGGACAGCATTAAACACACCAACATTTGAATTATAGAGATCCCAGAGGAAGAGAAAAAGAAAGGGTCTGAGAAAATATTTGAAGAGATTATAGTAGGAAACTTCCCTAACATGGTAGAGGAAATCATCAGTCAAGTTCAGGAATCACAGAGAGTACCATACAGGATAAACCCAAAGAGAAACACACCAAGATACATATTAATCAAACTGTCAAAAATTAAATACAAAGAAAACATATTAAAAGCAGCAAGGGAAAAGCAACAAATAATACACAAGGAAATCCCCATAAGGTTAACAGCTGATCTTTCAGCAGAAACTCTGCAAGCCAGAAGGGAATGGCAGGATATATTTAAAGTGATGAAAGGGAAAAACCTACAACCAAGATTACTCTACCTAACAAGGATCTCATTCAGATTTGATGGAGAAATTAAAATCTTTATAGACAAGCAAAATTTAAGAGAATTCAGCAACACCAAACCAGCTTTACAACAAATGCTAAAGGAGCTTCTCCAGGCAGGAAACACAAGGAAGGAAAAGACCTACAAAAATAAACCCAAAACAATTAAGAAAATGGTAATAGGAATATGCATATCGATAATTACCTTAAATGTAAATGGATTAAATGCTCCAACCAAAAGACATAGACTGGTGGAATTGATACAAAAACAAGACCCATACATATTTTGGCTACCAGAGACCCACTTCAGACCTAGGGACACATACTGAAAGTGAGGGGATGGAAAAAGATATTCCATGCAAATGGAAATCAGAAGAGAGCTGGAGTAGCAATTCTCATATCAGACAAAACAGACTTTAAAATATAGACTATTACAAGAGACAAAGAAGGACCATACCTAATGATCAAGGGATCAACCCAAGAAGAGGATATAACAATTGCAAATATTTATGCACCCAACATAGGAGCACCTCAATATATAAGGCAAATGCTAACAGTCATAAAAGGGGAAATTGGCAGTAACACAATCATAATAGGGGACTTTAACACCCCACTTTCACCAAGGGACAGATCATCCAAAATGAAAATAAATAAGGAAAAACAAGCTTTAAATGATACATTAAACAAGATGGACTTAATTGATATTTATAGACGTTCCATCCAAAAACAACAGAATAAATTTTCTTCTCAAGTGCTCATGGAACCTCCTCCAGTAGAGACCATATCTGGGGTCACAAACCAAGCCTTGGTAAATTTAAGAAAATTGAAATCGTATCAGGTATCTTTTCCAACCACAATGCTATGAGACTAGATATCACTTACAGGAAAAAAAAAAAAACTGTAAAAAATACAAACACATGGAGGCTAAACAATATGCTACTAAATAAGCAAGAGACTACTGAATAAATCAAAGAGGAAATCAAAAAATACCTAGAAACAAATGACAATGAAAACATGAGACCTGACCTATGGGATGCAGCAAAAACAGTTCTAAGAGGGAAGTTTATAGCAATACAAGCCTACCTCAAAAAACAAGACAAATCTCAAATAAACAATCTAACCTTACACCTAAAGGAACTAGAGAAAGAAGAACAAACAAAATCCAAAGTTAGCAGGAGGAAGGAAATCATAAAGATCATAGCAGAAACATGAAAAAGATCAAGTAAACACCTAACCTTACATGTAAAGCAGTTAGAGAAAGAACAAAAAAAAAAAAACCCAAAGTGAGCATAAGGAAAGCAATCATAAAGATCAGATCAGGAATAAATGAAAAAGAAATGAAGGAAATGAGAGCACAGATCAGTAAAACCAAAAGCTGGTTGAGAAGATAAACAAAATTGATAAACCGTTAGCCAGACTCATCACCAAAAAAAGGGAAAAGACTCAAATCAACAGGATTAGAAATGAAAAAGAACTATCAACTGACACTTCAGAAATACAAAGGATCATGAGAGATTACTAGAAGCAACTGTATGCCAATAAAATGGACAACCTAGAAGAAATGGACAAGTTCTTAGAAATGCACAACCTTCTGAGACTGAACCAGGAAGAAATAGAAAATATAAACAGACCCATCACAAGCACTGAAATTGAAACTGTGATTAAAAATCTTCCAACAAACAAAAGGCCAGGATCAGATGGTTTCACAGGTAAATTCTATCAAACATTTAGAGAAGAGCTAACACCTATCCTTCTCAAACTCTTCCAAAATATAGCAGATGGAGGAACACTCCTAAACTCATTCTACAAGGCCACCATCACCCTGGTACCAAAACCAGACAAAGATGTCACAAAAAAAGAAAACTACAGGCCAATATCTCTGATGAACGTAGATACAAAAATCCTCAACAAAATACTAGCAAACAGAATCCAACAGCACAGTAAAAGGATCATACACCATGATCAAGTGGGGTTTATCCCAGGGATGCAAGGATTCTTCAACATATGCAAATCAATCAATGTGATACACCATATTAACAAATTGAAGGATAAAAACCACATGATCCTCTCAATAGATGCAGAAAAAGCTTTCGACAACATTTAACACCCATTTCTGATAAAAAGTCTCCAGAAAGTAGTCATAGAGGGAACCTACCTCAATAGAATGAAGGCCATTTATGACAAAGCTACAGAACAACATTGTTCTCAAAGGTGAAAAACTAAAACCATTTCCTCTAAGATCAGGAACAAGACAAGGATTGTCCACTCTCACCACTATTATCAACATAGTTTTGGAAGTTTTAGCCACAGCAATCAGAGAACAAAAAGAAATAAAAAGAATCCAAATTGCAAAAGAAGAAGTAAAACTATCACTCTTTGCAGATGACATGATACTATACATAGAGAATCCTAAAGATGCTGCAGAAAACTACTAGAGCTAATCAATGAATTTGGTAGAGTAGCAGGATACAATATTAATGCACAGAAATCTCTTGCATTCCTATACAGTAATGATGAAAAATCTGAAAGAGAAATTAAGGAAACACTCCCACTTACCATTGCAACAAAAAGAAAAAAATACCTAGGGATAAACCTACCCAAGGAGACAAAACACCTGTATGCAGAAAACTATAAGACACTGATGAAATAAATTAAAGATGATACAAACAGATGGAGAGATATACAGTGTTCTTGGATTGGAAGAATCAATATTGTGAAGATAATTATATTACCCAAAGCAATCTACAGATTCAGTGCAATCCCTGTCAAACTACTAATGGCATTTTTCATAGAACTAGAACAAAAAATTGCACAATTTGTATGGAAACACAAAAGACCCCGAATTGCCAAAGCAACCTTGAGAAAAAAAAAAAAAAAACGGAGCTTGAGGAATTAAGCTCCTGGTCTTCAGACTATACTACAAAGCCACAGTAATCAAGAAAGTATGGTACTGGCACAAAAACAGAAATATAGATCAATGGAACAAGATAGAAAGCCCAGAGATAAACCCATGCACATATGGTCACCTTATCTTTGATAAGGGAGGCAAAAGTATACAGTGGAGAGAAGACAGCCTCTTCAGTAAGTGGTGCTGGGAAAACTGGACAGCTACATGTAAAGGATTGAAATTAGAACACTTCCTAACACTGTACACAAAAATAAACTCAAAATGGATTAAAGACCTAAATGTAAAGCCAGTCACTATAAAACTCTTAGAGGAAAACATAGGCAGAATACTCTATGACATATATCACAACAAGATCCTTTTTGACTCACCTCCTAGAGAAATGGAAATAAAAGCAAAAATAAGCAAATGGGACCTAATGAAACTTAGCTTTTGCACTGCAAAGGAAACCATAAACAAGACAAAAAGACAACCCTCAGAATGGAAAAAAACATTTACAAATGAAGCAACTGACAAAGGATTAATCTCAAAAATATACAAGCAGCGCATGCAGCTCAATATCAAAAAAACAAACAACCCAATCCAAAAATGGGCAGAAGACCTAAATAGACATTTCTCCAAAGAAGATATACAGATTGCCAACAAACACATGAAAAGATGCTCAACATCACTAATCATTAGAGAAATGCAAGTCAAAACTAAAAAGAGGTATCACTTCACACCAATCAGAATGGCCATCATCAAAATATCTACAAACTGTATATCCTGGATGGAGAGGGTGTGGAGAAAAGGGAAGCTTCTTGCACTGTTGGTAGTAATGTAAATTGATACAGCCACTATAGAGAACACTATGGAGGTTCCTTGAAAAACTAAAAATAGAACTACCATATGACCCAGCAATCCCACTACTGGGCATATACCCTGAGAAAACTATAATTCAAAAAGAGTCATATACCACAACGTTCATTGCAGCACTATTTACAATAGACAGGACATGGAAGCAACCTAAGTGTCCATCGACTGATAAATGGATAAAGAAGATGTGGCACATATATACAATGGAATATTACTCAGCCATAAAGAGAAACTAAATTGAGTTATTTGTAATGAGGTGGATGGACCTAGAGTCTGTCATACAGAGTCAAGTAAGTTAGAAAGAGTGAAGTCAGAAAATTAGCAAATACCGTATGCTAACACATATACATGGAATCTAAAAAAAAAAAAAAGTTCTGATGAACCTAGTGGCAGGACAGGAATAAAGACACAGACATAGAGAATGGCCTTGAGGACACGGGGAGGGGGAAGGATAAGCTGGGCCAAAGTGAGAGAGTAACATTGACATATATACACTACCAATTGTAAAATAGATAGCTAGTGGGAAGCAGCTGCATAGCACAGGGAGATCAGCCCCGTGCTTTGCGATCACCTAGAGGGGTGGGATAAGGAGTGTGGCAGGGAGATGAAGAGGGAGGTGATACGGGGATATATGTATACACATAGCTGATCACTTTGTTTTACAGCAGAAACTAACACAACATTGTAAAGCAATTATATTCCAATGAAGATTTAAAATATATATATATTAAAAGTCAAAAGTTTGTAGGTAATTGGTAGAGAAAAAGTCTAAGTAGCCTTTTATCTATTTTTTAAATTCTAACCTTTTCTATTTTATATCACAGCTCTATAATTTGCTATAAAGCTAAGGAAAAATACTGAAACTTTTAGGAGAGCTTACTCAAGCCTGTTCCCTATTCACCTGGAGACAGCCACTGAAATTTTCAGTCAGAATACTAAGGACTAACTTGTTTTGAACATGATATGCAAAACCAGGCTTATATTTTGATATAGCCAGTATCTTGGATTTAGACTCCATCAATGTAATTTATTCCCAGAAGTACCAGTTGTTTTAGTTAGAATTACCCAATACTTTATGAAATATAGCTGAAGCTGGTCTACAGTACAGTTTGGGAGATTCTGACATTTGCTGTCAGAGATTTAAGATGTCACTATGACAGGGACATGAAAAGTTGGCAACAGACAGAAATAGGCAGTGGCTTTTAAGCCTTTATGTCAAAAAAATTTAGGCTCATAGTCTTGAAAAATAATGTGTATAAGAAGAGGATTAGGAGAAAGGAGCACATAGCATACGTAGATAAGGACACCATGGAAAAATGGCAAATGGCAGAGGGAATCTCCACAGACAACACAGGACAGAAATCTAAGAGGAAGGCAAAATGAGATAGTGTGGGGCTATATGGAAAAATAGCTGAGATTGCTATAATATTAAACCTTTTTATACATTCAGTTGATAATGAAAAGATTAGAGAACTGTTTATAATTACAGAAAAAGAAAAAATGGGTCCATTTTTTGCTTCCAAATGAGTACAGCATGCTGTATTTCTCCCAAGAGGAAAGGGGCATTTTAAAGTTTAAAATGTTACATTTGAACCCTTCTGATATACAGAACATAGATAGGCTCTTCAGCAGTCATTTAAAACTTTTCAATTGCAGAAGAGAAGGAAGAAAACAAAGAGAAATTCAGAATTGGTAAAATGCCAAAAGGAAGATGAAGACAAGGACATAAAATTTTCCCAATGGCATGTTTCAGTCAGGAAAAAAAGTAGTGTCCTTTAAACAGCATACCATAGCTTTTTACTACAATTCATTATTTTAAAATAATTGTTTTCTATTATTAAAGATGCTTTTGGGCAGGTTTTGTGTCTTTTCTGTCAGATTTTATTATCTTGTATGGTATTTTATACTCGGTATTTAATCATTTTTTAACCTGTATTTTCCTTAGATTTCTTATCTATAAAGTATAGATAATACTAGTAACTAGATCTTTGAGTAGTGTTGATCGAATGAATTGTTACCCTAAAGGAACTTCAAACATAATAAATTCCTGTTGAGGAATAGAAATAGCTCTTACTATTTATAACAATAATCATTTCTTATATGAAGTAAATAAACCAAAAATATTGCCACTGTCTTCTAAATTGAATGAATGTGTGTGTGTGTGTGTGTGTGTGTGTTGTCATCATATGTATTTTGTTTTTCTGGAGGATGTGGTAAAGATATTTTAAATCTATGCTTTACAATTTTCATGCAATATATTGTCTAAAAATGATTTTCTAACCTCTCTTGTGTATTTTAAAGGCTGTTTTAGCAAAGGCAGTTTGAAAAGACCTCTGTAGGAATATGATACTAAGAAAAATATAAGGTAAATATATGTATATATATATATATATATACATACACACACAGACATCAAATACTATTTAGTAGAATATATCACCACTAAAAATGTCTTTTTTTACCTTTAAACATTCTTTATCTATTTTAAAAATACGTATTTGAACTGAGTAGGAAAAATCCACTTTTTTGATTGGCAAAGGCAGTTATGTTTGTTGGACCAAGACAGTGTGAGATAGTAATTTTGATTCTGAGCTCCTCCATGACATGGATTAGGTATTACTTATCCAGCACAGTCCCTGGCTCATAGTAAGCACTAAATGCATATTTGTAAGTAAATCAATGAATCAGTAATCATTAAGTGAATATATGCATGGGAGAATGAAAGGCAAAAGGTTAGAAGCAGAGAGCCACAAAAGGAATAGAATAGTGACCATACTTATCCTTCCTTTTTCACCAGATTTTTCTTTTAGCTACTTAGGGAGATCCTGGAAAGATATATTTTTAGAATGCTGAGAAATTATTTCTGAAGCAAGAAACATGTCAATCAGAAGACTATAGGGGCTTCCCTGGTGGCGCAGTGGTTGAGAATCTGCCTGCTAATGCAGGGGACACGGGTTCGAGCCCTGGTCTGGGAGAATCCCACATGCTGTGGAGCAACTAGGCCCGTGAGCCACAACTACTGAGCCTGTGCGTCTGGAGCCTGTGCTCCGCAAAAAGAGAGGCCGCGATAGTGAGAGGTCCGCGCACCGCGATGAAGAGTGGCCCCCGCTTGCCACAACTAGAGAAAGCCCTCGCACAGAAACGAAGACCCAACACAGCAAAAGTAAATAAATAAATTAATAAACTCCTACCCCCAACATAAGAAAAAAAAAAAGAAGTCTATAGTGGTAGTTGGCAGTTTAGAGAGAAGCTAGGTGTACTTTGACACCTTGAATCAAGGGCCACTGAAAAGTAAATCTAAGCACACACTCACAGACTAAATTAAAAAGCTGCAAGAGGACTTAATAAAGAAGAACCATCACACTTGTAATTCTTTTTTTAGTGTCTCTTAGACTATAAGCTCCAGGATGGCGGGACATTCTTCACCCCTCTATCCCGGGCACCTAGATGGCACCTTGAATATATTATTTGCTCTTCATTCAGTCAGTTTTTGTGCAATAAGTTAACGAATGACAGTGATATTGGAAAGAGGTGTTGAGAATGATGCAGAAGGTTAGGGGGTTGTGAGTATAGGCTGACAGAAAAATGGATTGATAGAAGTAAGCTGAAGACTGTGCACAGGAAGAAAGGAAAGACATTGGGTGGATATGAAAGAAGAGGTTACAGATTCTAAGAGAAAGTGAGAAGCAAAGGTTGTGAAAAGGGGTCTTTGTGTAAAGTTATGGCAATATTGAGGTTTATTTTCTCTAACCAAAAAGTGTTAGCAATTTTAGAGAAAAGCAAAATTCAAAAATTCACAACAAAAGCACGTTATGTATTATGTTTCTCTGCAGACCTCGTAAACGAGCAATTTATTCTTGCATGTTCTCTAAATGTTACAAGAGAGAATGTTTTATGGGCATACGGATTTTAGATTCCTTCCCATCTCTGAGTCTTATCTAATTCACTTAAGAAAACAAAACAACTTTCAACACCTGGCAAGCTGAAAAGACTTTTCTACTGCTGGGGTCTTTTATTTGAAAATTTGAGTTCTGGGTTGGTCACCCTTTCTCAAAATTAACATAATTGAAAAACCCATTTTAAAAAAGGCAATTAGAGTTTGAATAAAGTCAAGGCTAGTCAGAACTCAGTTTCTCCAAGATCCCAGTATCTCCAGATTCTTGGCTTAACTCAAAAGAAATGGCTCAGTATGAGTACCACAGAATAGCAAGTGATGGCAGTTATCATATAGTGGTCAAGAAATCGGGGCTGTCTTCTCCCACAATGAACAGTTTCCCCTTCAAATTTGTCGCTTCATGATAAATAGATATCATAATTAGTATATGTAACATAAATAAAAATAAAAGTAATAAAAATAAAAGTCAGTAGACATAGGGCTTAAAAGGATATTGGACTGATAACCCTTGTTTTGCAGATAAGGATATTAACAATAAAAAGGCTACCCAGAGTCATAAAGCTAGTCAGTGACAGAAATGTTAGTAAAACTCAGGACTCCTGATTTCTTTATGTAACACATTTTCACTATATTATGTATCAAGAAAAAAAGTAGTTGATTATGTTGACAATAAAGAGAAGGATTTAGTTGAGTTCTAAGTCCTTGAATAGTCTAAGAAAAGGCCAGTTATTGGATATTCTAATTTTATGAGAGTAGAGTCTTGTTAATTACTATATCTCCAGTGAGTTGCACAGAATCTGACAATTGATAGGTGGTCAATATATCTATTTTGAGATGTAATTTACATACAGTAATATGCGCAGACCTTAAACATTCAGTCTGATGAATTTCAGCAATTTTATATACATATATAACCATGTACAGAATACAGCTATTCTATATATGAGTCCTTTGTCAGTAATGCATATTATGAAAACGTTTTCCTAGTCTGTGGCTCACTATTCCTTTTCTTAGTGATGTCATTTACACTACTCTAGAAAATTTCCTCATGCCGTTTTATGATCAACCTCCCTATTATTCTACCCACCCACGGAAGTGACCACTTTCTTTTTTTTTTTTTTTTCTTTTGCGGTACGCGGGCCTCTCACTGTTGTGGCCTCTCCCATTGTGGAGCACAGGCTCTGGACGTGCAGGCTCAGCAGCCATGGCTCACAGGCCTAGCCATTCCGCGGCATGTGGGATCTTCCCGGACCGGGGCACGAACCCGTCTCCCCTGCATCGTCAGGTGAACTCTCAACCACTGCGCCACCAGGGAAGCCTGACCACTTTCTAATTTCTATTGGCATAGATTAGTTTTATATTTTCTTGGAAATTATATAAATCAAATAATTGAGTCAATATAATTTTGTGGCTTGTTTCTTTTACTCCACATAATATTTTTGAAATTTATTCATGATGTTATATATATCAGTTGTTTCTCCTTTTATATTATGTAGTAGCATTTTATTTCATGACAATAACATTTTGTTTATTCATTTTCCTGTGGATGGATATCTGTGTAATTATGAATATGAAAGTCACTATGAATAGTCTTACAATTTGGGGGGTCATTTTGAACACACTTTCATACACTTATTGGTCATTTGTATTTCTTCTTTGTGAAGTATCTGTTTAGGTCATTACCCATTTTGTAACTGGATTATTTGCCTTTTTATTATTGCTTTGTAGGAGTTTTCTATATATTCTGGATTTGTGTTCTTTGTCAAATATATGCATTATGGAAACTTCCTCCCAATCTGTTTTTTGCTTATTAATTTTCTTAACAATGTTTCTTTTAATGAGAGGTAAATTTTAATTTTGATGAAGTTCAGTTTATCGTTTTTTTCTTTTAGAATTATTGATTTTGTGGCCTGTTGAAAACATCTTTGCCTACTCCCAACGTTACAAAGATACTATTCTTATTTTTCTTCTGTGCTTTATGAATTTAAGTCTCAGATTTATCTTAAATTAATATTTTGTTATGGAGTATAAGGGTTAAGTTCCAGCACCATTTGTTAAAAAGACTTTCCTTTCCCCCATTGAATGTGCTCAGTGCCTGATCTGAACATCAATTGACTTTATATGTGTGGGTCTATTTCTGGGCTCTATTCTTTTCTGTTGATCTATATATTATATCTTTAAGTCCATGATTGCACTGTGTTGTTTACTATAGCTTTATAGTAATTTTGAAGTAGATAGTGCTAAGTTCTCTCACTTTCTTTAAAAGATTGTTTTGACTACACTACATCGTTCTGATTTACCCAGATTTTAGAATCAGCTTGCCATTATCTTCAAAATGGCCTGTCGGAAACTTGATAAGTATTATATTAAATGTATAGATCAATTAAGGGAGAAAAAACATCCTTAAGATTCCAAGTTCTGTCAATGAGCATAGGTATGGCTCCCCATTTATGTGGGTCTTTTAAATTTCTCACCAATGTTTTGTAGTTTCACTGTGGAGATCTTGCATATTTTTCAATAGATTTTCCCCCTATATATTTAATATTTTTGATGATATTATAAATTATTTTTTCATTGCTGTATATAGAAACACTTTTTTAACATCTTTATTGGAGTATAATTGCTTTACAATGGTGTGTTAGTTTCTGCTTTATAATAAAGTGAATCAGTTATACATATACATATGTCCCCATATCCCCTCCCTCTTGCATCTCCCTCCCTCCCACCCTCCCTATCCCACCCCTCTAGGTGGTCACAAAGCATGAGCTGATCTCCCTGTGCTATGCGGCTGCTTCCCACTAGCTATCTATTTTACGTTTGGTAGTGTATATATGTCCATGCCAAGAAACACTTTTGATTTTTGTTAATTGACTTTGAATCCTGCAATTTCACTAAATTTACATATTAGTTCTAGTCCCTTATCGAAGATTCTATGATGTGTTCTACATAGATAATTATTTATCTGCACATAACACAGTTTTAATTCTTTTTTTAGATCTTCAAGCTTTTATTTATTTTTCCTGTTTTATTACATAGGAGTGAAATTCCAGGAAAATATTAAATAGAAATAATGAGAGAGGACATTCTTCTTTGGGAGACTATAGGGAAAGCATATAAAATTTTGCATTTAGGGATCATATTTGCTGTAGGATTATTTTAGATGTCTTTTATCAAGTTGAGGAAGTTTCCTTCTGTTCTGAATTTGCTGAGTTTTTATTCAGACTGCAATTCAATTTTCTCAAATATAGTTTTCTACATCAATTTAGATGATTACGTTTTTTTCTGCTTTACTCTGTTAGTATAGTGAATTATGTTAATTGATTTTTGAAAAATATTGAATGACATTTGCATACCTGAGATAAAATCCATCTGTTACATCACTCTTTATCAATGTGTGTGTGTGTGTGTGTGTGTGTGTGTGTACTCAATTTGTTTATATTGTTTATTAAGAATTTTGCATCTGTGATCATAATAGATATTGGTCTATATTTTTTCTTATAATATCTTTGCCAAGTTTTGATATCAACTTATATTGATTGAATAGTGTATCTTCTTTATGCATTTCCTGAGAGAATTTATATAGAATTGTCATTATTCCTTACTTAAATACTTGATAAAATTTCAATGAAGCTGTCTGAGCCAGGAGAACCTTGTAGGAAAATTTTTGATGATGAACTCTATTTTGTATTTACAGGGCTAGATTGCCTTTTTCTTACTGTGTCAGTTTAGATAAGCCTATTACTCAAGAATTTTGTCCATTTCATCTAACTTATAGAATTTAATGGCATAAGTTGTTTATCTTTTTATTTTCTGTAGAATCTCTAGTCAAGTCCCCTTTTTGTTTATAATGTTGGTAATTTTAGTTTTGTCTCTTTTTTCTTGATAAATCTTGCTAGAAATTTGTCAAGTTTATTAATCTTTTTAATGCTTCCACTTTTGACATTTTGATTATCTGTTGTTTGTTTTAAATTTGATTTCTTCTTTTGCCTTCATTATTTCTTTTCTCTTATTTAACTGGAGCTTAACTTGTTTTATTTTGTCTAGCTTCTAAAGTAGAAGTTTTGACCATTTAAATCATTCATATTTTCTACTATAAATATCCCTCTAATGCAGCTTTAGCTGAATCACACAGATATTGATATATTGTGTTTTTAATATAATTCATTTTGTAATATTTTATAATTTCCCTTGTGATTTCTTCTTTGATCTATGGGCTAGTTAGAAATTGGTTGGTAAATCCCAAATATTTTAGGGTTTTCTATAATGCTTTTTAAAATTAATTCCTAATTTGATACCATTGTATATTTTCCAGAATATGCTCTGTAGAATTATTATATTCCAGACAGAATAATATAAAATTATGATTTTAATTCTTTAATATTTTGAGACCTTTTCTATGGCCTAGTATATAGTCTATTTTGGTGAATGACTCATGTGCACATGTAAAGACTCTGTAGAGTTGTTGGGGTAGAATTATGTACATACAGTTATTGGATAATGGTTATATAAAATCTCTGACTACAAATGTGAATTTGTCTACTTCTCCATTTAATCTGTCAGGTTTTGTTTCATGTATTTTGAAATACTGTTATTGGTTGCATACATATTTAGAATTGTTACAATTTCCTGATGAATCAACTCCTTAATAATTATGAAATGTTCTTGTATTTCTCTAGTAATATTCTTTCCCTTGAAGTCAACTTAGTCTGATATTAAGATAGCGACACCATTTTCTTAACTTAGTGTTTAGATGGTATATTTAACAACAAATTTTAATCTTAAAAAATAAGATTTCTCAATCTTAGTGTTTAAGTGGTATAAATTTTTACACATTTACTTTCAACTTCTCTGTCTTTACACAAAATCTATAAAATTAATTCTTTTTTATACGATCTTATCGCTGGCTTTTACATAGAATTTTTAGTTCATTACCATTTAATATAATTAGTGATATAGTTTAAATCTCCTGACTTCATTTGGTTTTTATTTATCTCATATATTATTTATTTTTTTGTTTTTCTTTTCTGTTTTCTTTGAGGTAAATCACATTTTTACTATTTTTAATATTTAGATATATGTGTTTTTGTTGTATTTTAGTGGTTTATCTAGAGTAGTGCTATCTAAAGTATCTTTCTTCAATGATGGAAATAGTCTTTATCTGTTCAACCTAGCATGGTAGATACTAGACATATGTAGCTCTTTAACATTTGAAATGTGGCTAGTGCAATTTAGGAACTGAGTTTTAAATTTTATCTAATTTTGATTATTTTCTACCTAAATTTAAATATGGACATGTAGCTACTGACTACCCTATTGGACAGTATATATTTAGAGATTACAATATGAATGTTAGATTCATTAGAGCCTACCTTCAAATAATATGCTATGTCACAGTGTAGTTTTTTTGCCTTCTTCCTGCCCTTTAAGCACTTTGTTTCTTGTATTTTAGTTCTACATATGCTAAGAACCCCTCAATACATTGTATATATTGTTATTATTTTTCTTTTAAGTGCTCTGCAGTCTTTTAAAGATACACATAGATAGGTATAAATGTAGATATAGATTGAGAATTGTTTTATATTTTCCCAGATATTTACTCTCTGTCATACCTTTTATTTATTCCAGCAGATCTGGAATTCTGTTGGTATCATTGTTCTTCAGCCTGAACAACTACTTTTAGCATGTCCTGTAGTACAGGGTTGCTGGAAACAAGTTCTCTAAGCTTTTGTTCTTTGAAATGACTTTATTTGCTCTCTTTTTCTTTTTTTAAGGGAGAGGTAGACAGATTTATATATAATACTTTTAGGTTGACTTTTTTTTTTTTTTTTTTTTTTTTTTTTTTTTTTAAGTTTATTTATTTATTTTTTTAATTAGTTTCTGCTTTATAACAAAGTGAATCAGTCATACATATACATCTGTTCCCACATCCCTTCCCTCATGCATCTCCCTCCCTCCCACCCTCCCCATCCCACCCCTCCAGGCGGTCACAAAGCACCGAGCTGATCTCCCTGTGCTCTGCGGCTGCTTCCCACTATCTATCTACCTTACGTTTGGTAGTGTATACACGTCCATGCCTCTCTTTCGCCTTGTCACAGCCCACCCTTCCCCCTCCCCATATCCTCAAGTCCATTCTCAAGTAGGTCTGCGTCTTCATTCCCGTTTTGCCCCTAGGTTCTTCATGACATTTTTTTTTTAAATTCCGTATATATGTGTTAGCATACGGTATTTGTCTTTCTCTTTCTGACTAACTTCACTCTGTATGACAGACTCTAGGTCTATCCACCTCATTACAAATAGCTCAGTTTCGTTTCTTTTTATGGCTGAGTAATATTCCATTGTATATATGTGCCACATCTTCTTTATCCATTCATCCGATGATGGACACTTAGGTTGTTTCCAGCTCCGGGCTATTGTGAATAGAGCTGCAATGAACATTTTGGTACATGTCTCTTTTTGAATTATGGTTTTCTCAGGGTATATGCCCAGTAGTGGGATTGCTGGGTCATATGGTAGTTCTATTTGTAGTTTTTTAAGGAACCTCCATACCGTTCTCCATAGTGGCTGTACCAATTCACATTCCCACCAGCAGTGCAAGAGTGTTCCCTTTTCTCCACACCCTCTCCAGCATTTATTGTTTCTAGATTTCTTTTTTTTTTTTTTAATTAGTTTCTGCTTTATAACAAAGTGAATCAGTCATACATATACATCTGTTCCCACATCCCTTCCCTCATGCATCTCCCTCCCTCCCACCCTCCCCATCCCACCCCTCCAGGCGGTCACAAAGCACCGAGCTGATCTCCCTGTGCTCTGCGGCTGCTTCCCACTATCTATCTACCTTACGTTTGGTAGTGTATATATGTCCATGCCTCTCTTTCGCTTTGTCACAGCTTACCCTTCCCCCTCCCCATATCCTCAAGTCCATTCTCAAGTAGGTCTGTGTCTTTATTCTCGTTTTGCCCCTAGGTTCTTCATGACATTTTTTTTTAAATTCCGTATATATGTGTTAGCATACGGTATTTGTCTTTCTCTTTCTGACTAACTTCACTCTGTATGACAGACTCTAGGTCTATCCACCTCATTACAAATAGCTCAGTTTCGTTTCTTTTTATGGCTGAGTAATATTCCATTGTATATATGTGCCACATCTTCTTTATCCATTCATCCGATGATGGACACTTAGGTTGTTTCCAGCTCCGGGCTATTGTGAATAGAGCTGCAATGAACATTTTGGTACATGTCTCTTTTTGAATTATGGTTTTCTCAGGGTATATGCCCAGTAGTGGGATTGCTGGGTCATATGGTAGTTCTATTTGTAGTTTTTTAAGGAACCTCCATACCGTTCTCCATAGTGGCTGTACCAATTCACATTCCCACCAGCAGTGCAAGAGTGTTCCCTTTTCTCCACACCCTCTCCAGCATTTATTGTTTCTAGATTCCTTGATGATGGCCATTCTGACTGGTGTGAGATGATATCTCATTGTAGTTTTGATTTGCATTTCTCTAATGATTAATGATGTTGAGCATTCTTTCATGTGTTTGTTGGCAGTCTGTATATCTTCTTTGGAGAAATGCCTATTTAAGTCTTCTGCCCATTTTTGGATTGGGTTGTCTGTTTTTTTGCTATTGAGCTGCATGAGCTGTTTATAAATTTTGGAGATTAATCCTTTGTCAGTTGCTTCATTTGCAAATATTTTCTCCCATTCTGAGGGTTGTCTTTTGGTCTTCTTTATGGTTTCCTTTGCTGTGCAAAAGCTTTGAAGTTTCATTAGGTCCCATTTGTTTATCTTTGTTTTTATTTCCATTTCTCTAGGAGGTGGGTCCAAAAGGATCTTGCTGTGATTTATGTCATAGAGTGTTCTACCTATGTTTTCCTCTAAGAGTTTGATAGTTTCTGGCCTTACATTTAAGTCTTTAATCCATTTTGAGCTTATTTTTGTGTATGGTGCTAGGGAATGATCTAATCTCAAACTTTTACATGTCCCTGTCCAGTTTTCCCAGCACCACTTATCGAAGAGGCTGTCCTTTCTCCACTGTACATTCCTGCCTCCTTTATCAAAGATAAGTTGGCCATATGTGCGTGGGTTTATCTCTGGGCTTTCTATCCTGATCCACTGATCTATCTTTCTGTTTTTATGCCAGTACCAGACTGTCTTAATTACTGTAGCTTTGTAGTATAGTCTGAAGTCAGGGAGCCTGATTCCTCCAGCTCCGTTTTTTGTTCTCAAGATTGCTTTAGCTATTCGGGGCCTTTTGTTTTTCCAAACAAATTTTGAAATTTTTTGTTCTAGTTCTGTGAAAAATGCCATTGGTAGTTTGATAGGGATTGCATTGAATCTGTAGATTGCTTTCGGTAGTAGAGTCATTTTCACAATATTGATTCTTCCAATCCAGGAGCATGGTATATCTCTCCATCTATTTGTATCATCTTTAATTTCTTTCATCAGTGTCTTATAGTTTTCTGCATACAGGTCTTTTGTCTCCTTAGGTAGGTTTATTCCTAGATATTTTATTCTTTTTGTTGCGATGGTAAATGGGAGTGTTTTCTTGATTTCATTTTCAGATTTTTCATCATTAGTGTATAGGAATGCCAGAGATTTCTGTACATTAATTTTGTATCCTGCTACTTTACCAAATTCATTGATTAGCTCTAGTAGTTTTTCGGTAGCATCTTTAGGATTCTCTATGTATAGTATCATGTCATCTGCAAACAGTGACAGCTTTACTTCTTCTTTTCCAATTTGGATTCCTTTTATTTCCTTTTCTTCTCTGATTGCTGTGGCTAAAACTTCCAAAACTATGTTGAATAAGAGTGGTGAGAGTGGGCAGCCTTGTCTTGTTCCTGATCTTAGTGGAAATGGTTTCAGTTTTTCACCATTGAGGACAATGTTGGCTGTGGGTTTGTCATATATGGCCTTTATTATGTTGAGGAAAGATCCCTCTATACCTACTTTCTGCAGGGTTTTTATCATAAATGGGTGTTGAATTTTGTCGAAAGCTTTCTCTGCATCTATTGAGATGATCATATGGTTTTTCTCCTTCAACTTGTTAATATGGTGTATTACATTGATTGATTTGCGTATATTGAAGAATCCTTGCATTCCTGGGATAAACCCCACTTGATCATGGTGTATGATCCTTTTAATGTGCTGTTGGATTCTGTTTGCTAGTATTTTGTTGAGGATTTTTGCATCTATGTTCATCAGTGATATTGGCCTGTAGTTTTCTTTCTTTGTGACATCCTTGCCTGGTTTTGGTATCAAGGTGATGTCGGCCTCGTAGAATGAGTTTGGGAGTGTTCCTCCCTCTGCTATATTTTGGAAGAGTTTGAGAAGGATAGGTGTTAGCTCTTCTCTAAATGTTTGATAGAATTCACCTGTGAAGCCATCTGGTCCTGGGCTTTTGTTTGATGGAAGATTTTTAATCACAGTTTCAATTTCAGTGCTTGTGATTGGTCTATTCATATTTTCTATTTCTTCCTGAGTCAGTCTTGGCAGGTTGTGCATTTCTAAGAATGTGTCCATTTCTTCCAGGTTGTCCATTTTATTGGAATAGAGTTGCTTATAGTAATCTCTCATAATCTTTTGTATTTCTGCAGTGTCAGTTGTTACTTCTCCTTTTTCATTTCTAATTCTATTGATTTGAGTCTTCTCCCTTTTTTTCTTGATGAGTCTGGCTAATGGTTTGTCAATTTTGTTTATCTTCTCAAAGAACCAGCTTTTAGTTTGGTTGATCTTTGCTATCGTTTCCTTCATTTCTTTTTCATTTATTTCTGATCTGATCTTTATGATTTCTTTCCTTCTGCTAGCTTTGGGGTATTTTTGTTCTTCTTTCTCTAATTGCTTTAGGTGCAGGGTCAGGTTGTTTACTCGAAATGCTTCCTGTTTCTTAAGGTGGGATTGTATTGCTATAAACTTCCCCCTTAGAACTGCTTTTGCTGCGTCCCATAGGTTTTGGGTCGTCGTGTCTCCATTGTCATTTGTTTCTAGGTATTTTTTAATTTCCTCTTTGATTTCTTCAGTGATCACTTCGTTATTGAGTAGTGTATTGTTTAGCCTCCATGTGTTTGTATTTTTTACACATCTTTTCCTGTAATTGATGTCTAGTCTCATAGCATTGTGGTCGGAGAAGATACTTGATACAATTTCAATTTTCTTAAAATTACCGAGGCTTGATTTGTGACCCAAGATATGATCTATCCTGGAGAATGTTCCATGAGCACTTGAGAAAAATGTGTATTCTGTTGTTTTTGGATGGAATGTCCTATAAATATCAACTAAGTCCATCTCGTTTAATGTATCATTTAAAGCTTGTGTTTCCTTATTTATTTTCATTTTGGATGATCTGTCCATTGGTGAAAGTGGGGTGTTAAAGTCCCCTACTATGAGTGTGTTACTGTCGATTTCCCCTTTTATGGCTGTTAGTATTTGCCTTATGTATTGAGGTGCTCCTATGTTGGGTGCATAAATATTTACAATTGTTATATCTTCTTCTTGGATCGATCCCTTTATCGTTATGTAGTGTCCTTCCTTGTCTCTTCTAATAGTCTTTATTTTAAAGTCTATTTTGTCTGATATAAGAATTGCTACTCCAGCTTTCTTTTGATTTCCATTTGCATGGAATATCTTTTTCCATCCCTTTACTTTCAATCTGTATGTGTCTCTAGGTCTGAAGTGGGTCTCTTGTAGACAGCATATATATGGGTCTTGTTTTTGTATCCATTCAGCCACTCTGTGTCTTTTGGTGGGAGCATTTAGTCCATTTACATTTAAGGTAATTATTGATATGTATGTTCCTATTCCCATTTCCTTAATTGCTTTGGGTTCGTTATTGTAGGTATATTCCTTCTGTTGTGTTTCTTGCCTAGAGAAGTTCCTTTAGCATTTGTTGTAAAGCTGGTTTGGTGGTGCTGAACTCTCTCAGCTTTTGCTTGTCTGTAAAGGTTTTAATTTCTCCATCAAATCTGAATGAGATCCTTGCTGGGTAGAGTAATCTAGGTTGCAGGTTTCTCTCCTTCATCACTTTAATTATGTCCTGCCACTCCCTTCTGGCTTGTAGGGTTTCTGCTGAGAGATCAGCTGTTAACCTTATGGGGATTCCCTTGTGTGTTATTTGTTGTTTTTGCCTTGCTGCTTTTAATATGATTTCTTTGTGTTTAATTTTTGACAGTTTGATTAATATGTGTCTTGGTGTATTTCTCCTTGGATTTATTCTGTATGGGACTCTCTGTGCCTCCTGGACTTGATTAACTATTTCCTTTCCCAAATTAGGGAAGTTTTCAACTATAATCTCTTCAAATATTTTCTCAGTCCCTTTCTTTTTCTCTTCTTCTTCTGGAACCCCTATAATTCGAATGTTGGTGCGTTTAATGTTGTCCCAGAGATCTCTGAGACTCTCCTCTGTTCTTTTCATTCTTTTTTCTTTATTTTGCTCTGCATCAGTTATTTCCACTATTTTATCTTCCACCTCACTTATCCGTTCTTCTGCCTCAGTTATTCTGCTATTGATCCCATCTAGAGTATTTTTCATTTCATTTATTGTGTTTTTAATCGATGCTTGATTCATCTTTAGTTCTTCTAGGTCCTTGTTAACTGTTTCTTGCATGTTGTCTATTCTATTTCCAAGATTATGGATCATGGAAATAGAATCTTGGATCAGCTTTACTATCATTATTCTGAATTCTTTTTCAGGTAGACTGCCTATTACCTCTTCATTTGTTAGGTCTGGTAGGTGTTTATCTTGCTCCTTCACCTGCTGTGTGTTTTTCTGCCTTCTCATTTTGCTTATGTTACTGTGTTTGGGGTCTCCTTTTTGCCGGCTGCAGATTCGTAGTTCCCGTTGTTTTTGGTGTCTGACCCCAGTGGCTAAGGTTGTTTCAGTAGGTTGTGTAGGCTTCCTGGTGGGGGGGACTAATTCCTGTGCTCTGGTGGTTGAGGCTCGATCTTGTCTTTCTGGTGGACAGGTCCACGTCTGGTGGTGTGTTTTGGGGTGCCTATGGCCTTATTATGTTTTTAGGTAGCCTCTCTGCTAATGGGTGGGGTTGTGTTCCTGCCTTGCTAGTTGCTTGGCATAGGGTGACCTGCACTGTAGCTTGCTGGTCGTTGACTGAAGCTGGGTGCTGGTGTTGGGATGGAGATCTCTGGGAGATTTTTGCTGCTTGATATTATGTGGAGCTGGGAGGTCTGTTGTGGACCCGTGTCCTGAAGTTGGCTCTCCCACTTCAGAGGCACAGCACTGGCTCCTGGCTGCAGCACCAAGAGCCTTTCATCCACCCGGCTCAGAGTAACAGGGAGAAAAAGTAGAAAGAAAGAATTAGTAGAAGAAAGAAAGAGAGAGGGAAAGAAAGGAAGAAGGGAAGAAAGGAAGGAAGGAAGGAAGGAAGAAAGAAAGGAGGGAGGGAGGGAGGGAGGAAGGATGGAAAGAAAGAAGGAAAGAAAGGAGGGAGGGAGGGAGAAAGGAAAGGAAGAAAGACAGGAGGGAGGGAGGAAGGAAAGAAAAAGAAAGTGGAAAGAAGAAGGGTGGGAGGGAGGAAAGAAAAAGAAAGAAGGAAAGGAGGAGCGGAGGGAGGGAGGGAGGAAGGGAGAGTAGGAAAAAAAGAAAGAGCAGGTAAAGTAAAATAGAATAAAGTATGAAATATAGTAGCGTTATTAAAATTAGAAAGTAATTATTGAAAAAAAAAAAAAAAAAAAACGGACCGATAGAACCCTGAGACATATGGTGGAAGCAAAGCTATACAGAGAGAATCTTACACAGAAGATTACACATACACATTCACAAAAAGAGAGCAGGGGGAAAAATCAAAAATCTTGCTCTCCAAGTCCACCTCCTCAATTTGGGATAATTCGTTGTAAAAAGAGGAAAAGGGCGAGAAGTCTGAAATCTTGCTCTCTAAGCCCACCTCCTTAATTTGGAATAATTCGTTGTAAAAAGAGGAAAAGGGGGGAAAGTCTTAAATCTTGTCCTCAAAGTCCACTTCCTCAATTTGGGATGATTCGCTGTCCATTCATGCACTCCACAGACGCAGGGCACATCAAATGGACCGTGGAGCTTTAATCCGCTGCCTCCGAGGCTGCACAGAGAGATTTCCCTGCCTCTGCTCTCACAGCTCCCGGGTCTCAGCCTTGGACCTGGCCCCGCCTCTGCGCTTAGGTCGCCGGAGGGCGTCCGTTCTTCGCTCAGACAGGACGGGTTTAAAGGAGCCGCTGATTCGGGGGCTCTGGCTCACTCAGGCAGAGGGGAGGGAGGGGCGCGCAGTGTGGGGCGGGCCTGCGGCGGCAGAGGCCGGCGTGACGTTGCAGCAGCCCGTGGCGCTCCGTGCGCTTTCCCGGGAAAGCCGTCCCCGGGTCTCGGGGACCCCAGCAGTGGTGGGGTGCACAGGCCCCCCGGAAGGCGGGGCGGACAGTGACCCGCGCTCGCACACAGGCCCCGCGGCGGCGGCGGCGGCGGCGGCGGCGGCGGGCCGCGGCGGCGGCGGCGGCGGGCCGCGGCGGGCGGGCAGCGGCGGCGGCGGCGGCCCACGCCCGTCTCCGAGGTCCGTGCCTTACCCGCGGCTCGTGCCTGTCACCGGCGCTTCCCCAAGCAGCCCTCTTAATGCCCTCTCCTCGCGCACCAGGAAACAAAAGGGAAAAAAGTCTCTTGCCTCTTCAGCAGCTCCAGACCCTTTCCCCGGACTCCCTCCGGGCTAGCCGTGGTGCACTAACTCCTTCAGGCTCTCTTCCTGCCGCCAGCCCCAGTCCTCTCCCTGCGCTCCGACTCTAGGTTGACTTTTTAAAGCACTTTATATTATTGCTTTGTCCAGTAATATATTGTCCAATTATATTTAGTTGGAAATCAGCCATGATGCATATTGTTTTTCCATTCCAGGTAATGTATCTATTGTTACTGACTGCTTTTAAATTATTTTCTTTATATTTTGTTTTCAGTAATTTGACTATGAAGAACTTATGTGTGTTGTGCTTTATAGCACTCTGCCTGGGGTCCACTGAGGATTTTGGATATGTATGCTAATGTCTTTCAGTCATTCTGAATCATTCTCTGCCATGTTTCTTTAAATATTTTTTTCTATCCTATTCTCTATGTTCTCTTTCTACACTCATGTTAGGTTTGATATTGTCCCACAGATCTCAAACACTTCTCTATTTTTTCACTATTTTTGCCTCAGTTTTGATACCTACTATTGACATTTTTTTCTCATTTTAAACAATAAGTTTATTTAAACAACAAGATGCTTGGGAATTTCCTGGTGGTCCAGTGGTTAGGAGTCCTTGCTTTCACTGCCAAGGGCCCAGGTTCAATCCCTGGTCAGGGAAAACAAGATGCTTGTTGTGAAGGGAAAACTATGATTCATTTATTTCAGGATAATTTATTCCTGTTTAAAGGCAGATTGCTCTACATGCAAAAAAGGTATAATATTGTCCTTGGTTTTACAATGATAAATGAAAAAGATTAAAATTCTCCAACTGAACAAAACGTGCAAGGATTTTTATGTTATTCTTTTTTTGTTAAACAGTGAGTGTGAAATAACTTACTGGAATACAAAGATAAAAGCTGAATGAACATGCCACTAATGGAGAAAGGGGGGTATTTTCACAGAACTAGAATTTTCCCCTGTCCCATCTCCATTTGGTGTTGATCAAAGCATACCATTGGCCATTTAGGTTTTTTTTTAAAAAAATGCAATATGCTTGAGTACATACAGCAGTGACTTTATGTACAGTAAAGGAATGGGGAGGAGGAAAATGAAAGAATAGAGAAAACTATACTGCAGTAGTCAGGATGTGGTAGGACCAAATTGGGTTTTCTAATTGAGAACATGTCTTTATGTTCCAGAGGAACAAAGTTCTACAGTAAAGTAGCAGATTCCCTTTTGAGTAGACACCTCCTATCTGCTCCTGAACATGTCAATTGCATCTTCATCTTTCATTTCCAACTGTGCAGGTGTGTCTATTTCATTGATTGGTTACCTAATAGTTTGGAATCTAGTCTGCCTCATTGACAAACCCTGTCATTCACAATAGGCTTCATCAGTTTGCTAAGTGCTGTATGCCTCTTAATCTTAAAGTGCACCAAAGAACCATCCCTGCCATCTTCAAATTAGTATGATCATTGTTCTCAATCTTGACTCCTTCCTTGGGCTTTTCTTCCAGCCCTGGTGAGTGCTTCACAAAAGAGGTACCAGGTCCTTACCTAAGGAGGTGTGCTACTGATCTCTCTTCAAGGATACTTTTCTGACTCCAGTCTGCTGTTAAATTCATCTAATGAACTGTTCATTTATGATATTGATTTTTTTCTGAAAATTTCAATACATTTTTCTTCAATATAGTATTCATATATCTCTGTTAAAATCCCCCATCTCTTCACTCATGCTGCCTACTTTTTCTACTAGATCCTTTAGATTTTTCATTTTCATTTTATTTTATCTTTATTTGAAGTCTCTGACTGATAATTCCACTATCTGGGCCATCTCTGGGTCTTTCCTCTTTGTATATTCTCTCATGATCATGATTTACATTTTCTTGCTTCTTTGTGTGTCATAAATTTTATGGCATTAAAGGCATGTTGTGTAAACACAGTAGAAATAGATGTAAATATTATTTATTTCTAGAAAAAATCAAGAGTGAAGAGCTAAATAAATCGGATTTCTAGTCAAGATATGTTTGAACTTTGTTGCAACTTTAGTATGACCACAGGCTTTACATGTTTTGAAAGTGGAATTAGAATTTACCTCTGGTAGGCTTAGGATCTGAGCACTGGTGAGATCCATAGATCTCTATGCTTCTCTGTTCAACTACTAGCTTTCTAAAACATGAATATCTCTCAGCTCTCACAGCCTGGCTTCCAGCTCTTTGTGTTTCTGGGGAGTTTCTTTGTTCTCCTTCAGTCCTCCTATGTTTAGGGAGATCTGTCCTCCCAGAATGCCTCAGAGCACTCTCTCTCAGTACTCCTGTCTGTCTCCAACTCCTAGAAGCTGAAATTCTGAGTTGAAATTTATCCCTCTCATTTCTCCTCTCCTACTTTCAAGCCTTTGAGTAACTGCCCCTGAACACTTACCAAGCAATAGAGTTGGTAAGTGAATTCAGATTTACTCTGCCACTGGGGGCTCAGAATTCAAATCTGTCCCAGCAACCCACACACAGGCCTTAAATTTTTGTTAAAGATTCTACTGATTTCCTGTCTATGGAGAAATTTTTCTCTTCCTGCTAGTCAACCAGGGAGGAGAGCAGCTTTGTATTGATATGTTTTCTCTCCTATGAAGTGTTCATCACTGGAGTTGAGTTTGTTTAGAGATTCTTTGAAATGTCACTTTTTTGCAGGCTTCAGAAAAACAGATTTTGTACCTCAGTTGTTTTGTTTTGTTTGTTATGGTGAGAGTTATGCTTTCTCATAACTTCCTACTTCATAACTGGAGGTGGATCCATCACACAATACATTTGTTGATGGAACAGAGGGAAGCAGGAGGGCAGTCTCTCATGTGTTAAGTTTTCAAATTCCAGGTCTCTTTATAATTTACCCCTTGCTGAATTCTTGAGCAAGTTTTTTTTTTTTTAACATCTCTGTTTTCTCAAATGTAAAAGGAGGGTAATAAGGATGCCTAATTTATAAAATTTTGAGAGGATTAAGAGTTATATGCAAACTACTTAGGATGATATCTGAAACATAGTAAAATTATATGTGTTTTGTTATTTTTATTTGGAATAGAGCTTTTGTTCAGAAAGCATTAGGGTGTGTTAAAAAAATCTCAGCAAGATGGAGAGAGGATCAAGATAATTACCCCTGACTTTGTAGAGGGTACCACTACCAATTATTAAAACAGAAGGTATTTCCATAAATAGAGTACTGTTTAATCAACCTGAATAACACTTTCTAGTTGCTGGTGAGTTAGGTGCTTCATCAGTGAAATTGGGTACTTAGTTGAGTGAGGTAGAAAATATACTACTATAGAAATTAAAATAATTGAAGGGTTAATCACCCCTCTGGCTTTGACGATCTGTGTACCTCCTGGAGTTGGTGGAATGCCCTACAGAGCAATGCACAGCTGATACTCTTACCTTTCCTTGTGCCGTCCCTCGAGCAGCACTGCCTGGCTATGCCTAGGTCTAGGATCCTGAGATTCCCTATAAATGAAAGAAATAAGCTGCAGATGAAATATTTTTTTAGCTTCCAATTTTTCCCTCTTCTTAGTTTCTTTCTAAATTCTTTTCCTCTTTCAAAGTCTCTCTTTCTATTTTTTTTTTTTGTGTGTGGTACGTGGGCCTCTCACTGCTGTGGCCTCTCCCATTGTGGAGCACAGGTTCCGGACACGCAGGCTCAGCGGCCATGGCTCACGGGCCCAGCCACTCCGCGGCATGTGGGACCTTTCCGGACCGGGGCACGAACCCACGTCCCCTGCATCGGCAGGCGGACTCTCAACCACTGTGCCACCAGGGAAGCCCCTCTCTTTCTATTTCTTATTACCATTGTGGTATTTCAAATTATCTTCCCATTTTCCCTCTCTGTTCTTCTCTTATATTTTAAGCCAAAATAACAATAATAATAATAATCAATATATTATTTCTTAGAGAGATGAATACATTATATTCTTCAATGAGTATATTTTCTTAATTACTCAGGACTCCAAAACTGTAGAAACATTTTACATATTGAAAGAGGTCCTTAAAAATTAAAAACAAAGGGCTTCCCTGGTGGCGCAGTGGTTGAGAGTCCGCCTGCCGATGCAGGGGATGTGGGTTCTTGCCCTGGTCCGGAAAGGTCCCACAGTCTCTCTCTCTCTCTCTCTCTCTCTCTCTCTCTCTCTCCCCCCACCACCCCTCCATCTGTCTCTCCTCTCTCTCTCTCCCTCTCTAGCTGCCCCACCCCACACACACAGCTGAAAGTTATGCAATACATATATTCTGATGCACTGTCAGGTTCTGTGAGTGCTAGTTCAGGGAGGTATTTTTAGCTAAGGGGCTCTTCCAATATAAACAGCAACTTATATGTAAGTCTGGTTCCACTCCTAATGAATTTGCCTAGAAATAAAGGGTTTTGTTTTGTTTTTTTAAGGATACAGTATGTACAGTTTCTGAAGGAAAAACTGAAAGTGGGCAACCAGTACTCCTCCCATCTGTCCCTGGGCAATCTGCTAGGTGAGCAACCCCATTGGTTGCACAGTGTGGTCCGCCCACCCCACTGATGGATTGTTTCCTCTTTGCCTTATTTTCAGGGTTGATACTCTCTGAGCCAGATAAGTAGGCAGCTGCAGAGGACAGGAGCACAACTCTCAAACCCTGTAGATAATTGCCAAAGGCAGCTGAGTTCAGGAGCCCCACCTGTTAATGAGCTGCCAATTATTTACATGCTTATAAATCATCGTTTAAACACTAACAAGCACTAATAAGCCTTGGCTGCCAGTTACCATGGCAACTGACCAGTCCCAAAAGGGAAGGAGACTACTGACATATGGACTCTGGGTCAATGGTCCAGTATCTCCTGGGACTGATGTTTTTACTCCTGCACATGAAACTGTTCTGTCCAAATACAAACGAAAATCACACGAACAAGGAGGCACAGGACATGATGGAATGCCTGCTTTTCCCGTGGCAGCTCAGAGTGTCTAAAGGGCATAGAATTGTGTCCAACTCCCCATGAGCTATAGGAACAAGCTGCCCTAACTTGTTAAGTGGCAGTTCCTATGTACAGCCATACAGCTGGTCTACCCAGGCCACCTGCTGTCAGATATTTTATTCCCCAGAGCTTCCTGAGCTGCTAGGCTCCACCAGTCTGAAGAGGGTTTCCTAATACATTCAGTTTGCTGTTGCAAATAGGTAAGATGATAAGCTCTTGTGGGATGCTCAGTAATATTTAGTGAGATGCAAGGAATGGTTTCAGATGAAAAATAACATATTTTTGCTCCCAGCAAACTGAAGGCATTTTCTTTCTTCTTTTAAAAGCACAGTGAGAATGCAACCATCCATGACTCAAAACTGTTTAGAGTAGAGAAAGAAAACCACCCTCTGTTTTTAACTGGTTTTCCAAACTGGGTATAGGGAAGCTTACCACGTTGGTGTCAGGTATGAGATGACAGTTCAAAGAAGCTGATGGTGACAGGGCATTAGTGAACAGTGACCTAATCAAGCAATAGAGAAATATGAATTTAATCATTTCACCATGACTCACCCAGAAATGCCTTTTACGCTGACTTCTACAAGATGCTAGTTTGCAATAGAAAGTTGAATTACTGATACCATAAAGAAGTTCCTCACCCTTCAGCATGTGTTCGAATTGATACCTTTAACCTCCCAACTGCCTGTTGTAGGGCAAAGAACATGAGCTTTAGATCAGGATTTATTAGTATCACTACCATTTAAGTGCCTCCACTCGGCTGGAGGATAAAGGAAATGGAGGCAGCTCTTTGTAAATCTTTAGATTTTGATGAAAATGAAAATTATGGCAGTGGTGGGGATATATTACTCCCTCTACCTTGGGCTATTTTCTGGTCTCTGCATTCATTACATTATAGAGGGGGTAAGGGTTCAAAGGCTGCATGAAATTTAATATATCCATATCTTTTATATATCTAATTGGATATATGCACATGTTACCTTGGAGTTATGCATATGCCAGTGTTGGGAATTTTCCTTCTCCTGCCATTGTTACTTTCTTTGAAGAAGTATAGCATCAGAAACTTTATTTTGAAAAAGACATTTTATACCATTTGTGGTTCATTCATCTTTAATTTTTAGTACGTAAAAATCTTGATTTATTTAAACTAAGAAAAACCAAAAACAGTTCACCCATTTCTCCCATCCCCCCAATCTCCCCCACCTCTGGCAACCACCAATCTGTTCCCCGTATCTATGAGCTTGGAGATAAGATTCCACATATAAGAGAGATCATATAGTATGTATATTTCTCTGCCTGACTTATTTCACTTAGCATAATCCCCTCGAAGTTTCATCTGTGTTGTTGCAAATGCCAAGATTTCATTCTTTTTTTATGGCTGAGTAATATTCTATTGTATGTAAGTACCACAATTTATTTATCCATTAATCCACTAATGGACACTTAGCTAGTTTCCATATCTTGGCTATTGTAAATAATGCTGCCGTGAACACGTGGGTGCATATGTCTTTTTTAACTTGTGATTTCATTTTCTTCGATACATACTCAGAAGTGGAATTCCTGGGTCACATGATAGTTCTATTTTTAATTTTTTTTGAGGAACCTCCATACTGTTTTCCACAGTGAATGCACCAATTTACATTTCCAGTGCACAAGGGTTCCTTTTTCTCCACATTTTCACCAACACGTGTTATTTCCAATCTTCTTTTTTTTCTTAAGGTTTCATCTTTTTTTTTGTTTTTTTTATACAAATTTATTGGCATATAATTGCTTCACAATGGTGTATTAGTTTCTGCTTTATAACAAAGTGAATCAGTTATACATATACATCTGTTGCCATATCCCTTTCCTCTTGCGTCTCCCTCCCTCCCACCCTCCCTATCCCACCCCTCCAGGCGGTCACAAAGCACCGAGCTGATCTCGCTGTGCTATGCGGCTGCTTCCCACTAGCTATCTACCTTATGTTTGGTAGTGTATATATGTCCATGCCTCTCTCTCGCTTTGTCACAGCTTACCCTTCCCCCTCCCCATATCCTCAAGTCCATTCTCAAGTAGGTCTATGTCTTTATTCCTGTTTTACCCCTAGGCTCTTCATGACATTGTTTTTTCCTTAAATTCCATATATATGTGTTAGCATACAGTGCTTGTCTTTCTCTTTCTGACTTACTTCACTCTGTTTGACAGACTCTAGGTCTATGCACCTCATTACAAATAGCTCAATTTTGTTTCTTTTTATGGCTGAGTAATATTCCATTGTATATATGTGCCACATCTTCTTTATCCATTCATTGGATGATGTACACTTAGGTTGTTTCCGTTTCCGGGCTATTGTAAATAGAGCTGAAATGAACATTTGGTACATAACTCTTTTCGAATTATGGTTTTCTCAGGGTATATGCCCAGTAGTGGGATTGCTGGGTCATATGGTAGTTCTATTTGTAGTTTTTTAAGGAACCTCCATACTGTTCTCCATAGTGGCTGTACCAATTCACATTCCCACCAGAAGTGCAAGAGTGTTCCCTTTTCTCCACACCCTCTCCAGCATTTATTGTTTCTAGATTTTTTGATGATGGCCATTCTGGCTGGTGTGAGATGATATCTCATTGTAGTTTTGATTTGCATTTCTCTAATGATTAGTGATGTTGAGCATCCATCCATGTGTTCGTTGGCAGTCTGTATATCTTCTTTGGAGAAATGTCTATTAAGGTCTTCTTCCCATTTTTGCATTGGGTTGTTTGGGTTTTTTTGCTATTGAGCTGCATGAGCTGCTTATAAATTTTGGAGATTAACCCTTTGTCAGTTGCTTCATTTGCAAACATTTTCTTCCATTCTGAGTGTTGTCTTTTGGTCTTGTTTAAGGTATCCTTTGCTGTGCAAAAGCTTTGAAGTTTCATTAGGTCCCATTTGTTTATTTTTGTTTTTATTTCCATTTCTCTAGGAGGTGGGTCAAAAGGGATCTTGCTGTGACTTATATCATAGAGTGGTCTGCCTATGTTTTCCTCTAAGAGTTTGATAGTTTCTGGCCTTACATTTAGGTCTTTAATCCATTTTGAGCTTATTTTTGTGTATGGTGTTAGGGAGTGATCTAATCTCATACTTTTACATGTCCCTGTCCAGTTTTCCCAGCACCACGTATTGAAGAGGCTGTCCTTTCTCCACTGTACATTCCTGCCTCCTTTATCTAAGATAAGGTGACCATATGTGCGTGGGTTTATCTCTGGGCTTTCTATCCTGGTCCATTGATCTATCTTTCTGTTTTTGTGCCAGTACTATACTCTCTTGATTACTGTAGTTTTGTAGTATAGCCTGAAGTCAGGGAGCCTGATTCCTCCAGCTCCGTTTTTCATTCTCAAGATTGCCTTGGCTATTCGGGGTCTTTTGTGTTTCCATACAAATTGTGAAAATTTTTGTTCTAGTTCTGTGAAAAATGCCAGTGGTAGTTTGATAGGGATTGCATTGAATCTGTAGATTGCTTTGGGTAGTAGAGTCATTTTCACAATGTTGATTCTTCCAATCCAAGAACATGGTATATCTCTCCATCTATTTGTATCATCTTTAATTTCTTTCATCAGTGTCTTATAATATTCTGCATACAGGTCTTTTGTCTCCTTAGGTAGGTTTATTCCTAGATATATTATTCTTTTTTTTTTTTTATTTTTTCGGTATGCGGGCCTCTCACTGTTGTGGCCTCTCCCGTTGTGGAGCACAGGCTCCGGACGCGCAGGCTCAGCGGCCATGGCACACGGGCCCAGCTGCTCCGCGGCATGTGGGATCTTCCCGGACTGGGGCACGAACTCGTGCCCCCTGCATCGGCAGGCGGACTCCCAACCACCGCACCACCAGGGAAGCCCTTTTATTCTTTTTGTTGCAGTGGTAAATGGGAGTGTTTTCTTGATTTCACTTTCAGATTTTTCATCATTAGTGTATAGGAATGCCAGAGATTTCTGTGCATTAATTTTGTATCCTGCTATTTTACCAAATTCATTGATTATCTGTAGTAGTTTTCTGATAGCATCTTTAGGATTCTCTATGTATAGTATCATGTCATTTGCAAACAGTGACAGCTTTACTTCTTCTTTTCCAATTTGGATTCCTTTTATTTCCTTTTCTTCTCTGATTGCTGTGGCTAAAACTTCCAAAACTAGGTTGAATAAGAGTGGGGAGAGTGGGCAACCTTGTCTTGTTCCTGATCTTAGTGGAAATGGTTTCAGTTTTTCACCATTGAGGACGATGTTGGCTGTGGGTTTGTCATATATGGCATTTATTATGTTGTGGAAAGTTCCCTCTATGCCTGCTTTCTGCAGGGCTTTTATCATAAATGGGTGTTGAATTTTGTCGAAAGCTTTCTCTGCATCTATTGAGATGATCATATGGTTTTTCTCCTTCAGTTTGTTAATATGGTGTGTCACGTTGATTGATTTCTGTATATTGAAGAATCCTTGCATTCCTGGAATAAACCCCACTTGATCATGGTGTATGATCCTTTTAATGTGTTGTTGGATTCTGTTTGCTAGTATTTTGTTGAGGATTTTTGTATCTATGTTTTCAGTGATATTGGCCTGTAGTTTTCTTTCCTTGTGTCATCCTTGTCTGGTTTTGGTATCAAGGTGATGGCCTCATAGAATGAGTTTGGGAGTGTTCCTCCCTCTGCTATATTTTGGAAGAGTTTGAGAAGGATAGGTGTTAGCTCTTCTCTAAATGTTTGATAGAATTCGTCTGTGAAGCCATCTGGTACTGGGCTTTTGTTTATTGGAAGATTTTTAAGCACAGTTTCAATTTCAGTGCTTGTGATTGGTCTATTCATATTTTCGATTTCTTCCTGAGTCAGTCTTGGCAGGTTGTGCATTTCTACGAATTTGTCCATTTCTTCCAGGTTGTCCATTTTATTGGCATAGAGTTGCTTGTAGTAATCTCTCATGATCTTTTCTATTTCTGCAGTGTCAGTTGTTACTTCTCCTTTTTCATTTCTAATTCTATTGATTTGAGTCATCTCCCTTTTTTTCTTGATGAGTCTGGCTAATGGTTTATCACTATTGTTTATCTTCTCAAAGAACCAGCTTTTAGTTTTATTGATCTTTGCTATCATTTCCTACATTTCTTTTTCATTTATTTCTGATCTGATCTTTATGATTTCTTTCCTTCTGCTAACTTTGGGTTTCTTTTATTCTTTGTCTAATTGCTTTAGGTGCAAGGTCAGGTTGTTTATTTGAGATGTTTCCTGTTTCTTAAGGTGGGATTGTATTGCTATAAACTTCCCTCTTAGAACTGCTTTTGCTGCATCCCATAGGTTTTGGGTCATCGTGTCTCCATTGTCATTTGTTTCTAGGTATTTTTTTATTTCCTCTTTGATTTCTTCAGTGATCACTTCGTTATTAAGTTGTGTATTGTTCAGCCTCCATGTGTTTGTATTTTTTACAGATCTTTTCCTGTAGTTGATATCTAGTCTCCTAGTGTTGTGGTAGGAAAAGATACTTGATACAATTTCAATTTTCTTAAATTTACCAAGGCTTAATTTGTGACCCAAGGTGTGATCTATCCTGGAGAATGCTCCACGAGCACTTGAGAAAAATGTGTATTCTGTTGTTTTTGCATGGAATGTCCTATAAATATCAATTAAGTCCGTCTTGTTTAATGTATCATTTAAAGCTTGTGTTTCCTTATTTATTTTCATTTTGGATGATCTGTCCATTGGTGAAAGTGGTATGTTAAAGTCCCCTACTATGAATGTGTTACTGTTGATTTCCCCTTTTATAGCTGTTAGTATTTGCCTTATGTATTGAGGTGCTCCTATGTTGGGTGCGTAAATATTTACAATTGTTATATCTTTTTCTTGGATCGATCCCTTGATCATTACATAGTGTCCTTCTTTGTCTCTTCTACTAGTCTTTATTTTAAAGTCTATTTTGTCTGATATGAGAATTGCTACTCCAGCTTTCTTTTGGTTTCCATTTGCATGGAATATCTTTTTCCATCCCCTTACTTTCAGTCTTAATGTGTCTCCAGGTCTGAAGTGGGTGTCTTGTAGACAGCATATATATGGGTCTTGTTTTTGTATCCATTCAGCCAATCTGTGTCTCTTGGTGGGAGCATTTAGTCCATTTAAATTTAAGGTAATTATCGATATGTATTTTCCTATTCCCATTTTCTTAATTGTTTTGAGCTCGTTATTGTAGGTCTTTTCCTTCTGTTGTGTTTCTCGCCTAGAGAAGTTCCTTTAGCATTTGTTGTAAAGCTGGTTTGGTGGTGCTGAACTTTCTCAGCTTTTGCTTGTCTGTAAAGCTTTTAATTTGTCCGTCAAATCTGAATGAGATCCTTGCTGGGCAGAGTAATCCTGGTTGCAGGTTTTTCTCCTTCATCACTTTAAATATGTCCTGCCAGTCCCTTCTGGCTTGCAGAGTTTCTGCTGAAAGATCAGCTGTTAACCTTATGGGGATTCACTTGTGTGTTATTCGTTGTTTTTCCCTTGCTGCTTTTAATATGTTTTCTTTGTATTTAATTTTTGACAGTTTGATTAATATGTGTCTTGGCGTATTTCTCCTTGGATTTATTCTGTATGGGAGTCTCTCTGCCTCCTGGACTTGATTAACTATTTCCTTTCCCATATTAGGGAAGTTTTCAACTATAATCTCTTCAAATATTTTCTCAGTCCCTTTCTTTTTCTCTTCTTCTTCTGGAACCCCTATAATGCGAATGTTGGCTCATTTAATGTTGTCCCAGAAGTCTCTAAGACTGTCATCAGTTCTTTAGATTCTTTTTTCTTTATTCTGCTCTGCAGTAGTTATTTCCACTATTTTATCTTCCACGTCACTTATCTGTTCTTCTGCCTCAGTTATTCTGCTATTGATCCCATCTAGAGTATTTTTAATTTCATTTATTTTGTTGTTCATCATTGCTTGTTTCCTCTTTAGTTCTTCTAGGTCCTTTTTAAATGTTTCTTGCATTTTGTCTATTCTATTCCCAAGAGTTTGAATCATCTTTACTATCATTATTCTGAATTCTTTTTCAGGTAGACTGCCTATTTCCTCTTCATTTGTTAGGTCTGGTGGGTTTTTATCTTGCTCCTTCATCTGCTATGTGTTTTTCTGTCTTCTCATTTTGCTTATCTTACTGTGTTTGGGGTCTCCTTTTTGCAGGCTGCAGGTTCGTAGTTACCATTGTTTTTGTTGTCTGTCTGCAGTGGCTAAGGTTTGTTCAGTGGGTTGTGTAGGCTTCCTGGTGGAGGGGACTAGTGCCTGTGTTCTGGTGGATGAGGCTGGTTCTGTTCTTTCTGGTGGGAGCTCCATGTCTGGAGGTGTGTTTTGGGATGTCTGTGGCCTTATTATGATTTTAGGCAGCCTCTCTGCTAATGAGTGGGGTTGTGTTCCTGTCTTGCTAGTTGTTTGGCATAGGGTGCCGAGCACTGTAGCTTGCTGGTTGTTGAGTGAAGCTGGGTGTTGGTGTTGAGATGGAGATCTCTGGGAGATTTTCGCTGTTTGATATTATGTGGAGCTGGGACGTCTCTTGTGGACGTGTCCTGAAGTTGGCTCTCCCACCTCAGAGGCACAGCACTGACCCCTGACTGCATCACCAAGAGCCTTTCATCCACACAGCTCAGAATAAAAAGGAGAAAATGTAGAAGGAAAGAATTAGTAGAAATACAAAGAAAGAAAGAAAGGAGGGAAGGAGGGAGGAAGGAGGGAACAAAGGAGGGAAGGAAGAAAAAAGAATGAAAGAAGATAAAGTAAAATAAAATATGATAAAATATAATAAAGTTATTAAAATAAAAAATAATTATTTAAAAAAATGGATGGATAGAACCCTGGGACAAATGTTGGAAGCAAAGCTATACAGACAAAATCTCACACAGAATCATACACATACACACTCACAAAGAGAGGAAAAGGGGAAAAATATCATAAATCTTGCTCTCAAAGTCCACCTCCTCAGTTTGGGATGATTCGTTGTCTATTCATGTATTCCACAGATGCAGGGTACATCAAGTTGATTGTGGAGCTTTAATCCGCTGCTTCTGAGGCTGCTGGGAGAGATTTCCCTTTCTCTTCTTTTTTTTTTTTTTTTTTTTTTTTTTTTTTTTTTTGCAGTATGCGGGCCTCTCACTGTTGCGGCCTCTCCCGTTGCGGAGCACAGGCTCCGGACGCGCAGGCCCAGAGGCGCAGGCCCAGAGGCCATGGCTCACGGGCCCAGCCGCTCCGCGACACATGGGATCCTCCCAGACCGGGGCACGAACCCGTATCCCCTGCATCGGCAGGCGGACTCTCAACCACTGCGCCACCAGGGAGGCCCCCTTTCTCTTCTTTGTTCTCACAGCTCCTGGGTCTCAGCTTTGGATTTGGACCCGCCTCTGCGTGTAGGTCGCCGGAGGGCATCTGTTCTTCGCTCAGATAGGACGGGTTAAAGGAGCCGCTGATTCGGGGACTCTGGCTCACTTAGGCCAGGGGGAGGGAGGGGTACGGAGTGCGGGGCGAGCCTGCGGCTGCAGAGGCCAGAGTGACGTTGCACCAGCCCGAGGCGCGCCATGCGCTCTCCCGGGGAAGCCGGGACCCTGGCAGTGGCGGGCTGCATAGGCTCCCCGGAAAGGGGGCGTGGACAGTGACCTGCGCTCGCACACAGGCCTCTTGGTGACGGCAGCAGCAGCCCCAGCGTCCCACGCCTGTCTCTGGGGTCCGCCCGTCTCTGGGGTCCGCCCGTCTCTGGGGTCCGCCCGTCTCTGGGGTCCGCCCGTCTCTGGAGCTCCTTTAAGCAGCGCTCTTAATCCCCTCCCCTCACGCACTAGGAAACAAAGAGGGAAGAAAAAGTCTCTTGCCTCTTCGGCAGGTCCAGACTTTTTCCCGGACTCCCTCCCAGCTAGCCGTGGCGCACTAACCCCCTGCAGGCTGTGTTCACGCCGCCAACCCCAGTCCTCTCCCTGCGCTCCGACCGAAGCCCGAGCCTCAGCTCCCAGCCCCGCCCGCCCCGGCGGCCGAGGAGACAAGCCTCTCAGGCTTGTGAGTGCTGGTCGGCACCGATCCTCTGTGCGGGAATCTCTCCGCCTTGCCCTCCGCACCCTGGTGTCTGCGCTCTCCTCCGTGGCTCCGAAGCTTCCCCTCCGCCACCTGCAGTCTCCGCCCGTGAAGGGGCTTCCTAGTGTGTGGAAACCATTCCTCCTTCACGGCTCCCTCCCACCGGTGCAGGTCCCGTCCCTATCCTTTTGCCTCTGTTTATTCTTTTTTCTTTTGCCCTACCCAGGTATGTGGGGAGTTTCTTGCCTTTTGGGGGGTCTGAGGTCTTTTGCCAGCGTTCAGTAGGTGTTCTGTAGGAGTTGTTCCACGTGTAGATGAATTTCTGATGTATCTGTGGGGAGGAAGGTGATCACCGTGTCTTACTCTTCCATCATCTTCCCATATTCCTCCTCTAGTCTTCTTGCTAACAGCCATCCTACAGGTGTGAGGTGATATCTTATTGTAGTTTTCATTTGCATTTTCCTGATGCTTATAAGTGTAGAGCATCTTTTCATGTACCTGTTGGCCATCTGTATGCCTTCTTTGGAAAAATCAGATCTTCTGTCCATTTTAAATGAAATTATTTGTTTGTTTTTGCTGTTGAGTTTTATGCATTCTTTATGTATTTTGGAGTAACCCTTTATCAGATATATGATTTGCAAATATTTTCTATGATTCAGTAGGTTGTCTTTTCATTTTGTTGATGATTTCCTTTGCTGTACAGAAGTGTTTTTGATCTGATATAGTCCCATTTGTTTATTTTTGATTTTGCTTTTGGTTACTTTCTATGAAGAGTATCTACTTCATTTGGCTTCTACCAGTCGTTCTTCAAGTCTCCTATGCTTGCCAGTTTGAATACTCAGATAGGAATTAGAATTTTTACAAAGGGGCAAAAGTAATGTCAAAGGCTTTGGTAGCATATTACATAGGGTTGTCCCCAAAATGAAATATTCTGGGATGAGCAGAGTGACTATGTGAGTAAAAACCCAATGGAAAAGAAAATGTAGGACTGATGAGAGGTCCAAAAAAATCAATTATGTTGAAAACATTGTCAAAATTTAAAGGCTACAAAAATGCCTAGGTGAAAGGGCAGTCAGCCATGTGGATTGTGGAGAAAAGTTTATGAAGGAACTTATGGCCCTTTGGTCTTGCTTCAGGTGGGTTGGTGGTGAGGTTGGTAAGGTGAGGGAGTAATTTTTTAGTTTATGCATGACTGATTTAATAAGGAACCAAGTTATTTGAAATGTCAAGGGAAAGCTGACAAATCTCCCATGCAGGAGAGAATTTAATCCCCCAGCCCCTGCCCCTCCAAATCCTTCTCTTCATTTGGAGTGGTCAAGTGGAAAGACTGGAGCCTGGGAAACAGGGCTCCAGTCCTGCTTGTGCTTCTGCATAGCTGTGAACCATTGGACATGTTGCTTCTCATTTCTGGGTCTGAGTTTTTGTACCCGCTTTGTGTACTTCATAAGGATATTTGAGCTTACACCAACATAGTTAATGTGTAAATCTATGAAGGTTGAAAGTGGACCCCAAATAGCCAAAGCAATCTTGAGAAAGAAAAACGGAGTTGGAGGAATCAGGCTCCCTGACTTCAAAGAATACCACAAATCTACAGTAATCAAGACAGTATGGTACTGGCACAAAAACAGAAATATAGATCAATGGTACAGGATAGAATGCCCAGAGATAAACCCTTGCACATATGGGCACCTAATTTATGACAAAGGAGGCAAGAACATACAATGGAGAAAAGACAGACTCTTAAATAAGTGGTGCTGGGAAAACTGGACAGCTACATATAAAAGAATGAAACTAGAACACTACCTAACACCATACACAAAAATAAACTTCAAATGGATTAAAGACCTAAATGCAAGACTGGACATTATAAAACTCTTAGAGGAAAACATAGGAAAAACACTCTTTGACATAAACCACAGCAAGATCCTTTTTGACCCACCTCCTAGAGTAATGGAAATAAAAAAAAGAAACAAATGGGACTTAAAAGCTTTTGCACAGCAAAAGAAACCATAAACAAGACAAAAAGACAACCCTTAGAATGGGAAAAAATATTTGCAAATGAAACAACAAAGGATTAATCTCCAAACTATATAAACAGCTCATGGAGCTCAATATCAAAAAAACAAACAATCCAGTTAAAAATTGGGCAGAAGACCTAAACAGACATTTCACCAAGGAAGACATACAGATGGCCAAGAGGCACATGAAAAGATGCTCAGCATCACTAATTATTAGAGAAATGCAAATCAAAACTACAATGAGGTATCACCTCACACCAGTCAGAATGGCCATCATCAAAATATCTACAAACAATAAATGCTGGAAAGGGTATGGTGAAAAGGGAACCCTCCTGCACTGTTGGTGGGAATGTAAATTGATACAACCACTATGGAGATTCCGTAAAAAACTAAAAATAGAACTACCATATGACCCAGCAATCCCACTAGTGAGCATATACCCTGAGAAAACCATAATTCAAAAAGAGACATGTACCACAATGTTCATTGCAGCACTATTTACAATAACCAGGACATGGAACCAACCTAAATGTCCATCAACAGATGAATGGATAAATAAGATGTGGCACAGGTATACAATGGAATATTACTCAGCCATAAAAGGAAATGAAACTGAGTTATTTGTAGTGAGGTGGATGGACCTAGAGTCTGTCATACAGAGTGAAGTAAGTCAGAGAAAAACAAATACCATATGCTAATGCATATATATGGAATCTGAAAAAAAAATTGTACTAATGAACCTAGTTGCAGAGCAGGAATAAACTTGTAGACATAGAAAATGGACTTGAGGACATGGGGTAGGAGGGGGAAGCTGGGGCGAAGTGAGAGTAGCATCAACATATATACACTACAGAATGTAAAACAGCTAGTGGGAAGCAGCAGCATAGCACAGGGAGACCAGCTCAGTGCTTTGCGATGACCTAGAGGGGGTGGGATAGGGAGGATAAGAGGGAGGCTCAAGAGGGAGGGGCATGAGGACATATGTATGCATATGGCTGATTCCTTGTGGTGTACAACAGAAACTAACACAGTATTGTGAAGCAATTATACTCCAATAAAGACCTATTAAAAAAATAAATATATAAATTACTATCAGAGTGGAAGATAATATTACTAGTGATATTAATGGCCCCTTTTGTCTTTTGGAAGTGGACTACTACTCTCAGAATTGAGGAGAAAACAATATTGAATAAAATACATAGAGAAACTAAGACTGTTCTAGACACAACTCTCAGGTCCTGAAAGAAGACAGGAGAATGGGATAATTTTTTTTTTTTTTTTTTTTTTTCTTTTTGCGGTATGCGGGCCTCTCACTGTTGTGGCCTCTCCCGTTGCGGAGCACAGGCTCCGGATGCGCAGGCCCAGCGGCCATGGCTCACGGGCCCAGCCGCTCCGCGGCATATGGGATCCTCCCAGACCGGGGCACGAACCCGTATCCCCTGCATCGGCAGGCGGACTCTCAACCACTGCGCCACCAGGGAGGCCCTGGGATAATTTTTAAAAGAGAATAAGTAGATGCCAACAGGATGGAAAGAGGAATTAGAAGAATTGGGTGTAGAGTGACAGAAGAGATACTTAGTAGATGAGGGCTCCTCCGGAGACCTAGTTCTAATCCTGGCTCTCTCACTAGCTGAGTGATCTGCAACAAGCTACTGAATCTCTCTCAGGCTGGAACTTCTCATCCATTAACAAAAGATCTTTTATTAGATGAAATTGAAAGTGGAACCTCAGTGTATAAAAGTAGCTTTGAGTCTTGTTTCTTTTGTTGAAACCTTTCTTGACATTCTCTTTACTCCCACTCTACACTGTGGCCTTGGGTCACCTGTTTAAAAATCCAAGAATTTGAGGATTCTAGTGTAAAAACCAGGAAAGTGGATGACATCTCATGGTCTTTCTAATAGTATCATTTTTGCGTTTGAGATTCAAACACTCCTAGAGAAGTTTGGATTCCCTTGAGAATTAAATTGGATGTTAAAGATTTACTCTGACGGAAAAGGTAGCTGATTGTCAACTAAGATTATTGTTGACTGACTGGTTTGAAAACAAACATTTTGAAACAATATTCACCATTAAAGAAAGGCGAGTTAATGGGGAAGCAATGTCCCCCAAATCAATACTATTCTAAGAAACAGTTACTTAAGAGTAGGAAGAGGAACTGTGACAATACTGCATGAAAATAACTTGGATCAGAAGACTAAACTTTCCATATTCCATGATAGCCAATGCAGTCTGATCAAGTTTACAACCCAGAGGGGCAAAACATCCCAACACATCTCAGCAAAAGGTTTTTAGGGATTTAATCTCTACCAGTTCTTTTTTACTTAGACTACTTTGTTCCATTCTATCTCCCTTTCCCCAACGATTCAGTGAAGATTATATAGGGAAATGCTGAATGCAGTGACTCACTCCTAACAAGAGGCATCTTGACAGGCATCTGACCAGGTTCATTCAAGCTTTTGCAACAACAGATAAAGGTGGGTTTGCAGGCCAGGTAGGGAAGGAGTCCCCTGCCTTTCCAATGAAGTCATCATTCTCCTCAAAATCTTTGCAAAATGCTAATCAACAGTGCTTTCACAAAAAAAGTCACACAACTCTTTTTTGAGTTTCAGAATAGGATTGCTATTTTGGGGGGGTTTTAAAGTTTTGGGAAAATCCTAAATGTTTCACTTTTTATTTAAGGCTGAAATTCAATTTCCAAATTTGAATTATCCCAGAGGTCTGTAAATGCACTGCCAGATGGGCTGCAGAGTTGAGAGAAGAAATGGAAAAATGCCTCTTTGGGTGGGAAAACACATTTATATGATTGTCTTCTGACAGCCCTCATCTCTATATTGTTGATACAGTAACAAGCCCATGAAACTTAATGTTAAAACAGTTTATTTTTATCTTGAAAAATTTCTGTAGCACCCACTTTTGTTGGTTTTCAGATCAGATGCCCTCACTAAGGCTTGTAAATTAGACATTTGGCTGAAATCTCACTTGGGGTGCTTGATGATCTTGGAGAGTCAGCTTATTTTATGGCTAATATCTGAAGGAACAAATGAAGAGTATGAGGAACTGGCATTCTAATGTTTTTCAGCTCCTTCTTGTCTAAGCAGTTGAAATTATTTGCCCTGTTTAGACACCTTGAGAACTGTCCCACCTTTGTGTCTTCATTCTTCCTCCCGAAGATGTCTATTCCAGCATCTCGAATTTCTAGTGTGCTAATTTATTAGTGTGAGTGATATTTCCTGTTCTACTGAACTATGAGAGTAGAGGTATATCTAATTCTTCCTTGTATCTCTAGGATCTGGCAAAGTACCTGGCGTGCTGTTACATATATATATATATATATATATATATATATATATATATATATATATATATATATATACATAGATAGATAGATAGATAGATATATGTAAATAAAAAATGTGTGTGTATATATATATACACACACTATATTATATCCTATTTATACTATCATAGTACTATTAGTGTGTATGTGTGTATAGAGAATATATATGTACAAACACACAGTACTGTGAGAAATCTCAGACTTGCAGAAGGTTCAGAGAATCTAGTTACTTGCTGATTAATTGGATTCTGCCTGTGATATGCTGGATTTTAGGACTGGCTGTCTGTCAAGGATACTGCTGAGAGTATAAAGCAGGGAGAGGAGAGTGGATCTAATGAAGGGAGAGAACTCGTGGCTGGGACACTGAGTCTAGAGTGTGAAGAAATGGCAGTAAAAACCAATGATCACATCCTTCCTCTGTGGAGATGGTGTTAGGAATGAAGCAAGCCCGACCTTCCAGAAGGGGGCTGAGAAGAGGATTGAGCTACCTGGGCTGATTAAGGCAGTGTCAATAAAATGAAGTTGTGGTGACATTCATGGCTTAAGAAACATTAACTTTACAGAATTATTTTCCTAAGGTCTTTGGGCAGATTTTGATTTGATCCAGCAACAATATCTGCTTGGCTCCAAACTGATGGACATCTGCTAATTTTTCTAACTGCTTTAATCATTTTGGGGGCTCTGTTTTAGAACCTCTCTAAATCTCCTCCTTCTCACTAGTGTCTCAAGTCTTCAACGTCTATGCCAATTTTAATAAAGGTCTAGAAGGATTACCTTTTGTTCCAAATTTAGTATTCCTATTCAGTATTCCATTCTTTGTCTCACTTAAAATTTCAAAATGCAGAGTGGGAATCCTTGAGTTTCCATGAGCCAATGACTTACGGAACAAAAATTTGAAATTCAATCTAAGATCACACAGAAGCAAAAAGTAATTTGTGTGTATGTCTGCTTTACTGACTACAGTATGATATTCTTGAGGACAAGGACTTTGTTTCAAATTTTCCCCCAGCACTTAGTATTGTATCTGGCTTCTTTTTTGTTCCTTTTGTCAAAAGCAAATATTTAGGATTAGTTTACTGTTTTCATATTCGAACACTCCTTTAGCAAGAGTGCTTGGGAACTGAAAGCTAACTGGGAAATTAAGAACAAAAAAAACAGAAAATGTTTTTAGTACACATATTAGATAATTTTTAAACTTTCAACTCCCTTTTTTTATGGCCCAGTGTGGGACATGAGGTAAAAGGTGAGGCTAAAGGGAAAAAATGAGATAGTCCTAAAACAGATAAACGGGTGCAAAGAAGGGACATTTTAGGAACTAAACTGATTATGAACCAGACGTGTAAGGAAGGTGGGAGAGAAGGTAGAAACAGACAAAAGACAAAGACAGCTGATGATGGTACATGTTAAAACAGGACAAATTGTGTGAATGATCCCCTAATTTCCCCTAATCAAAATCTGTCATATTTCAGCCTGGGGAGGTCTAGATATAGAGCTTAGGATAAATGAACTTCCACAATAAGTCACTGGAGACACAGCTGAGCTAGATAGCTGGCTCTTCTTTGTCTTGTCCTTGAAGGTCTCATTCACCTATTCCAAAATTGTAGCTTTCTCTAAATAATCTATTTATGGCCTTACAGAAATAGATACGATAGTTCAGATATTCCCCAGTAGCAACTTTTCAGGCTAGTGAACAGATCATTAACTGAAACATCACCCACTTAAGATGAGGCCTGAAATTTCAGGTTATCTCTGATGACTTTTAACAGAATAGCTATAAATGGCTGAGAAATATCTTCACACAGAAGGTTTCAATAGGTTATGAGAAGTTGCAGGTACTGTTTCCTCAGAATAAGACTTGGTGGGAAATGTACATGCCAGTGTTGTCTCTGTCTTTCAAGGATGTGGTCCATTTCATCTAGGTTATCAAATTTGTGGGCATAGACCAGCGTTCCTTCTGAAAAAATAGTATGTGACCCACCCTCAACATCCTAAAGTTCTTATTCAAGTTAGGTCTTTATACTTGAGTAAAGTGAAGTGCAGTATGACGCCAACTATAACAGTACAATTCTTAATTAGAGTAATTACTCTGAAGACTAAGGTTTTTGCTCCATTGGTCTAAATTACATCAAGCCATTTCTGCAACCCCCTATGGAGCACACACCAACATCAAGCACTGCTCTAGGCACCATGCATTCCAAGGCAAAGAGGCTATGATTCCTATCCTTAAGGAATTCATAATATAGTAATGATAGTTCATAATCTACTCCAGTGAGTAGACAAAGATATTTGCAAAGAACTGTGATGTGTTTGACAATTGTGCTACCCAAATGACTTACCTGCTTTCCAGGAAGATAAAGCAATGGGCACTGCCTGAGATGGATCAGGAAGGCAGGAAGAGACGGTGTTTGAACTGGGTCTTGATTAAGGAGAAAGGATTGGCTGCATAAAGAAAAGTTGGAGGCAGGAGGTGGGGGCAGGGGGTAGGGATATTCTACCCAAGGAAGTAGACTAAACAAAGGGACGCACGCATACAAATACACACTTATGTACACACTCATATGTTCCCCTTTATACTCTCAGCATATTTCATTTAGAGTTCTGAACTGAGAATAAGAAAAAATGCATTCTCATTCTGGCTCTCCTAGGATCTATGGTGTGGCCTTGAGCAAGACTTTTAAAATATCTGGATCTTAGTTATTCCATTTGTAAAATGAAAGGGCTAGATTTCGTGCTGGCTATGGACCAATCCAATGAAAAAAATTGGGAGGTACAGCTAAACCTATTTGATCTAAATTCATGATTTAGGGGATATAAGAATAGTTTATTTGAGGTGATCTAAGCTAGCCTGTTTCTTGTTTCATATAAAGGAAAACATTTTAGACTCTCATCAATAGGAAAAATAATTGCAAGTTAAATATGTATTTGCTTTGTATTGGTTTACTATTTGGTTACACAGAAACCTTAGATTATAAACTTGAATTTTTTCTTTAAAAATAAGGACACTTCTTTTTGCTTAAAATTCAGGCAAGGAAAGGCATTGCTAAAAGTCAGGATGTTGACATATAGTACATTATAACATTCTGTCTGGCTCTGCCTAGGCAAGAGATGATGAAGAATCAGTGCCATACAGAGCCCCAAGTTCCAGGTGACAGTGAGAATTGAATGGCTGAAAATACAGTGAGGATGTACCAAATCTCATGCTCATATCTAAATATCTGTAGGATTGCATTTGTCAAATATGAAAACTTGAGCTCAGAAACTACATATAATACCAAAGATAGCACCAGACATATTATCCTTCCTTCTGTAAACATCTCTCTAAGACTTGGAGCTCAAGGTTTCAGTCTTCAGTTCTCTGGTACCTCATTTGCCCCATCTGGAGTACAACTAAGAAGCAAACCTGAAATTTAAATTCTGCCAATTACATAGTTAGGTTTTAGATGAATTAATAACGAGTTACTGGATGAAAAAGTAACTGGTTAATAAGTCACTCACTGTCCAGTTTTTGGTATATTTGCAGTGGACATATTTTTGCATGTGTGCCTCTATGTGTGTGGGTGTTTGTGTAATGTTCCATAGCTTTTCAAATTGGATTTAAAGTGTTTCTTGGGGAAGATGATAATTTAGTGCTGGTTACCAGAGGTAATTTTTTTCCATTTGTGAAATGCTTGGATAACATCAGAATCTCAAACCGTGTTTGCACATTGGAGTAACTATTATAAAATGGCATTTTAGGGAATAGATTTCATTTCAGTTGTTTACTAGAAGAAAACATCAAACATGTATTTAAACCATTCCCTTCATAAAGGTCCATCATCTGCTAATGATGAAGTTAGGGCTTGTGATGTTAGAATTTCTCTTGGGAACATGGAAGTCCCATTATACATGCAGCAATCATCTCTCTATTCATCTGTTGATGAATCTCTCTAATCATCTGTTGAATTAGTGGCAGGCCTAATGGAGCTCTGGATAAGACAGAAAGGAACATTTGGAGAGGATACCACCCCTCTCCTTCAGGGTGTTTGTCACCTCATTGCGTACAGAGAGATGTCCTAAGCTTTTTCTACACTAAGTTCTCATTATCCTTGGAAATTAATCCAGACCACTTAGTGAGGAATACACGCAGCACTCTCCTTCTATTTAAAGGTCTTGAATATCTATTATTATTTTTATGTTTATTATCTGAATACCTGCCATTTATAATATCTTTCTTCTAAAGAGCTCTCTGGAGTGCAATAGGGTGTCAAGTGAAGACAAATGAATATGAAAGCACTTTGTGCTCTACAGATGAAAGGAGAGTCACTCCGGACCTGCTGTTTTCCAGGAAGAATTTTCCTTGCTTCTTGTTTTCTTGCTCCAACATGGCAAACCTTACCCAAGGTGCAACTCTTAGACTCTGCTCTTTTTTTTCTCACACACACATGCACGTGCATTTCAACTCTCACCTTTATCATGATCACACCCCAACCTGTGTTTCACTACTGGATCCTTTATTAAAGCCCTGCTCCATATTTATAGCTATCTTTTGCAAATTTCTTCTTTAATATTTAAACAAATCTAGCATTCCCAACATAAAGCTCATTATTTATTTATCATTAGAGAAAAACTATTCTATAACTTTGATATTCAACATGCATTTTGAAAGTACAATTTTTTTTTTAAATGTCCTGGCCACCCGTTAGAAATAGGTTAGAATAAAGAAAGGTGTAAGAAGATCAAGGGGAAAAGATTATGATGAACAATCAAATTCAGTGAGCACAGAATATGCTGGAATATTTTGCATTTTCTAAGAATTCGAGGATGCGATCTAGTGAGAACTAGTAAAAAAAAACAGGGTTATATTAAACAGAAATTTAAGGACAATCAAACTTTAGTAAGGCCCACTTTAGCCCAGGTGTTATATATATTTTAGATATGTTCCAAAGCATGTATCACATTTTTAGAGTGGACATTAGAGAATTATTAATGGTATTTTTATGAGTAATTATAAATATAAGCATTAATACCAAAAGGATCATATGGTTTCCTTTTGACATTTTTCCTTTCTTAATTATGCACATCTGGGAAATTCGTACCAATTGAGTTGATGCAGCCAAATCCATTAAGGAGCACACTTCCTCCAGTAGCAGTAGCTAACCAAATGGCAGCCCTGATGGTTAGGAGGGATTAGTCCCCTCCCCCTGCCACCCCCCCCACCCCGTCCCCAGTACACTCCACTCTGCTTTTTCAACTCCCTCATCTCTATCAATGATGATCCCATCCTCCAGAAACTCAGGGGGATTCACAGGTCTCATTCTAAATATCTTCTTCTTATCCATTTCGTATATCCAGTTACTCAACAATTCCTTTTCACCCCTTCTTTATATCTCTTACATTTATCCTTCTTCTCCACCCCACTGAAAGGTCATTACCTTTCAAGCCTGAGTTACTGAGATAATATCCTATCCAAGCCCTCCATTTTATACAACTGCTACACCAAATACCACTTTCAAGAACTTGCCCCCTCAAAATAAAATGCTTCTTGTTTACTAATGCATTAAGTTTAGATTTCTCCCTTCTTGTCTTTTAAGACCTTTATAATCCATCTCTGACTGCCCCTCCCCCCCTCATCTGAGTTTTCTACTACTCCCCAGCATGGATCATCTCTGGGTGGGGGGCACTTTCTTCCCTGCCCCCATGCCTTGCTCCATGATGTTGGCTCCTAACTTGACATTAATCCCTTTGTTGGCCCTCCTGAATTTTATCCTATACTCATTTCCAACTGTTAACATCCTAAATATCCCTAAGGACCCCATCCCCAAGTCCTACCTTCTCTTTTAGGACACATCTCAGTTACCATCTCTTTCAGAAAAGCTTCGCTCCAGCCTGGATCAGGTGGTGTCCTTTGTGTGGACACAATACAATGGAGGTACTTGCATAGTTCATACTTATTGTCATTGCTTAACTATTCTTATCTCTTTCCCACTGTTCACTCTTTGAGGGCAAGAATCTTTCCCTGGTACAAAAAAAAAAAAAAAAAAAAAACCTTAGCGGGCTTCCCTGGTGGCGCAGTGGTTGAGAGTCTGCCTGCCGATGCAGGGGACACGGGTTCGTGCCCCAGTTGGGGAGGATCCCACATGCCGCACGGAGCGGCTGGGCCCGTGAGCCATGGCCGCTGAGCCTGCGCGTCCGGAGACCGTGCTCCGCAACGGGAGAGGCCACAACAGTGAGAGGCCCGCGTACTACAAAAAAATAAAAAATAAAAAAATAAAAAAAGAATCTTTCCCTGGGCTTCTTTGTGACCTCAGTGCATAGTATCCTGACTGACGTATAGAAGGTTGAAGTTATCTCGTTATGTGTGAATTTCTTTACATTTAGGGCACTTTTCTCAAAATTGCAGACTTAATTATATACAATTTTTGAATCATTCACCAATCCATTTGTCGATCATTCCCCAACAAGTTTGAAAATTTCTTATTACAGAAGGGTCTTATCATAGAGACCTTGCTGAATGGTTCCCACAGATCTTTCAGAATACCCACTTACATAGTAGGTGATCAATAAATTATTTAATTAAATAATAAAAAATTATTGCTAATAACATTACAAACCCAAAATAATGTAATCCAAATTGGTAGTGATGCAAAGAAGTTGTGAATTGTCACATAGTATTGCTCCTTAATAGCAAAGTGGTCATTTTTGTCCCAAGGAAAATAATTTTATTCAGTTGCTATTAATATATACATTAAAACAAGCAGCAGCATTAGACTGTATCTTATCAGCTGATGGATAAAAATGTCCTATTTTAAGAGATAATTTATCACATTGCAAGTTTCCCTTTACTTCCTTACACATTTTCTTCTCTCATGCCTATGTTGGCTCACATTCCCTCTTCTTCACTTAGGGCCGTCACAATCCAAATATACACACCTGCTTATCCTTTTCTCTACCCTCCTACCTACCAAAACAGCCTGGCCCTTATATCCAGGCTAGCTATTTCCTTGATCAAAGCTCTACCTATAATCTATTTTTTCCTGAAACAGTGAATATTACTGGTATCAGCCATTCTCAGTGCTTCCGAACAGCACAAAAGGTTTCTCTAGCCACTTACCCACCTGATTCCATCCTAAGATCAATACTCTGTCATGCTTTCTTGCAGTAGAAAAAGAGAACACCACTAAAGAAAAAAAAGACTCTCATTTTGATTTTGCTACTGAAAATAGAAGTGTGAAAATTTTATCTGATAAATTGTTGGATAGGGGTATTGGGAATATTTACCAAGTGTGTTGGAAATTGTCTACATTTTGGAATAGTTTATATTTGCTTATATCTGTATATGTGTATTATATAAAATTTTGCTATATTATTAGTTCTCTATTCCTCACCAGTATCTATTACCTGTATAAAAACTTTTTTTTTAATAGGCACAGTGTGTTGAATTGATGGTCTAAACGAAGTTTTCTTCTGTGTGGAGAGATATTATGATTTAATGGGTTAAGATCATGTAGATTTTTTTTTTTAATTTTAAGTTTAGATCTCTTAAGGTACTTTCACAGTTGTTGGCCCAAAGGTCTTTATCTCTTGCCAGTAAGAAACAAGAGTTATGAAAGTACTCTCCCATTCAAAAATATCTTCTCTACATATTTCACCTATTAGAGTTCGGGAAACTCCCATTGTATAATATCCCTTCAGAGGTTGGAATTTATCAGTCACTTCCACACAAGTATAAATTATTTTAATTAGCTTTTTTCTTTTCTGCCAAGAGAGAATGGGAATATCCATTAAGAATGGAGATAAGTTTGGTGAGTAGGATGTCAGGTGAATAGCCAGAGAACTGTAGTACACTGTCTATGGAAGGCATATAAAGAAGAAGAAAACAGTGCCCCAGGAAATTATTGGGTAAGGAATTCCACCCCAGTTCTTCTGCTGGCACAATCTGTAATACTCTGGCATTCCTAAAAATCATCTCAAGCCTTTCCTATGGTTCTAGAGCCCCAGACTGGACAGAGCACGAATCTATTCAAACAGCTAATCGAGGATTGGTCTTTGCCTTATTTTCTGTTTGTCCAACTGATGTACATTGCATTTATTTTTGTTTCTTGCTTGCTTATAAGTTTAACATAGATGTGGATTGCTCAGATGCAATGTATATCTAGCCTTAGAGAAATAGGCATTTCTAATCTAGTCTACCCGTGTACATGTTTCAGCTATGATGTAAAGGATTAACATCCTGACATTATTAGTCAGGCAGCATGGTACAATAGAAAGAGCACTTTTTGAGAGTTGTGCTGTCTTGAATACTAATCTCAGTGATCCTGAATAACCGTGTAAATTCTAAGTTTCTGTATTTCAGCTGCAAAATGGGGGGACTGTGCAAGAAGATCTTCTGGGTCTGTTGCAGCTTTAACATTATACAATTATTCTAATTACATATGCTTCCTGATTTTCCTTTAATATCTCTAATTACATATGAGAGCTTAATGGCTTGAAATCTCAAAATGTTTTCTGACAAGTGGAGTAATAATACTTGTACTATATATCTCACGGTGCAGTAAAAATAAAATATAAAATTATGTGTGTCACTATGCATTGTGGACGTCAAAGTCCCATACTTGTGCACTGCAAATTATTATTGGATATTTTTCTTTCTACTATTACTCTGGTTTAAAAAGACCCATGATACCTCAATGTGCAACCAGCAGAGGGAGACAAGTTCAGATTGTGTTTCTTCTTAAAACAGAATCAGTTAACTGCTATGTGTACATGTTTTTAAAAATCAAAATGAGATTCATACTATTGGAAAATATGTCACTTACTCAGTGCTATATTTACATATTTAAGTTACAAAAACAAGTGAGAAAAAGAAAGAAAACACAAGGAAAAATATGGGGGGTGGGATTTGGGGGCTTAGTTTATTACACAACTCGGAGATAGCCCTCTTTGTGAAGAATGTCATTCCTGTGACAGCTTCCTGAGCATGTCCATCTGGAGGTCCAGGCTATTTGAGTACCAGTTTAGGAACCAATCCAGAATTCTAAAAGTAGAATTTCTAAATTTCCTCCAAAACTAGCTTTTTAACTCAACTTTCCTATTTTACCAGCTTGGACTTCTAACAACAACAACAAAAAAGTAGAGGAATCTTTTTCCTGTCCTGTTTCAACTTCCATGTCCAATTAGTTGACAAATCCCATCAGTCTCCTGTGAAATTCCTCTAGAAGTCTTCACCTTTGTTCTCTTTCTACTGTCATTGCCCTGTGGTCTGCTTTTATCATCTCTTGCCTGTTCTGTTTCAGAAACGTTATAACTGGTCTTCCTGACTTTGACTTGTCCCAGTCCATCTTCGACTCCATTGCTGGTTAGTCATCTGCTTAAAACACTGGTCTGATTATGTCACTCACTTACTCAAAGCTTTTAATGGCTCTCTTTTGCATATAGAATAAAGCCACACTCATTATCATGCCTGTCAAGGCATGACCCCTCACTGACCCCAACTTACAAAAACCGGTTATTTTTCATTCTAACTTTTTTCCATTTCTAGCCCCACATACTTTCCTACAACTTACCTTTCCCACTAATGTAAAGTCTCTGAGGGAAGGAGTTCATTCCTCACCATTATTAGAAAGCAACAGTGTATATAATCAATAACGTTCATCCCTTTCTCATCATGTCACCAACAACTTTATTAGTCTCCTATCTAGTTTCTCTACTTCATCTTCCTTCTGACCTCTAATTTCCCGTTGCCAAAATAATCTCACTAAGATGTCAGTGTCTCATCTCACTCCTCCACAATCTAAAGTAGCCTTCTAAGTATGAGATGATGAGATGATGTGTGAGTCTTCATTCAGGCATTCAGGATTCTTCCTGAATGGTTCCTCTGCAACCTTCTCTCTCTCCTCTTCCATGCTAGTCAGATGAGTCTTCCTCCAGCTCCGTACTTTGTTTCACGCTGGTTCTCATGGCCAGGCATAAGATGTTGCCTTCCTCCATCCTCCTCTTACATATCTGCCAAGGGTTACTTAAAATTCCATTTTTCTCCAAGAAGGCTCCTTCTTGATCACCTTTTCTGAACCACCATTGTGGTTTTTTTGTTTGTTTGTTTGTTTGTTTTTGCGGTACATGGGCCTCTCACTGCTGTGGCCTCTCCCGTTGTGGAGCACAGGCTCTGGACGCGCAGGCTCAGCGGCCATGGCTCACGGGCCCAGCTGCTCCGCGGCATGTGGGATCTTCCCGGACCAGGGCATGAACCCGTGTCCCCTGCATCGGCAGGTGGACTCTCAACCACTGCGCCACCAGGGAAGCCCCACCATTGTGTTTTGATTCTGCTTCCTGGTAGCTTAGTTATCAGTTACTCACTGGTCCATATTATTCTCTGTTCAATGTGTATTCACTTTCCTTCTCCATCTTGGTTGTGAGTTCCTGGGTTCCTGAAGATAAGAACTCTGAATGTTATTATTATTATTATGCAGTATTTCTCAGCACCAGAGACGATTGGGCATATGTGGTGATTAATTTTGGTCCTGTTTTACAGTGGAGAGCAAGTTTGAAAGGCCTGCCTTATAACTGTACAGTGATGTTGTTTGGCCCTGCTCTACGGGGGGCTTTCATACCCTTCATTAGATTGCATTAGGGTAGGGTGTCAATTCTGTACATTATTATTTCCCCAGAGCTTAGCACAATGCCTGTCATATGGTAGGCCTCAATAATATTATTTTAATGAATTGTTTTGTACATGATAACATGACTGATGAGGCACATCTTGTGAATCCTCTTCCTCTTGCAGAGGCAGTGCTCCTACATTCACTACTAAAAGCAGAGAGGGCTGAGAATGTGATTTACAGACAGTAAAGAAAGATACCTTTAAGCAGGCAAACTTCTGGGACCCTTTGAATAATGTAATGACCTAATACTAGATTTGCCCTGCAGCTCAATATTGTCAGTAAACTCTTGAGAAAACATATTAGTGTTATTTACATGATTTATAGCCTCAAGATATTTAACTAGGCATTCCATTTAGATTTAGCTGGATAGCTATTGCCTGCAAAATAAACAGAGATATCAGATATGTAAGAGAATATTTAGTAAAGTTTAGCAATTAAACAGTGTCTGCTCATCTTGTTAGGCACTTCTTAATCTGTAACAAAACACATTCTTATACTGACTCTTAATTAACATGTAATAACCATTTAAGGGTAAGCAAAGTTTATACCTGAAGAAAAGCACCAACTGGGACACAGTTTTTATTTGTTTATTTTTTCTCACTAGCTGGTAAAATGGCAGTCAACTTGGCATTCTGTCAGGTCTTATTGGATGGATGAGTGGCAGTTTCCTGCAAGGAACTGTACTGAACTAGTACAGTAAGAGAGAATGCTGGTATGTGAAAAACATCGATCACTTGGGACAGAACATAGCCTCTTTGGGGAGGGTCTTCTCATCATGAGCAATACGAGGTAACTCAATCTTCTCTCCATTCCTGTTGCTCCCCCAGCCAGCCCAAGCCAGTTGCCACTGGATGACTAAGATTTCCTTCTCTTTGTCTCCTTGCTTCCACTATTGTCCTTCTACAGTCCTCCCTCCATATGGTATTCAGAGCAATCTTTCTAAAATGTAAATCAGATCATGTCAATCCCTTGCTTAAAATCTTTTACTGACCAATCAAGTCACTAGAATAAAAACCTAAATTTCTTACCCTGGGATCTCTTCATTATGATCCCTCTCCAGTGTCTAATCTCACCTGCTTTTTCCAGCTATCCCCACAATATACACACAGACCACATGCGCCAATTTTATTGCTCTTGTTTTGATTCCTGGTATATGACACACCCATTCCTGCTTCAGGGCCTTTGCACATGCCTTTTTTTTTTTTTTCTGGAAAGGTCTTTTTGCTGATTTTGCATGGCTGACTTTAAATTTCAGACCATATGTTCCCCTCACCACACCTCCAGGCCATTTTCTCTCTATCACATGTATTTTTCTCCATGACATTTAGTCTCCAAAATAACGTTAATATGTATCTACTTTTTTAGCATCTATCTCTGCATCAAGATTGTAAGTTCTGTGAAAACAGAGTCTTGGTCTGTCTTGATTCACTACCATACCAGTAAAAGTGTATTGAGTGAATGAATGAATCATAAACTTAGTGGGCATGTCAGTATATGGAATTGCACATCTGCCTCCACTCCTCCTCATTTTTCCTTGGCCTATTTTCTGATTGTAGGAATCCAAGTCATTACAGCAACCACAAATAGAGGATATAATTGCCTGATTACCTGCTTGTACTAACATCTTGCTATACTGAAGGTGCTGCTACCGCCATCTTTCCAGATGTTGCAGCACTCTTCCCATATGTGAGGGCTAGATCAAAAAGAGCAGGTGCAGCATTACTTGGCAACTGCCACCTCCTTGTACCTGGTGGCAGAGTGGACAGTCTACAAAAGAGGAAGGTCCAAGGGCTAGCGAGTACGTATCTATGAGATAATGGCATATCTATGAGAGTAAGTTTGTTGCTGGGGGAGGAACCAAGCAGCTGCTCAAGAATCTCAAAGACCTTGTTAAACTTGGGCAAACCCAAGCATGGATACATACCAAAACAGAATGAGTACAAAAAGAAGCAGAAGACCAATATGGTAACAATGAACTACAAAGGCATGAACTAAAAGCAAACCATGTAAGAGTGATTTTTAATTGTGCAGAGTATGGATTAAATGCTTTACATCACTGAGGTGTCTATAGTTAAAGATTTGAACAATATTTAACTGACTTGAAGCTGACTGATTTTGTTAGGCAGTGAGACACATGCGAATGAAGCTATTGTATTCAAAGGAGCTGAGTTCCAAAGGAAATTCACACAAGATAGTACCATGCTTATGAGCATAAACCGATGTACTTGAATATTGCTAAATTATGATGAAATCATTGAGGATGTCATAGCAGGAATCCTAAGGAGAAGTATTAACAATTATGCATTTCTAGTTCATATGGAAATGCTAATTTCACTTATGTGAGTAAAGTACAGGCATGGCATTATTATGATTAAGACCTTACAAATGTAGAGTGGTATATTAATAATATTATAGACATGTTTAGCATAAAATGCAACCAATGTAGCTAAATTAGTTGTACATTCCAGGCTGCATCTGGATTTCCTGTGAGCCTATTACCTTACAAAGCTAAACAGAAGAATAAACCTTTCATGCTTCTTAGGGTGCTCAGACGTTAGCCAGTTTTTGTTTTTGCTGCAGCATTTGTCCCTGGAGAGTGCCAGAATCTTCTAAAGCCTTTTTTAGAAAGGCACTATGTTATTTTAAAGTAGTAGCTAAGATCATCTTACTTGGGTGATGATGGCGGTTTCATATGGCTAACAGCCATACTTGCCTCACAAATAACCTGAAAGAATGTTCATTTTTGCCAGCCCTTTTGGACGAACGGATATAAAATAGCCTGTATAAATTTCAGTAACACCTATTTGTTTCCTACTCGACATTTCTTAGGAAAGCAAGCAGAGAAATTAATATTGGAGTAGATTTGGGGGAGTGACCATTAGGATGAGATCGATATATATAGACTATTGTATTTGTTAGAATGTATTAGATCTCAGTGAGAGATCACAGAGGAGAGAAAACCAGAAGGGGTCCATGAGGGAGTGAAAAGGGAAAAGACTCTGAGAGACCATAAAGTTGAAACAAAAGTTTATAATATACCCACCAATAGATTTATTATTATGTAAATGATGAGATTAACCACTTGAGTGGGCTTGGACACTCAATCATTCTTCTGTTCTTATATTCATCAATTATAGAGTGCTCCCGCTAAGCCAAGGGTTGGTTAGAAAGTGGTACTGAATTGCCAACTAGACATAAATGATAAATATTAAATAACTTACACAATAAACTTCATGATTTTAAAATTGTTCAGAAATTCAATCTGAATTATCCAATGATCTAAATTAGAGAATTTTAAAAATGTTGTCTTTAAAAAAATATTTATTTATTTAGGTTGCACTGGGTCTTAGTTGTGGCATGCGGGAATCTTTCAGCTGGTGGCACGCGAACTCTTAGTTGCGGCATGCATGTGGGATATAGTTCCCTAATCAGGGATCGAACCCGGGCCCCCTGCATTGGGAGTGCAGAGTCTTACCCCCTGGACCACCATGGAAGTCCCTAAAAATGTTGTCTTCTTTTTTGTGTTTTACTTCCAGCGCACACAGTAAGTCAGTTTAGTTCAATAAAAGTTGCCAAGAAATGGACTTTATCTAATGAAATTATTAAAAAGAAAAAAACCCTTTAATTGCATTATGTGATCTTTTTCTATATAAATATGTACTTATGATTTTATCCTCTTGAGTACGTTAGGCATTGGTCTATTACAATTCTGATTATAATCCTGATTAACTTTATACATCCTTTTCTCAGAGTGATTATGGAGACAAGCTCCAGATCTGATTGATTTGCTACAGATTGCACATTCCTATTACTTGGGTGTGAATTATTTTGTACACCAGTATGTTAAACTTTATGATTTGTCCTGGGGCCAGACAAGTCCTACAGGTAACTTGAGATTACAGGTATAGACAGTAGTCAACAACCATGTCTAGGCATCTACCACAAACAACATGATACCACCCCACCATACTTTCTCCTTGCCCTGGAAAAACCTCCTTCTTTCTTCATTCAAAGTATAATCCACTGATGCAAGAGAATTTTCACACCCTTGATATATCTGATCCTTCCCCTCAGTATCTAGTTCTCCTTGCAGGGTCATGTCATTCACCGGCCATCATCAAAGGAAACAGATGTTCTAGTAGCCCTGGTCCTTTGGTCTTTCTCTCTCCTAACATGGGACAAACACCACCCACCCAAAGAAATGTTATATTTAAACCTTTGTCTAAGCCAACCCTTCATCTCTAAAAGCTCAGAAGAATCCTGCCAGGGATTGTGAAGCTTGTTGGCAGCAGTGGGTGGGGATGGGTGCTCTTTTCCTTGCACTCTTGGCATATAGTTATGTAATCCTTCCATCTCCATTTGACACTCGAAGCTCATTTTCCCATTGATACTGGGAACCACAGGATTATGTGTTTTGTTGTTCAACCAGCACTTAACCATTTTTTTTCCTTGGCAAAATGGGTCCTGAGTTTTAAACAGCTCAGTTCCAAATTAGTGGTAGAACATTACTGGTTATTATCTGGGACTCTTTATTAACCTCAATATAAAACAACTTGATTTATATAAATTTAATGCATAGTACAAACAAAATTAATTGAACTCCACCCATCTTGAATTTGTGACAATTTGGATTCCAATCCTTCAGGTTCTTTTCTTAAAAAGCAAAAGGTCTTCCTTCCTTTCCTCACATAATCTGTAAGAGTGAATCTACCTTTTAAGTTGATAAAATGTAGCAGATAAACTCTTTGAATATTCTGGTGTGGGCAAGGTAGGTGTCAGTACAGTAAGAGCCTCCTTAGGCTTGTACTCTGGTGGAGTTTGATAAGGATTCCTAAACATATGCCTTTTTTTCAAATGTCCTTGGCTAATCATTTGTGTAAATAAGAGGGGTGAGCATAATATGTGAGTGTGTGTATGTGTATTTGTGCATTTACTTGTATGGACATGGAATATTTAGGGAAAGATGTATAAGAACCTGGAAATATTTGCTGCTGCCAAATAGGAAAAATGGGTTGCCTAAAGACAGGGATAGGAAAGGTAACTACAATTCACTCTACAGCATTCTCTATCACTTGATTTTTGCACCATGTGAATGCCTTAACGATTCCAATAATTAAAATGAAAGGAAACAACAAGTTTTGGGTTGGTCCATTTCCATCTTTTATGCTCAGCATGGGTTCTGAAGGAGATGTCTAATAGTTTGGGGCTCTCACTTGAGTGACTAACACCGTAGGCCCCTGATGTCCCTTATCACTTGGACTGACTTATGGAGTAGAAGGAATGACAAATGATGGTAACCTGTCTTCCATTCACTGGAGTGCTGTATGCAGGCTTAGTGTCACCCTGTAAGTGACATGCTTTCTGATAGACGAATCTCCTTCCTTGCATATGGACATTTTGAGAAGCAAGTGTCAGTAAAAATTTGGGAAGCAACAGCAACGTGCCATTGAAACAATAATCCTTAATACCCTTCCTCATGTGTGGGACTGAGTAAGGGTTTCCTGGAGAGTGAAGTTGATTTAGGGATCAGGGATCAGCTGCTGAGGCTGGCACTTGGAAAAGACAAACCAAGCATTCACACTCCAGACCACTCAATACCAGCATTGTGTCCAATCCATCTTTCATAAGGGGGCTCCAAGAGGGGGAGGGGATAAAGGAAGGAGAGAAAATAAACCTTATTAATCCCGTGAAAGACAGAGGAAAGAATGGACAAGATGTGGGTATGAAAAGACAGTTGGAGGAATATTTAGTTTTGAAATCGACTTTGGCTTTTAATCTTAGACTCCACTGTCAAGTTTCTCCTGTTTTGCATTCCTCATCCCATCTTTCAGCACTGGTCCCCCTCCACCCCTCAGGCTTTCCTGCCCTTCTCTGTTTCACTCCCCCCATCTGTCAAGGTTTGCCTTCTCTTGGCGTTCTCTTCTCTTCTCCCTTTTCCTTCTTTCTCACTCTTTGCCTCTCCTTCCCTGGACTCTTTCTCCTGTCGTTTTACAGCTTGAGTCCCTCTCCTTTTCCCCTTTCTCTTGCACGGTACCTCCAAGCTCCATTCCCTCTTCTTAAGGAAATCAGCCAGGCCTCAGATGGAGCTGTTGTCCTGACAACCTAAAGGCGCATCAGGCTTTCACTGAGGCTGGCGGCTGCTGAAGGGGGCAGTTGTGGAAAGCGAGGGGCCACGCTGAGGGGAGGGCAGAGGGGATGACTCCGAGGGGCTGTTGGAATCCGCGGCGGGCGGGGGAGGTGCCAAGCGGAGGGCGGGCGGGAGGGAGGGACTGGAGGGAGAAACAGGAAGGGGAGGAGGGGGAGGGAGACTCTGGGCTGCTGCCGCTGCTGTGTGGGTTTCTTTACACTCGCTGGCAGGCTGGGTGCCGGCTCCCTCGCCCACCGGGAAAGTGGGTTACGGAGGCAAGAGGCTCAGCTCAGACGCTGGCAAAGGAGCATCCAGTCACAGAGAGACCACAGAGCACCTTCTTTTTGGCCGCCTTCTCTTCATCTTTTCTAGAGGGTTTTATATTTTGTACTCTCTCCTTTCAAATTTTGTTTCTTTGACTTTTCCCCACCTCTGCTCGGGTTTTTGAGGGCTTTGTTGAGTCTTAGAGGCAAAAGAGACTGAGCGAGGGAAAGAGAGAGGCAAAGTGGAAAGGACCACAAATTGGCAAAGCCTGTTACGCCTTTGCCGTGGATGAAAGCCCTCCGTTTGTAAAGCCCTCTCGGCGAGCAGCAGGCCCACGCACATCCTCCAGAGTAGCCCGCGACCCGCACCTCGGCGTGGCCACCATGGTCGCCAGAGTTCAGCCTGATCGGAAACAGTTGCCGCTGGTCCTACTGAGATTGCTCTGCCTTCTTCCCACAGGACTGCCCGTTCGCAGCGTGGATTTTAACCGAGGCACCGACAACATCACCGTGAGGCAGGGGGACACGGCCATCCTCAGGTAGGGCTTTCGGGCAACTTTTCTGTGGCGCTTAAGAGTGTGTGAACTCCAGCTCCTGATGCTGCAGGCTTGTGCTGTGTGTGTGTGTGTGCGCGCGCCTTTTACAGACTGGTCGCGAGGTATCTGCCAGCAAATTTCAAGGGGATTCTGGTCACTGTCAAGGATCAGCCGGGTTGGTTAAATGTTGTTTAGTTCCTAGGATCTTGCTTCTCGTGCTGAGAAAGCCTAATTTCATCTATGGTATTAGTGACATTTGGGCAGTATTTTTGCTTTTGTGATTGCGGATGCTTTGTACTTAAGAGTTGTGTTGGGGTTCCTTAACTGAGAAAGAAGTGTTTGTTGAATTATGGCTCTCAGAGAGTGGTACACGGCATTGCATTCTCCGTGGTGTGTGTGTGTTTGTACGTGTGGCTACGTACAAAAAGGCTCTCGCCCTGCCCCAGCAATAGTTTGGAGAGGAGACTTTCCGTAAGGATCTTCTAATTGACATGGAGGGCAATAAATCACTCTTAGAACTTTGGGTGATGACTGAGCCTTTTCCGGAATGTGGATAGAAATCAACACAAGAATGAACAGAAGGGAAAAAAAAAAAAAAGGAACTTGCCGAATTGCTAATATTTAAGAATAGGAGTGTTAAGCACAGAGGTCAGGAAAGAATTAAGCTGGCGTTAAATGGATATTTCAAATTGATTATTGACCTCAACGTCTTATCTCTATGCAGCTCTGCCAAACTCCGAAATATAATTTGGGATTGAAATTTGGAAAGGAAGAGTCCCAAGTCCTTGGAGTTTGACCCCTGTAAGGGACAGTGAGCTGGAGAAACTCAGATGGAACCTAGCCATAATTCTGTTTCTTAAGAGCTCCTAGCCTGTTTTCCTGTGTTTCTTTTCTCTTTCCCCTCTCCATCCACTGCATATACTCCTTGTCCTTTTTTATAGCTTTCCTTGAATTTCTATCAGATACTAAAAATAAATAAATAAATAAATAAATAATGAAAGAAAATGTTCCCTTTGGACATCTTTTAAAATCTCACTTCATCCAAATGAAATGACCTAGTGTCAGTCTGTCTATCTGGCTAATATTGTTTGTTGTGGCAATAAAAAGCAGTATCTGATAGAAAAGAAGCATCTAATCTGTGTGCAAGGAGCTGATAGTGCATAAACCCTGAGGCATCGGGGAGCAGGTCTATAGCAGAGCTGCCTACAGCAGCAAAGTTTTCTTTCCTTTTCTCAGAAATAAATTTGGTTGGCTGTCACAGTGTCCTGCTTTGGGATCTCTTGCCTTGTTAGAGAGGGCTGTGTGGGTTGTGTGTTGTGGTGTGTGTATGTTGCTGCGGAGTATAGAAACTAAGAAAATCCTAATGTGTAAGTGCTCCTGTCTTCATTTCCTGAGCATTGCGTGATTATGAATCCCAAAGATCCTACTATCCAAAGCATATTTTCCCTTCTAGCTCTCTCCAGCCCTGTGAAACCTGCGTGTGTGATTTATCCACATGGAATAATAAGATTTATAGAGTAATTTATCTGTTTGCAAAGGGATTTGGACACGATGCAGAAAATATTTTCGCAAACACATAAGCCTGCCGTATCAACTGCTAGCATTCATATTCCGTAACATCATTAACCCTTTACAAGTGAAGCACTCTGTATAAATTTATGCTATTCTTAGCAAGATTTGTTTTCACTGATTATAAGAATGAATATGGGAAAAGTGAATACTCTGGGTGTATAAGTTTTGATGTTAATGTCCATGAACTTTGTAAGGTCTTTCTAAGTCAGCATCACCTATATCTTAAGCTGTAGTTATCAAAGAGTTAGATAAGCATGTAAATGTTAATTAGGAGAAAGAAGGTATTCTTATATTTTCCTCCATCGTATGCATACAACTCTATGTCTATGAGAGGCAGTCTTACTACATAAATATCTATATATGATATATACGTGCTTCTGTGTGTCTATGGCTCAAAAGAAATGGAGTTTTTAAGCATTACACTTTAGTAGGCAGTATGGAAGTGGGGTGGGTAGTGAGCACAGAGAATAAATATAGAAACAGTCATTCCCTGGGAAAGAGAAGATAGACAAACAGAGCATGCAGAGAAGTCACCTGTGAGAGCCCATTGCTTTCCCAGACCTCACCTAATGTGCCCTCTTTTTTGTTTCCTTTGCCTTGGACAAGGCTTTATTTCTGGGTTGGTGGAGCTCTATCAGAAGTAACTATGGAGAGAGTTCCCTTTGTTTTTCGTAGCTGACCTTCTTCTAACTCTCTTTAACTGAATCCAGTAAGCTTTGTGGGTCAGTTTGCTGGTGAAGATTGGCACCCTTGCTTTCTGTTTACAAGTCTAGCCTGGGAAAGCCTTGCTTCCACTTTATTTTTGACATTTTACTGGGAGCATGAGCTTCCAGGGGAGGAGAGGAAGGAGAACTTGATTCGTTGAAAGCCACAGTAGATGTTTGGCACTGAGAAAGTGAAATGGCAAGGGGAAAAAAAATCCTCTCTCAGTGACTCTGTGGCCCTGAATGATCTGAAATGGGAACAGGAGAGAAGGGAGGTTTGTAATTCTGGTGGTCCAGTGACAGGAGTTTGGCTGACTGTCCCCAAAACATTTACCTTTACTGACTTACTTCCATGAAACAAGTGTTTTTTGGGGGGAATTGATGCTTACTTATGATCTTTGATGTAAATGTGCATCTTGATAGGACAGTATATACTAGTCTTGGGGTCTTGCTCTGTAATTTCTACCTTTTGGAAGAAAGAAAAGAAAGACTCTAGAATGAAGGTGACAAAACTAGGTGGAAAGAAAGATCATCTCATGTATACCAACCTAACCCTGTTGTTTCCCAGAAGGGATTCTAGATCTTTATGAGTGCCTTTATGAGATCCTTTAAGAGTTAAAGGAAACCACAGTACCATCTTCCATCTCAAAGGCAAAGGATCAAAGTATGATTCACAGACCAGTGGCAGCTGCAGCAGCGCCGGGAGTGCCTTCCTAAATCCTACTGAACCAAAATCTTCATTTCCATTTGTTTGCAGAGTAAAGTATGAGACACAGTTACCCACAGGACTTGACTTGTGTGGAAGTCTCAGTTGCTTTTCTGAAGGGAGCCCACCTGCCTCACTGCCACCCCCGCACAAGTGTAGGAGTTCATCAATTACTGGATAAGTTTCTAGCACTGGTCTTTCCAGCCCTCTATCCTTGTACCCAGGCTCCCATAGGGATTCACTTCCTGGTTAATCTTGGCAGCTTGAAACCATGTAACTCTTTTGATAAAGTAAGGGAAAAGTGAAAATAGTCTTCCAATCTGACCTTTAAAATTTCATTTTTAATAGTCCCCCTAACTATATTTTCAATATTAGCAGCAAATGTCTGGAAAGATCATTATACAATAATTAATCCCAATATATCTGCTCATAAGGTAACTCTAAAAATTACATATACCTGCATATCTGGACATATTGCGTAACTGCATACGTGGTAAAATCAGAGGGTCCACACTAGTGTTGTGACTTTAAATATTTAAAATTGGGGGCATTGAAATAGCATTTATTTCACAATTCTGACCCTATTTGATGTTTTCAGGATATTATAATACCTTTTGTGGTGATAACATTTTTACCATTTAAATGTAAATGTACCTAGTGAGTGTTAGGTATAAGAAACTAAGTACCTATGTTTAAAATAGTTAAATTTTTAGTTTTTCAAAATCTTTGGTCTTTTATTTCCTTGTTTGTTTCTACAGTAGGAGAAAAAGCAAAAACATTAAAAAGATGTGATTATTTGACAGTAAAATGTAAAAATTTTGTGCAACTTTTAAGAGAAAAATGGCTTCTCTTCTTTAAAGTATCTGGCACGCCTACATTCACAAAGAAACTGTCAACAATCAAACAAACTCCTGACACAGTATGTGATTTTTCTACCAGTTATAATTATTTATTATTTGAAAACAAACTTTGTGGGCATGGGTCTATAAGGAGAGTTTGAGACACTTATGAAGTTTTCTTTTTCTGTAGCTAACTCACTAAAGGTAATCAAAATTTATAGGTTTTTACTGATACTTTAAGGACTGTTCATTGCCCATTAAGTCCTTTATCAAATATATTTGGTAAATAATGGAGTAAAGTGTACTATATCTTATCTAAGAATATGGCAGATTATATACATTTTTAAAAGGATGTTTATGCACTTATGTCACTTGCTGTTCATTTATGTCCTGAGGAACACAGCAGACAAATCTCATGTGACAAATACAAACTGTGGTAATTTGTGTTTCTCTAAGTATGAAACGCATACATACAACACATGTTAAGGTGATTGTTCTAGGTAATTTGACTTCGAATGAATTATTTTTAGAATCATGGAGTGAACAACCAAAAATGACTGACTCATCCACTAAATCAGTTGGTGAGGGTTAAACATTTGTGTTTCTTGAGGCTGGTTCCACATAACAGCAAACTCAGGCAGAAGAAGGATTAGTGCATTTTGCTGTAGTCTTTGGGAGCTCCAAGTACAAATGTCTGTGACTCACCTGGTAGGAGGTTGCCTGAATGTGTGTTGGTCCCCCTCACTGTCATCTCCTGAGCCCAAGAGAGCCTGCCCTTTCAGGCCACGGCTTACGGCCATTGGTCCTGTTCTCCTGTGAATATCCTGCCTGTTACTTTGTACAACTCAGAAGAGGTAGGCTCTAATTTTGGATCTATCCTTGCATGCTACATGACTTTGAGAATGTCTCTTAAATATTTTGAACTTCAGTTGCATTTAAAAAATGATGAAATTACCTGTTTTAGTTACTCTATGGGATTGTTTTAAAGAGCCCACAAGAGGTTAAAGTAGTTCACTTTGGTGAATTATAAACTGCTACATAGAGCATAAAGTGTCAGTGGTTTTTCAACTACATGTAGCCAGTTGTTTAGACTTTAGGGAGCTCTCTTTTTTTAGACCAGAGTTTCTCAAACTTGAAGGTGTATCCAAATTACCTTGAGTGTTCGTGAAAACGAAGATTACCTGGCCCCCACTTTCAGAGTTTCTGATTCAGTTCTCTGGTAGGTGCTGAAGCTACATTTGTAACAAGTTCTCAGATGATGCTGATGCTGCAGGACCGAGCCACAGTTTGAGAACCACCAACTCTTGCTGCTACAAGTGTGTTCTGTAGATGAGCATCTTCAGTATCATATAGTTACTTGCTAAATTCCAAAATCTCAGGGCCTATTCCAGACCTACAAAATCAGAATCTGCATTTTAACAAGATCCCAAGTGATTCATAAGCACATTAAAGTTGGAGAAATGCTGCTGTAGAGAGTTCACAACCATGGCTGCATGTTACACTCTACTGGAGGCCTTTTAAAAAACAATGAAGCCACATATTCCCTACTCTCAGAAATTCTGATTGAATTAGTTTGGGGTGGGGCTTGGACATAGGTATTTAAAAAATGATTCTGATATGTACACTGAGTTGAGAACTGCTGCTTTACTGGTTGAAAAATCTCTTTTACAAACCATGTTCAGGGCAGCACTTACTAGATGTGTAGTAAAAAATTATAGTCATGTGTGTGGTTTGGGAAGTATTTCAACAGCAAAGACGTGCAAATTCAATTGAGAGAGAGGAAAGAGATTATCACAGATCCATTTCTTTACCACACAATCTCATTCCTACAATGTCATGGAAAATGGAGTGGATGTTAAAATAATCCATATTATTTTAATGTGGTTCTAATTTACATAATATCTCTTGAAATAACATTAAAGCTTGACTTTTTAAATCCTGTTGTTTTGTGTTCACTCTTTCATTTATGTTAGGCAAGACACAAAAGATACAAAACAGTTCTAGATTTTCTTTTTAATGGGGAAAAGAGACTATATTTAGTCAAGGAAAATATCTTTGGTCTTATTCAAACAGGCTTTCTTCTGTGTACTTACGTTGTCATATCTGCCACAAATATGATTTACAAAATATTAACTAGATGTTTGTAGAATTCATTTCAACTCTACATGATGATCAGTCTACATGAAACTAATAGAGAAGTGTTTATGTCAAAGATGAATGATTTTTATCAAGGATATAAGTTCAGAGTGTTCAACAAGTAGAGTCGTCCCATGGTATCTGTGGGAGATTGGTTCCAAGACACCCCTCAATACCAAAATCTGCAGATGCTCAAGTCCCTTGTATAAAATGTCATAGTATTTGCATATAACATATGCACATGCTCTAGTATACTTTAAATCATCTCTAGATTACTTATAATACCTAATATAATGTAAATGATATGTAAATAGTTGTAAATAAAATGTAAATGCTATGTAAATAGTTGCCAGTGCTCTGGCAAATTCAAGCTTTGCTTTGTGGAACTTTCTGGAATTTTTCTTCCAAATATTTTCAATCTGCAGTTGGTTTGAATCCGTGGATGCAGAATCCATGGATACAGAGGGCCGACTGTAGTCAGAAGACCAAGATCTAAACATCTTGAAATAGTCTGATCTATTAAATGAGTAAAACTGACAGTTACTTGGCCTACTACGCAAGCTATTTTTATGATCAGATGAGATACTATGTATCCAAGTGTTCTGTAAACTATAAAATGATATAAAATGTAAGCTCTTAATAAGATTATTATCATTATATTCACAGTAGGAAATAACTTTTATAAAATTAGAAAACAATAAAATAAGCTTTTTATTTTTATTTCTATGGTTAAGTTTGGCCATTTGGTCTAAGATGGCTATTTCTTTTCCAGTCCTTTAAAGTCATATGTATCTTATAGTTGAGTTTGTTATCAGGAGTGCAGGATGAGTGAACACATTTTTTTTTTTTTTTTTTTGCTGTACGCGGGCCTCTCACTGCTGTGGCCTCTCCCGTTGCGGAGCACAGGCTCCGGACACACAGGCTCCGCGGCCATGGCTCGCGGGCCCAGCCGCTCCGCGGCATGTGGGATCTTCCGGGATAGGGGCACGAACCCGTGTCCCCTGCATCGGCAGGCGGACTCTCAACCACTGCGCCACCAGGGAAGCCCTGTGAACACATTTTTATAGTCACCTGTAATCAAAACATAATCTCAAGTTAATGAGTGATTAACCTTCACTGAAGAAAACACTTTGCTTCAGAATTTGTTAATTACTATAGGGTAGATTTGTAGAAATTTAGAATAGGAAAGTCCTTGGAGATTAGGCAGTCTATCATCTCACTTTAAGGAGATGATAAATGAGAGGAGAAAAATTTAGTTGGTTGTCTAAAGATTCAAGTGACCATTTGAGAACTAGATTCATGTCTCCTATTTCTCATTTCAGAGATCTTTATTCCAAATAAAGAGCTGAAAATTATCTTCTTGGTTTTCATGTTATAACATGATATGCCTTTTTTTGTTTTGAAATTGTAAGCTATTTTTTTATTTCTTCCTCATGCTTTTATGTTTCCAAATTTTCTATGATGAATACATATTATTGTTAAAGCAAAGAAAGGAAAGAGAATGAAATATGAGTTAGCCAGTGGTCAATAAATATCTACTGATCATCTACTCAATGTCAGGCACTATGTCAATGACATTCAATGCAATAGGACTCTCTTCCTGAAACTTTTTTTTTTTTAACATCTTTATTGGAGTCTAATTGCTTTATAATGGTGTGTTACTTTCTGCTTTATAACAAAGTGAATCAGCTATACATATACATATATCCCCGTATCTCTTCATTCTTGTGTCTCCCTCCCACCCTCCCTATCCCACCCCTCTAGGTGGTCACAAAGCACTGAGCTGATCTCCCTGTGTTATGTGGGTGCTTCCCACTAGCTATCTATTTTACATTTGGTAGTAGATATAAATCCAGGCCAATCTCTCACTTCGTCCCAGCTTACCCTTCCCCCTCCCTGTGTCCTCAGGTCCATTCTCTACGTCTGCGTCTTTATTCCTGTCCTGCCACTAGGTTCTTTAGAACCATTTTTTCTTTCTTTCTTTTTTTTTTTGGTTCCACATGTATGTGTTAGCATACGGTATTTATTTTTCTCTTTCTGACTTACTTCACTCTGTCTGACAGTCTCTAGGTCCATCCACCTCACTACAAATAACTCAATTTCATTCCTTTATGGCTGAGTAATATTCCATTGTATACATGTGCCACATCTTCTTTATCCATTCATCTGTTGATGGACACTTAGGTTGCTTCCATGTCCTGGCTATTGTAAATAGAGCTGCAATGAACATTGTGGTACACGACTCTTTTTGAATTATGGTTTTCTCAGGGTATATGTACATTAGTGGGATTGCTGGGTCATATGGTAGTTCTATTTGTAGTTTTTTAAGGAACCTCCATACTGTTCTCCATAGTGGCTGTATCAATTTACATTCCCACCAACAGTGCAGGAGGGTTCCCTTTTCTCCACACCCTCTCCAGCATTTACTGTTGGTAGAGTTTTTGATGATGGCCATTCTGACCAGTGTGAGATGATGTCACACTGTGGTTTTGATTTGCATTTCTCTAATGATTAATGATGTTGAGCATTCTTTCATGTGTTTGTTGGCAATCTGTATATCTTCTTTAGAGAAATGTCTATTTAGGTCTTCTGCCCATTTTTAGATTGGGTTTTTTGTTTTTTTTGATATTGAGCTGCATGAGCTGCTTGTAAATTTTGGAGATTAATCCTTTGTCAGTTGCTTCATTTGCAAATATTTTCTCCCATTCTGAGGGTTGTCTTTTCCCCTTGTTTATGGTTTCCTTTGCTGTGCAGAAGCTTTTAAGTTTCAATAGGTCCCATTTGTTTATTTTTGTTTTTATTTCCATTTCTCTAGGAGGTCATGATATGCCATTTTTTACCCCCCTAAAATATTATGCTAGTCTCCTATGATTTGTCCCTCTTGGAGACCCAACTAGGATGGCTTCAGTGAGGTTGTGGTCTCAGTTGGCAGGTTCTGCTTTGCATAGGCTCAAAGGGTATTCCACCCATTGCAGACACTGTAGATTGTATCAAATTCTTTCAGGAACGTAGAACTTTTTTTTTTTCTAATTTGTACAAAAGTTACTTTGGGCTAAAATTGGGACTGATTGTGTTAAATTGGGAGGAACTGTAAATAGATCTAGACCTGTCTCTTGGGATGGCAGAGGCACTGCTGCAGGTGCCTGGGGAGTTTCTGGTGTGACATGCAGGACAAGGTCTCATGAAGCTTTCTTAGCAGGTGACAGGCAAAGCCAAGGAAGGTACAACATGGTACACAAAGAAAAAGGGCAGAGCACAGTAAGGGGAAAATAACAGGTCAACAGCTTTTAGTGAGCCCTCCATGGAGGCAGGCAGTGTTACAGGGAGTTCTGTCAGCTCCTAGTAGAGACTCAGTCTCAAGGCTGAGGCTCAGAGAAGAAACAGAGTCCTTGTCTTAAAGGCTGGCTTCAACAGGGCAGAGAACTCAGTAATAAGGGATATTCCTCAGACATATTACCAAGATAGGTAATTTGGTCAAGGAGTAAAAGAGAGGGATGTAGTCCCTAGAACTGAAGCTCTGTGTCAAAGCTATTGTAACAAGGGGTGGCATGGAGATGCATCTCAGAGTGCTGAGCCCCATCTTTTTAAACTCTTGCTGTATAAGTTCAGGATCATAAAACCTGGTCCAGCTTTGTGAGGTAAAGATGAAGACAAATGTCTGAAATGAAGTAGGAATTGACACTACTTAGACCTTCCAGACTCCAGGTAGTTAGCAGAACCATGGACCCAAGCTCACCTGACTATCCCAGATCTGTTGTTTTCCAGTATCAATCTAGAAATGTCACCAGATCCTTCAGAGGCTTCTCATCATCTACCACATGAAGGCAGAGCTCCTTAGCTTGGATAACTCTCCATGACCTGCTACCTCACTGTGTCCACTAATTCAGAACCACTTACAGTTGGCGCTCACGAGCATGCTAGTGTGTGTGCACACACAATGCTGGCTCTTACCTTTCTTCATGATGCTGTCTCTGCCTGGAACCTCTTCCGCCTCTCCACCCCTCCCACCACACTTCTTTGCTAGGTTGCCTCTTTGCCACTCTTTCAGGGATCAAGGTTAGTTCTGGTGCTATCTAATTCAAGTAATCTTCTGTAATTTTCCCAAAGTGGGCTAAGTACCTTATTTATTATTGCTGATAGCTTCTCTGCATACCTCCCCTTGAGCTTAACTGAGATACAGTTGACAAATAAAATTTCATATACTTAAGGTGTACAGAAGGATGATTTGATGTATGTAACAATTGTGAAAAGATTACTAAAATCAAGCTAATTGACATATCCATCACCTCATATAGTTATCTTTGCGTGTGTGTGTGGTGAGAACACCCAAGATTGACTCTGCTAGCAAACTTCAAATATACAGTACGACATTATTAACCATAATCACCATGCTGTACTTTAGATCCCCAGAAATTACTCACCTTATGATTGAAAGTTTGTACCCTTTGACTAATATCTCCCCATTTCTGCCACCCTTCAAGCCCCTGACAGTCACCCTTCTACTTTCTGCCTCTCTGACTTTGACTTTTTTAGAGTCTGCATATAAGTGAGATAATGCAGAACTTACTTTTCTCTGTCTAGCTTATTTCACTTAGCATAATGTCCTCCAGGTTTACTCACATTGTCACAGATGGCAGGATTTTCTTCTTTTTTATAGCTGAATAATATTCCATTGTGTGTATATAGATATAGATATAGGTTTCATACTTTCTTTATCCATTCACACATTAGTGAATGCTTAGGTTGTTTCCATATCATGGCTATTTTGAATAATGCTGCAAAGAATACGGAAGTGCAGGTATCTCTTTGAGATACTAATTCTGTTTCCTTCAAAAATATACCCAGAAATGAGGCAACTGCAGTATATGCATACCTCAATGTAGCATTTACTACACTTAAAAATTATGTTCACTTGTATCTTGCTTCAGATGTACTATCAGCCCTTCAAAGGCAGGTGTTTCATCTACTTTGCCTTTTCATTCCAGAATTTAGCTTAGTACCTACAGGTGCTCAGATAAATATTTGCTCACTGAATTGAACAGAGAGGGATAGTCATACTATAAATCAAGCAGAGCAGAAATTTATTTATAAAAGAGGAAATAAATTAGGAGACATGGCTGAAGAAAGTTATGTTAGTGGTGAAATCAACCACCCCTGGAGTGATTGTGGATGTGTGGTTGAAGAAGACATAGTAAAATAAGAGATTGATTCTCTTCTGATCATTAGTAGGGTGGATTAGGGGGTTTGGCTGGAAATACTTTGAACATTCCCTGTTGCAGCTACTCTATTTGAGGATGGCTTTCTAGAGAAGGTCAAATAGGGTTTTTTTTTTTAGGAGAATCACAAAGCTTCAGTCACAGGGGCCCAGACAAATTATGCTCCTTCCTCTGATAGATTAGCAGCTCTGACAGAGCTAAGAGTCACTCAGTGCTCCTGAAGTGAGGCATGTCCACTGTCTGAAGAGTGAGCTCAGCCTCGCAGGGAGCCGTAAGAGAAGGGATACACTCCCTTTCTCCCTCTAGCAGTGGCTGTGGACTTTCAGGGGCTGAGTTGGGGATTTGGGAGCAGGATTGTTGTGCAACAGGCATATTCACCTGATCTGTTCTACTTTGTTGTGCGATGAGGCCCGGGGCAGATCACTCCCATTCATTTGACTCAGAGTAATTATTCAGACTGACCAATGATGCTTACCTGAGTTTTGCAGTGTAGGGTTCATTACTCACTCCTGGAGAAATTCCAACTTGAATGTACAATGGGCTTTGTAATAATCCCAAATTCCCTTTTGTGCATCTTGCCATAATGCACAAGGGCATTATTTGTGTTAGGTCAGAGGGAAAATGCAACCCAGTTTCTCATACAATAATGCATTAATATTTATTCCTTTATAATTTTTGATGATACATTTCTATATTGAATGTTTATATCGTGACGTTATCTAAGTTAGTAACATCCTTTCTCAAGTTGTGCTTTAGACATGCTACTGTTTACCACACTACCTTTCTAGGAACAATAGATAACAACGAAAGTGATGCAGTTCAGTACTAAGTCATGAATAGCCAAAATACACGTGAAAATACTAAATGGGAAAAATAATTGGTTTCCTTATTTCTAATCTTTGTGTTTCTTCAGTCACACCTCGTTCTAGCATATCTACATCAGGGCTGTTTACTTTATGGGGTTTAAGCCACATACAGCTGCCAATTTGTGGCTGATCTTCATCTTGAGATAACCAAAGATTGCTGTCATCTTGTGTATGTTCATGGTGCAATTGCATGAGCATATCTTACGATCAGCATTTTCTATTGCTGAATCATTAACTTAGCAGATGAATGGATTTTTCTTTGACTTTCTTTTTGACCTCTATTCTTCTGTGTATCTTTTGTGGCTCTAATCTGATGAACTAATATCTAATATCATCACCATGGCAAGGAACTGCCTAAAGTCAATAGGATATTACTAGATTAGAGAAATTTCTAGATTGAACATCAAGAGATTTAGACTTTAGTTCCACAAAACCTATTGTCTATAGAAAGTTGGGAATTAGCCTCCATAGTTTCAACTCCAAAACTGTTATAATTCCTACTTGCCTATTAAACAAAGATGTTGGTCTGGTAAAGTGACATTATGTTTTTGAATATGGTTGAGTAAATCAGATGAAATGTATGATGTTATAAATGAGATGATGATATGCCAAAATTAAAAAAAATAATAAACTCCTACATTATTTTATAAATGTCATAGTTTAGGAAACAAAAACATTTTTGCATGAATGCCTTAATTCTTGTTTAAAAATAAAACAATTCAAAATACAGTTCTTCTAAAAATAACAGTATGTATTTATACAGAATCTGTTATGTGTAAACAATTTGTGTCACAAATGTATTTAATCTATATTGTATAGATTTTTATTTTATTTTTAATTTTTCAGCATATATTTATAATTATATATAGAAAGTAAAAGCATACATGTGCCTTTTATGTGTACATAAAGTTTACATACACAAAATATAAATGTGAATATTATTGTAAACTTGGGTCATAGCACACTTTAATAGGAACCTAATTAATTTGATGCACTAATAATTGGGGAAGTTTATTTCAGAAAACCAAATTTCCCAGGTTTTCAAGGATGTGGACAGATATAATATATAAGTATCACATGATGACTTTCTTAGTTGGTTTGGTTAATATGTTTTGTTTTTAATTAACCAATATGCAACAACTAAAATTATCTTGTAAGAGAAGCCAGACATAATATTTCTTGTTTCTATTATATCTTTGTTATCGTATAGCCCCTAAAAAGTAAAATCTTCTAACATTTTTTTCTATTTGTATTAAAGAATAGAAATTAATACTGTCTTAGCTAAATGAGAAATAACTTAAAAAATTAAAATCAATTCTTTGTTATCTCAGTTCCAGACTAAATTTCTATTTTCTTTCATTCTCAGTCACCAAAAGATCTAGTGATCTGTTAACTATCATTCCTAGTGAAGATGAGAAACTGGCCACTGAAAGAATTTAAATTAAATTTCAATTTTTTATCAAGGAAAATTATCATAATTCTGTTTTTATATCCTTTTCAATGTTAAAGACCCAAGGCATATGAAGAAATGATTAGAGTAATATAAACAAGTTCGGCTGTAAGACTTATATGCATGAAACCTAGGTCACTAAAATAACTTGATAGCATGATTGTAGAAATACTATTACTAACATCTGAAAACCTGTAGAAAACAAAAACTGTTTCACAGTGTTGATGACATACAATATTGTCTTAGTTATAAGTAAAAGGGGAAAATAATATTAAATCAGCAACAATGACAACAAAAGTCTAAATGCTAGAATATTTTGAAAAGGAAGCCGTGATCACTAGGAGCCAATCTGTGTCCCCTGGGAACAAACTGTAACATGGTCAATCAATTTCTTTAAAACAAATAAAATTCCATATTGGTACATCAGGGAAATGCCATTCACTCTGAGTATCTGTGTTTTGACAGGTTTCTCCTGATAGACTTATGAACAGATTATGGGTCCATAATGAGCTAGATTTTTGTTTCAGTTGATTGAAGAATCATGACAAAAGAACTGATTGATGGTGGTTGTCTTTGGCCATCTTCAATATTTGGATAAAAACATAGGAAGCAAACTTTCTACTATGTGTATGACACAAAGATAAAAGGATTTTCTTTGTTGACAGGATTATAAGGTGAAAATTGGTGCAAGCTATAGGGAGGCAAATCATAGCTCTCTATAAAAAGGAACATTATTTGTGTGTGTGTGTATGTGTGTGTGTGTGTTTATACCATGTCTCATTCAAAAAAAAAAGAGCTAAAGAAAGGAAGAAAGAAAGGAGAGATTAAAGAAAAGCAAAGAATTTAAGGTAGTTTATACTTTAAACAGAACATCATTTAAATAAGCAAATCAGTTTGAATGATTTTTAAAAGATGAACATTTTTCTTTTTTTTTTTATGTCATAATGGAAATAACAAGCTTCTGAGCCAGGAGACCTAACTCCAAGTATCACCTCTATCAATTACCAGCTTTGTAAATATGGGCAAATCATTTATCCTTACTGGGCCTCAAGACCTTTATTTATAAAATGAAATGATAATAATTATATTTACCTTCTTATCCCAGAAGGTTATTATAAGAATAAAATAAGAATGATCTACAGTTCCTGTTGGCTGTCCATATCTGTGGGTTCTGCATCCATGGATTCAATCAACTGTGGATAGAAAATACTTTTTAAAAATTTCAGAAAGTTCTAAAAAGCAAAACTTGAATTTGCCAAAGCACTGGCAATGATTTGCATAGCATTTACATTGTATTTACAACTATTTACAAAGCACTTACATAGTATTAGTTATTCTAAGTAATCTAGAGATGATTTAAAGTATATGGGAACATGTGTGTAGGTTATACGCAAATACTATACCATTTTTATATAAGAGACTTGAGCATCTATTGATTTCAGTACCCATGGAGGGTCCTGGAACCAATCCTCTGTGGATACCTACAGACAACTCTATATAGTCGACCCTTGAACAATGTGTGGGTTAGGGGCCCTGAACCTCAGCAAAGTCAAAAATCCACCTCTGTGTAGTTGGTTCCTCTGTATCCTAGGTTCCTCTGATCTGCATCTGCAGATTCAACCAACCAAGGATTATGTAGTACTGTACTACTTACTATTGAAAAAATACAAGTATAAGTGGACCCGTGCAGTTCAAACACATGTTTTTCAAGGGTCAACTGTATATACATATCTATAGGTATATGTGTGCTTATTTTATACATGTCATTTGCTATTCTGCCAAGTGGAATAGATTTCCTTGTGAAGAAGTAAGTTTTTAGTCATTTTGTATTTAAACAGAGGACAGGTAACCACTACTGAGAAATATTATTGTTATTATTTTTTTGAAATTTATTTATTTATTTATTTATTTAATTTATCTTTGGCTTTGTTGGGTCTCCGTTGCTGCGTGCAGGCTCTCTCTAGTTGTGGCGAGCGGGGGCAACTCCTTGCTGCAGTGCATGGGCCTCCCATTGCTGCGGCTTACCCCGTTGCAGAGCACGGGCTCTAGGCAAGCGGGCTTCAGTAGTTGTGCCACGTGAGCTCAGTAGTTGTGGCTCGTAGGCTCTTAGAGTGCAGGCTCAGTAGTTGTAGCTCCCGGGCTTAGTTGCTCCGCGGCATGTGGGATCCTTCCGGACCAGGGCTCGAACCCGTGTCCCCTGCATTGGCAGGCTGGTTCCCAACCACTGTGCCACCAGGGAAGCCCTTGAGAAATATTATTACAAAAAAAACCCTTTATATAGTAGAAGGTTGAAGTTGATTTCTCAATATCTCTGCTACTACTATTCTGTGATATTCTGAATTTCTACTCTAGTTTATTTTATGTATGTTTATATTTTATTTTTGCTGGCATCCCTTTATAACTTTGATTGTTTATGAAGAATTCCATTCAGAACTGGATGCTCTAATCATTTTTCTATGGGTTTTAAAATTCATACCTTTACTACTTTCTTCCCACTGGAGAATTTGCAAACATGTCAAGAGAGAGGGGCTGCATTTCATAAAAACAGAAGATCTACTTAGGTATTGTATCTTCCTATGTAGAAGAATATCAAAATAAAATCTGATCTCAGAAAGATACTTTTGTATTCATGCAACTTCATAGAGTTTGATCAGGTCAAGTGGTGACCTCATTGTTTACATCTTTTGACTACCTCTATTACTTTGGCATGCATGTTAACATAATTTTGCCTGAAGTCCACCCTGTGGCCATCTTGCTGCCATCTGAATTTTAAAATTATGAAAACAAATAAACTTATTTACAAAACAGAAACAGAATCACAGACTAAGAGAATGAACTTACGTTTACCAGGAGAGAAAGGTGCGGGGGAGAGTGGTAGATTGGGAGTTTGGAATTGCCATGTACACACTGCTATATTTAAGATAGATAAGGACCTACTGTAAAACATAAATAAATAAATAAAAGAAAAAGTTTGAAAGCAAGATTTTTTATGTTAACCTTCAGATCTTCACCCTGTCTCAAACTCTTGGTCAACATGGCTGAAATTATTACCTCATTTGCTGCTCCAAAGAGTAAAACATGATTCTACCTCCAAATCTGTGCCTCCTGTTGGCTCTCTTCCTATACCGAGGCCTTAGATACACTAGGCCTTGAACCTCTCCGATCTGTCTGAGCCCTGAAAGGACTCAGTCATCTCCCCAGTAGTTGATGTAAAAACCTTCCCTCTGCTGACTCTGCAGTATCATTAGTGATGAACTCCACTAGAATGGAAGTGGGGTAGCAGTGACCATGGACTTTATTTGCTGGTGGGTAAATCTGTTATTCTGAAATTGAGGAAAGGTTTGTTTATATCACTCCCTTACTTTTCATATCAAGTGCCTTCTCTGTAAGTGATGAAGCAGCAGAACTTGAACGTCTTATTTTCTGTTCTTACAATTCAGATAACCTCTGCTGTCACTAAATATGAGGTCAACCAACAAATGGCATCTATCAGTATATCTAGGTAAAACATGCTTCTGCCTCCCGCTGAACCCAGTCTCTTTCATCAACTTCAGCATTTTTGCTTTCTTATTTTTCATAGCCATGTTTCCTTATTTTATCCTGTTTTTGTAAAATGACTTTACTTAAAAGTTCAACTGTTAAAATACATAAACAGCAATTAGCAGGGTATGAAACCAGTCTCTTTCCTGTTGAGCTGACAGGTACTTAGCCAATTACTTTGTCATTGCCTTAGCAGTATTTATGGTGAAAGAAGCATTGATGCACGGCTTTGTCTGTGGAACCAGATGACTTTTAAATACATAGTGTGGCATTTTGGGTAATAGTTTTGAAAGAGCTCAGAAAGTCCAAGCAAACAAAAGTGGAGATTTATAAGGGAGAAAGGAAAAGTCAGGGACAGGTTAGGGGCAAGCAGATGAGGGAAGGATCAGGTATCAGGATTTCAGTAGAACACAGATAGCCCCATTTCAAAGTGGTTTATCTGTGTCTAAAGCTGAAAGTATTTCCAAGAATGTCACAGTTTCTCAATGGAAAACCTGTGGATGCTAAAATAAAAATGGAGCTTGTTCAAAGATAATGACAAGGGATCCTAAGAATTATCTAACAAAGTCCTAAATATGTCAGAGTTAATTCCTTTTGGATAAAGTCTCAGTTTCATTCAGCTTTAGTGCCAAGAGGAAAGGTTTAGGCAATCAGTTCCCAAGCCCTAGTCTTTTAGGAAACTACATAATCATTGCAAAGTGTCCAGACTTCCATATATACCTTAAGCATTATGTAGAGACATCCTATATCTCACGTGTGAATAAACTGCTGTTTTTCAGATCTGTTGTAGACTCTATTATAATGAAAAGTGCATTAAAGATTTTCTGAATATATGATAGTTAAAAAAATTTTTTTTACTGGACAATTCCTCAATTACAAAGAGGCAAGAAAGTTTGTTTGATGATAAAAGGATCCTCTTATTTAGAAAGTTTGCAGACCATTCTACACTAGGTAAGGATAGGTCTACTGTACATTTGCCCATTGGCAAGTGAATCTGAGAACCTAGTGTTCAGAAAAGATCTGAGTTACTGAGCATCATCAACTGTTCTCCTATTAGGGGATAATTTAAACTACAGATGAAATTGCTAAGGGAAAGAGTGTAATGTGGGTAGTTAGTATGCATAACCCTGTGTTAGACATTCTGTGGGGATTAAATAAATGTCCAGAAGAAGTAAATTTACAGTGAAGCTTAAGTTTTAGGGTTCTTCACTTGCACTGGCCTGCTACTCCAAAGATTTGTCTTTAATTTTTAAGTTATTTTGTTTTTAAAGAAAGACTGCATACTGCATACATTTCAGGCTCCACAAAAATCTGGATCCGTACTGTTTTAGTCCATCAAGGAACTTGTACATATGAAAAGTTAAGTAACAATGAAAGCAATATATTCCTGATGGTGGCTCAGATGGCTCTTCAAAAATTGGTGTGGGCTGATGTGTTACTGTGGACATTTTTAATGAAACAGCTGCATCTTAAGGGTTGTGGTGAAACTTAAATGGGCACAGAGAGAAAAAACAGAAAGACAGGCACTTCAATAAAGAGGTGAGGGCAAGCTAAGTAGAATAAACAAGTCTCAGGTTGTGTGCTAGAAGGAAAACCCCAGGGGATCTTTGTTTTCAAACTGTTGGCACACTTCCTTCCTCGAGGAAGATTAGTAATTAGAATCACAGCCCACCTTACTGGAGACTAGTTTGGCTCATCGTTCTTTACTACGAAATACAGCCTCACTATAGATGTCGACAGCTGTTATGTTGCTTCAAATTTAGGAAATATGGTGGTGACGATTCCAGGGTTCAGGGTGAAGAAAGAAGACACGGAGCAGTCACAGAAGGTATATTTACATTTCAGATTTGGTCTCCCAATTGGGCTGCAGTGCTGTTACAGTTTTTATTATTATTATTTCTTTTATTTTTCTTTTTACTAGCTGTCTCTAAGTAAAGGGACTTCTTTACTCTCACTGCTGTCATTCTACTCCACACCTTTATCAGTACATAACTGACTTCGTCTTTCCATATATTGAGTTCTTTATGCCAGGCCCTGGATTGAGTACTGGCAATGAACAGTAAATAATGTACAGCTTAAAGTCTAACATTCTAAATTTCCACCACTGTTTGGATTCTTCTGCGAACACAGCTTTTTATCACTTCCTTTCTTTCCTCAATAAACAGTGATCAGTTTCCAGTGTGTGTCCCATCAGCCTCAACTTCAAAGGCCTTAGTGTATCTCTCTATAATACTCATCCTCTCTTTTTGTCAAGAATGTTTCCTGATATTCCATGCCCATATTTCCTTTATTATATTAATGTTTTATTTTCCTTAATTATCCCATCCTTAATTTATTGTTTTTCCTTGTTTATTTATTTTGGAACTTCTAGGCAGTACCAAACTGTTCCGTGCTTAAGCATTTGCTAATGGTTTTGTGCATTTTAGCTTGTGTCCTCAACTAGAATGCAAACTCCCTAAATCATAGAATCAAGGAAGGTTGGAGACCATATAAATACCTAGGTCTGGGTAATCTCTGCATCAGTACTTGTATTGATGTGCTTACTCAGATATATCACATTGTCTGCATTTTAAGGAAGAGGAAATAAAACTCCATGGAGAATAAATGATTCTCCTATGGTCAAACAACTAGTTATTAATAGATCCTGGTTTAGATCACTACTATTTCCATAAAGCCTTGTTTTCTATGCCCCATATATTGCCTGGAACAGAGCTGAACAAGTAGAAAGTGCTCAATAATAATTTTAATGGTAGGTACAGAGTGGAGTGTGTTTGTTGCTATGGTCCATTCTATGGATCCTATATGGCCGAAGGTGTGGAGTGATGATAGGACATCTGTTGGACATTTTTCCCTGTCATAAGTAACTATGAGGTGGTGAAACCTGTAGGGCCAATGAAAATACCAAAGGTGAGCAATTCTTTTGAAGTTACTTTCATGATGATTATGGGTGATAATTGCATTTCTAGAGTTGATGACCTGGCAAAAGCTTTTTGATTCAGACACACCAGCTCTCAGTGCCCAGCCCCCTTACAGTAGGCAATTTGTTTAGCTGGGCAAACTCCAGTCTCTTTCTTTTCATTAGTGAAGTTGGCCTCTTAGGCATGGCATTTTCAAGAGTAATGCTAATACCTGCTTCCTATCAATAAAGCTGTGATTTACAGTATTTAATCTAGTTGAAAGGCAAGTAAAATGGAAGTCTGCATACAGGATAAATGAAATTATAATAAAATGGAATACTCCCCAAAGTTTTCTTAATATGTAGAGTATTAACCTGGCACCCAGCCTTATTTGCTGCATACAGAGCTGCATCAATCAGAAGAATGGAAAGCCTGGTTTTCTAAGACCTCTTATTAGGGTATTGGACTTACTAGGTTCTGTAGATTTTATTGGGTAAATAACATGATATTTAATCCACAATATCTCCTCTGTTGTCCTTTGTAAGACTGAATCTCTATGTAAAACCTAGAGATAGTCCTTATAATTTCTGCCTTGTACTCATCTGAGTTTCACGTTTTACACACACACTGCTGTCCTCTGCATCTTCCTATGACCCTCACTCGATTATAAAACACTCAGCTTTCATGAGTAAGCGCTTTCCCTGATTTTTTCCCCCCACAGATAATTGCCCCTTGGAGAAGTAGGGCTGTGGAAAATTAGTAGTGTTTTGTCATTAGCTTAGAAATGCTGGAATGAAATTTAAATCTTTCCCCAATGAACTATAAACTGCTCTCTGTTTATCGGCCTCAAAACTTGAGTGTGATTTAATGTTTATTCAGCATCAACAATTTACAGCCACTTCAAAAAAGCATTCTGTTTACCTAGCACTCTAAAGTTCTAAAAACATGTCACGTCCTTTCCCTAATTAGTACTCACCAGACCCTAGTGAAGAAGGAAAAGAGGACATGCACATTATCCCCACCATATACATTGGAAATAAAGCTCAGACTCTTTAAGCAAGATAATTGAAGTCACTGGCCATAGAACATGAGTGGAACACAGCTTCCTGATTCATTCTCATCTAACCAATAAATGATATTACTCATTTTTCTCTATTTTCCCTTTTTAAATCATCTATTTCTGCCACCTGTTTTAGACTCTAGTTCATTCTCGTCTTACACTTTAGAGAAAACTGATGCTTTTTTATCTCAGTATGTTCTCCATTCCTTTGTGCGGTATTATCATCAGTTAATTTCCTATTCCCTTTCTTTAACTTACGATTGCATTTAAACTTGTTATTGTGGGAGACATCACAGGAAGGAAAGATGGTGAAGACATTAGATGTTCTCTCTCTCCCTCCTGCCCAATGCTAGTATCTTCTTTCTCTCTCTGTTCCTAGTGCTGTGTTCAGTGCAGGCTCTCTGTTTTCACTGAGGCTACAGCTCCTTTGCTGAATCACTGCTTTGTATTCAGCCAGGGACCATGGAGTATTCCCAGTGTATTTATTTTCTGTTCCTGAGATGAAGGCTGGGTGCTTCTTTGTCCTGATGCCTTCTGCAAAGGAATTTGAAGAGGTGGGGGATGAGGGTGAAAAAGAGAAGGAGGGGGCGGAATGCCAATAAAGCTTCCTCTATCCCCCAGAGGAATGTGCATAAACATCTTTAACATTGCTTCACGCAGTGTTCTCCTCTCTGCTGCCCTTGCTCTTAATTGGATCTAGACTCTAGAGAAAATCACTTTGTTCATGGGATGGTTAAAGAAAAAGAGGTGGAAGTTGGCTGTGCTCAGTTCTGGCAACTTGTCCTCTTTGGGAATAAAAGTCTCAGTTGCCAGATCTGGGGAAGTGATTCTGCTTTCCTGATCATGAGGAAATACCACTTCCCTTCTGTTGCATTTTTTGTTTTTTCCTCTGAAAATGGGAGGTTATTTTCTGTGTCTTCTAAACATACATAAAACTAACTTGCTAAGAAAATGTTGGTCATCCATTTACTTAGCCATTTATCTATTTGTCCATTCATTTATTTATTCATATATTTGACAAATGGCTGTTAAACATGTCTTTGTGCCAGATACTGTCTTAAGTTGTGAGAATAAAATGGTAAACGAGAGAAATAAAGTACCTGCCCTCATGGGGCTTACATTTCAATCGAGGAAAAGACAATAAACAAATATTCCAGTACATAAATAAGAGTTATAGTTTGTGGTAGTGCTATAATTGAAAATCAACAGGATATAACAACAGAAACTATGAAGGGGGTACTTTGGATAGTGTTTCCAGATAAGGCCCTTCTGAAGTAGTAATATTGAAACTGAGACATAAAAGCTGCTTGTACAAGCTTATCAGCACTATTTATTTATTTTTAGCAGTTTTAATGAGGTGTAACATATATCATGAAATTTAGTGATTATTATTAAATGTACAGAGTTTTGCAACTATCACCACAATATAGTTTTAGAACATTTCCATCATCCCCAAATGATCTCTCATTCCCATTTTAGTCAATCCCCATTCCCACTCTGGACTCTGGACAATCACCAATCTACTTTCTGTGTCTAGGTACTATCCTGTACATTTCATATAAATGGAAATATACAATATGTGGTCTTTTACATCTGTCTTCTTTAATTTAGCATAATGTTTTTGAGGATCATTCACATTGTAGCATGCTTCAGTAGTCTGCTCTTTTTTATGACAGAATGGTGTTCCATTATATGGACATACCATATTATATTTAATCATTCACCAGCTGATGGACCCCTTCTGGCTATTATGGACAATGTTGCTATGCACATTTATGAACCATTCTGTGTGCTAACATATATTTTCATTTGTCTGCCTTAGATACCTAGGATTGGAATTCCTGGATTGTATGGAAAATGTATACTTCCCTTTTAAGAAATTATCCCACTGTTTTTTAATGTAGCTATACTATACTCTTCTACATTCTCACCAGCAGTGTGATTTTCTAACAAAGAAAGTTAAGTAATTATAAAACTAATTTAACTTAAAAAACCTCATTAATCTATTCACTAAACCTTCCAGAAATACAGGAAATAATCTAACTACTATAGCTTCCAAGTAAAAGCAGTAAATGATTTATTGAATAAGTAGTTAGGGGATTTAAAAAGGGAGGGAATCACTTGTATCTGGCATGATCAAGAAAGTCTTCAAAGATACGTGGCAAATAAAGATCCTCCAAGGATAGTAAGATTAACTTTGTACAGATGTGGGAAGAATAAGAAAGTAGATAATTCCAGACAGTATACTTTCATTTATTTATTCATTTATCCATTCATTCATCACCAGGTAAAATACTAGAGAGAAAGAAAACATAGAGTACTTTTGGAGAATCCTTGAGTCATCTACACAGAATGGGAGACAAGGAGAAACACTGCTGGAAAGATGACATCAATATAGAATATTTAATATTCAAGTAAATGTTAGCCTATAGTGATTAGAAAGACTAAGGACAGATGTTTCAGGATAAGGAAATAGCATATGCAAAGGTGGAGACACTTAAAGATGTGTGGAGAATTCAGGGAATTGAAAGTGGATTGGTATGGATGAAGTATAGTATGAGTGTGAGCATGAGCAATGGGGTACAAGGTGATTTTAGGAAATGGTGAATCTTGTTGGGCAAGTAGGAAGATTGCAAAGAGAAGCAAGGTAGATATATCTGGAAATGTAGAATGTATCAGTTGTGAGTCACCATGAGTACTAGGCTTAGGATTCTGAATTTAATTTTTTCAGGCAAGGGGAAGTGATTTGATAACTAAGTATTGTAGTTGTGGCTTGTGAGATAGTTTGAAGGTGGGGAAAGGCTGGCAACAGGGGTATCATCTAGAAGTGTATTGTAGTAGTATGTGTTTGATGATAAAGGGATAAACTAGAGTAGTGAGTGTGGTACCAAAGTAAATAATAAGACATGAGAAGTATCTTGAAGAAATGATTAAAAGCATTTGTGGCTGGATGACTTCACATGGTAAAGGTTAATGAGGAGTAAAAGATATTGAAATTTCAAGCTTGCAAATAATAGGAAATTAAGAAAAGGGAGCATTTTTGGTGAGGAAAAGATGATAAATTAGGTTTTCAGACCTGCTGAGTTTGAGATGACATTAAAATATCTATGGAGCTTTTCTGCTAGCAGACTAAGATAAATGACTAACTCTTATGAGGGAGATCAGTGGTGAAGGTTGGCTTGGGAAGTTTTACAGTGCAGTGGAAGAAAGAATAGTACTTTAAAATAAACATAAATGGCATAAAAATGCATTGACTTCACTGTGGTTGTACAGGAAAATGACCAAGTGAAAATCCAAGTACCAGTGAGAGGGAGAGAGATAGAATAATCACATATTTATGAAACAAATGCTCTAGAGATGATACAGCTTTTCACAATTGCATCAGTGATATCTCAAGGGAGTTTAGGTTACTAGAACAACTGTGATTAGTCTCAAATTTGTCACTCCTGTCTCTGTAGGATGTCATATTTTTTTCTCCAATGTACAGAAGTGACATGGGTCCTTGCTGTGATCCCTCCAGCAGGAAATCCACAAGACCTATAGGGTCCTGGTACTCAGAGACAAAGGGCAAAACTATTTTACTAATGGAACCTGAAAAAAATACAGAAGAATCATGTTACCCTCTTGTCATCATTTATTTATCATAATCAGGACTTATAATTGAAACAAAGAGACTCATTCCCTTAAAGCAACAGGAAAACCAAGCCAGTTGATATAAAAAAAAAGGCCAGGATGTAAGCCAAACTCTCTTTCCCTTCTTTTCTCATCCCCTTGTCCTATTTCTGATTTGGTTTTCTAGTCAGCATTTTCTCCAACGGATCGATTCCTCTTCAGCTAGTGCCAGTGATTTTTAAGCAAAGAGAGAAGCCTACTCTTTGCAGGTGAGAGATAATCAAATTGAATATTACACAGCCCCTGAAGTGCAGGCAGCTGATAACAAGAGCCAGACTCAATATCCTAACAGATGTTGTCTTGGATTGATTAATCTCTGCTCGCTCTCTGGTGTAGCTATCCTCCAGCGTAGACAGCCCAGCCCTTTGGCCCCATCCCAAAAGGGTTTCCACGTGGCTGCAGCTGGCTCAGAGGAACAGCCCTGTTAAAAAACGCAGTAGAATCTCTTCCTTCTGAGGAGGAAGAAATTAAACCCCAGCTTGTCTACCTCTGATTTGAAATCCACTGTAGTGGAAGGCCATGTTCTGGGCTTAGTTTATGGCACTCATAATAAAGGAATAAAGATGTCTCTGCTTTGAGTTTTTAGTTGAGCCAAAAAAGAAAAAAGAGGGGGACCTTTCCCTCTTGAATGTCAAGAATTGAGGGATGCACATTTTTACGTTAGAAAGAAATATGGGAGATAGAACAAATAGGATTTAAAAAAGGGAAAATAGAAAAGCATATAATTACAAGACTGCTCCCAAGTGTAAGTGAGGGAGGGAAAAACAGATCCCTACATTCTTTCCCTTTCCTTCTTGCCTTGTCTCCCTTCCCTCCTTTGCCTTTTCCTTCTCTACTCCCTATTTCCTACCTGCCTGCTGCTTCTTCATTCCTTCTAATCTCCTTCTTTGATATTTAACAAAATGTATCCTTTATTATTAAGATACTCTCTAAATGCCGAGGAGACCAAGAAGGGTCCTCATCATGCACAGGGCTTCAACTTAACAGGGGACCCAGGAAGTAGATAAATCACAGAAGAGCAATGTGAGAAGTACAAAACAAAGTACTGTGTGCCATGAGAACAAGAGGAAACTGGGGGAGCTTCATGTAAGAGAGCAGGTTTGTCCTGGACCTTGAAGGATGGCTAGGTGTTCACCTTAAGGGCAAGGAAAGGAGCATTCCAAAGAGAAGTTAGCATGTGAAGAAGGAGCATGGTGTATTTGAGGTAGTATGTCAGCTAAATTCCAGCCCCATTAAATAGCCAGGTCAAAGTCAGCATGTACTCCACCTTGAAAACTGCCGCAGAGTCACCACCACCTGCCTTGCTACACTTAACCACTTAACTCCACTGTCTTCTTACTGCCATTTTGCTTCTATAACTCTTTCCAAATGTAGTATCTCAAGCTAGTGATCTAGTGGTTTGTTTCCTCCAGCTCGAATCCTGGTGCTCCCTTAAAACCCTCTACTTAGCAGTTACAGGTCATCACAACTGTAAGTAGAAATGCCTCTCTTTTTCCAGTCCTGGGACAAAACACGTATAGGCCCCCACCAGGGAGGGACTGTGCACAGTGTGGAGAGCAAGCAGTTAGGTGGGTTGAGTCCTGGAAGAGGAGAGGGACGTGAGTCTGGAAAAGTAGAGAAGGCTGGTTCAGGATGGATCTTGAGAAGGAGATGAGCTCAGAAATATACTGAGGCTTGTAGAGAGTTCTAGGTGTAGGGTAGACAAATAGACTAACCAAAAATGTGAGCTCCTTGAGACCTTGTCCTGCCCAGCTTTGTGGCCCCAGCCTCTGCCCAGTTTCTGGCATGTCGAAGTGCTCAACAAGTGCTTGTCGAATCATTTATTTCAATAATGCTGACTGAAGGCAAAGGGCTGAGAACCATTCCCCACACTACTTTGGTTTTACAGAATAAAGTAAAGTTATAATCTATGGAAATAAAGCCCATATGAATTATAACTCTGCTTCTTTGAATTTATGTATGATTTCTATGCTTAGAATTGCAAGAATATACAGTGAAGCCTTTGTGAATGTCATCGCTTTAAGGAAAGTGTTTGAATTGGAATAAACATCTTATTTTAAAATTTACAAAATATACAGAATACATTCGCTCCAGCCCTGCTCGTTTCACCCACATCCCCCACTAGACCACCTGTCTTCCTTCTCTGGCTGCTTTTCACATCATCCTTTGCCCAAAGCCCTGTTGACATATTTCAGAGTCTTTCATTTGCATTCTCTGCAAGGGCCTCTGTTAATTTGACATCAGCAGCATTACAATGCAGCTTGAAGGGTAAAGCACTATTATTATTTATTATGATGCTTTGAGTTTACCCTTTACCTATGGGAAGTTTCAAATGCCTGCATCATGCCAGTCTGCAGTAATCATCTATACACATAATTTGAGGGCACTTTAGCTCTTTCTTCAAGAGAGAGGAAGAAAACTAAGACAATCTGCGTAACTCTTCCTGCCAACATTCCAAAGAGAACAACCCCCTACCCGATCATTTTGTTATACATATTGAAAAGCACCAAGGAACCTATTTCTTGGTCCCAAGCCCATTCACCTACCTATATATATTGTAGCAAATTTAACTTTGTCCTCTGACCTTTGTCAGATTGGGCCAATATATCTATAGTCTTCCCTTAACAATATTGTGAAGCAGGAAATATTTGTCATTACCTTATCCAACAACCATTTTTTGGACACATCTCTCTGTAATTCCTTACTCTACTATTTATGACCTTGACCATCATCTGACCTCAGCCACCTCTGAGAGCTTCACTTTCTTCATCTGTAAAATGGTCATAATAATAACTACTGCCAAATAAAAGTCAATCTGGACTTACATAGGGAGAGACTAGTTAAAAAGCAAGACTGTCACAATAGGGAAAACACTCTGATCTTGGAAATCTGCAGGTGTCTCAAGATCAAACAGAAAAAGGTTTCCTTTTATAGGGTAAAGGTGGGGCAAACAGAGATAAGCAGAATCTTTGAGGGGAAGCTGGACAAGCAAGGGGAAATGACCACTGAGGTCTGGCAGGAAAGTCTCCCTCTGTGGTCAGCCAATTCCCAGGAAAAACTGATGAGGGGGCGAGGTCTGCTTTTTTAATGCTGCTCAGGCTTGGAGGTAAGCAGAGCACAGGGACCTGCGGGAAGGAGAGAAGCTTGAGTAAAGATGGGTCAGGAAAAGACAAAGCAAAGGGCAAGAAATGGGCAGTTGGGAACACTTGCTCACTATTGCTGAGGGCCATTGGGGTCATTAAATGGCACTGCATGTGCAAGCAGTCGAGCAGTGTGATTGCAGCCAGCACAGAGTAGAACTCAGACATCACTGAAGTTCCACAAGTCAGTAGAAGTAGGACCCAACAATTCTAGTCCGATTCCTCCCAGACTCTGATTCCTTGTAGCACCTCAAGGCACACTAAAGAGTCTAGTCAGGCTTTCTTGTGTGAACTAGGTGAGTTTTAGCTGACATAGAGTTCCCGCTGAGATGAGAAGGACTCAAGGTTGGATGATTGCTCTGTTTGTTCTAAAGAGTTGAGATGTAAGGTCTTTGAGGTCAGGCCTATATTTTTAATACATGTCTGATGAATGAGTGAATGAATGAATGAATCAACTAACTTGGAAGGCACAGGCCAGGCAGCATTATGAAATGCTGAAGGAATTGTGTAGTAAACCACAGAGGATGGGTGCATTATTGAAATCCACTGTACTGCTGGGTAGAACATTTTGAGAAACCTGCTACTAAGGGAGTGGGAGATACTTTAGGGAAAGATAAAGAGTCCACTGACATTTTTTCTCTAGTGAATACTTCTGCTTTCACTGTGTCATTTCAAACAGTAATAACAGTCTCCAGATGAGCCATAAAATTCAGCCTCCAAAAATATAAATTCCCCAAAATGAACATTGGTATGATGATCTGACAACGTACAACAGTCAGTTTAAAATAAAGTTCTCTTTAAAAAGAATGATGTGTATTCCTTTTATTGGACATTTTTTACCCCAGCCCCCTTCCCTACCTCCTTCCTTTTTCACCTCCTTAGAATCGATTAAATATTAGAGATATGAATGCAATATAAAGAACTAAAAAGGACTAATTTCAAAACCTGTTTCATATATATATATTTTTTCTTTTCTTTGAGATTAGTAAGTGACTGTTTCCAAAAAACGTTTCTGTCCTTTCCAGGGCCTGACCAGTGCTCCTGGTTTGCTGGGGAGGCCTTTGCCTCTTTCACTGGACATTTTTTCTCTTGAATTTTTCTCTGTGTTTACTTACCTAGGATATCCAGAACCACAATTGATGTCTGAGACTTTTTCTGTGGATATGTGTCCCAACACTCTTTGGTGCAGAGTAGTCTCTTCCTGCTTGCAACGTGGAAACACAAAGCAGGAGAGGAGAAAGTGCAGGATGTCGGTGCTGATCCAATTTAAAGTATAGTGACCTGCTCGTGGTGACAGAATTATTTGGTTCAGTGAATGTCTAATCTATGAACAATCAGATTAACTTCTACATCCTTCATGATAAGCAAGTAAGAGGGCACATAAACACATGGGGAGAGCACTTGAATATCTTGTATAAATATTTTAAGGATGATATAGATTACCTGTAAAGACTAGGACAGTGCCTAGTATAAAGTAGGTGCTTAATAAATGAGAAAGTATTTATGTGTGTTTTAAAGAAATTTTATTAAGCATTAAAATAGTTTTCAGATTTTCCAAGTAAATTGTTTATTCTTTGGAAGACCCTAACTTATTGTAAGTGAAATATAGAAATGTGATATTATGTATCTCTATATATTTTATAATACATGTTATTGTATATATATATATATACACACACACACACACACACACACACACACACATCAAAATTATACTTTTTTCCTCCCCAAAGGCTTATGAATTTGAGGTCACTGGTAGTTTTATTAATAGTTAGGAGTTAAAATGGGATAGTCCTGAGGTCACTGAAACCACTATAGTGATTTTCAAACTTTAGCTTGTATCAGAATCACCTGGAGGATGTATTAAAACACAGGTTGCTGGGCCACACCACCAGCATTTCTGATTAAGTAACTCTGGGTGGAGCCCAATAATTTGCCTTTCTAACAAGTTCCCAGGTGAAGCTGAAGGGCTGTCCAGGGAACCACATTTTGAGAATCAACTCTAGTCAACGCTGATGGCACACACTCCCTGATATTCAGCTACTTTAATTTTTCCTACCTGGTACATGGAAAAGATTTTAGTATTAACTTCAAAGAGTGAATTTCTACTTCCTCACCAACACTTTATTAAGTGTCTACACTTCAAATTTATATCCAGGTTTGTCCCTTCATGTTAGGAATAAAAAAAGACTCTCATTTCCCCCTGATATTTAGGTTTATCTCATTTTCTGTAATATTTAGAATGTTACCAACTCATAACTATGTTAAATAATGAAGATAGTTATATGTCAATTATACCTCAATACAACTGGGCAAAAAATAATAATGTTAAATAATAAAATTCCCTGTGTTTTTTTTTTTTTTTTTTTTACATTTGGGGATTTGTTACCCCTTAGGATCTTTTTTTTTAAACATCTTTATTGGAGTATAATTGCTTTACATTGTTATGTTAGTTACTGCTGTATAACAAAGTGAATCAGCTATACGTATACATATATACCCATATCCCCTCCCTCTTGCGTCTCCCTCCCTCCCACCCTCCCTATCCCATCCCGCTAGGTGGTCACAAAGCACGGAGCGGATCTCCCTGTACTACGTGGCTGCTTCTTACTAGCTATCTATTTTACATCTGGTAGTTTATATAGGTCAATGCCACTATCTCACTTCATCCCAGCTTACTCTTCTCCCTTCCCATGTCCTTAAGTCCATTCTCTACATCTGAGTCTCTATTCCTGTCCTGACCCTCAGTTCTTCAGAATCATTTAAAAAAAATATTTTTTTAGACCCAATATATATATGTTAGCATACAGTATTTGTTTTTCTCTTTCTGACTTACTTCACTGTATGACAGACTCTAGGTCCAGCCACATCACTATAAATAACTCAATTTCATTTCTTTTTATGGCTGAATATTATTCCATTGTATATATGTGCCACATCTTCTTTATCCATTCATCTGTCAATGTACATTTAGGTGGGTAACTTTTGCTTGTCTGTAAAGGTTTTAATTTCTCTGTCAAATCTGAATGAGATCCTTGCTTGGTAGAGTAATCTTGGTCGTAGGTTTTTCCCTTTCATCACTTTAAACATGTCCTGACACTCCCTTCTGCCTTGCAGAGTTTCTGCTGAAAGATCAGCTGTTAACCTTATGGGGATTCCCTTGTATGTTTTGTTGCTTTTCCCTTGCTGCTTTTAATATTTTTTCCTTGTATTTAATTTTTGATAGTTTGTTTAATATGTTTCTTGGAGTGTTTCTCCTTGGATTAATCCTGTATGGGACTCTCAGCACTTCCTGGACTTGATTGATTATTTTATTCCCCCTATTAGGGAAATTTTCAACTATAATCTCTTCGAATATTTTCTCAATCCCATTCTTTTTCTCTTTTTCTTCTGGGACCCCTATAATTCTAATGTTGGTGTGTTCAATGTTGTCCCAGAGGTCTCTTAGACTGTCCTCAATTCTTTTTGTTCATTTTTCTTTATTTTGCTCTGCAGTAGTTATTTCCACTATTTTATCTTCCAGGTCACATATCCGTTCTTCAACCTCAGTTATTCTGCTGTTGATTCCTTCTAGAGAATTTTTAATTTCATTTATTGTGTTGTTCATCATTGTTTGTTTGCTCTTTAGTTTTTTTAGGTCCTTGTTAAACGTTTCTTGTATTTTCTCCATTCTGTTTCCAAGATTTTGGATCATCTGTACTATCATTACTCTGAATTCTTTTTCAGGTAGACTGCCTATTTCCTCTTCATTTGTTTGGTCTGGTGGGTTTTTAACCTTGTTCCTTCATCTGCTGCATATTTCTCTGTCTTCTCATTTTGCTTAACTTACTGTGTTTGGGGTCTCTTTTTTCAGGCTGCAGGTTTGTAGTTCCCGTTGTTTTTTGTGTCTACCCCCAGTGGGTAAGGTTGGTTCAGTGGATTGTGTAGTCTTCCTGGTAGAGGGGACTTGTGCCTGTTCTGTGGATGAGGCTGGTTCTTGTCTTTCTGGTGGGCAGGGTTGTATCCGGTGGTACGTTTTGGGGTGTCTGTAAACTTCTTATGATTTTAGGCAGCCTTTCTGCTAATGGGTGAGGTTGTGTTCCTATCTTGCTAGTTGTTCGGCACCAGGTGTCTAACACTGGAGCTTGCTGGCCGTTGAGTTGACCTGGGTCTTAGCGTTGAGGCAGAGATCTCTTGGAGAGCTCTTGCCTATTGATATTACGTGGGGCTGGGAGATCTCTGGTGGTCCAATGTCCTGAACTTGACTCTGCCACCTCAGAGGCTCAGGCCTGACACCCGGCCAGAGCACCAAGACCCTGTCAGCCACGTGGCTGCTAGTGTTGGTTGCAGAGGTGGGGGTTGGCTGTGGCTCACTGCAGGGACAAGGACACTGGCAGCAGAAGTTCTGGGAAGTACTCCTTGGTGTGAGCCCTCCCAGAGCCCAACCCTTAGGTTCTTAATGGTGTGACTGCTTCTTTTGATCCAAGCCAAATTGTAACGTAGTAATTTCTAAAGATGCTACTAAACTAGGAACTTGCTGTCAGTGCTTGTTTATTTCTTGCTTGGTAGTAGGTTATGTTCACATTAAAAACCCATTTGAGACAGATCCTTGGTTTCTCTAAACATTTCCTATAAATGAGGAAGAGAGTTCAAGTAAGTTGCCAGAGATGTAGAAACGGTCATCAGTAAAGCAAGTATTTGCAATGCTCTTGGTGTGGGTGCCTGCAATATTAGTACTGTATGTCCTAAGGGAGTTCCAGGCAGGCAGAGCCAAGAAAATCCTCTGTGACTTTTCCTAGAGAGTGGATCTTTTAAACTTAGTATAATCTATCATCACCTTGACTCCCTATTCATTTCATGTTTTCATCTGCATTCTGTCTCTTGGGTAGTATAATCACATATGAACAATTAGGACTTCTAGCTGTGTCCATCCGCAGGGATAGCTCTAGGGGAGCAGATTAGTGGTAACAAGAGTCTCGGTAATATAACCTTACAGACAGCCACCTATGGCCTGACGGGATACAGCTGCTATAGGGAAGGGGGGATCACTGCATGAAGGAAGGCCCTGTGATAAATTGAGAAAGTCATTATGTAGCATTTGCTGCTCATGCTTTGGAAATACAAGTTAGACCAGAGAAAGGAAGTCTTGAGAAAACCCCATCTCTTCTAGCAGGATTACCAAGCTTGGGGAGTGGGGCAAGAAGAGAGGAGAGCTGATGTGGCTATAGGGAGTTGTCTCAGAATTCCCTGGATGGACCAAATGGCCCCCACTGTGCACTTGTCTGATCATATGTCATTTTGCTGTGACCTGAATTTTGCTATGAAAGTGTTTGGTATAAAAGCATTTAGGGAGGATGTTTCAAAACAAAAGCTAGAAATAGAAGAAAGCAAAGGAAATGTGTGCCAAGATCAGAAAAACTGACTAATTTGGTAATCCTACAACGATTTTACAAACCAGCCGTTACTTTTAGAGGTGAGTTCCAGCAGGTGATGGAGGAAGGTTCAAAGAGTTTCCTCTAACACTAATCCTTCTGCTTTGCAGTGCCCTTCAGCTTTGCCAGAGTCCATGGACTAACATGACACTGGACGTCTTTGTGTGAAGCTCCCTTTTATGATCTCCTCTGGGCACTTCAGTATTTAACTAAACCTCCATTGATGGGGGCTAACAATCAAGGATCTAATAAAAAAATCTGTCCTTGCTATTCCGTACAGCAGTCTATGAGGAGTGCTAAGAATCCTATTACTTAGAGTTATGATTTCGGTGCTATATAGAGATTTAGCAACAGATGAGGAAGAAACAGTCTTAATGTGATGAAAATCGTATCCTACTATTGAAAACTTAGGAAGGATTGGAAAGTGAGGTTCACTAAGAGATTGTTCTTGAAAGGTACCATTTAAAGAATCCCTGAGTCCTCTTTATCTTAGCACCAGCCTCAGTGAGAAATGTCCTGGCAGAGCAGGCAGAGAGAGTTAGGAATCTGAGCAGATACTACATGAGAGCTGGCTTTAAACGCAACAATAATTCTCTTTTTTATTCAGTAAGTTTGTAAATAAGTGTCTTTCTTCTTCCATTCAGCTCCTCCAGAGCATTTACAGCTCCTTAATTAGACATATGTCTGCTATTTATTACCATTTAAAAGAGCAAGTGGTTAATGTCCCACTGTTGAAAATTCCTAGTAATTAATAATTAACTAAATAAGCACAGCTCCTTCTCTACCTATCTCATCTTTGGTTGTCTCCCTGTATTTATATATTAATATGTAGTAATTAAATGATGGCAGGGAAAGTGCCTCAGAGCTAGCCAATGGTATCAGCATAACAATGGATTTATTGCTCACCCTTCCAGCCTTAATTAGTGCTACTTCTAAAGGATAGAATGGAGGGAGTTGATTTCACCTGTTACCTTTACTGCTCCATGTTACAGGACAGTTTCCCATATGTTTAATTGGAGCAGGTGACTTTACCTCCTTTTATCTTTAAAAGAGAAGTAGGATGAGTGAAAACTACAGACCCCATCATGCAAAGCAACTTCCTAGCGCTAATCAAAAAAAAAAAAAAAAAAAAAAGGACTGCATAAAGAGATGTTTCATCTCCCTGAAATGTTCCTCATTAGTAAAGAGGTACATGACCAAGGTCACTGTAAAGTGCCTTTGCACCAAATTTGGCCTGAAAAAGATTGTGTTGTCCACACCTGTCTTACATTGTGCTTGAGGAGTCAAGTGGGAAAATGCTAAACAAACAGCTGGTGATTAACCATTTACTGTGTCTCATAACAATGTCATTGATAACCTAAACCTTTGTACTTAAAAGTATCTCTCATCTAAGAAACTTGGAGGGCTTTAGGTGTGATAACTTATTAGAGCTCCCAAAAGTCCTCCAAGGGAACTAGGAGTCAACTATGATCTCTGGTGTACAGATGGGGAAACTGGTATAAAAGAAGGGCAAAAATGCTTTTTTCCATTTCTGCATAATGACTCAGCAGCAGTCCTGGGAATAGAACATATGTCTCCTGACTATAGTCTGTCTGGGTAGGCACTGGACCACATACTTAATGAGGAGTTTTCTGTGACAAAGACTCTATTTACAACTAAAACAAAGAAGGATTTGTGCTTTCATAGTTGTGTATCTGAGTATCAGTAAGCTAACTCATTTTCATGCTGCCAGTTGTGATGCTTTTTTGCAGTTATTATGTTTCTGGTTTGATAGAAGAGCATTGACTTTGGAGTCAGACTTAGCTACTTAACTAGCTGTGAGATGTTGTGCAATCTTTCTAACCTGTCTGAGCTAATAAAATGTAGGAAATACTATCTGTTATTCATGGTGGCTACAGGATTACATGCCTATTTTTACTATGCCCATAGTCAGGACTGGATGTTTCTCAATGTGTTGAATATAAATATAAAGTTTATACCAGTCATCTAGGTGTGATTAAATTTCTAGGCAGGAAAACTCAATTTAACACCCACTGCTTCTTATCAATATAAAATGCCCAATATGGAAGGATGCTAAATATCATTCCTCATTCAGATTTCATTTTCTGAGGTTACACACTATAGATTTGCCCATTTCAAATAAATTCTCTAGTTTAGTGAATTTCTGCTAAGGAAGAAGCAGACATTTTTTTCCGCACTTACAGAAAAAACACATGGTCTTATCCATCCATTTACTTATTTACACTAACTTTTACTACTTTCTGTTGTAACTCTTTATAGAAATCACAATTCCAGTTATAAACAATATATACTCATTATATAAAATTTAAATGGCACAGATCTATATAAAGAAGGAAAACATTAATAGTATTTGGTGTTTCTCTTTTAAGATTCCTTCCATGAACATATTTCTTAAAGAGTCCATGTTTTGTCCTTAATTAGTTTATAAGAAATACTATGACAAGAAGTTTATGTGATGGTTACCTCAATGGCTATTCCCCAATAAACTCACATCAGGATCTGATGTTAACTTCTTATCCACCATGGTTCATGTAATAGTATATTTTAATACTATATAAATATAATAAAACTTATTTAGAGTCTAATTATGTTCCCAGAAGCTTATGCTTGGCAGAATGTCATTAGAATGGGTCTCCCTGCTGAATGATAGTTGGACCTGGAGTTAAGAACAAATACCTTCTGTGGCCACCTGGGAAACTGGGCTTAAGTAGGCACTGGCCTCTGAATTGCTCCTGTCATGTTCAATTTACAGATCCTAGCATGCAAATTCATCATTTTACATGGCAGGGCAAATCAGGCATGCAAATCATGCACCACAGTCATGAAGAGTGATACATGAACAATAAACAACAATATCCTAAGTTGGAACAAGCCCAGGCTTGCCTCCATACATTACCATTTGCTTTTGTGCAAATCCTCAGGCTATACTTACACCTTCTTCATAACATAAATATTTGTTGCAAAAGCCTGAAGATAGGGAATAGAACTTGATTTCTCCTTACTGGAAACAAACAAAAGCAAAACTAAACAAAACTAAGTGGCTCAGGGGTTATTCAAAGGCTTGCTACCATTGTGAATCAATATTATTTAAGATTTACAGTAATCAGTCTTGAGACTCAACCAAGGGTCATCAGTTGCTATTGACTAAGGTCTTTTGAATTTGACTTCAATTTTAATTACCTTCACATTTCTGAGTCTAATAGTAAAGCTATTTCTGCTTTGTTCAAAATAGCCTCACCTCTGTATCTACTTCACATAGGTGTTTGATGGATGCATGGTTGGAAAGACACATACATAAATAATACACTGGTATAGACAAGTAGATGGAAAATGAATAGAGAGAGGGATACATGAATGGATGATGAACTGATGGGAATGTACTGTGTGTTCCCTTCACTGACAGATATGCTTGGCTATTTTTTTAATCAGTCTTCTTGAAGAACTTGAAATTTAAATATAAAAATTCAATTAGTGAAGGCAGAAAGTTAAATTGTCTTCATATTCTCACAGCAGATGCTTTGAGAATCAAAGACAGGTGGCTTAAGAATTACTAAAAAGAGCCATCACTTGTCTTTTTCTTTCTTTATATCCTTTACTTTTCATGATTTCTCCTAACTTTGCTCCCCCCCTTTTATTTACCTGTTTCTAGCCTTTCTCTTTCTCTTCTTTACACTTGTATATTCTACTCCTCTATTTGCTTATCTTTACTTGCAATCTCCCTGTTTCTCTCCTCATTATTTTTCCACCTAATGTCTGTCAAAAAATGACCAAACATTTATTTTAGTTTTTGCTTTTTATCATGGGGGTGCAGAGTGGAAGACAGGAGGAGGTAGGCCTTTAGAGAAGAATATGAGTGCTTTCTAAATTTCCCATTTTTCCTCTCTCTCGCAATAGTAAGCATTTTCTACCTAACTCCTAATCAAAGAATGAGAAGAAGATGCAGAGAAATGGGAAGTTAAAGTGGAATTATTTGATTTAAATATCGATAATAAACAAGAAAGGCAGGAAGCCAATGTATGTGAGCAGAATAATAGAGGGGGTTCAGTGAGGCTTGATTAAGAAGGAAAGAGCCAAAAAAGGATTCATGACAATGTGGATATCATTCCTCCTGAAAGAGAGCCATGGCTCCAAGAATTTAAAGCTAAGAACTTTTCAATGCCACTTACTGATTCCAGGATCTACTTTATATTGTAAGCTTTAACCTATATCTATAATGTGATTTCCAAGGTAGAGAAAGAGTAGGATGTTTGCACACATCTCTCTCTGTATGTTAATTTATTCAGCATTGGTATTTGTGGCCTCTACTGGTTCATGAAGCACATTCCTAGAGTCCCCTCAGCCTCAAATAAATGATTGTTCCAAGTAGGAAAGGATTTTGAATACCATGTTGTTTGTTGACCTTCCATTTTTTTGCAGATATACACTTGCAGATTTTAACCAGAACTAAAAAGAATATACAAAGATAGAAATTTAACTGCCATGAAAAAATTATATCATTTGTCCATTCTCAAGTAGGTCTGTGTCTTTATTCCTGTTTTACTCCTAGGTTCTTCATGACATTTTTTTTTCTTAAATTCCATATATATGTGTTAGCATACGGTATTTGTCTTTCTCTTTCTGATTTACTTCACTCTGTATGACTTGAGGACATGGGGAGGGGGAAGGGTAAGCTGTGACAAAGCGAGAGAGAGGCATGGACATATATACACTACCAAATGTAAAGTAGATAGCTAGTGGGAAGCAGCCGCATAGCACAGGGAGATCAGATCGGTGCTTTGTGACTGCCTGGAAGGGTGGGATAGAGAGGGTGGGAGGGAGGGAGACGCAAGAGGGAAGGGATATGGCAACAGATGTATATGTATAACTGATTCACTTTGTTATAAAGCAGAAACTAACGCACCATTGTGAAGCAATTATACTCCGATAAAGTTGTAAAAAAAAATTATATCATTTGAATTTGCAGCCAAGTGAATGTAGGGAAAACCCAGAAACCTTATAAATTATCTGATGCCTGGGAGTCCCAATAATGTTTTAGGCTCAGATACTAATAAGAAACTCAAATTTCACTTGTTTCTAGTTTGTCCAACGTCATATAGTTCTTTCTGTCCTTCCCACCATGGTTCACATGTACATCCTTTCCAACAGATAGGAAGGGTGAATTCTACTCTGTCTCAGTTATTAATGAACTGCATGATCTTGTGCAGGTTCCACATCTGTAGATTTAGTATCTTTACCTGAGGGGAAAAAAAGGATTATTCTATACCACCTCTAATGAGTCTTATAGATCTAAATACTTGAGACTCATTAAAAAAGTTCTCCTCTTATTTTATACTTAACATTCTTATTGATCACAAAAAGTGTTCATTTGAATGGAGTTTTGCATGCTCTTTACTTGTTCATTTAAAGTCAAGAAGCAATGCCACCTCTAACGATTTATCATATTGGAAACATTTCAGATTGCTGATATGTTTGTTACTATCAGTGTGTCAGTCAGATAGAACATCTCAAAGAGTGGCAATTTTGAAACCCAGACAGAGGAGTGCCCACCACTGTCTGTCTCCCAGACAGTCTGCACCTACCTTCTGCCCATATCAGGAAGATAAGTAAATGGCTCATCTTCCCCATACAAATAATTTAGTAGCTTGTCTGTCTAAAAGGTAATGACATAGCATCCGCCATTCCTGCAATTTTGATAGCGTAGTATAATAGGATATGACGCCCCCAGACTGCAACCCAGACAGCCCTGTTGTTAAGAGTGGTGAATTACTCTGGTCTCCTACTCACGGAAATATCATGGTCAGCACTACTCATCTCTGCTTGCTCTTTAAGTCTTTTGAGCTGCCTACCTCTAAGAAGTAAATACAGTGTTTTTTTAATATGTATTTTGTAGATAGTCCAATTTGAATAAGAACTCTTGGCCTCTGAATTCAATGGTTTGGGGCTGTTTTTATTACCATCTCCCACAGATTCATCTCTTCTCAACAAATCCCTGCTTTGTACAATGTTAACATAGTTAAGGTCCTGAGTTGCATTATTATATCAACCTCAGATACTAGAGAATGAGACAGTAAGAAGGAGAGAAATAGAATTGCCATATGTTTAAATACTACTTACAAGACAAGGAGAAAATTACTACTAACAAGTATGATCTATCTTTCTCCTGTAAATTCTGAGCATGGCTTTTGATATTTAAGCCAACAAATACAATTTTGCCCCCCTCCTTGGAATCATGTGATCTGTCTGAGTTTAGCTAATAAGGAGAAGAGAAGTATATTTTATTCAACAAAATTACAGTACTTCTTTTGTGATCTATAGGGGTACAGATTGGCCCTCCTCCTCCTCATCATCCTTATCACCATCATTATGGTAATAATAATGATAGAATATTTTCCTTTTGTACAACTTATTTGCATTCATCAACCCATTATCCCTCCTTCCATTAATTTCATGTGTATAGCAAACAACCCAATCCAAAAATGGGTGGAAGACCTAAATAGACATTTCTCCAAAGAAGACATACAGATTGCCAACAAACTCATGAAAAGGTGCTCAACATCACTAATCATTAGAGAAATGCAAATCAAAACCACAATGAGGTGTCACCTCACACCGGTCAGAATGGTCATCATCAAAAAATCTACAAACAATAAATGCTGGAGAGGGTGTGGAGAAAAGGGAACCTTCCTGCACTGTTGGTGAGAACGTAAATTGATACAGCCACTATGGAGAACAGTATGGAGGTTCCTTAAAAACTACAAATAGAACTACCATATGACCCAGCAATCCCACTACTGGGCATATACCCTGAAAAACCATAATTCAAAAAGATACATGTACTCCAATGTTCATTGCAGCACTATTTCCAATAGCCAGGACAGGGAAGCAACCTAAATGTCCATCGACAGATGAATGGATAAAGAAGATGTGGCACATGTATACAATGGAATATTACTCAGCCATAGAAAGGAACAAAACTGAGTTATTTGTAATGAGGTGGATGGACCTAGAGTCTGTCATACAGAGTGAAGTAAGTCAGAAAGAGAAAAACAAATACTGTATGCTAATGCACATATATGGAGTCTAAAAAACGGTACTGATGAACCTAGTGGCAGGGCAGGAATAAAGACGCAGATGTAGAGAACGGACTTGAGGACATGGCGGGGGGAAGGGAAAGCTGGGACGAAGTGAGTAGCATTGACATATATACACTACCAAATGTAAAATAGATAACTAGTGGGAAGCAGCCACATAGCACAGGGAGATCAGCTTGGTGCTTTGTTACCACCTAGATGGATGGGATAGGGAGGGTGGGAGGGAGATGCAAGAGAGAGGGGATATAGGGATATATGTATACTTACATCTGATTCACTTTGTTATGCAGTAGAAACTAACTCAACATTGTAAAGCAATTATACTCCAATAGCAATATAAAAAAAAAAGAAAGAAAACACTTCATGTAAGGCACAATGCAAGGAACCTGGTGGTGCTGTCAACAAGTTTACATTGACAGTTCAAGCCGATTAGGTCTAGTAGTAATTCGCTTATTTTTACTTTATTAGAAAATGCAACAGGATAAGAGGAAGTTAATATTTTGTCTGAGACATAAAGAAATAGAGGGAGTTCCAGGTTTCACTGTTAGATTATAAGAACTAGATACTTAAATTTGATTTTGTAGGCACTGAATCTAAAACTTGGAATCAATATAATCATGGATAGAATATCCATACCCATTCTTGCTATTAAAAATCCACAATAACATTTCAAGTGGTAAACTTTTACCATCTATTTCTTTCTTTCTTTCACTATGAATTAAAACTTTGGGAGAAGAACACTTTTCTATTAAATCTCTTATTTTTAACATGTAAATGATTCTAAGCCAAACTTAAATTTTGAAATTTTTCATGTGTTTGATCAGTCACGCATGAGAGACATCCATGGCATCAATCTTGGGAAAATATGTAAAATAATAAACCCGTATGTATTCTAGACAATTTTTTGAGAGCACATAGAATCATTTCAATCAGAGTTATAGCTAGATTTTATTAATGTGGACTTGGTTAATGCATGCTTTCCAAGCTGTAGATTGATTATATTTGGACCAATGGATTTTTTTAATAGCCTTTGAAAATAAACAGAATATTTTTCAGATTAATTTAGCATCAGTGGTTGATACATAAGTGTTCAATAAACATGAATTGTAAAAGCAAACTCTAGGGTCTAAATGCATTTGTAGTGATTTTTATGGAAGTGAAAATCCATTGTTCATTGTTTGCAACTCTTTACCAATCCCCCACCCCCAGTTGAACTGCCCCCTGGCTTTGAGTGGCTGCCCTGACTCTGTTTACGTTTAGACCACCTTTTTTTTTTTTTTCATTTTCACTCTCCATGTTAACTCACCTGGCTGCTCCTATTGTTACCATTCATGCAAGTGTAGTTCTCCAGGCCTTATTCTACCTTTCCTGACAGCAGTTATTGAGATGGAAATGGTATCTATCCTCATGGAGATTTCATTCTGTTACATGTTTTATTCTCTAAACTGTAAGTTACTATCCCCTAGATGAAATGTCTTTCATCTCCCAAATAAGCACCATTATCTCAAGGAGACTGGTTGTTCTTGTTATAATTTCATAATCATTCACATATGCACATAGTTAATACTTGTGGAAATATGTGTTTTTGGAAGCATTTAAACTTTATAATGAAAATTTACCCATTGGTGCATATGCATAGAAATTATTATTTTTTGTCCATTTTTGTCATTAGAAACTCAGAGGCAGACTGTGAAGTGCTGAATTTCATTCATTTATTGGTTATTAATTCTAGAAGTATTTATTAAATTTTCATTGGATTAGGGATATAGGAAGTGTATTAAGAAGTTTTCTTTAAAGGAGCCACACTCTGTAATGACCTATATGGGAAAATAATCTAAAAAAAGAGTGGATATATGTATATGTATAACTGATTCACTTTGCTATACAGCAGAACCTAACATGACATTGTAAATCGACTATACTCCAATAAAATTTAATTTTAAAAAAGAAAGATAAATAAAAGGAGCCACAGACTTCTCTTGAAATGCTGACTATATGCACAATATGAAATAATAAAATCATAATTCTAGAGTGATCTAGAAGAAATGTTACATATGTAAAGAAAAATAGAAGAAAGGACAAACACCTGAGTTAAATGCCTACTTGTAAATATTTGGAGACCCTTGGATAATTAATTAACCTGTGTGGGCCTTAGTACCCTTATCTGTAAAATAAGGGACATGAGCTAGATGGCCTACAATGCCCCTTTTATTTAGAGTTTTGCAGGTAACCAAACCAAACTCCTGCTAGCTTAAGAAAAAAATAATTGTCTCTAGGGATATGAATGAAAATGGCTTCAGGATGCAGTGGGATCTAATTTTCTAACTTATGTGCACCATCTCTTATTTTCTTTCTCTCTACCTCCTATCTTCACCTTTTCTCATTTTTGGCTTTTTTCTTCCAGGCTGCTCATTGACTTTTTCTACCTATCAGAGGACCACAGCGTTGCTGGCAGTGCTGGGCTTACACCCATATTTATAGAGCTATGACCATAAAGGAGAGAAAACTTTCCATGCCAACACCATCTCGAAAATCTCTGGGAAGAAGGGTACCATTAGTCTCTGTTTGTGGTCTAGTAGGAAGCTGTCTGCAAGCCTCTTGTCCCAGCATAACTATTAATAACACTCCCTTTCACTCTCATTAAGTCCAGTTTGGGCAATAACTTATTTAATCACCCTACCTTGGAGGAGACTGATGGACTTGGTTTAGGTTTCATGCCCTCTCTGGAGTAATCACTGTGATCAGAGGAATAAGATACAGTGATTAGCCATATCTGGATCCTATGCTAACAGTTGAGGCCAGAGACTGGGAGTAATGTGTTTGGCAGCCTCCACTTGAAACACAGGTGGATAAGAAAGAAGCAGTCCCTGAAGGCAAGAAGCAGATGAAAAGCGTAAAGATGTATTTAATGCACAAGTGAAACACGCATATGTCCACTAAGTCAGGACAGAGTGCAAGGTATATACAGGAATTCTGAATAGAGGCACAATAAGCATTAGATGGGGTTTTATAGCATCTAGTATTTCACATAATAGATCTATTTTTTAAAACTGAAGGTAATCATAGTACATACTGTAAATAAATCAACTCAGTTATATATATATATATATGTACATATATATATACACACACATATGTATATATATCCTTAATTTGATTTAATAACTCAATAATAATCTAATTATTTAAATAATAATAAGTAAATAATAATAAATAAACAATCTAATTATTTAAAAATAATAATAATTTATTGAATAATAATCTATTTAAAAATTAATTTAGGATCATGGTTATGTTTATACTTCTGTAAGCAACTAAAATGACTTTTTTGTTTAAACAAAGATCTTAGGGATATTTTTGCTAGTGCTTAAAAAAAAATTTCCTTCTAGTCATTGAGGTATTAAGATAAGCTGCTCTTAAATTAGAGTGGTGTAAGTAATGTGCACACATTTTGTTTTTCCTAGCCAGGCCTGTCCTCAGTCAGCACTTCTACATGATGACAGTTTTCAGGAAGAGTCAAGATCTTTCTTAAATGGAAAATGATCATTCATCATGATAGAAATGCAAACAGTACCTTAATGAGTGGATGTGCTAATGTCTATCCGCTATTTAGACATATTAGCCTCAATTTGTTTTTTAGCTCTAACATGTGCAATCACAAATAAAATATATGATTATCACTTTAAAATAGCATCATATCAGCTGCTTTTATAGTATATGTAGGTTATGAGTCATCAAATGTTTTCCACAATGACAGAGTGAAGTGTATTATTGAAAAAGGAGAGTGGTTGAATTTTCTATTTTAGTTTTCTATATTGGGCAATGGAAGCATGAAATAAGATTCTTCATGGAGTGGCAAGTAGTTTAATCCTTTTCATAAAAATATTAACTACCTACTACATGTCAAGTATAGTTCTAGGCAGTGAGGACACCAAACTAATGACTAAGCCTCTGATCTCAAGATCACAATCTACAGAGTGAACAGACTTGTACAACTTTATATATATATATGTATACGTATATGATATATGGCAGAACATATGTAACCTTTACTTGGCCCCTTGTCCATGAATAGTGAATTAATTACTAGTATGAGCTGCTTTACTCTGAGCTATTCAGAGGAAGAAAAACCTAATTCTGCACAAAAGAAGAATCAGGACCTGGTTAGGTATGATTTCCAAGAGAAGATTTGACATGATTTTTGAAGGATTAGAAGGGATGATCAAGTCAGCAAGGGAGGGTGTAGGGTGATGTAAAAATGTAGAATACGGTGCAACACGCTTTTACCTAACCAGTGTTTCCTGGATTTTATATGGAAGCTCTTGAGATATTCAGCATGTGATCAAGTATAGAAGAATATTAAGTGACCAATAATTTATTTTAAGCCCTTACCTTGCTCATGGCCCAGATGTCCTGGAGGCCAGGGTTAGCCAAGTAAAGTACAAGGCTAGAGCGGAACTATAGCACTGTTATTGGTGAGTTTCTCTTGGAGGACCTATACTTATATAATTCCTTTCTAAAGGTGAGGGTGAGGAGGTGGGACATTATTTGCTTTTAGGCCCATCCCATGATACACAGGTGACTCTAGCAATAAGATCAACCATTGCAGAGATCTAAAGAAAAGCAAATAAATTACTAAAGAAGGAGTCAAAAGTGGAATATGAAAAAAAATACACCAGAAAAAAAGTGGTGTCTGACAGGATCAAGGTCAAAAGTGGCTAACGTGGTACTGATGTTGGCAAGCTAGGTGTGGAAGAGCTCCCAGCTTTTAGGATGACAATGTCAAATGTTGAGACATCTCCAGTGGTGAACTAAGGCTGTTGGAGGAGAGGAAAATCTTCTCATCAGAAGATTATATGCCAGCAGTGCAAAGTAAGAACAAAATAAATTAGCCAGCTAGTTTCTTCTGGAATATATGGGGAAAGCAAAGAAATTGAAGATCTTTTTTTGAAATTTGTGGAAAGTGTTAGTCCACCCTTAATCTTCAGTCCACAGATTTTCCTGAGTAGTTCTGAAGGAATGAAACATAGAAAAATGATCTGAGCCAGAATTCATCTTTAATACTTTAATTTTGCATCTTTTCTTTACTCTTCTATTTCCTTTCCTCACTTCTGGCCAGCAAGGAACACATACACCCAGCACTCTAAATACACAGTCTCTTGCCATATCTTGCTAATTCGTTCTACCTAAATGAGCCCAAGACAAAGTTTGGACATGAATGGCAATGAAATGTCAGAGTTGGTAATTCACATAGACTGGTCAGTAGATTTTGCTCAGTGAGGTACAAACTTGTGGATCAAAAGGAATTCTTTCTCTCCGTGACTCCACACAGCATGTGACTTCAACCCCCAGAGTCAGAAAGGAAGACCCAGGCACCGTATTTCTCATGGCTGGCTGGGGTTTTTCCCTCCATACTGACAAAGCCTCTGTTCTATCACCAGTCCTCATCTGAAGTTTTGCTGGATTGCCCATTTCTAGTGCTGCTCCTCTCCATCTGATCCTAACCACTTTGCCTCATTCCCTTTCCTCTGTCTTATGTTTTCTACAGTGTTTCACCAATTTCACTTCTTTAACACCTCTCAAATCTGTCCCCCTTGTTTTCCTCCCCTTTCATCCCTACCCATACCCATACCTATGCTATTTCTTGCCTGTATCATTGAAAGAGGCTTCATCTGGCTTCAGGGCTCAGTATTGTCTTGCTAATCTATTCCACATACTGTAGGCAGAGCTTTCTAAATGCAGATTCTACTTTAATTATATCATTGCTTTTCTTATAATACTTCAATTGTTACCTATTATTCTTAGAATAAAAATAGAATTTTAGGCAAACATTCTTTGTAATCTTGCCCCTACTTATCCGCTTTCCCAGTCTTATTTAAAATAATCTTCTGCCTACCTTCTTCTTTCCCCTCTGCCTTCCTCTTGCTTTCCAATCCATTTGAAATTCAACTACACTGACCTTCTTCCATGTCCTCCAGTGTGCCATTTTCTCTTTCACAGTTCTTTTCCCAGCCCTTACTCTGTTTAACTCCAACTCTTCCTTCAGTCTCTATTCCAGCTTTTACTCCCTCGGGGAAGCCTTCCTTGACCCACCAGTGGTCTCAGTTAGGTAATCCTTATATACTCAATGCTGTCTTTTGGATTCATTTAATTTCATTATGCTTCTCCCTCTAAAGATTTCCAGTTCCTTGAGAACAGTGATGTTTCATTCATCTCTAGCATCTAGTGCAGAGGCTGATATATAATACATGAATAGTCCTTTTATACTGAGATAATATTCAAAATGCTTACCTTCTAAATTAAAGACCTCTTCTCTGATTCTAGCAGTTACTAAATTTTCTTCTTCACCCTTCTTAAATATATGTTTCTAAAGTTTCTCCAAACACATTCATTCTTTCGGTGATTTTCCTATGTAGTATAAGGATTACATGGTCCAAGGACCATCTTTTTTTTTTTTTTCATTAAAATAAACAAAAATTCTTAAATCCCTGTATCCTTCCTGGAGCCTTATGAGGCAACTCAGTAAGAGACACAATGTCCCTGATCACACTTGGTCATCTCATAGCATCTATCCTCTCCTCATTTATCTCCTCCTGAATGAGCACTCACTCTCAACAGTAAGTTATATATGTTGTTTTTTTTTGTGTTTTTTTTTTTTACTGTCTTTTTGTTCAGTGAACATCTATTGAGCAAATACTATGAATGAGTCATTGTTATTGTATTGAGGATATAACTGTCAAGCTCAGGATTATAATGTAGTATTACAAAAACAAATTTGTCTTTATTTTGTGTTTTAAATGTATGGTTCTCAGTTCTTTACTTGTTTTTTTTTACATCAGATTATAAACTTTGGGATAATAACGATTATTTTATTTACCAATCCTGTATCATATGCCCACTACCAGGTTATAGATTGCTATGTAAAAGAGATATTCAACTCTGTTTTAGCACTTAAATATTCACAGAGAAGACAGCATGAGAAAAAATTACAAAACAACATACAAAACCCTCAGGTCAAAGGCAGGCATCATAACAAGTTTATGGATGTGTACCCAAGGCAAGAAGAATTCCAGGACTTTCCTGAGGTTATGTAGGTAATCAGTGTCTGAGTTTGGCCTGGAGCCTACCACTCTTAGTCTTGGTGGGGCACATACAACTATCCATGCCAGAGGAGAAATGCACTTTCTTTGAGTAGTACCTTTCTCTGATATTTTTTTCAGAGCAATTCCCATTTATTTTATACTGTACTAATTTAATAAGGACTTACACATTTAGCAAGACTATATTTCCTGCCTGTTTATTCATTTGTTCATGTCTTTATCAAAATAATTATTGAGCATCCACTTGTTGCCTGGAAATATTCTAGCACTGAGCATTAGAACAGTGAGCAAGACACACAGAAATGCCTGCTCACAAGAAGTTTATGTTCTAGTGGAGGGAGAAAGACAATAATAGAAATAAATAAGTAAACATTTTAGTATGTTAGATAACCATAAGTACTGTGGAGAACAAAAATTAAGTGGAAAGAAGTATCCAAAGGTGTATTGCCAAAGGTGTATGTGGGTGCAATTTAAATAGAGAAAAGCACTCCAGGCTGAAGGAACAGCAAATGAAAAGGCCCTGAGGCATAAGCTTGCCTGGACTATTCCAGGAATAGCAAGGAGGCTAGTGTGCTGAAGTGGAGGGAGTGGTGGAAAGAGAAAGAGATGAGGCCAAAGAGATAATGGAATGCCAGGTCTATAGGGATTAATAGGTCACTGTTAAGACTTTTACACTTACCCTGTTAAGACTTTGATGCAAACTCTGAAATGTGAGGCCATTGTAGGGACTTAGGAAGATGAATGACATGATCTGACTTATGTTTCCAAAGGACCTCCTGGCTCCTATGTTGAGAATGGATTGCAACGTGCAGGATGGAAGCAAGGAGACCAATTCGCATATTGTAATAATATTATAATAGGAGAGAGATGTTAATGGCTTGGCAAAAGCAATAGCAGTAGAAGTAGAAGAAGTGATCCTTTTTAGGATTTGTTCTGATGATAGAAGTGATATGATTTCATGATGGATGAGGCATGGAGTATGACAGAAAGATGATCCAAGGTGTTTTGGCATGAACAACTGAGAGAATGGAGCTTCTAAAAATTGAGATAAAGAAAACAATGTGAGGGGCAGATTCTAGAGGGAAAAGATGGAGAGTTTTGTTTTGGATATAGTAAGTTTGATTACCTATTAGACTTCCAAGGGGAGATGTTGAGTAGATGGATGTATAAAGAAGTCTAGAGTCCAGTGGGAGATGTCCAGTATGGATGTAATGATAGATACTATAGAAAATAGAAAGTAGCTCTAAAATACCATCTTTGCTTTCTAGAAATGTATAATCTAATAGTTTGACATGATAGATACATAAAAGTAATTAACAAGCAATGCAATCAGTAGATGTAGTGTATTTACAAAGTATGTGACTACCAGAATGAGTGCTGCTGAAAGTAGGTACAATATATATAATTCCTCAGAGAAGGGAGATGTACATTCAGGGAAGGGTCCAGCGGGAAGACAGGATTTGAAGTGGCTTTGAAGCATTCGTTGAATTTTAGTGGTTACGAAGGGGAGAGGTATCCCGGGCCCAGAAGGTAGGAAGTAGGAACAACACAAAACTCTTGAAACACAGGTGAGGTCTTCTCATGTGTCTAGGATGGATGTATGGAAATCCCAGATTAGGTCACAAGATATAGAACTGCTGAAGAAGTGACGTGAACTTGACCTGGTAAAAAGTATCCATAGAGATTTTTTGAGTTAGTGAATAACATACGCAATGCACTGTTTTCAGTAAATGAATCAGGTAGCCACGTTGAATTTATTCAGTTTTGCAAATCCAGCTTTAGTACTTCCTCCAAAATATTGTCCATCAGAGCCCTGATGCCTAATTAATAAAAAAAGATGTCTAATTCCATAGCTTTGAAATGCTTCCATTGTTTTAAAATATAAATAGACCTAACAAAGGTATATAAGAACAGCTTATATGAAATTATTATCATGTTCTCAAGTTTATACTTGTGACAATTAGGAAGCATTCATATTAATGTTATGCCTTTGGATAGTCTGGGGCAATATATATATCTTTTTGCTCTAGGAAGGCTGTCTTTCCACCCTGTAAAAAAATAGGCAATTTTCCATTGGCCAGTAAAAACCATCCTGAAGAAGAGGAAGGTAACAGTAGGAACTACGGAGGTTAAAATAGTTTAAAACTCAAAACATGTTTGCCTTCCACGAAGTGGCTCTACTTGCCCTGTTTCTAGTCACACCTTAGTTTTCCAAGCAGACTGTATAATCTTAGTCTTTCTCTGGAGATAATACGGGATGCAGTCCCCTTCAAAGAAGGGATTTGTGCTTGCTGGCAGCTCCTGGAGCTCTGTTCTGTCTAGTAGTTGAGATCTCCAGAGTGGTTTATGGGTTCTGTGTGATTTCTATCTGCACCCAGACAGCTGGACTTCATTTCATTTTTATTTGCATTTAATAATAAGCCTCCTTCCCTTAGCTGTTAAATTGTGAATTATCAGACACTATCAAATCCTCCTTCCCATATTCTGACTGCACTTACTTTGAAATAGACCCATTGGTAGCATGCTGGTTCCAGGGAAAAGCTGGGCTTCATGCCATGGATTTCAGGGTGGGAACTACTCTGATCTATTTCTTTTGGGGCTAAAAAATGCAATTTCTGATCTAATGTGAACACTGGGAACAGCAGAGCGAGTTTTGTGGCGGATTCATCTTTAATTATTAAAACAGGAGAGATCATTCATGCCTCTTTGAAGTTCTTATTTTATTTTCAGCAAAGGAAATGAATGTACAAGTCACTACATGTGAAGCAGGGTAGAAGAGAGGGTAAAAAGAAAAAAACCCCAGAATGACAGAAGGAATAGAAAATAGAGGGAAATAGTGATTATAAAGAGGAAAGGAACTGTAGAAATGAGAACAAAGGACAGAGATGGCCCACTTGGTAGGAAGCTGGTACCTAGCACTCAGTAATATTTGGAAATAAGTGGATTTGAGATCTCTTTGCTAAGTCATTGTCAGTTGTTAAAAATGCAACTATATGTTGGCAGCCAATGGGCTTAGAAGAGCTAATGATGAAGGAAAGGATGAGGAATGAGGGGGAAAGATTTTGCATATTAAATCTTGCTGAGGGATTATGTCTTCTTGCTATGGATTTGGGAGGAGAAACACATAATTAGTTCAAAAAACTGAGGAAAATGGAATGGGGTGAGGAGTTGCGAGGAAGAAGGTGTCACGACCAGAATGAAAAGTCACTCCATATCAAGCATCAAAGATCTCAGTGCGTGGTTTTTCTTTCTTTCTAAAATTGTCCAGTCCTGGTAATTAGAAAGTGAGCATAATGAGGGGGCTGGGCTGAGTCATGCTTTAATGAGTTAAAATTACAGCAGGCTGGCATCAGTTATAGGGAAGAATTTGTGTGTGTGGGGAGGGCAGGGGGCAAGATGTCATTTTTCAGGGCAGAACATTACTAAAGCTCTAGGTGTATTGACAGAATTGGTCTTGGGTCCCAGGCCAGGAGTAGCAGAGGGAACACAGGATTTAGGTGCATTAATGGACTCTATGATTATTATTCTCAATGTTATTATTATAATTATGGATAATGTGTACACATATCAAAAATTAATTATCATTTAGTTGCCTCTCATGCTTGAGGAGTTTGAGCCTTTTCTGGCTTACAGTGAAATAACCATAAGAGAAAGAGTGGTTCGGGACTAGGGACATGCGGCTGATAAACAGACCCTGGATGATTGCTGCTGTAAGAAGCTTCCCGCTTATTTGATTGTCCTCTAATCTGATATATCTGGGATTAAAATGAACCTTCCCCAATAAAGAGAAGAATATGGAAAGGAAACAAAAACATTTGCATAAGGGATAACTTAGAGCCCTAAGCACCTAGAGTCAGAGGACAAGATTCACCAGTCCTCCAGCCATAATAGCATCAGTTTCAAGCCAGGACACATTCATGAAACAGCGCTCCAGTGCAAATGTAACAACTAAAGCCTCGCTTCCTTGCTGTTCCAGGCAAAAATATAAGTGTGTAATCTCATCTATTCTTAATGCCACCAACCTGGCAATACACCTTAAGCTAATTAGAAACAGATTTCCCATTTCACCATGGCTTTATAGTTTATCAATGAGACAGTTTCTCTACAGATTCACTTTAATAGCTCACAGCTATAAATTAAAAGGATATCTTAGGCTGGGCTCCCCCAAAATAGACCCTGAAATGAGGAATTGTGTCAAAGTGACTTATCAGGAAAACATTCACAGGAAAAACCAGTAGAGGAATAGGAGAGTGGGAATTGGAGGGGAAGAAGAGCAAGTGAGAATACAGTATAATGCAAAATCCCACAGTGGTAAGGCTTACCTTCACGTTGTCCTGACTGTAGCAAGAGGGCCTGAGTGTTTCTATTCCAGCACCTAGAAGCATTGGTTAATGGCTTTATTGGGGGAGGGACAGAAATTCTGGGCCATTTCAAGAGCTCTATATATTTGGGCAAAACAAAAACAAAAACAAAAACCTCTAGCAGCCTGAGGACAGCCCACTGACAAAGAGCCTCAGGTGCTGGATGTTCTAAGCTCACCTCATTTGGAGACAATATTCGTGAACATGGTAGGGGATATGAAGGGATATGGTCAGAGCACTGGCAGAATCTACTGCGGAGAGGATAGCACTTCACAGGCTCCCTGTTGCCTGCAAAATATGGATATTGTCCTTACTTCATAGCATGTTCCTTGCTTTTTTCTTTCTTTTGTCCATTTCCCTCCCCTATTCCTTTCAGAATTTACAGAACTGCTTCATTATCTCAAATGCACCATGTTGTTTCATGTTTCCTTGTCTTTGTACATGGCTTTCCCTCTCTGGAATGCTCTTAACTCACCTCTTCTCTTTGGCTGAAACTCTTGTCCCATCCTTGAAGATCCCACTCAAGCTTTATCTATGTGAAGTCTTCTCTAATTGATCTTGGAGGAATAGACAATTATTTCATCATAAAACTGTATCACCTTTAGTCTCTATCACAGTATATACCACACTGGATTGTAACTTTTAATTTGTATGACTGTTTACTTAGGTTATGTTATCTACATTTTTATTTATCTGTGAAAATCAGGAACCCTTGATCTATGTTTTGTATGGGATAGTATCAGTGAATGTTGCTGAATGCAACTAAATGTATATTAAAAAAATGAATGAAGGAGACACATGGAAATTTCGACTTGGAGGATCATTTTGAAGTAATTAAGTCTAAGTTCCCACGTAGTGTAAAAATCTATATTAAGTCCACACCAGTGGATATTTGGTCTGTTTATTTTAATTAATTAATTAATTAATTAAAAACATTTTTATTGGAGTATAATTGCTTTACAATATTGTGTTAATTACTGCTGTATATCAAAGTGAATCAGCTATATGTATACCTATATCCCGGTATCCCCTCCCTCTTGCGCCTCCCTCCCACCCTCCTTATCCCACCCCTCTAGGTGGTCACAAAGCACTGAGCTGATCTCCCTGTGCCATGCAACTGCTCCCCACTAGCTATCTATCTTACATTTGGGAGTGTATCTATGTCAGTGCTACTCTCTCACTTTGTCACAGCTTCCCCTTCCCCCTCCCTGGGTCCTCAAGTCCATTCTCTATGTCTGCGTCTTTATTCCTGTCCTGCCCATGGGTTCATCAAAACCATTTTTTTTTAAAGATTCCATATATATGTGTTAGCATACGGTATTTGTTTTTCTTTTTCTGACTTACATCACTCTGTATGACAGACTCTAGGTCCATCCACCTCACTACAAATAACTCAATTTCATTTCGTTTTATGGCTGAGTAATATTCCATTGTCTATATGTGCCATATCTTATTTATCCATTCATCTGTCGATGGACATTTAGGTTGCTTCCATGTCCCGGCTATTGTAAATAGTGCTGCAATGAACGTCGGGGTACATGTGTCTTTTTGAATAATGGTTTTCTCATGGTATATGCCCAGTAGTGGGATTGCTGGGTCACATGGTAGTTCTAGTTTTAGTTTTTAAAGGAACCTCCATACTGTTCTCCATAGTGGCTGTATCAATTTACATTCCCACCAACAGTGCAAGAAGCTTCCCTTTTCTCCACACCCTCTCCAGCATTTATTGTTTGTAGATATTTTGATGATGGCCATTCTGACTAGTGTGAGGTGATACCTCATTGTCATTTTGATTTGCATTTCTCTAATGATTAGTGATATTGAGCATCCTTTCATGTGTTTGTTGGCAGTCTGTATAACTTCTTTGGAGAAATGTCTATTTAGGTCTTCTGTCCATTTTTGGATTCGGTTGTTTGTTTTTTCGATATTGAGCTGCATGAGCTGCTTGTATATTTTGGAGATTAATCCTTTGTCAATTGCTTCATCTGCAAATATTTTCTCCCATTCTGAGGGTTGTCTTTTGGTCTTGTTTATGGTTTCCTTTGCTAGGCAAAAGCTTTTAAGTTTCATTAGGTCCCATTTGTTTATTTTTGTTTTTATTTCCATTTCTCTAGGAAGTGGATCAAAAAGGATCTTGCTGTGATTTATGTCATAGAGTGTTCTGCCTGTGTTTTCCTCTGAAAGTTTTATAGTGTCTGGCCTCACATTTAGATCTTTAATCCATTTTGAGTTTATTTTTGTGTATGGTATTAGGGAATGTTCTAATTTCATTCTTTTACATGTAGCTGTACAGTTTTCGAGGACCACTTATTGAAGAGGCTGTCTTTTCTCCATCGTATATTCTTGCCCCCTTTGTCAAAGGCAAGGTGACCATATGTGCATGGGTTTATCTCTGGGCTTTCTATCCTGTTCCGTCGATCTATATTTCTGCTTTTGTGCCAGTACCATACTGTCTTGATTACTGTAGCTTTGTAGTATAGTCTGAAGTCAGGGAGCCTGATTCCTGCAGCTCCGATTTTCTTTCTCAGGATTGCTTTGGCTATTCAGGGTCTTTGAGTTTCCATACAAATTGTGAAATATTTTGTTCTAGTTCTGTGAAAAATGCCATTGGTAGTTTGATAGGGATTGCATTGAATCTGTAGATTGCTTTGGGTAGTAGAGTCATTTTCACAATGTTGATTCTTCCATTCCAAGAACATGGTACATCTCGCCATCTGTTTGTATCATCTTTAATTTCTTTCATCAGTGTCTTATAGTTTCCTGCATACAGGTCTTTTGTCTCCTTATGTAGGTTTATTCCTGGGTATTTTATTCTTTTTGTTGCAATGGTAAATGAGAGTGTTTCCTTAACTTCTCTTTCAGACTTTTCATCATTAGTGTATAGGAATGCCAGAGATTTCTGTGCATTAATTTTGTATCCTGCTACTTTACCAGATTCATTGATTAGCTCTAGTAGTTTTCTGGTAGCATCTTTAGGATTCTCTATGTATGGTATCATGTCATCTGCAAATAGTGATAGTTTTACTTCTTCTTTTCCAATTTGGAATCCTGTCCTTTCTTTTTCTTCTCTGATTGCTGTGGCTAAAACTTCCAAAACTGTGTTGAATAATAGTGGTGAGAGTGGATAACCTTGTCTTGTTCCTGATCTTAGAGGAAATGTTTTCAGTTTTTGACCATTGAGAACAATGTTGGCTGTGGGTTTGTCATATATGGCCTTTATTATGTTGAGGTAGATTCCCTCTATGCCTACTTTCTGGATAGTTTTTATCATAAGTGGGTGTTGAATTTGGTGAAAAGATTTTTCTGCATCTATTGAGATGATCATATGGTTTTTCTCCTTCAATTTGTTAATATGGTGTATCACATTGATTGATTAGTGTATATTGAAGAATCCTTGCATACCTAGGATAAAACCCACTTGATCATGGTGTATGATCTTTTAAATTTGCTGTTGGATTCTGTTTGCTAGTATTATGTTGAGAATTTTGCATCTATGTTCATCAGAGATATTGGCCTGTAGTTTTCTTTTTTTGTGACATCTTTGTTTGGTTTTGATATCAGTGTGATGGTGGCCTCATAGAATGAGTTTAGGAGTGTTCCTCCTGTGCTGTAATTTGGAAGAGCTTGAGAAGTATAGGTGTTAGCTCTTCTCTAAATGTTTGATATAATTTGCCTGTGAAGCCATCTGGTCTTAGGCTTTTGTTTGTTGGAAGATTTTTAATCACAGTTTCAATTTCAGGTTTTGGGATTGGTCTTTTCATATTTTCTTTTTCTTCCTGGTTCAGTCTTGGAAGCTTGTGCTTTTCTAAGAATTTGTCCATTTCTTCCAGGTTGTCCATTTTATTGGCATATAGTGGCTTGTAGTAATCTCTCATGATCCTTGTATTTCTGCAGTGTCAGTTGTTACTTCTCTTTTTCATTTGTATTTCTGTTGATTTGAGTCTTCTCCCTTTTTTTGTTGATGAGTCTGGCTAATGGTTTATCAATTTTGCTTATCTTCTCAAAGAACCAGCTTTTAGTTTTATTGATCTTTGCTATTGTTTGCTTCATTTCTTTTTCATTTATTTCTGATCTGATCTTTATTTCTTTCCTTCTGCTAACTTTGGGGGTTTTTTGGTTCTTTTTTCTCTGATTGCTTTAGGTGTAATGTTAGGTTGTTTACTTGAGATATTTCTTGTTTCTTGAAGTAGGATTGTATTGCTATAATCTTCCCTCTTAGAACTGCTTTTGCTGCATCCAGTTGGTTTCAGTTCATTGTCTTTTCTTTGTCATTTATTTCTAGGTATTTTTTGATTTCCTCTTTGATTTCTTCAGTGATCTCTTTGTTATTTAGGAGTGTATTGTTTAGCCTCCATGTGTTTTTATTTTTTACAATTTTTTTTCCTGTAATTGATATCTAGTCTCATAGCGTTTTGGTCAGAAAAGATACTTGATGCAACTTCAATTTTCTTAAATTTACCAAGGCTTGATTTGTGACCCATGATATGATCTATCCTGGAGAATGTTCCATAGCACTTGAGAAGAAAGTGTATTCTGTTGTTTTTGGATGGAATGTCCTATAAATATCAATTTAGTCCATCTCGTTTAATGTGTCATTTAAAGCTTGTTTTTCCTTATTTATTTTCATTTTGGATGATCTGTCCATTGGAGAAAGTGGGTGTTAAAGTCCCCTACTATGATTGTGTTACTGTCTATTTCCCCTTTTATGACTGTTAGCATTTGTCTTATATATTGAGGTTTTCCTATGTTGGGTGCATAAATATTTACAATTGTTATATCTTCTTCTTGGATTGATCCCTTGATCATTATGTAGTGTGCTTCTTTGTCTCTTGTAACAGTCTTTATTTTAAAGTCTATTTTGTCTGATATGGGTTTTGCTACTCCAGCTTTCTTTTGATTTCCATTTTCATGGAATATCTCTTTTTCATCCCCTTAGTTTCCGTCTGTATGTGTGCCTCGGTCTGAAGTGGGTCTCTTGTAGACAGCATATAGATAGGTCTTGTTTTTGTATACATTCAGCCAGTCTCTGTCTTTTGGTTAATCCATTTATGTTTAAGGTAATTATCTATATGTATGTTCCTATTACTGTTTTGTTAATTGTTTTGGCTTTGTTATTGTAGGTCTTTTCCTTCTCTTGTGTTTCCTGCCTAGAGAAGTTCCTTTAGCATTTGTTGTAAAGCTGGTTTTGTGGTTCTGAATTTTCTTACCTTTTGCTTGTCTGTAAAAATTTTAATTTCTCTGTCAAGTCTGAATGAGATCCTTGCTGGGTAAAGTAATCTTGGTTGTAGGTTGTTCCCTTTCATCACTTTAAATATATCCTGCCACTCCCTTCTGGCTTGCAGAGTTTCTGCTGAAAGATAAGCTGTTAGCCTTATGGGGATTTCTTGTATGTTATTTGTTGCTTTTCCCTTGCTGCTTTTAATATTTTTTCTTTTTATTTAATATTTGATAGTTTTATTAATATGTGTCTTGGTTTGTTTCTTCTTGGTTTTATCCTGTATGGGAATCTCTGTGCTTCCTGGACTTGACTATTTCGTTTCCTATATTAGGGAAGTTTTCGACTATCATATCTTCAAATATTTTCTCATACCCTTTCTTTATCTCTTCTTCTGAGACCCCTGTAATTCGAATGTTGGTCCATTTAATGTAGTCCCAGAGGTCTCTGAGACTGTCCTCAATTCTTTTCATTCTTTTTTCTTTATTCTGTTCTGCAGTAGTTATTTCCACTATTTTATCTTCCAGGTCAGATATCCGTTCTTCTGCCTCCGTTTTTCTGCTATTGATCCCTTCTAGAGAATTTTTAATTTTATTTATTGCGTTGTTCATGATTGTTTGTTTGCTCTTTATTTCTCCTAGGTCCTTGTTACGCATTTCTTGTATTTATTCCATTCTATTTCTAAGATTTTGGATCATCTTTACTATCATCATTCTGAGTTCTTTTTCATGTAGACTGCCTATTTCCTCTTCATTTGTTTCATCTGGTGGGTTTTTACCTTGCTCCTTCATCTGCTGTGTATTTCTCTGTCTTCTCATTTTGCTTCACTTACTGTGTTTGGGGTCTCCTTTTCGCAGGCTGCAGGTTCGTAGTTCCCATTGTTTTTTGTGTCTGTCCCTAGTGGGTGAGGTTGTTTCAGTGGCTTGTGTAGGCTTCCTGGTGGATGGACTTGTGCCTATATTCTGGTAGGTAGGGCTGGATCTTGTCTTTCTGGTGGGCAGGGACATGTCTGGTGGTGTGTTTCGTGGTGACTGTGAAGTTAATATAACTTTAGGCAGCCTCTCTGCTAATAGGTGGGATTTGTTCCTGTCTTGCTAGTTGTTTGGCATGTGGAGTCCAGCACTGGAGCTTGCTGGCTGTTGGGTGGATCTGGGTCTTAGTGTTGAGATGGAGATCTGTGGGAGAGCTCTCACTGATTCACATTACGTGGGGCCAGGATTTCTCTGGTCCTTCAGTTTCCTGGACTCGGCTCTTCCACGTTGTAGGCTCAGGCCTGATAGCCGGCCACACAACCAAGATCCTGCCAGCCACATGGCTCAGAAGAAAAGGAAGAAATAAAGGAAAAATAATAATCATAAAATTAAATAAATAATAAAGTACAAAAATATATAGAAAATTTAAAAAATGAAAAAAAGAAGAGAGCAACTAAACCTGTAAACAAATCCACCAATGATAACAAGCACTAAAAACTATACTAAGATAAACATAAAAATCAGAAACAAATCAGTCGCAGAAAGCAAACCCCGAGTCTAGAGATCCTCCCAAAGTCCACTGCCTTAATTTTGGGAACATTCGTTGTCTATTCAGGTATTCCAGGGATGCAGGGTTCATCAAGTTGATTGTGGGGATTTAATCCACTGCTCCTGAGGCTGCACAGAGAACTTTCCCTTTCTCTTCTTTGTTCACCCAGCTCCTGGGGTTCAGCTTTGGTTTTGGACCCACCTCTGCGTGTAGGCCGCCCTCAGGCATCTGTTCCTCTCCCAGACAGGAGGGTTTTAAAGCAGCGGGTAATCAGGGCTCCCTTGCTCACTCAGGCCAGGGAGAGGGAGGGGTAAGTTAGTCTTAATTGGGATGTGTGGCAAGCCTGCAGCAGCAGAGGCCAACATGACTGCAACAGCCTGAGGCATGCCATGTGTTCTCTCAGAAAACTTGTCCCCGGATCACAGGATCCTGGCAGTGGTGGGCTGCACAGGCTCCCAGGGCTGGGGGTGAGGATAGTGATTTGTGCTTGCACACAGGATTCTTGGTGGCAGCGGCAGCAGCGTCAGTGTTTTATGCCCATATTTGGGATCTGAGCTGATAGCCATGACTCCCGCCCGTCTCTGGAGCTCACTTAGGCGGTGCTCTGCCTTCTGTGGGTACATGGCGAAGGAATTCCCTCTCCTCGTGCACCCCGAAACAATGGTCTCTTGCCTCTTTGGCAGGTCCAGACTTTTTCCCTGACTCCCTCCCGGCTAGCTGTGGCGCACTAGCCCCCTTCAGGCTGTGTCATGCAGCCAACCCCAGTCCTCTCCCGGGGGTCTGACCTCCAAAGCCTGAGCCTCAGCTCCCAGCCCCCACCTGCCCTGGCGAGTGAGCAGACAAACCTCTCAGGCTGGTTAGTGCTGGTCGGCACCGATCCTCTGTGCGGGAATCTCTCTGCTTTGCCCTCTGCACCCCTGTTGCTGCGCTCTCCTCCATGGCTCCGAAGCTTCCTCCCCACCACCCTCCATCTCCACCAGTGAAGGGGCTTCCTAGTGTGTGGAAACTTTTCCTCCTTCACAGCTCCTCCCAGAGATGCAGGTCCCGTCCCTATTCTTTAGACTCTGTTTTTTCTGTTTTCTTTTGCCCTACCCAGGTATGTGGGGATTTTCTTGCCTTTTGGGAAGTCTGAGGTCTTCTGCCCATGTTCAGTAGGTGTTCTATAGGAGTTCTTCCACAGGTAGATATATTTTTGATGTATTTGTGGGGAGGAAGGTGATCTCCATGTCTTTCTCCTCCGCCATCTTGAAGATCTCCACCGGTCTGTTTATGTTTAATAACGTTTCAGTTAAAAGTTTCACCTTTTGTTTAGGCAGGATACAGCAGTAATAATCAACTGTGGGAATGCTTGCTGCTTGGGTCAAAACCTCCACACTCTTCTCTTAGTAATTAGAGTTTAAATTGTGCCTAAAATTCCTTTTTTAGTACTTTAATCAAAATTTTCATAGAGTTAGTAGTACTTGTGTTGACGATCAACACTTTCTAGGTTGAAAAGTCAGTAGAGAACATCAACACAGAATATATATTAAGATCACATGCAAAGTTGACACTATTCCACGAGGGCACATTTCATGGACATGGACATTCTCTCTTGCTTGTGTGTTTGCCCACTGATTGTGTCAAGGGAAGGGTCTCCTCTTGCTCAGTCTTTTCCTGTGACCCTGTCATGCATTTGTAAATCATATGACCAAACTTTAGCAATGCAATTTCTGGCTTTCAATAGTTTAATGTGAAGAAAAAATGAAAAATAAATAATAACGAACAGTGTTTTGTTATATTCAAAAGGACAAAGAATGTAGAAATTGGAGAAGGCACAGGCCTGTTTTAAAGACAGAAATCATGGATGATCTAGAAGAGTTATGAAGTATAATTGATGTAAAAGTGATTACAATGTAAATTTATCCAGCATCACTGTAACGAAAGCAGGCCTCTCGGCATGTCATCCTTCACTGTTAGAAAGAATCTTTTCTGCTCTTTACACAGCTCTTCCCCACCCACTAGGACCTTTATCTTCCCTTGCCTATCCTACCACAGCTGGAAGTTGGCTAGCTTTTGGAATAGCTACTGGAGAGCCTGTGTTTGAATATTCTCTTCCATGCCTTCTGTTCACAGAATGGATTACAGTTGCTTCCAGTTAAAAAGCAGATTGTCTTGGCCCGAGGTCAGGAGAGAAGTCTCAGCATCCTGTTTGACTGTTGAAAATCTCTTCCCCATCTCTGCAAGACTGGAATGTAACATCTGCAATTAGAACTTGGGTCCCTTGACTGGTTCCTCTGACTATTGCCTAGCAACCTTCTATTGGAAATTTACAAGAGCGCTTCTTCTTTCTCTGGTGTGGCCTCCTATTTCTTCATCTCAATGTGTTTTCTTTTAGGCTTATTATTATTCTTTTTTTAAAGATGACTGCTGTCAGCCTTGATTTACCTTCAAATGTGCTTATGCTGCAAACTTTCAGAACTGTGGTCCCAATGGACATTAGAGCTGGTGAAAGACCTGCAGTTGTCTTTTGCCAAATCATTTTGGCATCATCTGCAAAAGAAAATTGTGTATGCATTTGTCTCTTTACTTTGTTTATTGGAGATCAGGAACAGAGAAAGAAGACAGTGATGCTGAAAATTAAAACCTTTCCCGGATTGCTGGGCCACCACTTTGTAAGAGAGGTAAAAAGATGTCATATATGTAATATGTATATATATTCTATCTGCCTTCTCTTCTCCAGAGCCCTCTGTTGACATCTGGTAAAAGAGCCCTTATTTTCATTTTTAAAAAGATTTGCAAAAGTCGAAAAGTCCTTTTGTTAGATCCAGCCAATTGCAAAGTAATGTGCCTTTTGGGCAATGGAGACGGCTGCTGGTGTAAATTGTCCAGAGATGTAAAATGGGTAGAGTAATTGAGAATCAAATGCTAAATGAAGAAATACTCAACATCTGTCCCATTACCTCTACCTTCAGTGAATTGACCAAAAGATTACTTGAAATTCTGAAAAATAGAGTCAGTGTATGCATCTTCCTAATGACTTTCTAATTTCTTAGTCAAGTGGCCTGACTTGTTTTCTTGATGCTTCTGCAAAATTTGTTCTGCTATGACATCCCCTTTTTCATACCTATTCTTCTCAGATGTTTACCTCCTTCCTCCAAAGGTTTAGCTTCCACCTGTCAAAATTCTAGTCAGCCTTCAGGATCCAGAGTAAATGTTACTTCTCCCATTAAGACTTCTCTGATCACATTAGCTGGAGGCTCCAGGATGGAAGATGGCATTTTAGATTAAATGAAAAAGAATACATGGCATATGACTGTACTGGAATACTGTGGAGGGTTAGTGGGCATTAAGAGTGGCAATGTAAATTATAGCCAGATGGTGGGTTACCTTGAATGTCTGCTCAAGACAGTTGAACTTAGGAAGTAAGAGAGGGAAAATCATGAAGATATCTTTTTAAAATTTTTAGAACAGAACTTCAGGGAAATTAACTCTATAGCTAAGTATAAGACTTACTGGAGATACTCCTTTTACTATCTTAACCACTGTGCCACACTAACTACTGTGTCATTGGCACTTATGGTGTGCTAGGGGCTTTAGGATGTTCAAACAGGCCTGGATTATAAACCTGCCTCTACTGCTTTACTAACCATGTGACTCTGGGCCTCTCTCCGAGTTAGTTTACTTGTCTGTAAAATGAGGAAAATAATATTAAGAATTTCACAAAATTCTTTTGAGGATTAAATAAAATAATACATGTAAGGTAATCCTATGGTAAGTACTCAGTAGTTTGTATCTATTTGTAATAGTATTAGTATTAATATCAATAATAATAAATATTCCTTGCTTGATTTCTTTAATTCACATTTCAATAAGATCAATGTACACATACTGACTAAAATCACTGACTGCTAAGACTTTCTTTGTTTATATAAAACATTTGTTGTTTTGGGCTAAATTGTGTCCCCCCCCCCCAATAAAAAAGAAACAGAACAGTGCTTCAGAATGTGACCTTATTTGGAGATAGGTTATAGAAGTAATCAAGTTAAAATATGGTCATTAGGATAAGGTCCTAATCCATATGAATGTTATCCTTATAAGCAGAGGAAATTTGGATACGGAGGGAGGATGTTATGAAGGCATAGGGAGAAGATGACCATCCACAAGCCAAGGAGAGAGACCTGGAACAGATCCTTCCCTCACAGCCCTCAGAGGAACCAACCCTGCCAGCACCTTGATCTCGGACTTTTAGCCTCCAGAGCTGTGAGAAAGAAAATTTCTGTAGTTTAAGGAGAATTTCTTTAAAAAAGTTAAATAGTCTGTTTGTTATAGCAGTCCTAGTAAACCAATACACACCCCAAACAGTTCCCAAGGCATTCATTATCTTTTAAATTACTTGCTCCATTCAGTGTCCCCACATGATAATTGGAGAGGGATGATCTCTTAAAATAGGCAGCCATATTAAGTAAAGTCATTTCTAAAATGTAGGGAGACTTAAAAGAGTCTCTTAATAATCATGAGACGCATAGCCTGAGATCCTTGTGAATCCTTAGGTTTGCAAAGATGAGTACAGAACAGGAACACCCCACTGTTGCACAGGCTGGATCAGCTTAAAGCTTGCCTACAGCACAGCCTCTTTGGACTTGAGATTCAACTTGGCCTTGGCCAGATCACATTTTATTATATTCTTTGCACCTTTAAGAGTTCTCTCAAGTAGTGAGGACTATAAAAATAAATCCTTTAATGACAAAGGTCTACTTTACATTGCTGAAGGCAGCTTACATGTCCCCTACTATTTGGGGCTCTAAGAAGTTTTCTCATAGAATCGTAACACTTTACTGCTTGCTGAGAATCAAAAGAATTTTAATCAGTTTTCTCATGTGGCAGATACGGAAACTGAATCCAGAAGATGGGAAATATCTTGGCCAAAGTTGTGCAGCTCTTTTCAATTCTGCCTAATTTCAATCTTGCTTTTCAGCCAGAGAGAGAGAGAGAGAGAGAGAGAGAGAGAGAGAGTGGGGGGGGGGAGGTAGAGGGAGCAAGAAAGAGAGAGAGAGAGACATATAAACAGAGTACTTCCCCCTCACCTTCTTTCTCTTTGGTTTTGTCGTGTATTATTCCTCCTTCTTGAGTTTCCTGTGGAAATAAAAGGATCCAGATTCCGACCCCATGACTGAGTACAGCTCAGTGACTTAACACACACCCCTGCTTGTCCTATAATCCGACCAGCCTTGGAGGCTGCTTAGCTCCAAGCATCTCAATAATTCATTTCACATATTCTAGTCAGTGTTATTTTGACATACGCTTTTGAAAGTGAAGGGAAGGAAAGGGAGGGGAGGGAGCTTTGCCCTGGGTATGCATGCTGGACTTCTTCAAATTAGCAAAAGATAATCACTTATAAAATCGTGTGAGAGAATTGCACCTTCTAAAATATATGACTCAAAATTAAATGTGTTTTCTGTGTGGGTGGACAGGTGGTGTTATGCAAGAAAAGGGTAAAAAAAATCACAAAATGCCCCCTCAACATTACTTATTCTCTGCTTAGGTATTTTAGACTGTTCACATATACTGAGAACAATGCACCATCTCTCACCAATATTGGGAATAAGACAACTGATTTGTTAACTTTATCCCTCTGTATATCCCACATCACCCGGTACTCCAGGTTAATGAATCTAAATATATATTTGAAAATGCAGTCACTCCCAACCCCCACTGTGCATCAGACTCATCTTGTGAGCTTAACACAAATAAGCAAACACAGATGCCCAGGTCCCACTTCCAGAAATTCTGAGTCATTTGGAGTGGGATGTGGACCATACCTTAGCATTCCCTTGAAATCTTTCCGGGTGATTCTAATGTACAGACTGCTGAGGACAACGGATTTAGTGGTTCCATAGGCCAAGGCAGTTAATGACTGAGATGGATGAAATATAGGAATAAACCTTGGACTAAAGACAATAAAGTGAGAGGCAACCTCTTCCTGAATTGAGACCTGAGATAGCAGCAGCAGCCTAGGAAGTAAGCAGAGAAAATATGGAGGATGGTGCTGCTGGGTTTTGTCCTTAAAACGCATGATGGGTCATCTTAAAACGCATGATGGGTCATCTTAAAGGGGAAGTTGGTAGATTACTGTGCACTGCTGAGCAGAGATGGGCCAAATAATTCTCTGGCTTGATTAATGAGTTTCTTCCTAAACAAGTGAAACGGATTTGTACTTGTTTAACGAAGTCCCTTTGCATGGCTTATTTTGAGGTTAGCAGGTTTAGATCTCAGATGAAGGAGGAAAGTGCTAGTTAGAGAGCAGCTCTTAGGCACCAATACACTAACGAGCCAACTGTGGCATGTAATCAATGTGTGAAAAATGGGTAATTCTCACTAATGCCCTGCTAATGTTTTCATAATGATCTGTCAAAGTACTGGAGCTAATTATTGTCATGGCAGTTTGGCCCAAGTTCACTGAGATAATCCTGGCATTGGTGAATAAGAACATACGTTGCCAGTTTGCCACCCACTTTGAGGCTTTCTTCCTATTTCTCCTCACATAGAGATCCTATATGTCATCTTCTACATACTTTAAAATATGTGCTTACATATTCCATTTTCTTTCATTTTCTTGTTTTCCAAGCTCCATGTTTAATCTTTTCTTCCTATTTCCTTTTTCTTTTTTATTGCAAAAAATACTGGATGAGAACTCAAGGGCCCTAAGACCTAATCCTGGTTCTATTATAAGGGCAAGCCATTTCATCTCTCAGTGTCTGTTTATAGGAGTAAAGGAACCAGATAAGCCATAATAAGGGAACTAGGTAAGTGATGATAGTATCCTTTTAGCTTTAAAATAATGGAATTCTGGATTTCCCTTGCATGTCTGCTCTGTGTGTCCATGGCATCATTTTTATCAAGTTTATCACCATGATGACTCATTTTTGAACCATGAGACATCTGAGTAAGCAAGGTACCTACTGGTAATCAATGGCACAGGAAATGGAGTTTACCTCTATAGAGACTTAAAGGAGGAAGGAGAATATAGTTAGAGCCTTCAGATATGAAAACATACTCCAAAGTACATAGCAAGGTGACACTGCCACCTCCAAACTTTCTCCTAGGATAGTTATTTTTGTGGGGTAATTTTTCATTAATCTCTTAAGTAATATATTATCATAGCAATGCTGTGGATCAGTATAGCATCTAGTGAAGAGCTCAGATATCTTTTCATCTCAGTTTTAACATTCCTGTGAGATAGTTGGGGAAGATAATAACTATCCCTTCTTTGTTGATGGGAAGCAGGCAAAAGGGGATTAATAACATTTATAGTCAAAGTGAATGTGCATTATGCGTTTCCCTTTTTAAGCAGTCTTTCCTTCAAGACTGTGTGTGTGTGTGTGTGTGTGTGTTTCAGCAAATGCAATTCAGCATAGTAAAGCACTGTGTCCTTTTTCACCTTTGAGTCAAATTGAGAAAGAGTGCACTTTTTACTCCCCTGCACTTTTTACTCCCCAAAAGCTGTAACAAATAACAAGTTTGGAGATTTTTTTAAAAATGAAAAATAGGGCTTCCCTGGTGGCGCAGTGGTTGAGAGTCCGCCTGCCGATGCAGGGGACACGGGTTCGTGCCCCTATCCCGGAAGATCCCACATGCCGCGCAGCGGCTGGGCCCGCGAGCCATGGCCGCGGAGCCTGTGTGTCCGGAGCCTGTGCTCCGCAACGGGAGAGGCCACAGCAGTGAGAGGCCCGCGTACAGAAAAAAAAAAAAAAAAAAAAAAAAAATGAAAAATATATTTAAACATTACCTTAAAGCAAAGGTCAGCAAACATTTTCTATAAGGGATAGAGGGTAAGTATTTTAGATTCTGTAGGCCACATTTCACATGTTCTTTTTTTCTTTAATTGCAACATTTTACAAATGAAAAAAAAATTTTTCTTGAAGACTTTAAAAAAACAAGCCATGGGCCAGATTTGGCCCTTGGGTCATAGTTTCCCAGCTCCTGTCTTAGAGCCATGCCCATATTGTGTAGTCCTGAGGCACTTAGGCCAACAGGAACACTGATGTTCACATGCAGGTGTTCATAACAGGGATGGTAACACATCAAGATGCATTAAATTGACATCTAAGAGGTGACCTCTGTGGTAGTCAACTTAACAACAGCTGAAAAGAAGACCCATTTCTTAGAGAGAATAAATTCTCCAATAAGCACCATGAAATCTTGAATAGCAGATCTTCAAATTCTGTCAAAAACCCCTTGGGCTCCAGGTATAGATTGTTCTCCAAGCAATCTCCAGTTTATATAGCTGATGTGTTTTTGAAAAGTAGTGCTAAAATTGAAAATTTGCAGAGTGAATCTTATTTTTCCTTTTCTTTCCCATATAACTTTAATGACGGCTTCCTCTGGGAAAAATATTTTGTTGTAAGACATAATGAAGAGTATGCCCATTATAGTACTAATATTTCCTTTATTTTTAGCAATGAACAATTTGTATTTACTTTGTTCTCCTATACGCTCTTCAGTGAGAAAAGTTTAGTCAAGAGATAAACAATATACATTTATTTATACACATATAATGCACACGTGCATACGTGTACTATGTGTACATGCACAAACACACAGTGCTAGATATGTCAAGTAGTTAATACCTGTTTCATCGGGTATTCCCAATGACTCATAGAACTTGGACATCTGCAATAGAGAATCCTTAGTGGAGAGAGAGACCAAAGGAAATGCTTTATAGGAAAGGACTCAGCAGCTTATTAATATCCTTCACTTGTTTAGATCTGATGAAACCAAAAGGGAGACACAAACAAAAAGGGAGTAAATATCTCCTTTAAAATAAAGCAAACATTTATTTCTATAAGAGTGCTAGTGAAGACTGAAAACCTAAGTCCATTTTGTCAGAATTTAGTTCAATGTACCTACACTACATCCCTGTACAATGAAAAATATAAAGTAGAAAGCAGAATTTGATTTAGCATTCTGATTTTGATGCATTGAGCCTATCAGTTGTAACACTATAAGTCCATGCTGTGTTTGTTTACTATAATAATAGTTGTAAGAGATAAAAGCAAATAAAAAAGCAAAGCTATAATCCATCCAAATATCCATCAATAGAAGAATGCTTGAAGATGATATGGTATATTCATATTATGAAATATTTTTCAGTCTTTGATAAGAGTGAGTCAGATCTGAATCTATTAATGTGGCAGAATGTCCATGATGCACTGTTAAGCCAGAGTCATTTATATCATGCAGACCCCACTTTCTAAACACTACCCCCATAATAGGTGTATAGGTTAATATGAGCATGGAGGGATATGAGAACAGACATATAACCAGGCTGTTTAAATTGGTTGCCTCAGGAGGGTACCAATGAGGGAGGGAGGCAGGCAAAAATGGGTAGAGATTGTGATACTTTTCTTTATTCATCAAGTCAACAAAGAAAATAAAGATAGGCAAAAGCACAGAGATAAAGGAAATATAGGGCATGATTACATGAATATATCATTAATCTTAGATAATACCAGCTAATGAGGTATACATCAATTATATACTAACCAAAATATAAGAAACATTAATTGATTTTTTTTTTTTTTTTTGCGGTACGCGGGCCTCTCACTTTTGTGGCCTCTCCCGTTGTGGAGCACAGTCTCCGGATGCGCAGGCTCAGCGGCCATGGCTCACGGGCCTAGCCACTCCGAGGCATATGGGATCTTCCCGGACCGGGGCACGAACCCGTGTCCCCTGCATCGGCAGGCGGACTCTCAACCACTGTGCCACCAGGGAAGCCCCCTAATTGATTTTAATAACCATAGATTTTATAACTTTAGTCTGACATATAAGTAATAATATTAATAATAGCTAATTGTAATTTTGTGTGGTTCAAGTCCTGTGCTTAGCACTTTATATAGATTATCCTTTTTCTACTTATAGCAACCCTAGGAGCAACCTAGGAGGTAGGTGCTATTGATGACCCCATTTTACCAATGAGAAGATCATGGATAAGTGATGCTGAATCAGTTGCTCATACTCATATGGCCTGTATCTAAAGCCCTTCTTCTCAGCGAAATGTTGCTATCACCCAGAGTGTATGGTGGTTCCCTAAAAAGGCTTCAGGTATATAGAGTTTTACAGATGGGGAAGCCAGTGACTACAGAATGCTGAATCAGAAATTCTGAACACAGAATGCATCTGGGTTTATGACAATGATTAGGTTTCTCTCTCTTAATTCTACATTTGCCTGCACATGAATCCAGATTATGACATTGCATCAGGTTATCCATGTATGACTCTTTTCCTTCCTTGTCAGAATATTTCTTCTCACCCTGGTTCTTCTGTTTAGCACAAATCTTTTTGATTGTGCTGATTATTATGGCATCTAACTGTGGTCAGTTTTTTTTTTTCGTCCTATACCTTCTGACTTCCTTTAGAGGATTCTTAAGTATCATTTCCAGTTGGACCAACTTTTATTCCAATCCACATGCCCACTTGATCTGAACAATCTTTTAAAAATTTAAGTCACATCATGTCACTCCTCTGCTTAGAACTCATCACAGTCTTCCCATAGCTTTTAAAATAAAATCCAAATTCCTGCCTCGGCCTACAAATGCCACACATGATCTGGCCTTTTCTTAATTTCCAGTAACATATACTTTATTTTCCATGACTCAGACTAGCTGTACTCACTTATTGAAATGCCCATCCCTGGATCTCTGAGTCTGGGTCCTTTTCTTTCTCACCTTCTCAGTGAGGTTGCTCTGGCCACCCAGTCACTTTCTGTTCCAGCAGACTGTTTTACTTCCCTGCATGACACTGAGAACATATAAGGACATATCCTTGGTTAGATCAATTAAAAGTGATCATCTTTATTTATAGTTACCATACCTATTAAATTTATAGTCAATAATACAATTAAGCTGTTCATTGATGGTGATTTTTATGTCTTTAAAAGCTACCTTATGGGGCTTCCCTGGTGGCGCAGTGGTTGGGAGTCCACCTGCCGATGCAGGGGACGCGGGTTCGCGCCCTGGTCCGGGAGGATCCCACGTGCCACGGAGCGGCTGGGCCTGTGAGCCATGGCCATTGAGCCTGCACGTCCGGAGCCTGTGCTCTGCAGCGGGAGAGGCCACAACAGTGAGAGGCCCGCGTACCGCAAAAACAAAAAAAGAAGAATGAACTCTTTTAAATTGAGTAGGATTCACTATTTTTTGGTCTAAGAAATTACTGATAGTAAAAAGGACAGGCCGAGCCTAAATCCTATTACACGTGTTAATTCTGTCATCTACACGCTATGTGTCCTTGACCAAGGTTAATTTAACTTTGTCAAATTCAATTCAATCAGCTGTAAATTTAAATAATTTAATTATCTTATGGCCAAATCTACCATACAGACTGGGTGAGGTGGTCCTGTAATTGAGGGGTTGGGGGAGTTCTCAAGTCAACCTTATTGTGATGTTTACGTGATGATTATTTCTATAATTAGTTTAATTTTTGTCTACACAACGAGACTGCAAGTCTCAAGACATCATGGATACCATCTACCTTGTAAATCTACAAATCCTCAGCAACGAATTCAGTGCCACAACAGAAGACCCTGGATAAATATTTATCGAATTAATTACTTAAATTCTTATGAGGATCATATTTTATGAATTCTAAAATCCACTACCAATGTACAGTATTAAATTATTCTCTGCACTGTTGCAACCTCTTCTCATTCTTCTTCTTACCCACAGAAGGAAGGCCACCCCTAGGGTGAGTGGGTAACGAGAAAATGTTTTCATAGAGGCCTCTATCTATGTGACTGTGAAAAGTCCCCCCAGATTAGTGAGTCAGCACCATTCTGGTAGTTTAATCTCATATACCCCTTGAAGGAGATATCACATCAGCCAGCAGGAGCAGTTCACTAACCAGACCACTCACCTGGAAGTGGGCCTGGTTATGGGACCCCAGGTTGACACTGTAGTCATGAGCCTTGGTGCCCTTTAGGACATTTGGTTGATTCCACACAGAAGAGGGCACTGTGAAGGGGAGGAACAGCTCTGCCAGGTTTTAGGCCCTAGACAGAAACAAAAATTCTCAGAAAGGCACTCCAAAGTTTAATGCCATCCCCCGCCCCTTGGCATAGAGGCCAGGTCATGGCTCTGCTTTCTGGGGTCTGGGGTAGAAGAGGGAGCGGTGTTGATACCTGGGTCATGGTACACTCAGACAGATGTGCTGAACTGAGTTGCTGGCTCTAATTCTGGTCCCAATTAACTATCTATTTTCAAGCTAAATGCATTCTCTGTTACCTTACTGGTTAAAGAAGACCAATGATTTTTTTTTAATGTATAAGTATTGTATGTGTCTGTGTGTTTGTGTGTTATAGGTACACATAATTTTTATGAAGAAGAAAGGGTTCTACAGAATTTAAGTATTATTAGCAGTCATGAAAATCATGAAAAGAAAAGAGGTGAATGGGCTATGACGTTAAAGAAAATGTAGCATAGTGGCCAATAAATTCAATAATGAATCTGTGTGTGGTAGGGGAAATAGTATTTGAACTGGTAGGATGAAGAAAGGAAGAATACAAGGTAAAAGGTTTGAAATTGTTTTCTTATACTAATAGAGAGGACAAATTATATTGATGGCTGTCTTAAATACAGAGCTAAATAGTTAGGTTTTATTTAATACCTGTGGAGAGGTTATTAAACATGGAACTGATGGACAAAAGATGTTTTAGAAAGATTGATTTGGCATTAAGTGATGGATTACATAAATATTAATAGGTGCTAATTGACCTCACAGGGGCATCTTTGCAGTGTGTTCTCCTTCAATTTCCTTTAAGTTTTATTTTGACATCAGTAAAAATACCTAATCTGGAGATAGCTGAATGTATAAATCAAAACACCGCTTTTGTTAGTTAAATGTAAGAACTGTGTTAAGAACAAATGCTTAAAGACAGATTGACTGATAGTAGAGAAATGTTCTTTATTTGTGTAAATCCAAAGAACCATTAACAACAAAAATTAAACTCTGGTTTTCATGAAGTGTTTGTGTAGTTTCAAGGATAAAACTGCAATCCCACTCCAGTCCCTAATGTAAGAAGTGTTATTTTTACTGTTTGTTTTGTCTTTTGTTTTTGAAACATTAGGTCAAGCTCTGGTGTGGTCTGTGAAGAGAAAATATTTTGTCATTGTAATAAGAAAGAATTCTTTTTCATCACACATTTTATACAAAATGAGAGACACAAGATTTTTGTATTAGAGAAATAGGTAATGAGATTCAAGAGTAGTTCATCATCAGTATTTAAAATTAATCCACCCAGTGGGTGTTTTACCTTATAATGATTATATTTATCAGAATTCAGAGTATTCCTTATAGGGAATTGATGAGACCCACAGCATTAAATGGCAGCACCTCTCCAACTTACAGATTGTGTTCTAAAAGTTTGTTGGTTCTGAAGTGTAAATCCTGCTATATTAGTAGCAAAACTCCCTGAATATTAATGAACTTAGTGTATAGTTATAGTCAGATAAATATTATAAAAAGTAAATTTATACCTAGTAAAAATATGTACAACAGTTATTATCCTACAAATAAAGTAATCACAAATAATACAAGTTCACATAAATGTCTACATTTTTTTTAAAGTTTTTTTAAAAATAATTAATTAATTTATTTATTTTGGCTGCTTTGGGTCTTCGTTGCTGTGCCCGGGCTTCTCACTGCGGTGGCTTCTCTTGTTGCGGAGCATAGGCTCTAGGCACACAGGCTTCAGTAGTTTTGGCGCACGGGCTTAGTTGCTCCGCGGCATGTGGGATCTTCCCAGACCAGGACTTGAACCCGTGTCCGCTGCATTGGCAGGCGGATTCTTAACTACTACGCCACCAGGGAAGTCCCAAATGTCTACATTTTTTAAATGTATATATAATGCATGTGTATACACATATAGTTTGTTAAATTTATATGTATATATGTTTTTGTTTTTTTATATAAATGTATTTTATTTATTTTTGGCTGCACTGGGTCTTTGTTGCTGCATGCAGGCTTTCTCTAGTTGCGGCGAGCGGAGGCCACTCCTCACTGTGGTGCACGGGCTTCTCACTGCGGTGGCCTCTCTTGTTGCAGAGCATTGGCTCCAGGCGCACGGGCTTCAGGAGTTGTGGCTCACGGGCTCTCTAGAGTGCAGGCTCAGTAGTTGTGGCGCACGGGCCCAGTTGCTCTGTGGCATGTGGGATCTTCCCAGACCAGGGCTCGAACCTGTGTCCCCTGCATTGGCAGGCAGACTCCCAACCACTGCTCCACCAGGGAAGCCCAAATGTCTACATTTTGAAGCGTTTTTATACAAAATGAGACTTTAGTGTATAGAAAAGTGTGTTGTGATTTTTTTCATAACCCCTTTATTTTATTTTATTTTATTATTTATTTTAACATATTTATTGGAGTATAATTGCTTTACAATGGTGTGTTAGTTTCTGCTGTATAACAGAGTGAATCAGCTATACATATACATATACATATATCCCCATATCTCCTCCCTCTTGTGTCTCCCTCCCACCCCTCTAGGTGGTCACAAAGCACAGAGCCGATCTCCCTGTGCTATGCGGCTGCTTCCCACTAGCTATCTGTTTTACATTTGGTAGTGTATATATGTCCATGCCACTCTCGCACTTTGTCCCAGCTTACCTTTTCCCCTCCTACTAGAGAATGAACTTGAGGACACGGGGAGGGGGAAGTGTGATTTTAATCCTGAAAACAGTAGAGGATTCAGTTACTAAAGTAATAAATTAGAATGCTCTCAATGTAAATTGTTGATTATATTCAGTTTCTTCTCAATGCTTAATTTCAGGATAATGTTATGATCCTCAGCTATAAAAGTTAAGAAAATGCCTTATAGATATTACACATGAAATCTACCCTTAAGCACTGGTGTTATTATAAATAACAAAAGATGCTTTTGATAAAAAAAGAAGAGAAAAAAGGAAAGATGCAACATTTTATGTATACTCTGATATTCACAGTAGAAGACAAAAACCAAACTTGTGCACAGAAAAAATACCCTTGTAGAAAAGAATAGTAAATGTTAGTAGTGTTTAGCATTAAATGGTCTAACTAAGGGTTTTTATATTTACTATTTTTATTTTTTAGGTATTTTATGAATTTGCTAAATTTAATTCATACATTTTCTTTAAAAATGTTTCTAAAATTATTTTTTAATTAAGAAAGTTTTATTTTTTCGATTTTATTTATTTATTTCAAATACTGTCCCAGCAACAAACAGCAACCCCAAACAATTCAGCTTGGAACACAGTTCAGAGTTCTTTTGCCCAACAGTGGTTGAAATAGTCTCTTTCTTTTCTCAGTAATAATATAATGATGATCATAATAGTGACAATGGACAAAGAAGATAGAGTAGCCTGAATCTGGAATGCATAGCATACATTTCAAAGCAATTTTCACATAAATGTACTAATTCATTTCACATGATATCAATTCTGTGAATTAGATGACTAATTTACCAAAGGGAATTGTCCTTTTATGTTGCCTGGCCCAAGGCAGGAGCAGGATTAAAGAGGTGATACAGCTGTTGGGGGATGCATCTTGCATCTTGTCTGAACCACTCTTTATTCAGCTAAGGAGTATGCACAACACCATTTTATATAAGGGACTTGAGCATTCAAGGATTTTGGTATCCAACAGGGGGTCCTTGAACCAATTCCACATGATTACTGAGGGATGATTGTATAGACATCACCACTTCCTTGTTCGCAGAACTTCCATCATTAGAAGTTCAGACTCTAGGGTCCTGGAAAAGCTCAACTTGCAACATTCCAATTCTCAAGTGTAGATCAGTTGCCTGTAGAGAAATTTGTAGGCTGATTGTAGTTTGGGTAACACCAAAAATTCATCAGTAAATGAAATGTTAACTGTATAGCGGCTTTGAAAAGCAAGAAGTGATTGCCAGCAATGATTTTCTGATCATCCTCTGTTGTTGTAGTTTGGTTTGTTTGTTTTTTGTTGAAATTCTGTATAATTTAGGGATAATAGATCAAAATACAATCAGAAATCTAGTAGCTAAGGTGCAGATGACAAGAGTTTGGTTTTCATATCGATGGTTGACTTGTTTGGTGACATGGAGTCAGACACTTAACATTCTCATACCTCAATTTGTCTCTAGTAAAATGCATTTAATATTGTAATAATACTTGTCAAGCTTATTAAAACTCTTAGAAGGTAGGTACTGAGTGTCAAGTGGCATTACTTGTACATGTACCCCAATGTACGTGTATCCCCCCTTCCCCCTTTGGTACCCATAAGTTAGTTTTCTAAGTCTATGGGTCTATTTCTGTTTTGTATGTAAGTTCATTTGTATCATTTTTTAAAGATTCTACATATGTGATGTCATATGCTATTTGTCTTTTTTTGTCTGGCTTACTTCACTTAGTATGATAATCTCTAGATCCATCCATGTTGCTGCAAATGACATTATTTCATTATTTTTAATGATGGAGTAATATTGCATTATGTATATATACCACATCTTCTTTATCCATTAGTCTGTTGATGGACACTCAGGTGGCCTTCATGTCTTGGTTACTGTAAATAGTGCTGCTATGAACATTGGGGTACATGTATCTTTTCAAATTACAGTTTTCTCTGGATATATGCCCAGGAGTAGGATTGCTGGATCATATGGTAACTCTATTTTTAGTTTTTTAAGGAAACTCCATACTGTTACCCACAGTGGCTGCACCAATGTACATTCTCACCAACAGTGTAGGAAGGTTCCCTTCTCTCCACTACCTCTCCAGCATTTGTTATTTGTAGACATTTTAAAGATGGCCATTCTGAATGGTATGAGGTGATACCTCATTGTAGTTTTGATTTCCGTTTCTCTAATAATTAGCAATGTTGAGCATTTTTTTTTCATGTGCCTGTTGGCCATCTGTATATCTTCTTTGGAGAAATGTCTTTTTAGATCTCCTGCCCATTTTTTGATTGAGTTGTTTTTTTTTTTTGATATTGGGCTGTATGAGCTGTTTGTCTATTTTGGAAATTAATACTTTGTCAGTCACATCATTTGCAAATATTTTCTCCCATTCTGTGGGTTGTCTTTTCATTTTGTTTATGGTTTCCTTTGCTGTGAAAAAAAGGTTTTAAATTTCATTAGGTCCCATTTGTTTATTTTTGTTTTTATTTTCATTAATCTAGGAGGTGGATCCAAAAAGATATTGCTGTGGTTTGTGTCAGAGTGTTCTGCCTATGTTTTCCTCTAGGAGTTTTATAGTATCTAGTCTTACATTTAGGTATTTAATCCATTTTCAGTTTATTTTTGTATATGGTGTTAGATAATGTGGTAATTTCATTCTATTACATGTAGCTGCTGTCCAGTTTTCCCAGCACCACTTATTGAAGAGATTGTCTTCTCTCCATTGTATATTTTTGCTTCCTTTGTCATAAATTAATTGACCATATGTGCGTGGGTTTATTTCTGGGTTTTCTATCCTGTTACATTGATCTATATGTCTGTTTTTGTGCCAGTACCATACTGTTTTGATTACTGTAGTTTTGTAGTGTAGTCTGAAGTCAGGGAGCCTGATTCCTCTAGCTCTGTTTTTCTTTCTCAAGATTGCTTTGACTATTTGGGGCTTTTTGTGTTTCCATAGAAATTTTAAGTTTTTTTTGTTCTAGTTCTGTGAAAAATGCCATTGGTAATTTGGTAGAGATTGCATTGACTCTGTAGATTGCCTTGGGTAGGATGGTCAGTTTAACAATATTGATTCTTCCAATCCAAGAACCCAGTATATCTTTCCACCTGTTTGTGTTGTCTTCAGTTTCTTTCATCAGTGTCTTATAGATATTGGAGTACAGGTTTTTTGTCTCATTAAGTAGGTTTATTCCTAAGTATTTTATTCCTTTTGATGAGGCAGTAAATGGGATTGTTTTCTTAACTTCTCTTTCTGATAGTTCATTATTATTGTATAGAAATGCAACAGATTTCTGTATATTAATTTTGAATTCAGCAGCTTTACCAAATTCAATGATGAGCTCTAGTAGTTTTCTGGTACCGTCTTTAGGATTTTCTATGTATAGCATCATGTCATATGCAAACAGTGACTGTTTTACTTCTCCTTTTCCAATTTGGATTCCTTTTATTTCTTTGTCTTCTCTGATTGCTTTGGTTAGGACTTCCAAAACCATACTGAATAAAAGTGGAGAGAGTGGACATCCTTGTCTTGTTCCTGATCTTAGAGGAAATGCTTTTAGCTTTTCACCATTGAGTATGATGTTAGCTGTGGGTTTGTCATATATGGCCTTTATTATGTTGAGGTATGTTCCCTCTATGCCCACTTTCTGAAAAGTTTTTATTAAATGGATATTGAGTTTTATCAAAAGCTTTTTTCTGCATCTATTGAGATGATTTTTTTTATTGATAGTGTTTTATTGAAGATTTTTGCATCAATGTTCATAAGAGTTATTCTCTAGTTTTCTTGTAGTGTTTTTTTTTTTTTCTGATTTTGGTATCGGTAATGCTGCCCTCATAGAATGAGTTGGAGAGTGTTCCTTTCTCTTCACTTTTTGGGAAAGGTTTGAAAAGGATTGGTGTTAATCCTTTCTTAAATGTTTGGTAGAATTCACTGGTGAAGCCACCAGGTCCAGGATTTTTCTTTGCCAGGAGATTTTTGATTGCTGATTCAATCTCCTTAGTAGTTATGTCTGTTCACATTTTGTATCTCTTCATCATTTGGTCTTGGTAGGTTTTGTGTTTCTAGAAATTTGTCTGTTTCATCTAGGTTATCCAATTTGTTGGTATACAATTGCTCATAGTACTCCTTCATAATCTTTTAAAAATATTTCTGTAGAATTGGTAGTAATGTCCTATTTTCATTTCTTTTACTTATTTATTTTAATTTATTTATTCATTTATTTTTTTTGACTGCGTTGGGTCTTCCCTGGTGCATGTGAGCTTTCTCTAGTTTCAGCAAGCAGGGGCTGCTCCTCATTGCAGTGCATGGGCTTCTCATTGTTGTGGCTTCTTGTTGTGGAGCATGGGCTCTAGGCACGTGGGCTTCAGTAGTTGTGACACATGGGCTCAGTAGTTGTGGCATGCAGGCTCAGTAGTTGTGGCATGTAGGCTCTAGAGTGCAGGCTCAGTAGTTGTGGCACACAGGCTTAGTTGCTCCGTGGTATGTGGGATCCTCCCAGACCAGGGATCGAACCTGTGTCCCCTGCACTGGCAGGCAGATTCTTAACCACTGTGCCACCAGGGAAATCCTCCACTTTCATTTCTGATTTTAATTAATTTGAGTCTTTTTTTTCTTAATTTTTCTAGCTATAGATTTGTCAATTTTGTTTTGCTTCTAGAATAACTAACTTTTGTATTTAAAAAAATTTTTTTTCTGTTATTTTTCTAGTCTTTATTTCACTTATCTCTGTTCTCATTTTTATTATCCCCTTCCTTCTGATATCTTTGAGTTTGGTTCTTATTTTTCTAGTTCTGTAAATGGTTAAGTTAGGTTGTTAATTTGATATTTTTTTCTGTTTTTTTAATGTAATCTTTTTTAACTCTGAATTTCCCCTTCAGTGCTGCTTTCACTGTGTCCTATAAGTTTTGGTATGTTGTGATTTCATTTTCTTTCATCTCTAAGTATTTCCTAAAGCCCCTTGTATTTTTTTCTTTGATCCATTGTAGTTTCTTCTTTGACTGTTTAAGGGTGTATTCTTTAATTTCCACAACTTTGTGAATTTTCCAGTTCTCCTTTTTTTTTCAATTGATTTCTAACTTTACCCTGTTGTAGTCAGAGAAGATACTTTGTATGATATCTATCTCCAGATATTTAATTTGTGAGCTAACGTACAGTCCTTCCTGGAGAATGTCCCATGGGCACATGAAAAGAATGTGTATTCTGTTGGTGGGTAAAGTGTTCTGTATATGTCTGTTAGACCTACTTGTTTTGTTGTATCGTTTATGTTCTCTTTTTCATTACTTATCTTCTGTCTGGTTTTTCTATACATTATTGAGTATGGGATATTGAATTTTCCAAATATTATTGTAGAACTGTTTTTCTGTTTCATTTCTTTCAATTTTTGCTTCATATATTTTGATGATCTGTTATTATGTGTGCAAATATTTATAATTATTATATCTTTTTGCTACATTGAAACTTTTATTGATATATAATACCCTTCTTTTTGTCTTGTAACCATTTTTGATTTAAAGTCTATTTTGTTTGGTAGTAGTATAGCCACCCCTGTTCTCTTTTAGTTACTGTTTGCATGGAATATCACTTTCCATCCTTTCACTTTCAACCTATTCATGTCTTTTGATTTAAAGTGCGTGTCTTGTAGATAGCATATAGTTTGTTAATTTTTTTGACTTCTGCTAATCTGTCTTTTGATTGGAGAGTTTTTATGATTATTATAGACTGCCTCTGTGATACAGATGAGTCTGAGGGGTAAACTTAAGTTTTTTCCAGTATTTTCTGAGCCTGTGTCTTCCTCTGGGCATGTGCAGTGATTCTTTAATTCCCCTCATATATGTGGTTGCTTTTAAATATCTTAATCTTCAATGCCTGGCTCTCAAAAGAGGAAAAAAGAGAAAAATGAGGGGATAAATGTTGCCAACCTTTTAATGCTTATGAAATTTACTTTAGCCTGAAGGGGAAGGAGTTTGCAATAATGGAAGGAGGTGAAAGAACAATGGCCTCTTCCTCCTTATCTTTGCATCTGTGTTGTGAAGCAATCAGAACACAGATCTGTAATCTTTGGAACACAGGGTCCTTTTTGCTCATTCTGGTTTCCACAAGCTGGAGCAGGCTGCTCCAGCAACACATACACAACTGCTTGCCATGGGGCTGAGGGGTGGGCAGTGGGTAGCTGCTACTGTGTTAAGAACTGAAATTGACCAAAATTAACCACAATTTACCATCCTAGCCTTCTCCTGGAAGTTGCAAGTCTTTAATAGACTCCAGAGTTCCAAAAGGGTTACATCAGCTAGATTCTGCCAGGGCAATTGTTGTCTAGGTGGGGAGGAGAGATTTCTGATGCTTCCTACTGCACCATCTTCCTAGAATCCTCCTACTCTTGTTGCATTCTTAATTGTGTGTTTATAGACTCCCTCATTTTCACTGATGTCTGTCTCTGCTCTGTGTTTCCTCAAACACCTCTTCTCTTCTAGTCCCCCAAGTTACTACAAGCACAAATTTTTTTTTTTTTTTTTTTTTTTTTTGTGGTACGCGGACCTCTCACTGTTGTGGCCTCTCCCGCTGTGGAGCACAGGCTCCAGACGTGCAGGCTCAGCGGCCATGGCTCACGAGCCCAGCCGCTCCGTGGCATGTGGGATCCTCCCGGACCGGGGCATGAATCTGTGTCCCCTGCATTGGCAGGCGGACTCTCAACCACTGCGCCACCAGGGAAGCCCACAAAATTGTTTTATAAATAGAGTTTTTTAAGGGCTTGATGATAATAAAGGGACATAGAATACAGCACACAAAATAAAAACATTTAGAATTAGATGTTCTTTTTTCATTTTAATATTCTTTTTTTATCCTGACTTCTCTAATTCTATTATTAGATTGCTAGAGCTACCATAACAAAATACCATGGACTAGGTGGCTTAAACTATTGAAATTTATTTCCTTACAGTTCTGGAGACTAGAAGTCTGAGATCAACGTGTTGGCAAGGTTGGGTTCTTCTGAGGCCTCTCTCTTTGGCTTGCACACGGCTGCCTTCTTGTTGCCTCTTCACATTGTCATCCTTATGTGTGCACATGTCCCTGGTGTCTTTTCCTGTTCTTAAATGAGGACACTAGTCATACTGGTTATGGACCCACTCTAAAAGCCTCATTTGAAAATAACCACTTCTTTAAAGGCCTAATTTCCAAAAACAATTACATTCCGAGATACAATGGGTTGGGACTTCAACCTATGGATTTTGGGTGACACTATTCAACCCATAACAATCTATTTCCCCTAAGATCCCAGAGTCCTCATGTGACCCTTTTTCTCTTCATCTTCTCTAGATCCCTGTACCACTTCATAAAACAATTCTTCATTATAGAGCTGCTAGAGGGCAAGCCCACATTCCTATTCTTCATTACTTCTTGATCTCCTTTCTTTTTGATAGACCTACAAGGGTAGGGAGAGGGAATACAACCAAAGAATTCCAGAAAGAGGTTTTCCAGAAGGTAAGAGTAATCTCTCCTTGGAATGAATGCTTCTATCCTTTGGCTCAAATTACAGCCAGCATTGTAAATAATATTTGCCTCCTGACCAATCTCTATGTATCACATCCAGACATGTATTAAAACTATTTGCTGCATCTGTCTGCCTCAACCTGTAGGCTGTAAGGTCTTTGTAGGCAGAGGCTCTGTCTGTATTGTTGTATTCCTCCCAACCTCTGTGTGAAAACCTTCATATCATAGGATATATCATCTTTTTTATAGCTTTCTTCTTTATGCTCGTGGAAAAGCTGTGAATCTTTCAGTGTTATATACTTAATAAAATTATTTCTTCTTTAAAACTTCAGGCTAATTTTACACATTAGATCTTAAGCTTTGTTCTTGAATTTGTCCCTAAACACTACCTGTGTACTTCCATTAGCACAGATTACCTTATGTCAGTTCTAGAATTTTTTTGGTTAATCTCACAGCTACCTAGGTTTATTAAAAATAGGCACTTTTTTCTGATGAGGTAAAATTCTAGTTGGCTATGAATTTATGTTCATCTTTTAAAATGCTGCCTGTTTTTGAAATTTTATATAGGGAAAATTTATAGCCAACCTTAGATGATTTTTTCAGTTAAATCACATATATGTACACATATACATATATATATACATGTGTAAACATGTAATATGCACACATGCATATATATATATACATATACATACACATACATACAATTTTATATTCATATTACCTAGGTCTTGAAAATACACATTTTTCTTTAGGAATGATTACATTTCTTATCTTCTGACTTCTGTCTATGGTGGCCGAAGCTTTTGTTACTTCTCTGAAAAATAACCCCACAATTAATAGAAGTACTGACCTCTATTATAGCCTGTCTTGATGAAGCGTTCAGTCGCTAATGATTCCTTCACCATTTCATACTCACAGATAGGAAATTCTATTAAAAGTGTCCAACATGATTGTAGGCATTGTTTTTCCTTTGGATTTGAATGCCATGAAACTTATTTGACTAGAGCCAGCTTCTCCAAACTAGTCATCTTTTAGAGGAAGCTAATAAAGTACATTCAGAGCCAGGCTAAATACTATTCACCTAACTTTGAGCATGTTTTATCGAACAAATCTAAATTAGTTTGCCTCTAGTTGGTCTCTTACTTTGTCTAGATTCTAGATAATCACTGTCAGTTATGAAGATTCATTGTAACTTCCTCCTCGATCTTTTTCTGTATTTAAAAATATGTCTTCTGAGATACAGGTAGGCTACATAAGTATTAACAAAAGTATTTAAGGGGGCTTACAGAAGAGTCCACGTGATTCCTGCCCACTCTTGGCAGTCCCTTCTTTAAAACTTCAGGCTAAATTTTACACATTAGATCTTAAGCTTTGTTCTTGAATTTGTCCCTAAACACTACCTGTGTACTTCCATTAGCACAGATTACCGTATGTCAGTTCTAGAGTTTTTTTGGTTAATCTCTCAGCTACCTAGGTTATGAGTGTCAGGTTGCCTTCCGCCCTGTTTTCTGTGTATTAACGTGGTTTTAACCTGTCAGGAGAGGTTCTCCACCTCCTCTGTGCGTGGCTGCGGAACAACACTGTAGGCATCCCTCTGAGCCTTTACCAGTGCTCTTCTCACACTGTTAATTAAATGAGAAATATTATTACAGCATTTAAAAGAACATATCAGGCAGCTAACATTTTCCACCCACCTGCATTTACCAGAAGCAATTTTGCTCCCACTCACTCACCTGCCACTCATGTCCTTAGGTTAAGAGAATGTTCATTTCCGCTTACAGACCAGCACATTCTGAGATGGCATATAGTCACAGGCATTAGGCCTGGAAGGAATGTGTGGGGAAGCAGAGATAAGAGAAACAGTGAATAATTACTCTTGCTCGTAAGCAGTGAGTTTCATGTGACATAAAAGGAAAGGTAAGAAAATAAATGTTAAAATGTTAAAAAGGGAAAGAAATACCCTGTTCAGAGATGAAGAAACTTAGGTCAGAAAGATGTACATTTGATAGAAAGTGAGGAGATAGAAGGGACACATAAACATAAGATACATTTAAGTCTTAATGTCTTCGTAATGTATGGCTGTCTGATTTCTCTTTTTGTGTTTTATGATGCATTCAGCACACACATACTCCATGCCCAGCTTAGGAATAGATCAGTGGCCCTGTATTGAAGGTGACGGTGTTTGTGATTTCCCTAGTTTAAGTCTTTAGATACACATATTCAAGAAATATAGGATCTTATTGGGCTATGTCCATACCTTTGATTCTTCTAGTGAAAGGATCCAATTATCTTACCATTAATCTAATCAATTGCTATTGAACAGGTTGTTAATGTCTAATGTGCCAATTGGAAGTGTTTAGATAAGGCATAGGAGTAATTGTTTCAGGTACAAGATGTACCAGCTGCCTTACTCCCGAAGTCTGGCAAATCAAATCAGTTCATCCCCTCCCCAACCATTCATATTTTGTGATGGGCAAGGCAGTGCAGACAGCTAAAAAGTGACTCAAGAAGAAAAGGTGGTGTGTGAATGAGAAGAAAGATTCAAGAAAATATTATGATATGGCAAAATAAATAGGTCTTTGGTACCTAGAATTATTCCCTAATCCCAGCCACCATTATTAAGGCAAAGCAGAGAGGGTAAACCTTAAGAGCACAGAATTGATCTACCATTTCTGAATTTCCAGCCCTTAACACCAAGTAGCTACTCAATAAATATTTTCTAAGTTAATAAATGAACAGATGCTTTGCCTCTCAGGGACTTCCTCTAAACCTCCTTGGAGATCATGTGCTTGAACTTCTTTGATCATTTGAAGCTTTCCTCCATGTTTCCTTAAAATTTTTTATCTACTTATGTAAGAATATGTGTGGAAAGTCCTGAACGGCAATTCTATGTGCAGACAAGTATGAATGGCCATTTAAAGACAGAGTGATAAATAGTCTGAGTAGTCAGTGCCAAAAACTATTGCTGGAAAAATGCACTGATTCTCATTGCTTATCAGTCCTAGTCTTCACCTTCATGAAAAATTGATGAGTCATAGAAAGAGATGCTTTTGATAGAGGTAAGATTTTGACCTCAAGGAAATCCAGTCTCTCTTGGCCCACTTCACTAGAAAAACAACAACAAAAATCTTACTTAAGTAAACTGCAGTTTGCTCTCCAGGATATTGTCTTGGAACTCCTCCTAAGGACTAAATCTAAGAAGACTCTCATTGAGTTCCTGCCTTCAAGTTCTGTTCCCCGGTGTCTTACTTTCCTAAAGCCTACGTGTTCAAGTCCCACCCAAAAGCTGTTAAGAGTATAAGCTATGCAGTGTTTACACAATGTAGGTACTTGGACCTAGGTGGACCTCTGACACTTATTCTATGTTACCAAGGCAACATGATTGGCCTGTTACAGAATGATTCCATAGTGTTGTGTTGAAGAGAGGAGAGGTCTATATCTTTATTATTTTTGCCATTGAAAAATCTTCAGCATCTTGATCCTATGTGTTTATATCATACTAAAAAACTCTGTTCTTTCAGGACCTGCTAATTCAAGGGGAAACAATCATTACCTATTGATTGATGGATTAATTAATTAATTAAAATATATTATATACATAGTATAAATATACCTTAGCTTAGAGGAGAACTGAACCGATAGTGTCTGTTCTCAATAAGCTTAAAATATAATTTAAAATAGGATATTTTATAATAACCACCATTGAAAGGCTCAAATAAACCAAAATTTCTTTCATGGAAACTAGATTTTCTTCAGTATTGCAAAAGAGATTTTACACATGGTAAAGATATCAAAGAAGATGGGCAGATATTTAAATATAGTCCAAAGTTTATAACTGGACTGTTTATTTCTTTACATCCTACATAACTCCAAAAGTGCTCTTTGGTGGGGAAGAATAATTACCAAATACATTTTTTCAAATTCGTTTTATTAATAATTCTTAGCTTTTTATTTGTACATATTACTCTTTTAAAAATTGCACTGAAACCAGTAGCACCTATCATTGAAATATAATATGTGAACATCTCACATTTTTATTTTATAGTAGGGACTTTTATTCAGTCAACATTTTTGTATAGAAGCAGGTCTATATAAAGACAAAATGTCTTTCATCTAATATATCACTCATATCAAAGTTTAAAAAAAGCATTCCAACTAGTGAATTGATATTGTATTCTAGCACTGAGCATAATTAATGGGCTTCTTTTTTTTTTTTTAATTTTCCTGCCAGATGTAACTTGGCATAACAAAGCTTACTTTCCTTCAATGTAGGGAGGATCTTAGGCTTCTGTGCCATCCCTTCTTGTGTGTCCTTGCAGTTGAGGTTAGTGCCTTGTTCCTAAGGCATCTATGCTGTTGTCATCCAACTACTCTCCTATATTCATACATCCTTACATATTAGCTCCCTACTGAAGTCCAGCAAATACCTAAACTGAATGAAGACCCACATTGAATGAAGGGATTTGGCCTGCCAGGATCCATTTTTCTTTATTCCTGTAAAAGCAACTAGCTTTTTCTTTGGGGAACTGTCACTCCTGCATTCCACCTTTTGTTGTTTAGGCTGTCAACTGTGAAGCCTTCTCCATGTTGATGAGGGGGGTTGGACTGAGCCAGTCTTCTCAGCATTTTGAATGTGGAGCATGCTGGAAGTGCTGGCACATGGAGCAGGGTGGGAAGTGATTGGAACTCATGCATCCTGGAGACGAGACTAAGGAGACTCTCCATGGGTTCCTGCCTCCACGCTCTCTGAACCTTCCCTGGTATTCTACTTTCTTAAGACCTGGGTGTTCAACTTTTTTATTTTTCTTGGTTTTTTTTTTTTGATTCTCTGTCTTACCTTGTGAAGCCAATCAGTTCCACTTTTTCCCCTTATGTTAGCCTTAGTGGAAATTTTCTGTTGTGTTCAATGAAGAACATACACTGATATAACATTTTTTAGAGTCTGTTTTCAGGGTTTATTTATTATTTATTTTATATTAGCTTTGGAACAAGATAATTGGGCCCAGTGGTTGTAAACTTATCTAAAAATCCAGGCAGCATATACATAAAATTGGTCTTTAAAAATACTATTCAGTTTGCATACTTGACCATCTCTTTGAGGATTATACTCTGTATATGGACATTTCACTTTATTGTCTTGTAATGTACAGGGTGAATTATGGTTTTAAATCTCCTAGACCAGGCTATCGTGAATGATTTAGTTACCGCTGTGCATGGTTTTGGATTATCTACTTGACTCGTTAAACCTATAGGTGTCACCCATCGTCAGTATTTGGGGTGATTTCAGCAGGATACTCATTGTCTTTTTTGAACTTGAAAAGACTTTGATTCCATAAAGTCTCCAGTGATTTCACAAAAGATTCATATTTGTCAAAGAAAATTCTGATACTTTACTTTTCAGGGAAAATGTTGAAAATAATTAGTTTTTAAGAAAATATAACCAATTTTTCTATTTAATTACATAGAGATTAATTGAGTAAAATCTGCTTTTATCTTATTATAAAATTATAGTTTTTCAACATTAACTCTAAAAAGTAATATCGGGGCAGTCAGACCTAGTGATCATGTTTGGCAATTTGATGCTATTTTTGTAAGGTTAAATTAAGGACCTAGCTCTTGATTAGGTTTATAATTATAAGAAACTGGGTTTCTATGGAAAAAAAAATTTAAGAAGATATTGTCATACAGGAATTCCTAATCAGCGGGAAAGCTTATTTTTTTAAAAAATAATTATCTTAAAAGAAAGTGCAAAGCAGACTATATGAATTTGCTTGTTTTCCTTATTACAGATATTACTCAAATCATAAAATTCAGAATATATAGGCACATATACATATGGAAAACAAATATGTGCTGAACCCAAGTTATCTTTATGCCATGGATTGCATTTTATAGAATCAGTAGCTAATAGAGTCAGCTACTTGTTTGAATTAATATAAAAGCCAGTTGTGTATTATTATGTAAGAAATAAACAACATCCATAGTGGAATGCTGGGGAATTAGTCATGCTATTTAGATATGTGTTGTGTACATTTACCCAGTCTTCTGAATCCTCTCTTCCTGAAGGAAATATCTCACACACACACACACACACACACACACACACACGGCACTTTTTTTGCAGGCTTAGAGTCTATGGCTTTCCCCATCTTCCCTTACAGAATTACAGAGTCACTGATGGTGCCCCCAGTGTCTACCTGGTTCTATTTCCTTGGAGAATGCATGGGTACTAGATATATGTTTGGTTTTTCCTCTGGCAGACCCTAAAGCAACCTACCGTAAAATTCTGCATTTACATGAAATGACCAATTCAGGTTTAAACTTGTAGGATCTCTAAAGTCCCTATGAGCTCTAAATTTTTTTTTTTTTATCATTCTGTGATTCTAGGTACGAGGAAATACTTAAGCTTCTTCATTGCCAAGGAAAAGCCATGGGAGCTATGATTCTATCAACTCAGCAAAGGCTAACTCAGCATGATATTTGGTAATTAGCAGACAGTAGAGGAGATAGTCAGGCCTGGAATGCCTAGGCCTGGTGGTCAAGTGTTTCTAAAAAGGTGGTTACAAATAGGATACAGGCAGAGAGGCAGGCAGCGTCAGCAAGGTCTGCAGTTTACATCCAAGTATTTGATCCTAGGAATGCCTGCTTTGAATTTTGATTCAAGGGTGGTCTTAAAAAGGATCAGGGACTCTGTAATGGCCTGCATGGGAAAAGAGTCTAAAAAAAGAGTGGAGATATATATATATATATATATATATATATATATATATATATATATATGGATGACTGATTCACTTTGCTTTACACCTGAAACTAACACAACATTGTAAATCAACTATACCCCAATAAAAATTAAAATAAATAAATAAATTAATTTAAAAAAGGATCAGGGGGCTTCCCTGGTGGCGCAGCGGTTGAGAGTCCGCCTGCTGATGCAGGGGACGCGGGTTTGCGCCCAGGTCCGGGAAGATCCCACGTGCCGCGAAGCGGTTGGGCCGCCGTGAGCCATGGCCGCTGAGCCTGCGTGTCCGGAGCCTGTGCTCCGCAACGGGAGAGGCCACGGCAGTGAGAGGCCCGCGTACCGCAAAAAAAAAAAAAAAAAAAAAAAAAAAAGGATCAGGGATGTATGGCTGGAAGGGATAGGATTATCAGGTAATTTCAGAATTTGGGTATGAAGGTAAAGCAAGACTAACTATTCTGTTAGCTTAGATGCCTTGAAATGTTCTCTGACCAGTGTTAAATGTAAATGTTGGTGTTAAGTGGCTCCAACTTCAAAGGTTAAAAGAAAAGGGTGGGAAGGGTCCTAGCAGATCCTGATTATATTCTTTTCAGCCAAACTCTATCAGTGATACTCTAGCTGTCAAGTTCAGCAAAAAAAATAAACCATTGAATGGATATGCAGTTGAGGTATCTTAGAAGATCTTCTATAGTAATTTTCATGTGAACTTTCTCTTAATTCAATCATTTGGTTAATATACTCAAATTATTATTTCCTAAAGTGGGTCTCATAATGTATAATCCACTGCTTTATGTGAATGTGCACATATCTGTAAACTTTCAATGGAATTTATATAACTTAGGCATTCCATTATATTAATATATGGCATGGAAAATGAATTTTATGACTTTTATTACATAATATCTGATACCCACACTTAAACACATTTCCTCTTCTTTTCTCCCATTTTTGTATTGTCACTGGGCTGGATAGTAGCAGAAATAGGTTTATATTATCCTAATTTCAGCTTAATCTTTAAAGATTCATATATAACAATTAAATTCAGTGCAGAATTGTGGCATGTCCTCTACATGCACTGGATTATCTAAGTAGCTGTGAAAAAACGCACATGGTGGGAAGACTTGATCCTTGCCTTCAAGGTGTATGTAGTTCTGGTAAGGACATAAAACTTGTGAACGTGAAACAATTAAATAACAATACCAAGACAGTTTATAATAAAGTGCTGAATTAAATATCATCAAGTACCATAATTATATGGTTCAAACTCTAACTCTTATGGGCAGAACTAGCCTGAGTTAATTGATCATTTTGAATAATTCAGCAAGAGTAGAGGAATATAATTTATCTTTGTCTGAATTTTCCCAGGTAGGTTACCCAACCCTTTTTATAACTTAGTCACATTCCCAGGCATGTGACATTATTAACCCTCATTTCTGCTTGGTTTGCCTGCAGCTACATCTCTGTCTCCTGATCCTTACATTTTTACTTAAGTATCATACGCAGATTAACCAGAGGTCAGAGTAGAACTAATCACTGTCCTCCAGAAGGTATTTTGAACACAAGAACAAGTAGGGAAGACTTTGAGGAAATAGAGCCCAGCTGAGTGAGTTTTAGAAGAAGGTGGACTATACTTGTGATTTTAACCTGGTTAGATATGAAATTATTCCAGATCCTATAAAAAGGTGCAAGCACTTCTGTGTACAGGCAACTAATGACAAAAGGAAGAAACTAAACAAACTTAGGACAGGGTTTGAGCCATTCTACACTGGGACAAATAACCTATGTACATACACTGAGACCTCAAGAAAGTTCTTTTACTGCATCGTATAAGGCAGTAAAACAATTGATGCTTGTTGGAATGAAATATATGTGGATTAAAGAAAATTAATTGTATAGTTTTTTTTTTTTTTGCAGTACGCAGACCTCTCACTGTTGTGGCCTCTCCTGTTGTGGAGCACAGGCTCCGGATGTGCAGGCTCAGCGGCCATGGCTCACGGGCCGAGCTGCTCCATGGCATGTGGGACCTTCCCGGACCAGGGCACGAACCCGCGTCCCCTGCATCGACAGGTGGACTCTCAACCACTGCGCCACCAGGGAAGCCCTAACTGACATATTTTATAACTAGTTAACAAGAAAAACTTAAAATGAAAGCATGTTTTAGTGATTAAAGAAATAATTATTTGAATGTATTTTGAATGTTTCAGTTATTTGAATATGTTACTTTGAGGCATACCACATTCTCTGGAGAGGCGAGGTAAAGGAACTATGACTGTATTTTTATCTAACAGAATATTTCCATATTAGAGCTTAAAACTTCAAAGGAGATTTATTTAATGACCCGCCATTAGAGCATCTCTAGCCTACGCTGTAAAGTAAACAAGCCTGGTTCACCTTTTCCCACTCCTGTCTTCACCTCTACCTTCTCTTGCTTCTCCTGTTTTCCTTTGCACTGCTCTTCACGTGAGGCCCTTGGCTCCCCGTGAAAATGTTCCCTTTCCACTTGGCCTTGACAGGCAAGTCTCATGCTCTGAAACGGTGTCATCTTCTTTCCCATTCCCAACTCTTTCCTTGTATACCTATCAGAACCCTGTTCTCTTCCAAAAACCTTGATAACCAACCCCACATTAATATTAAGTGCTTTTTAAAGGATCCCCTCTGTTGACAATTAACCTTAATGATGGAAATGGAACTTTTTGCTTAAATACCTAGCGTACGTGTCTGCATTCTCTATCTGTGCGTATGGCGAAGCCTGATTAACCTTTTAACCGAATTTCAAGAGCTGATGAAAAATCATGTCGCAATGTCTGAAGGATTAGCTAAAATTATCTCTGAAGTCATCACCTGTATTTTCATTCTGTTAAAGAAGATCATATTCACATGTTGCTGATATTGGTATATTTAAATAAGGAGATAGTTGCTATTTTTCCCTGAGAAGAAATGAGATAATGTCTTTGTTTGTCTTCTGGTTAATACTGTCCTTGAACATTTCGAGAGCTCCAAATGTGTTTACCCAAATCCTGCGTGAGCTAGAGCAGCCAGTTTGAAGGGAATGGTATTGGGTAGCAATAATGTCTTTCATACTTTGAGCAGCAATCCAGATAAACAGGCAACAGCTTGTGGGGCTATGCTTTTTTTACTTATTTAGTTCACCCCTGCCATTCATTCTTAGTTTTCAGTGGAGTATCCTTCTAATAAATAGAAAGAGTGGGCTTCCCTGGTGGCACAGTGGTTGAGAGTCCGCCTGCCAATGCAGGGGATGTGGGTTCGTGCCCTGGTCTGGGAAGATCCCACGTGCCGCGGAGCAGCTGGGCCTGTGAGCCATGGCCTGTGAGCCTGCACATCCGGAGCCTGTGCTCCGCAACGGGAGAGGCCACAACAGTAAGAGGCCCGCGTACCGCAAAAAAAAAAAAAAAAAAGAAAGAGTATGTTTAGTCCAGGCTGAGGAGCTCTGACTCGGTTCATTTGATAAGGGACATAATTACACATAATGTGAGAGCAAGGATGGATGGGTACGTTTGTAAATACGCTGCTGACTTTGGAAAATTCTTCAGGATCCTTTCCTGATGTAGCAAAGGCCAACCCTCTCTGCAATCCCCCTGTCAGGTGCTGAAGCCACCTTTCCATTATTTGGGGACTGATGCTGCTGAGGTGTCCTCATTCTGTTTCTTCTCCTTTCACATGTTTAGCTATTGACCATTTTCCTCTTTCACTGCACCTCCACTGGAAGGTAGGGTATAGAGGAGAAACAAAGGCAAAATTCAAACAAATCAATTGTATTGTGTGTAGGAGACAGCAGGTGTGCTACCTTCACTATCAGCAATGCAGCTGCAATGCAACTCTTTCTTATATTCTCCTCCCCCAAGCCCAAACTCCCACAACCCTCCTTCCTATTTGGGAACCTTTTCAATAGACTGTAAGGCAGTCTTCAGAGCTACAAGAGGAAACTTCTTTACAAAATGTACTGAGGATGTTCTCTAGGTAAATTCCCTGGAGATATATTGGTGTCGAATACATAGTGTCAGCAATTAAAACTTGTCTGTCCTTAACCAACATTCAACCTCTGTTGGCCTTGGTTGCCTTGTCTGCATAACTCTGGAGAGTTCTTGTGTGATACAAGGACACATTTATACACAGTTCCACCTATGTTTATTGAGCACCTACTATGTGCTGTGACTGGAAATTTATTAATCTGATTTTTGGTGTTTTTCATCCCTCCATTTACTTCTTATTTGCTCTAATTTGCTTAATTAATTATTTTAATGTCAAAAGTAACAGTCGTACCAATAAAAAATATGAAAAGAAGATATTAATAACCTTCCTCAACCTTGGTCCCTCCCCATCTGTATCTTTACAGAAGTTATTAAATTTAATACCTTGGTATATTCTCCTTTATATGTTTCTTCATGTTCATATGAAATATACAAACATATGCACATAATCAGAAAACATAGAAATATACTTTACCTTTTCACATCTTTTTAGGATTCTGCTCAAATGTCTTTTTTTCCGCTAAGAGATATGTCCTAACCACCCTATTTGAAAATTAGGATTTCCCCAACCACCACTGCCTCCTAGGTTCTCCCTATGTGCAACTACACTGCTTGATTTTTTTTTTTCCTATAGCATTTATCACCATCAGACATACTATATATTTTATTTGTTTTTTTTGTGGGCCCCTGCCCACTGGAATATGAGCTTCTTGAGGGTGAAATTTTGTGTTAGTTTTTATTACTGCTTTAATTCAGTGCTATAATACTGTCTGACACTCAGTGCTCAAAAATTATTTGTAGAATGAATATAAATACATATAGAGTGTTTCTTTGGGAATGGTTATTTTGTTTTTTAAAAAGTGAGATGATACTGAGCAAATAAGTCTACAGTTTGCTTTTCATACTGAACAACCCAAGCAAAGACAATAGATACATATCTAACTCAATTAAAATGTTTTAGTATATCATATTTCACATTATGGATTATATATTTAACCATTCTTATCTTTTTTTCTTTTTTTTTTTTTTTTTTTGTGGTACACGGGCTTCTCACTGTTGCGGCCTCTCCCGTTGCGGAGCACAGGCCCCGGACGCGCAGGCTCAGCGGCCATGGCTCACGGGCCCAGCCGCTCCGCGGCATGTGGGATCTTCCCAGACCAGGGCACGAACCCGTGTCCCCTGCATCAGCAGGTGGACTCTCAACCACTGCACCACCAGGGAAGCCCTAACCATTCTTATCTTGATGGACATCCAATTGTCTCCATTTTTTCCAGTGGGAAACAATATAATATACTTTCAATATTATACTTTTATGTTGGTGCTTTTATTTCTAAATCATAATAAAAATAATAGCTGTGATTTATTGCTTTTAGATTAGAACTTTTCTGAGCATGTTACATTCATTCCCTGCAGTTTTATACTGTAGGTTTAGTTTTTATCACATACAGTGGGATACAGCAGAAAGCAGTGAAGTCCAGGGAGTTTAAATAACTTGCTCAGTCATAGTTCTGCTGTGAGGCTGAGTCATGATTGAGACGCCAGCAGTCTGCATCCAGAGCCTGCTCTCTTTTTTTTTTTTTATAAATTTATTGATTTATTTATTGGCTGTGTTTGGTCTTCCTTGCTGCGTGTGGGCTTTCTCTAGTTGCAACGAGCGGGGGCTACTCTTCGTTGTGCTGCGTGGGCTTCTCATTGCGGTGGCCTCTCTTCTTGCAGAGCACGGGCTCTAGGCATGCAGGCTTCAGTAGTTGCGGCACGTGGACTCAGTAGTTGTGGCTCACGGGCTCTAGAGTGCAGGCTCAGTAGTTGTGGCGCATGGGCTTAGTTGCTCTGCGCATGTGGGATCTTCCCGGACCAGGGCTTGAACCCGCGTCTCCTGCATTGGCAGGCGGGTTCCCAACCACTGCGCCACCAGGGAAGCCCCAGAGCCTGCTCTCTTAACCATTATGCTAATTACAAAAGTGGGATCAGCTCTTCAAAAGCATGTTTAAATGTATTAGTTACTGCCAATTAATTTCCAAACAGGTTTTAGAGTTCATACTGTCACCAGCAGTGAATAAGAGTGTCTCTTTCCCCCATCTTCATCAGGAAATTTTTGATGGTTTTGTATGTCATTTTATTGATTTTTAAATTTTTACAGAAGTAATGGGTTAAAAGAAAAGCTGTTTTCCAAAATAGTTTCTAATGAGGATTAATCCTGTGATTGGGATTGAATACTGATCGTTATATTGCTTCACCAGTAAAAAATGCATGTAACTAATGCCTTCAGTGCAATGGGAGTGAAGGGTAATTGCTATTGTTTTCACAGTCACGTACCTTTAATTTATTACTAAGGACACAGAGTTTAGAGAAAGCCTATTCCTAACAATGCTGTTCTAATTACTACCACCCTTTCCTTTATGTAGGATGAACCACACCTTGAATGTCAGGTGCCTTGTTAAAGAGAAAGGAAGTTGAACACATGACAGTGAAGTCATAATGCCAAGTACACTGGGCAGTTGGTGCGTTGGTGCTGGGCTAGGGTTTCATCTAGTCCACCATCGAGAGGTTTCCAAGAACATAACTGTGGCTGAGTTTATTCTGACTGGGATCAAATTCATTCAAACAATAGGCTATAAGTGAGAAATGAGATAAATTTTATTCACTGTACAACTGCCAAACTATTGAGAGTAATTTCTGTCCTTAGGTTGACCATATAATTTATTGTTTGAACTGAAACATTTGAGAGTGTAAGGAGTGCTACCAATAATTATGCTGTGGCAACAGGTGTACCAAGAAGGCTGAGGTGTATGATCACTCTACATATCCTAGACTTTCATTTTCTACTTCTCCCATATACATACTTCAGAGTCTACTTGTAGAAAAAGATTGAATAAGTGACAGTAATGTTTTCCAACTCGTTTACCTCTTTATATCTGTCATTCTCTGTCCATCCTTCTCTCATTTGGTTTTGTTCCATTTTTTTCACATTGTCAAATTCCTTTATCTTCAAAATACAGTATTTCTATTTCTAACTGTTAAGATTATGAATAGGATAAAAAGATCACCTGAAATTTACTGTGAATTTCTTGGGTTCTAAGAAATGGATGGGGCATGGAGCAATGGTCCTGATCTCTTAGTTTTGACTGTATACTTGTCCTTTTGGTACTCTCTCATTACCTGCATATTCCTGTTTTTAAAGTCCATTTTATGGGTTATTTTAAAAATGGAAACTCATGCAATCCATGAAAACAAATATATTTGAATATTTTAAAGACGGAGAGACAGAAAGAGAGAGACCGGGAGGGAGAAAGGGAGAAAGACTGAGCTAGATAATAAAAGGAAGGTGAGAAGGCTATTCTGATATAAATGATTAAATCTTTCAACTGCAGTTAGTGTCAGCTCTCTGCACATACATTATTACTGCCTGACCATGTTAAACTACACCTTAATGAGTTCGCCTATAAGTCTAAAGAGAGCCAATATTTGTTTTCTGAAGCAATTATTTGACTTACAAATGTGAAAATGTTTCTTCAAGTTAAGGGTGAGGGTGAGGAAGAAGAGGCAAGTTCTGTATACAACAGCAAAAGATTGACCTTCATCGTGAAAACTCAAATGAATAGAAGGGAGGATTGTTATTATCACTTTGTTCTGTCTTGTAAGTATAAAATGATTAGCACTTTAGTACTCAGTGCATAGCTCTAAGCAAGATTATAAAATGTACTTGCCCTGCATTCTTCTGGCAATACTTTGGGTTTTCTCTGCCTTTGTGAAAAGTTGATTTTCTGTTATGTTTTCAACATAAATTAAAGGCATCGCTCAGGGGCTTCCCTGGTGGCACAGTGGTTAAGAATCAGCCTGCCAATGCAGGGGACATGGGTTCGAGCCCTGGTCCAGCAAGATCCCACATGCTGTGGAGCACCTAAGCCTGTGTGCCACAGCTACTAAGCCTGCACTCTAGAGCCAGCAAGCCACAACTACTGAGCCCACATGCCACAACCACTGAAGCCTGTGCGCCTAGAGCCCATGCTCTGCAACAAGAGAAGCCACTGCAATGAGAAGCCCGCACACCGCAACGAAGAGTAGCCCCCGCTCACCACGCGCAGCAACGAAGACCCAACACAGCCAAAAATAAGTAAATAAATTAATTAAAAAATTTTTTTTTAAAAAGCATCGGGGCTTCCCCGGTGGCGCAGTGGTTGAGAGTCTGCCTGCCAATGCAGGGGGCACGGGTTCATGCCCCGGTCCGGGAAGATCCCACATGCCGCGGAGCGGCTGGGCCCGTGAGCCATGGCCGCCGAGCCTGCGCGTCCGGAGCCTGAGCTCCGCAACGGGAGAGGCCACAACAGTGAGAGGCCCGCGTACCGCAAAAAAAAAAAAAAAAAGGCATCACTTGGATGTTTTTCAAAATGGTACACAAATAAATTGTCTTTATTAGTTTATTTACCGAGTCCAGGAGCTGATTTTAGGGGTAGAGGGATTTGTTGTATAAATTATTCTTTCTTTGGTGAGTAAATGAACATACAGATTTAAAGGTATTGGGAGAGAGGAGACACTTGAGGATATGTCAGGAGACCACTGTTCTAGGATGAGCGTAGAACCAAAACCAACACATGGCAGGTACTTAATGAATATTTGTTGAATGAATAAATTCCCAAGCCTGCCTGAAATACTTATGTGACCTGTAGCAATACATATAGCCTCCCTGGTTTTCAGTATCCTCCTCTGCAAAATGAAGGTGTCAGACAATCATCCATATGGGTTGTTTCATCTCTAAAATTCTGTGATTGATCATGATGATTAATAACAATGAAAATAAAAGTAGAAATTAGCTCCAAAGGGCCACAGATACTCAGGCAAACTATGGAGAGGTATTAGAACTCTAACTGATAAGACACAAGTAACCCTTAGAAAATAAATCATTTGTTCTGGTTGTACGGGGGGTGGGGGGAAAGTCTGGGCATACATGGTGCACATAGAATTTAAAAATTGCATTAATAGGAAAATCTAACAATGCAAAGTAGCACCCATCTCCATGAAATGCTTATCTGTGGTAATATGGTTATTTGCAATTAAAAGGTAATTTCCTTTTTCATAAGTTTTGCCTGAGGTTCCAGGGTCTCTTTTAGGATGTGTATTAATTTTAATAATTTACACTCAGACTTTTTAATTTGTAGAATACTTCTTGGTCTCTTCCTTCATTTCATTTCAAAATGCATTCTTCCTTTAGATTATGTGTATGGCATACCATATTTATTTATTCACCAAGTATGGCATTCATAGTAAATGCCACTGCTCCAGTGGGAAGCAATCAGTAGTTATTAATATTCCTAATTCTGTTTTCTGCTTCTCTGTTTTATTTTGCTTTTTGTTTTTTCATCAGCTAGTTACACCAGCTCATCTAGCCTTAATTAGTAGCTGGACCAGCAACTGATACTGCCATGCTGAATTTAGGGAACACTTGCTGGTCTTCCTGGGGTAATATGTAGGTACTAACAAAACACTATTTTCTCGCTCAGATCAATCAAAGGGAAAAAAAAGTTCTAAAAAGTAACATTATTTGGAAATTGGGGGAAAAATAAAAATCTGAAAACTGAAATTATGGAAATCAATGAAATTTAGAGCACAGTTTTATTACTGAATACAACTAAGTATCCATTCCAGTTTGCGTTTTTTTGGAAGTCACTGGCGACATCCTGATTCAATGATTGTCATTCAAATAAGGTAGTTAATTCTCTGCTCATTTACAGAAAAGAGAAGATTGACATACACTTAGTCCTGAACCTTGGGACGGGTGTCTAGTTGCTCTCATTTCTCTAGGTGACTCTTGCTCTGAGGGTTTACAGCCCTGCAAAATTCTGATTTCTCCTATTATACAATAATAAAATTAGTTTATAATTATAATAATGATGATGATGATGACAACAATGGTATGAGACGGTCAATCTTTCACATATGGTTGATCCCATACATATCTACATATTTCTCTTTATAAATCACTGGGAATCAACTTCCTCCATATTTTAATGCACTAAACTGCTATTGGGTTTTAAATAACTTTACCTCATCAAGCAGGGCAGGCAGATAGATGGGGATATTTGAAAGCAAAGACCATGTCAATTGTTTTATCCATAGTACTTGGCACAGTGCCTAGTACAGAATTATGTGTTCAGTAGATATCTGCTGGACAAATAAAATAGGTCCATGCATGTGTGTGCACAGAGACACACAGACCTAGGAACCACACTCTATTTGCTTATAGCCTAAAAGAAATTAAAGCAAGTTTTAAGGAACACCTGCAGTTCCTTAAATATAGAGAAATCGGAGAGTAAGGTCTAAATGAACTTAAGGAAACCTATTTATCTCTTTTTTCACTGTTTCTCTGCTGGAAACTTTAGAGTTAGCCCGACCTAGCTTTGAACCTTGAGTACTAAACTGACTTTATAAATATATATCTTCCTAGTTTTCTCTTCTTTAACATCAGAGTAATAACATTTACCTCTTAGGGTTGTTGTATGGATTAAATATACTTATGAGACCCCTGACACATTTTGTGTTTAGACAAATAGTCATTATTCAATTATTATAGAACTTGCATGAAAATTAGAGTTGGGGTCATTTGCAGGGGGGTACTAGATGTTGGCATTAAATGCTTTTCAGATATGATGATTATAGGAGTTGGAATGGAAGAGGCTGGAGGTACAGATTTCTTTAGTAAATATGGTATGATTAAATAAAATCTCTGTTGAAGGGCTTCTCAAATATCTTTTCAAGTTTGCATTGAGTTGAAATATAAAGTCTCCCCTCAACTCCACTTTGGCTTCGTAGCCAAATGACTGATTGATATCAGTCTACTTTGTGTTTGGACTTACCTTGTCCCACAGCCATGAATTACTAGGGGAATTCTGGGTTATTTGTTTTTCCTTTTACAATTTTACAGTCTTTTTTTCCACTCAGATCTTTATGTGTATCTCTTGTCTGTATCTATGGAATCACAGCTGAGTTGGACTAAAAGCTGAGTTGGACTAAAGGTACAGTGCACTTATGACCTAATACTTGTAGCCAATCCATATGGCAAAACTACCTTGCATTGAGTGGTACCACTACTCAGATTTGATCACATGTTCCTGTTAATGTTTTGTTTGATATTTTTTGGTGATAAGCTACATGATGAGCTTATCAGCCTATAGTCCAAATCTCTGTATGTCTTGAAATATTGCTTTTTGCATAACTATTACCTTAAAATTATGGCACGGAGATTTTCACATATTATGTAGTTTCCCTTTTACTCATAAATAATAGACTTACACTCTCACAATATCTATACAGTGATGCTATAATTGAAAACTATCTAGGTTCATTTGAAGATATCAGGTGGCTGAAGAATCCCTACCTAGATGCAGTTGAGACCGAAACAGACTCTGCAGGCTGGCTCATCCTGCCTATCTACGCAGTTCAGAGTGACCTGCATTCTGTCTTCAGCTTCTGTTGTGTTGATCCAGGCTGTGCCTCTTGGAAGCTGAAGAAATTTATGAGACATGGCAAAAATAGTTCCTATGCTTGGCCACTAATAATCAACACAGAGACCCACGCTATCAGTAAACCCCAAGTGACCTGACTCTATCATAAAGACTGCCTGTGGCCAGCAGTACAGGTCACTTTATACATGGCATGATGCATTCTACTAACCATGTTTGGCTAAACTGGCTGCCTCAGGTAACTATCTTGTTTCCATTAAAGCACTTGTATTAGGAAATTACCTGAAACCTAAGAAACTATTTTCTTTACTATTAGAATATAAATAACAAGTGGACCCTGGTGATTATTTTATTGCTTTCACATTCCCCATCAATCCCTTCAGGCCCGTCAGTGGCAGATCTAGGGTAGGTTTTGTTTTTTTTTTTGCGCGGTACGTGGGCCTCTCACTGTTGTGGCCTCTCCCGTTGCGGAGCACAGGCTCCGGACGCACAGGCTCAGCGGCCATGGCTCACGGGCCCAGCCGCTCCGCGGCATGTGGGATCCTCCCAGACCGGGGCACGAACCCGTGTCCCCTGCATCGGCAGGCGGACTCTCAACCACTGTGCCACCAGGGAAGCCCTAGGGTAGGTTTTTGCTCCCCCTGCATTGCCTACTTTCAGGGTCATAAACCTGTTCTCTCTGTAACTTAGGGGTTCTTTAGTGACCCATGTTTCACTGTGTTTGCTCTACAGCAGATGTCTGACTCTTTAAAGTTTCCCCTGAGCAAGATATTCTGTCTTTCCAAATACATCACAAGTACGTACAGGAATTTCACATTTTCTTCCCTTCCACTCCAGGGATCAGTGATGGATGGTCACTGCAGTTCTTTTTCTCTTTTTTTTCCCCTTCAGATATCCCCCCTTTTCTTTGCTACATCCTTCATCATTCACTCTTTTCCCAAATTGTATCTCCCTGGTATTGTAAATACTTAACACATAATGGAACAACTTTTCATCTCTCTTTCACTTTCTTTCTCACATTTTCACTTTGGAAAGAATCCATCAGTATTGACTGTTGAATCATGAAAATTATCGTACAGTCACTGAATTATAGAGTCATTGAATGTTAGAGCTGGAAGAGAGCTAAGTTATATTTCTCTTGAATTCATGCTTCCACTAGAGCATGTCCTGGCTCGTTGTAGCTGCATGAAAATTTCCCTCACACAGCTTCACATATCATAAAGTATGTCACATGCTCTCAATGTTTAGGGTTTTAATACAGAACCCCCAACATCTATTAAATTGAGCCCATTCAATCTCTAAGACTATGCTGCAGCTATTCCAGCAGCTTGACATGTGCAGGGGCCACTTCCCGATAGGAGCATTTGCCACTTGAAAGCTTAGAGAATGTGATTTGAAGGACACAGAGGTGGTCCACATCAAAAAATAGTCCGCATCCACTGGGCAGAAACCTCTTTATGAGGAAGAAGATATTGTCCCTTATGCATATATATGAGAAATACATTAAACTCTTATCTGACCGATCAGCATCTTGGTATAAATTGGTTCAGATCCTCCATTTTCTTTCCTCTGTTGTTTCACTTAGAAGGAGGAAGTTCCTAGAGATGGGTAATTAAAAGCAAGATTTGATGTGGGCTTTGGAAACAAGGAGGAGGAAATTAAATTTTGACTGAGGAGCGAGGTAATGGAGATCAGTGTTAAGAAAGACACTAAAACCACATTACACAGAATTTAATTGTTCCCGGTAACAACTCCCAACTGCTTAAGTTTCTCTACCATGAGACTGAGAAGAGGATCTGTCCAGCAGTCTTCAACAGCAACACAGCAACTGAAACAATTGTTGTCAGTACAGCTGTTACCAGGAAGTGATCTCAACCACTAACTGTATGCTGAGACTATGCCACCCACCTTTAGACACTTTTTCTTGATGTCTTAATGCCATTGCTATTATTTTACATTTATATAGACCTCTCACCTGAGGAAAATTATACCTTTCAAATGTTGACTTAGTGCTACCCTAACTCTGTTTGTTATTACTATCCAGACAATACGTATTTAGTTCCTTTACTCTTTCCCCATAAATACATCATTCCATTTCTTTAATCATCTTGTGCTATCCTCTGTACTCAGTCCAATTTCTCAGCGCATTTCAAGTGTCCAGAGGCCTGATGCTGTAGTTTAGCCTAACCCGAATCAAGGAATGTGGGAGTCATTTCTCTGTATTTTCTTCTGCCCCAACGTAATGGATCACTGTATTCAGTTCAAAATAGCATCAGCCCCTTTGGCAGCCATATCACCTTGCAAACTGTTATCTAATTTGTCTTCTGTTATTAGATCCAGGTCTCCATCAGTGTTACTTCTCTCCAGGTTTCTCCTGTCCATTGAATTATGTTGCTCAAGATGTATTGGTTTCCATTTTTCTAAGCTGAATCTCATTTTGTTATTTTTGAGTCATATCCCTACCCTCTCTGGGTCCATTTATATAACATCTTAGGAACTTCAGTGGTGCCTGCCATACATCTTAACTTATCACCTGCAAATTCCATTAATGAGCTATTTCTACTATTTCCTTACCCAGGAGATCATTAACATAATGAAAATAACTCTTCTTCCAGGTCATTTTTAAAGAGATTTATTAGGACCTGAGCTAAGAATACCCCAACAAAAAAAATACTATTTGGCACTATTTTCATACATAACAAGAATATTCTTTCTACTCCTTTCCATTTTGAATTATGTGAATTAATTGTGATTATTTCTTAATGGAGATTCTTGAGAGTTTGCTAATGCATTTTTTTCATGGAGACTGCATTTTACCTATGCATGATTTGGAGTTGTTCAAATAAAAATCACTATCGAAAGTGCTTAAATGTCATTATCTCTGTTACTTGGAGGCCATTTGGATCCCTAAAAGGATCACTTAGCTTCTCTTTCCTCCATATGCTACACAAATAATCACATCAAATTCTCCTCTTATAGGAGGACTGATGATATGTACAGAGAAATAGAAATATTTCTATTTCTATTTCTATTTCCTATTTCTAATATTTTCTAAGGGGAATATTTCCCTTCTATTAAGTTGAAAGAGCCAAAGACAGCTTCAAAGCATGTTCCTTATTGGGTGTACTTATATAGTATCACTTTTGCAGAGTCTAGACATGGGGAATTGGAAAGGGACATTGACTTGTCATAGGATTTCTAGGTTCTGAGGTTTACTGAGCAGTGAAGACAATTATTCTGATAGAGCCTTCGATCAGTATTTGCAGAGTATCATCTGTAGATTGTGTGACAGATATATACTATTTTAAATATGTATGTAGGAGTTATGGTTAGTAACAAGATATGTATTTTTTCTAACATAAATACTACTATCATGAGTGTCCAGTGGTTGTTTTTAACATTAAAAAAAAAAAGTCCTCATGTTGGGTTCACTGGCCTGGAAAAAAATATTTCAACACAGTGTCTCATCTGTACAAGGAGTATGTAGGGAAGGACAGATTCTGGAATCCTCTTTTCTATCATAAGATTTATGTGCCATGACTTGGATGCACTCTGTTGATTTCCCTCAGTCATTAGGGGTAATGGCTTTGATCTCCACTGAGATACCTAGGGGTCTTTGATACTTAGTTATAACAGTAACAAAGATCATAGCAATAAATATTAAATTCTCACTGTGTTACAGGCACTGTGCCAGGCACGTTCTTACACATTGCCTTTCTTAATCTTTACCACAATCCTGAGATATACTTTTCTCTCCAATTTACATATTGTAAATCTGACCTTCTGAGAGCATGAGCAAATTACCCAAAGCCACACAGATTTTACATGAATGACAAGGATAATTGAATGACAAAGCCAGGACTATCAGATGCTGTAATCCTTGCTTCACCCACAATGCCTTGCATGATTTCTGTCCATGATGCATGTTCTACTCAAGACTCTGTGAGTCAGGAGTTTGGGTAAGGCCTAATGAGGACAGCTTTTTGTGCTTCATGATATCTGGGACTTCACCTGGAAAGACCCAAAGCTGGCAGTGACTCAGTGGCTTGGAGTGACTCAGTATCTGGAGGCATCTGTACTTAGATACATAGCCATTGATGCTGGCTGTTGGCTGGCTCTTCAGCTGGGGCAGTCAGCCAAAACGCCTACAGTGATGGCTTCCTATGGAGTATGGCAGCCTGAGACTTCTCACCTGGTGGATCAAGGCTCTGAAAGTAAGTGCCTTAAGAGAATCAGGCAGAAGCTGTATCATCTTTTATGACCTACACTTGGAAATCATTTAGTGTCACTTCCTCTGTGCTCTGTTGGTCAACTGTTTCCTAAGTTAGCCCAGGTTCAAGGGGAGGGGATGTAGACCCCACTTCCCTATGGGAAAGTATCCATTTTCAGACATGTTTAAAACCTTTATAATTCAAGTTTTGATGTGGATTCTTGAAGAAATCTCTTTCTTATGGCTTTGGTTTATATACTGTAGTTCTTAACAATGGCTGCAATTCATCAACATTGGTTGATAAACCTATCAAATTCTGAGCTCCACTCCAAAGATTCTGAAACAAAATCTCTAGGAGGGAATCTGTAGTTCTACCAAGCTTCTGGTGATTCTTAGAAAGCTGATCTAACTAAGCACCAAGTTTTACTTACACTGCCTCTATAGGTGAAGATGTTCTCAAAAGCCTACAGCCAGACCCACTCTTGGTAAGGCTGTCTCAAACTAGTAAACTCCTTGGCCTCTGCTATTATGGCTGCTTCTCTGTCATTCTCATCTCTTCTGTCAGCCTTGGAGAGGTCCCTGAAGCTTTACAGAAAACCATCTCTAGATTTGCAAGAGGAATCCTGGGAACTCCTTTCCCCGTCTCATCAGGGATGGATGACAGGACTTTAAGCAAAATCTCTGCTGAAGCTATCACAGCAAGGGGTGTACCAGCTTAAAGCTGTCAGTTGATAATCACTCTACTGTGAATGGTTGAGCTAGTAGCACCCAGTGATTCGATTTGCATGTTTATAACAACGTGTGCACAGAAGTGCCAATTTGGGGTGCCACTGCAGCAGCTCCACTCCAGTGAAAACATCTTCAAAGAGCCCTGTCAGCATCCTTCAGCATTTTTTTCTGAGGTTTAAAACTAGAGGGTGGGTGGCAGTCCACACCTCAGGAGGAAAGGCTGATAAAATCTATTAACTCTTTCTCCCCTTAGACATCATATCTCACAGCTGCATCAGCAAACAATCCCCCTCAGTGGGAATTTGAGCACTGCTTAGATTTAAAATAAAAGAGAAAGGATGCTTCTTCTATTTTACCTGCCTGGTTTCCAGTCTTCAGATTGTCAGGAGTTTCACATATCTAGTATCCATTCATGGAGTGGGAGAGAAGAGACTATAAGGGACCCACTGGGGAGGCTGAAGAGATTTGAGGAAAGAGTGCTTGCAAGAGGAGCTTTCTATAACTTTGAGGCTGGAAGGTACCTGGTAGTTATCTTGAGCAGGGAACAGGTTACTAAGGAGATTGACCTGCAATTCAATTAAAGAGGCTATGAAGAGAAACCCACTGCTTTCATCCACTGGGCAGGAAAGTCAAACTCAGCTTGCTAACTGGACCACAGTCCTCCCAAATCTCAGCCAGTGCTTCATAACTGTACCTGACGGAGGCTAAAAAGATGCCATCAGTTAGAATCATGTTCTCCAAATCCTTCATAAAGGTGAGAGTCTTTAGAAGAAGAAGGTAAAACAAGCAAAACCCAATGAAAACCATGTCATGTTCTTCACAGGAGCGGGGTAAGGTTGTGGAGGGCAAAAAGCAAACGGGTCACGTTTTTTTTTCTTCCTTTCTCTCTTCTTTGGTGCTTTATACTTGGCCAAAGGACTGGGTCCAGCTATCTGTACCTTCAAAAATGTATTTCTTGAGCAGTCTGCATCAGAATCCCTGAGGAGTTTTATAAAAAATGAAGATGTCTATAACCCACCTTAGATCTACTGAATCAGAAAATCTGGGGGTGAGACCCTGGAATCAGAATTAGTAACAAGTTGCTCAATGACTCTGAAACACACTCAAGTTGAAGAAGCATTAACTTGGATCCTGCCACTGGCAGTGCTGGGGGAGCCAGCAAGGGTGTTGCTAAAGGTCTTTATTAACAAGCACACTCTCTTTCTCTGTCCTTATCCCTCAAGGGGACCCACAGGCACTAGGAGGGTCTTTTGAAGTTCGATGGTGTTAAGTGGTTGACCTTTATGAAGTAGAGTCTTCTTTGATATTAATTAGTCATTAGGTCAGCAAACATTCTAAAGGACAGGGTTACCTATAGTGCCAAATACGGTAAAGATGACTCTTTGGTTTCTGAATAAAAGTTAGATATCATTTTCTGTATTTGATCCCAGTAAAATTGCTTGTCCAAATGACTACTAAATTTCTTCAGCCCTGGAAGAGCCAGTAGAGGCTGTATGACATTCTAATCAATGTAAAGACCCAACAGATATTGAATTAACTGTGTGATGTGCTTTAATAAATTAACACTGTACAAAGATCATATAAAAATTGCCCTGTTGACTAAATTTCTTGGAAGAGTGATATAGAAAAAAGAAATGGAAAATAGTAATTATTCAGCACCTGATATGTATCAAGCACTCTGTTAGGTTACTGACGTTCCACATTTCATTTAATCCAATGCAAGTAGGCTTTGTATTTATATGTATATAAAAGTATCATTATAAATAAGTTAACCAGATTCTTATTGTTTATTTATTATGCATGACACTAATTGCCCCCCCCCCCGCCAAAATAAATCACTGAAAGTAAAATGGAAGTGATTGGAAAAGGATTTAGATGTAATGTCATCTAACATTTGAAGTGAAGTTAAATGGTACGTTTGTTCTAGTCCAGTCTTTACCATTATATCATAAAGTCCTCCTCCATAATATTTGGAAAATGTATGAATACCTGGTGTTGGCTGATTTACTATTGAATTTTGAAATTTTGAACACCACTACATTTGTGACGTTTTTTGATAGTTAATCATTTGCATATATAGCACCACAGAATTTTAGGTTTGGCTAAAATACTTAACATTTTAGATGAAGAAGCGAAAATCCAAAGTCATATTTATTAAAAATGTTTTTCCTGCTAACAGTTTTTACTCTTATTCTTAATAGGGAAATCTACTTTAATTTCAAAGAATTTCATAAAGCCAGAAATGACTAAAATTATTTTGGTTTAACAATTTTCATAGAAAAAAATTTAACTGATAGTTAAAAGACATTATATGTGGATTTCTTCACTTATAGTGGATATGCCTTGGGTGACTGTGCTTTAGTTTCTTTAACCCTAAAATAGGAGTGAACAGTGGATCAAGTTCATTGGGCTATTGTGAAAACTAAATTAGAAAATGTACATTCAGTGCTTAGCATAGAGCTAATTAAAGTTAGATACATATTTCCAATTATTAATTAAACAGATAAGTTTATAACATATATTCAATTCTTCCTACATGCAGATAGTCTATTCTGATTAAAAACTACCCTAAAATTCATACATTTTAGTAAGCCAAAAGTTCCTTGCCCCATGTTACTCTGAATTGGGTGACGTTTTACATAATTCATAGTTATGAAACCATCTTGATGACAATGAAATTCTGTATTATAAAGATCCGGAAATTCAAACTCATTTGCTTTTATTTCTACATACGTCAAGCTGTTGTCCTATATTGTAGAGTCATGGAGATTTATTTCAGTCTTAAGAATAATATACTCTTAATTTTATGTGCTTAATTTATATGCTTACAGAAAAATATACATTAGTATTTAAAAGAAAATATCTTAGATAAAAAGGGACCATCTTTGAAGAAAGATAATTAACTTATTTTCATCGGCCATGTATAACAGCATCATCCCTTTCCCATTTTGCTTTTGTATGTTGGTGTACAGATGGGTCTTCTTTGTTGACAAGGTACGAATGATGATGCCCCTATCACTCTTCAGCTCTTCTTATTAGCTCCTAACCACCTTCATTTATTACTTCTGATTCCCTGCATGTTCAGTATATTAATTTTTTTTAAAACTATTTAGACATTCTTTTTTTTTGTTCAGAAAATACAGTCTGAGGGCCAATTATGTGCCAGGCACTGCCAGGTACAAGAAAGATGGTGGTGACATAAGAATGTGAGCTCTTCCCCTGCTAGGTGGTTCTCAACCAGAGCAGTATATTAAATGTTAACAAATGGTTCTCATTTTACATGACAATCCTAATAATTGATGATTATAGAAACATATTAAGCACATAATGCCAAAATATGTTCCCTAAACTGTTAATCTCTTAATTGAGTTTCTTTTATATATTGGGAATAGAATATGCTATTTGGAGGTCACAGTAGGAATACACATACACCTCTACACCTCTCCTTCTCAATCTTATGTCTGTTACTTTGCGTTAATGAAGAATTCTAAATCTAATTTTCCATTATCAGTCTCAGGCTTGCAGGAAAGATTTCTTAGGTCCAGAGAAGAGTAGCTGAAATTCATAATGGAAAGAGAGGGAATGTGATGAAGGGAAATAGTTTTGACCTGACATCTCTTCAGTGCCCAAGTGACTGTGGGAGACTGCTTCTTTTATATGATGGATTACCTCTTTTCCTTCTATCCAGCTTGGAGAAAGGAAGATAAGAGCTGAGGAGCAGGCCTAGACCCTTCGATTCTCGGCTAGTGAGCATCAAGAGGACCATAGAAAAAGCACTGGAAAGGAAAATAAAATACAAGAGGAAGGGAATCAGTGCCTCAGAAATAAGGAACAGAACTGACTGACCGATGGAGTCGGTTGCACCACCATACCTCAAGTGTCCTGACCTTTGTAATGTCTCCACACAAGTAAGATGGGTGTGAGACCTACTGATGTCCTCAAGGCATATCACACAGACACTAACCTAATCCACTCTGCCAGTTAAATTTTGTAAAGATGGACTTTCTGGGTTTTTTTGTTTTGTTTTTGTTTTTGTTTTTGTTTTGACTTCTGTCACGATCACACTTACTGCCAACTGGGTATTATTTCATAGTAAGAAGCATAGTAGGCTGTTACTAGGGTCTGATGTTCTACCTGATCCTCAACTGCCTGATCAGTCAGGTATGGGTCTAAAATTCAGTGTGCTCTTTATACACTACTTAGCTGAGCAAGTATTTATGAAGTTCTTTAGTATACCACAAAGAGTGCTAGAAGCCGGGGGTATAGAAACTCAGATGGAGTTCTTGTTCTTAATAACTTCAGGGTCTGGTGAGAAGAAATAGCCATAGAAACTTAAACCTCGATATGAAGGCACTGAAGAATAGAGAACAAGGTTTACAGGATAAAATCCTGGAGAGGATAATCTTTTGGCAGAGTCTAAAAGTGATATAAAAAGAATATTCTAAATGTAGAAATTAGGATGAGCTAAAGCATAGAGTAGAAACCGTTAGAATGTTCCTGGAAATGACAGTTTGGTCTTAACTAGAAGGTAAAGTGCAGGAACATGGATAGGACATGTGGTGGGAGAAGCAGGCAACAAATCATGGAGGGTCATGTAGGACCTCGTGACTCCAAATGTTATCCATCATCAGTGTTGGCCTTGGCTGGAGCTTGTTTGAAATGCTCTGGCCAGACCTACTACATAAAAATCTGGATTTTAACAAAATCCCCAGGTGATTCCTTTGCACAATAAAGCATGAAAAACACTGGTGTAGCAGATGTGAACAGATCCAAGGAAAACATAACTGGTAGCTGAGGGACCAGAAGTTTTTCTCAGCCAGTCTCTACCTTTCTCTTTTCCTTCATCACCAAGAATGGACTCCTTAGAGTAGCTTCAAGTTCACTTTAGGCCTTGAACTCTTGCTTTCTACTGCTTGATTTCAGTGAAACCTACCCTACCCACCCCCCGCACCCTTACCATTGAAAACCTGGGCATGGAAAGCCTTGGGTATATGAGGGTAAAAGGAAGTTGGCAAGGACACTATGGAAAATCTTGAAGGCTAATGTTAACAACTAATATTCTTTCACTGCATCATAGCTGTCAATTTTTCACATACATTTTCCTCACATCAGCCCTGTGAGATCATGATCAATTGCCTCATTCTGCCGATGAAATAGTTGAGACAAATGATATAAGTTGTTGAAAGTCACATGGCTGAGGAAGAAGCAAAATATAGACTAAACCTAGGTTTTTGAATATGAAGTTCAATGATTCTTCCTCTTCTCTAAGTTGCTCTCCTAGCTCATGAGCTCATGGTGCCCTGGCCTTGTTGGTCCCTGTTGCTGCACTGTATTCTAACATCATTTTACAACAGAGGATCCAAGGACACTGGGAGTTGGGGTACACTCAAAGCAGAGGTCCACTAGGGGATGGCTTGGCTCACCTATTCAAAGGAATTGAGATTCAGTTAAATGTTAAAGCAATATGATTCTTTTTACTCTCTAAGCAGTCACCAAGGGAGGCAGAACAGAGGCAGGAAAAAAGTTAAATTAATTTTAGATTAATTCTGATTAAGAATAGGAATCAAATTCTGATGAAAGTCGCTTTTCTTTACTTTTTCACTGTTCAAGCTTACAAAAGACTGTGACTTTAGAATAAAACCACTCCACTGAGTCATGACCAGTCTAAGGTTAGAATCCATCTTATTGATTGAATTGAAATGTCTACAAAGATGATTTGATTGATCGAATTGAGATCAGCCAGTCCTTATATAGTTAAATTGGAAGTAAAGATTCTACAGAGATATGTCTGAATGTTCAAATGTGGGTAAAGTTTCCCTCTCCTCAATTATTCAGCCTGTGATCATCCATTGAAAACAAGGATAAGGGATCCATGAAAAAAATCTTGAATGTCTTTTGATATGCTTATGCTCTCTTTACTCTGTTTTCTTTGAGAGTTTGGGGTCTAAACCTCTCTTTGGCTGGTAGAGAGAAAGCAGAAATTTTTTTATTATCAAAATAGAAGTGATCTGCTGTGGTGGTCCCCAAATAATACTTCATTGAGGGCTCAAAATAGCTCTATATTCACTTCTTTGGTACCTTCAGCTCAGGAGCAAATAGTGTTGCTTTAACCCTGAAACCCTGCATCTGATATGCATGTGAAGAGAATATAACTGTTATAAATTCAGAGAGCAGAAATCACAGAGGGAAAGGACAGTATTTGAGAGGTGAGGTTAAGAATGTAGAAATAGGATGGTTAGATATTCAGTTTGTTCCTATTGTATATTAGGTATTTTTTCAGCTTTGGAAATTACCTCCTGTTGGAAATAAAATCTTTGATTTATTTCAAAATTTGAGAGACCTTTATGCCTTCATTGAAATCAAAGATGTTAGCTTTTAAGGGAAATATGTGATTTTCCCTTCTTTCTTGTCATTCACTTTATAAGCTTGGGAACACCACTAAGGGCATAAGTGTGTGTGACTAAGGTGAGATTGGATTAGAGCAGAGGGCAGCTGGAAGAGACAAGTAATGACTCCTCATTTAAAAAAAATATTTAAACTAGCTGGCTTATGTGCTAACATAGTCATCTGGGGTCAGATCTTCTATAAATGGTCAAGAAACTTTTTTTTTTAAAGTTACTGTCTTAGACTATGTCAGCAAGACATAGGTGTTTATCAATACCTTACTAGCAGGAAAAGCTATGAAAAAGGGCAATAGAAGGGGTATAAGAGGCTGAAGGGCCCAATCTAAGCCTGGAGGGGTCAAAAATAAAATATCAATTTGTACAGCCTTTGAAAAAGAAGAGGCGGTTAGAGAGAATATAATTGCTTGTAAAATCTTAAATGCTGTAGATAATACTGAGGCACCCTGGTTGGGGTGGGCAGCTTAGAGAAGACAAGCTGCAAAAGAGAAAAACAATTTCTCTCAATGCAAAGGAAAATGCTATTCATGCAGGGGCTATGGGCATCCAGCGTGATGTGTAGCAAAAAGATGAATTCAAGGAAACCAACAAAAGAACATCTAGGAGAAAACAGGTCTTGTTCTGGTTCAGGTATCTAAGAGCTCAGAATGAATAGACTATGACACTAGTTTTATTCGTGAAAAGGCTTATTAGCTACATATTATATGGATATCTATATCGATCTGTCAATGTAATCTAAAACTGTCAAATTTCTGGGGTCTGATCTCAATTAAAAACTAAGATTGATAATTTGTGGACTATCTCTGTCTGCTTAATTCCAAAGGCAAAACTCAAGGTTTAGAAAGACCTTTTATAAGCTGGATATCACAGAGACAGAATTAGCAGGAAAGGCTGCTTCAGCTTGGAGCTGAGAGTGTGGTGAGAAGCCCCTTGTCACAAGTTTAGTAGATAAATTGAATACATCAGTTGAAACCTATGCTTTGACTCATTTATAAATTACAAAAAATAGGTAAAGCCCTTGAATGTGAGCTGTGGTGCCAACTTGTTTATCATTGCCTTCATTTGTTCATTCATTCATTCATTCGTTCACTCATTCTGCAAATAACAATTGAATGCCTAGTAAATGATCAGGGAATGTTCTGAGTGCGAAGGACACAATTGTTACCACACAGACCCCATCCTTGCACTCATGGAGCTTATAGACCTGTAGAGAAAGATAGATTAAAAACAGAAACACATGCTAAACAAGATTATTTCAGATGGCAAAATTCCTATGTAGAGAATAAGATGGCTTTGTGGGGATTTGTTGCTTAGATAAGATAAGGAGGATAGACTGCTTATGTGGGGTGGTCTGGAAAGGCCTCTCTGAGGTGTCATTTGAAACCCATCATGAGAAGAAGCCAGACTATATCAGCAACATACATATGTACAGCAGAAGGTGAAGAATACCTAGCTTGTTTCAGAATATACAGATCAGAGATTAAAGAATAATTTGCTAACATGGCAAAGTCCTTAAATTTTTTTAAGAGGGGAAGAACTTCTCTCTCTCTCTCTCTCTCTCTCTCACTCTCTCACTCACTCTCTCACTCTCTCACTCTCTATCTCTACCTATATCTCTATCTCTCTATCTCTTAAAAGTGGAAATTGCCAACTCTTCCTTATGTGTCCATGAAGGTCATGTGTCTTTCTATCTTCTGGAGTTGCAGTGTTTCTTAAGCACAACAAAAACATGTCTGGACTTTTGTAGCCCTTGAAAGACTGGTTTCAGTCCCAACAGAGTTCAAAGAATTATCTTTAATACAGTGCTATGTGAATGGTGGCTGCTTAATGAAGAATAGCTAACATAAGGAATGGAATTTTGTTTAATAATGGTAGTTGCTAAATATATATGTGTTTGTTAAAAAATGAAATTGAGTTTAATGAGCTTATAGACTAGTAGTCTTTTTCAAAGATGCCAAAATGCTTTATTACTCATTCCACAAGTAACCCCATTCACTTGCCTAAATCAGATATAAGAGTATTAATCCTGAGAGTAGTAACCCTGAGCAGTGATTCATAGCAGTGGTTCAAAGATGAGATTTGACTTAAAGCAACACTTTTGTCTCGATCACGCAAATGATGCTTAGGTAAATAACAATAAAAGGGAGAACATACTTTTATATAGGTTATTTTTTTCAATAGACTGTGAAAGATAAGATAGTAGCCAATTAGTTACACCTCTTTAGAACCCTAAGTCTTAGCACATATGCAAAAGATAGATGCTCACTAATCTTGAAGGCTGTGCAAAGAACTGAAATAAGGGTGGCTTTAAAGCCAGACAAATTGTTTGAATCCTGATTCTGCAACTTTCCAGTCCTATGGGCTTAAGTTAATTGGTTTGTTAGCTAAACCCCACTTTTTTCACCTATTGAATAGAAATCCTACTACCTTTCAAGGTGGATTTGGAGATTAGTGATACTTTAGGCAAAATAACTATAGGGTAGCTATTGACATTTAAAAACAAGAAGAAAAATAGGGAGAATGTGCTATTAAGTTCTGTGAGGGCAGGAACGGGAATTGTATCTTTCTGTATCCACAATTCCTGACACAGGAATAGGCACTCAACAAGTACTAGCTGAGTGAGTGAATAAATGAATTTATGTTTGATGATTTGAGATGGGTAAGGAGGTGAGAAATAGTGTTATATCATTGTGATTTATATCCAGTGATAGACAGAAAATTGAAGAATTTCAGGACCACATTAGATGTCATGACACCTTCAAATTTGTTATTGCCTCTAGGAGGAATACTCTTACACTACTCTAGAAAGAAAACTGTCCCGTGTATTCATAAAAAAAAAAAAAGTCAGAAAGAACTATCATCAATTATGTCTACTTTCCAATAGCAATTCCCCACTAGACAAGCATACAAAAAATTAATCAAATAAACAATACTGAAATACCTCCTCTAATGTTAATTGCAGGAGTTCTCCTGGCCTTTACAAGAATCAGGTGACCTCAGTGCAGATAAATCATTACTGGTTGAACTGTGTTAGTGTTCTGTGTGAAAAGAACCATATCTCAGTCCAAAGGCCGTGTAATGATTCTTTGAATAATTGCAATTTGACCCTGGGAAGAAGGGTTGAAGATTGTTTTGGATCTTCAGTTTTTACATCTTCATAAGCAATAAGTGGTGAAGTCAAAGCTAAGAGACTGTTTTAAAGGAAGCAGTTGAGTGGTCTCTGTATTCAGAAAGCAGGACAGTATGTTCTAAGAATTTCTGAGGGCCATAATAAGAGTCTGCAAATGAGTCTACATACCTGTTGGAAGAGTTAGTCTCAACCTAAAGAGATGGTGGAATAGACCTTAGGTAGAAAAAGATTCTACTTTTCCAGGGACTTAAGAATCTGAGATAAACAGCTCTGTCCTTTACTGATGGTAGAAATAAGGAAAGTTATCAAGAAGAAAGAAAATCTACATAGGTATAGAAATATCCAGATCAGGTGATCTGAGGAAAAGGGTGGTAGAAAAATCTTGCTTTCTCTCCATAGTTGGTTTATAATATTTCAGTTAAACATTTCCACCGTGCTGCCTACAATGAACACAACCCCATCTGAAGGAAATTGTTCCACCCTTCACCTACAGCCTCTGCTGAGAAACTAAGTTATCAGGTTTTGCCCACCTGTCCAAACTATTCTCATTTTGACCGTACCACAGTTCACTGACTGAAGTGAGTGTCTGCCAACTGGGATACGAATCTATTAACTAGCCTAAGGTATAGCCCATGTGAAATAATAAACTGGGCTAAAGAGATTTGCTCAGGAATTTGTGTTGGGAGTGTTACTACAAAATGGCTTAGTTAGCAAAGGAAATTGAAGCTTAATCATGCAGAGAATCCATAAGTTTATTGTCATAAGTAGCTCAAGTTGTGAGAAAACAGAACCTGTGATTAACCAGAAGCTGTGAAGTTGAGAAAAAGGTGCTCCAAAGTAAGGAGAGAGAACTCACTGTCCAGTTAGCACTTGGAAGAGAAGTGGGTATTCAGAGATGGAGATTTGTGGAGGGGAACTAAGTCACATTTGTGGTAGACACATATTAACCAGTTCCTGCTCTTCCTGCAACCTTGTTCTGTTCTAATTTCTACTCTTACTGAGTTTTAGAGTTTTCAGTCTTTCCTGGTTCACTAGACAGCATATCTTTACAATAAGACCCTGTTCTTTGTGGTAAACCTACCCTGTGACCAAAGTACACAGATTAAAACCCATACGATGACCAAGCAGCCAGTTTTCCTTGGCACAGTTTCAATGTTAGATGAATACCCAATTCATCTAACTGTTCAAATCTAGATGAGTACCTATTGTTCACACACAACCAGGGAAGTTGGTTCTATTTGTGGTTTGAAAAATACGAGTGCTGTACCCTTAGCTGGCCTGATTCAGTTTGCAGAGAATGGGGCAGGAGAAGGGCAGATGAAGGAGGGTGGGAGGGATAGAGAGAGAAAAGGAGGGGAAAAAGAAGACTGGCAGAAATAAAGATTAAAAGATTGAAAGATTTGGCTAGGAAGAATATCATCCAATAAGTAGTTGGCAAATTCCCCTGAGTTTGGAGATTAAGAAGGTTTGTTGACCTAAAATAAGTCTTTTAAAGTTACCATCTGTCAAAAGAAATGACAGTCAGTTTCAAAAATTTTGCGTGCCCAAATATATAAGGCTTAAATCTTCGGAGTAAATGGCTTGCCTTCAAATATAAAATAAAATAAACATAGTCAAGTGGTGTTAAGACAGGGGTGGTGTTTGCATGTGACTTGTTTACCAAGAATCCGTCTACTACTAATACTTTATTTTTTTAAGAAAGCATAAGTCTTCTTACAGAGCCTAAAGAAAAATGTCTGGGTATCCCTGGTTGAATTCATATAAAGGAGGCAGGCATATTTCCATATAACAACTCAATAGAATGGTTATGGCCACTTCAATAATACAATAAAATTTATTTTTATATTGGATCATAAAATTACCATACCAGAAGTGGCCAATAGTTTATCAGTTTTCAAAATGGCTAGTGTTGGATGCGACTGAGAAAGGTGTAAAATCCCTCAAATGTGTCTAATTATCCCAAACTGTACTGCCCAAGGGAAATATTCTCCTAACCCTTTTGGTTGATCAGTTTATGTTATAAAACATATGGGTTGATGACCCTTACAACATAGCTTTGCTTCAGTGAATAATGTAACTACAGGTGTCTTTTATTGTCCTATAAATATTATGTCTTCCCTTGAAATGGTTTTGCATTCATCATGTGTCTTTCTCAAATTATTTTCTAGTGTCATTATTTCACATATTAATTGAACATCACTAATCCCATATAGACTGAATGAATTTTAGAAAACAACTATTAAAATTGACCTAGGCTTCAGATCAGGGAAACTTGTTGAAAATAACAGGCCAAATTCAGAGTCCAAACCCTCTCTCACCACCAGCTCCAGACTGGACCCAATCAGTTGGTTTTGGAGGAGAAGGAGAAGTTTAGAAACCATTTACTCTTTTCTCTCCTGGCCCTAAGAATGACTCTGTGTGTGTGTGTGTGTGTGTGTGTGAGGAGAGGAGCTCTGCAACATTAACACTGATATGAAAGAGTGAAGGTCAAAGTTACTTAAATTTGAACCCAGGTTCCATTTATCACTTACTAGCTGTGTGACCTTAGCTAATTAATCTTTCAGCTCATTTCCTCAGCAGTAAAACATCAATAATGGCACCTGCCTCATAGAGTTGTTGTAAGGATTCAGTGAGAAAGAGCCTGAAAAGCCCCTCCCATGGAACTTGGTCCATAAAAAGCACCTAATGAAGGTGAACCGCTAATGATGACCATGGCTATTCTTCCTGTAGTCACAGTGATTAAACCTGCTCCTATAAGTAGAGAGATGTCCTTTTTAAAATGTCTCCTGTGGCAAGACATCCTCACAAAGAAGTCATTGAGAGAGGAAAGGGGCAAGTTTGGGCCAGGAAGCTCTTGCATGAAAGAAGGTTGGAAGAAAAATGTACATCCTAGGTGCCCTCACCATGATCCTGAAGGCAGAAAGAGAAAACTGTGAACACAGATGAAGGAAAAAATGTTGAGAGTAAGGTTTACCTAGTTGTGGGATTCTATTCACTGCTTGCTTATGATATGCCAGGCGTGTGCTAGTGCTGTCACTATAATAAGGGTTGGTTTGGAATGGTAAATGGTGAGAGGGAGAGAAAAATCATTTTTTATTGAGATATAATTGACATATAACATTGTATTAGTTTTAGGTGTACAACATAATGATTTGATATATGTATTTACTGCGAAATGATTACCACAGTAAGTTTAGTTAACATCCAGTGTCAAAAGATCCGTGGAAAAAATGAAGCAGAGAACAGGGTAGAGAGAAGCAGGTGAGAGTGAGGATAAATGATATTTAAGCTTTGTCTCAGTATTTGATTCATGACCCATTCTGACCATGATTTCTGAGCAACACAACCAGCTGGATGCCACAGCATCCTCAGAGAATCTAGTACTTCTGGTTTATGCTAACTGTCATGTGTATTGACATAACTGTACGAAGAGAGAAATGCAGGAAAGTTTAGCTGGAGGTACAGATTAATGCTTTGCTAATGCTATTAATTGCTGCCAGTGTTTCCAACGGCTATGACATTGAAAACACAATAGCAGTTTTCTTGTACATTTTACCTGAAAGGCTTGTGTCTGACATTATTTGGGAGGTATACAGGTTGGGAGTTACAAACATAAAATATTGTTTTGTTGACACATGCAAATATTTGGAAAGTCTTCCAAATTTAAAGGAGAAAAAAAATACAACATAAATTATAGTCAAAAATACCAAACCTTTGTTTGGTTTTTCATTTTCCCTGGGGAGCAGCTGCTGATTTCACTCTAATTTTAGCTGCTATGCTTTGAGCTAAACTATCCATTTTTATTAAAAAAAAAAAAACTGAGTCTAGAGGATTACAAGCTCCTGTGCTTTTGATTTTTAATAAAAACGAGCATTTACCTCTGAACAGTAGCAGCAAGAAAGGGAATTAAACCTGAGGCTAGTGAGTTGACCTTTAGAGGGTTGCCGATCCACAGGGAGGTGACGAATTTAACACACATCCCTTTTCTTTCTCATGTACACACTCTCCAGCTAATATTCTTCTTTTTAATATTTATTTAAATGGGAAAAAATTGATTAAAAACAAACTTTGTTCTATAACGTTTGTGTTTCATGAATTGGCTGCGTGCATGCAAGTCCTTCCCAGTTCTTTGCCAGCTGGTATGGTTGGATTTCCATGTGTAACATGAATAGTGATGGTTCTGATTTAAGATATAGAATAGAAAGAAAATCACATATCCATCTCCATACTGGGGTCTACTGAATGGGGAATCTGGGGTGATGCCTGACATAGTGAAACTAATCAATCCAACACGGCTGACAAACTATTATACTACTTGCAACTGGGAATGTGTATACCCCAATTGTAGGGAAATCTCAATCTTTAATCTGTTCAGTTTTTTATAGAGGAAAAGAAGCATAGTAAATTTAGTCTAATTTGCATATGACTTTTCTGTAAAACACATATATTCTGGTGGCATTAAATGAATATCGCTGTTTAAAGAAAAATGGTCCATAATCCATGGATTCAGCTTACAAATTACTGTTTGCATTATTCTCTAATCCTCCCCCAGCACCAATTCTATACAACACTATTTTGTCTCAGCAAAGGAACTTGCCTACAACTAGCTCAGGACATAAAATGCTGAGCCTTAAACTCGGCCTTTCACTCCTTTTGCTCTCTCCTTTCTCTATTCCTCCTGCCTCTCATGGAAGGAGTGCCAGGCTGATAGAATACCGATTGGGAGTCAACGTTTCTTTTAGAAATCATTCAAAGCTTTAATTCTGTCTGTCAAATGGATCACTACTCTTACAGCATTTAATTATTTGAATATACTGACTTTTTTCTCCTCAAAATGCCATTCGTTTCTGGACCTATATTCAGAATTCCAAAATTTAACTATTTGTCATAGACCAAAGACAGTACATCAAGGACATGAATTTTGGAGTCAGCGTTTTATCATTTACCAGTTGAGTGATGGCTCCATGTTTCTATTTTCTCCTCAATAAAGTGGAGATAATAATAGTGCCAACCTCCTAGAGTTATGGAGAGGATAAAATGAGGAGATAGATAGGCAGGGAGATAAATGATAACAAGACAGACAGATAGATAGATAGATAAAGATATCACCTCATCACTTAGACCAGTTCTTGAAACATAGTAAACACTCAGCAAAATGTTAGAGGCTATTATTATCTTATATTTACATTTGAAATGAACTGTTCTCTTGGTATATGTCTCATTTCTTTAAGCATAACTTCTTTGAAGGCAGAAATAGTATATTTTATTTCTTCTGTAGCCAACAGTAGAACTCTCTATGGTGCTTGTCATATAATGGATACTAAATTGATTGACTGAGGTATTTAACAGATATATTTTTTTTCCATTTGACTCTATCCCTGCCCCTACTTTTTTTTTTTTTTTTTTTTTGCTGTACGCGGGCTTCTCACTGCTGTGGCCTCTCCCGTCGCGGAGCACAGGCTCCGGATGCGCAGGCTCAGCAGCCATGGCGCACGGACCCAGCCGCTCCGCGGCATGTGGGATCCTCCCAGACCGGGGAACGAACCCGTGTCCCCTGCATCGGCAGGCGGACTCTCAACCACTGCGCCACCAGGGAAGCCCCTGTGCCCCTACATTTTAAAAATGTATGCTACGTGCTGTGGTTCTCAGTTTAAGAAGCTATCTAGAACTAGTACAGTACCAGGGGGCTTTGGAAAAAGACAATGTAGATGAGACTGGGCCCCTGTTACATCTGAAGAAACATTTGATTTTTTAAAGTGGCTTCAGGAAAGAGTAGGCATCTGGGTGACTCTTGGAGTCTTGGTAAATAGACTTTGAGAGCTAGAGATTAGGATATGGTTAAGATCAATCCAGATGGAGGGGCTGGAATGAGCAAAGTCTGGAGGCCAGGAAGCTTGAAGAACTGTTTAGGGAAATTGCAAATCATTCAGTTTAGCTGGTGTGGCACAATACTGGAGAGAAAATTGGAAAATTGGAGCAAAATACTTGAGGGTCATTCTATTTAAGGGTCAATGATATTTTTATCTGATTTATGTTGCTTAAATATCATCATTTAGTAGATTAAACAAAAAAACTAGAAATTTATATTGCTTTCTATTTTCTGGGAATTGTGAGATTCTTTTTAAGGGAAAATGATTCATTCTTAGGTCTTATATATGGCATGTTTGAATAAGATGAGTTCAGCTTTATATAAATGTTGACAGCTCTAAAAACAGCAGCACTAATGGTCAAGCTAAGCTTTTGCTACAGCAGCCCCAGAGGGCTTCCAGAAACAAGTAGGAGAGTTCTGAGTACAAAATGGCCCCTGGAACTACCTTATCTGTCCTTACCAGTTAGACCCATAACTATTTTATGGCACAGCCAATTTCCATAGACACCATTGTGAGTTTTGTTTTCCTCTTATGAAGGTAGGCTCATTTCACATTTTACAGGATGGGAGGTGCTAGGCAGGGATTCTACTCTGAGATTCCACAGCATTTTCTTTTAAACTTTATTTCAGTATTTGCCATATTGTAGTGTAATTTATCTGTTTATGTACCTGTCTTCCCCATGAGCCTATGAGCTCTATCAGGAGTTTCGTGAAATCTTTGCCATGTTTCAGGCATTGTGCTAAGGGTTTTACATGGATAATTTATTGGCCTTCTTGACAATTCTATGAGGTGGATACTATTATTAATCCCATTTTACACATAAGGAACTGATGTATATAGAGGGTAAGAAAATTATCCAGGTTGTATAATTAGTAGATGTTAGAGCTAGGATTTGAACTCAGTCTAATTCTAGAACCTGACTCTTAAATATCATACCATACAAAAATGAATCTCTGTTGATTGAATGTGTGAATAAATGGAACAAATGCTATTATGCACATTTTGGTAGAAAGAACATTGGATAGGGAACTAGGAAACCTGATCTCTAGTCCCAGGTCTGCTTCAAACTAGCTAGGTGACCTTGGGCAATTATCTTAACTTCTCTGAGCCTCATTTCTTTACGGGGTTATTTTGAGGATTAAGTTATATGAAATGTGTGAAAGTGCTTAGCTCAAGGCCTGTTCCTTTCTGAGTTTTTATAAATGCTAGTTTTCCTTTCTTTCTCACCCTTCTTTGCCCTGAGAGTCCTCTGAACCAACCTTGACTTTTCGAAGGCACATGACATCCTGTCTCAATCTGTGCCCAACCTCCATGGGCAGAAGGTGCTTGCCCTCACTTGAAGGAGAGAAAACACGGACAGCAGCAGATGATTATTGAGAGAGCAGAACTGGGTGAGGTTATGCAGCTGCCACTTCAGTAGTGACCGATGATGGCAGGGGGCCATCACATCAGTGCAGGGCCCTGTGTGGCCAGGCTGGACGCATCTGCCTCAAGTCGCTCTATATCTCTAATGTGAGCTACACGTGTAATTATCCAGGCAGCAGGCTAAAATATCGCCACAGACAGCAAAGTCTCATCAGCAGAAGGGCACACTTTGTTTCATGTGACTCCAGCAGAGCACTGCAAAGTGTTAAAAGCTGCAATGATGAAGGACAAGTTAGAAAGTCATGGAGTAATATGTTGTCCGCATGGCCAGGCCTCCACGGGTTAAGCAAATCAGGAAGTTAAGGAGTACACCTGAGACTGTTAGAAAAAAAATACCCACAAAGTTGTTTTTAGCTATGGGGTCCTCACTAGAATATGCTTTTCTTTCAAAGAGCTCAGAGTCTTTGTTTCTGTTACTAAGTCCTTAATAATTGACTAAGACTGTCACTGCAAAATTAGGTGGGAAATCACATTTTAGATAAAATTGTTTTGGGGAGCAGTGGAATGAGTGAAATGTACATATTCTGTGACTTAGTTGTGTGTGCACAGATTAAAAGACAGGCACGTACAGATCAAAAGACAGGCACATACACATGCTTGCAAAGTTACATGTTGGGTGTTTTGTTTTGTTTTTTAAAGATCATTTATATAGTAACCTTATTATTCTCTTATTGTGGTATTATTATGACTTCCTTCATCCTTGCCGTGACCTCAGGTTCCTGAGAGGAATCCTCCGCTGTGTGTGTGTGTGTGTGTGTGTGTGTGTGAGAGAGAGAGAGAGAGTGAGTGAGTCTGGAGACCCACACTGCTTCTTGTGAGGAATATAGACAGCTGCAAGGCCCTGTGTGCTCTGGTGTACCTGAGAAGTGCTTGTGAGAATTGTGGATAGGTTAAGGTTAAAAGGCATAGAAAATGGGAGAAAAACATGGAGAAGGGGAAATGGAAAGTATTATGAAAAAATGCAAGGAAGCAGGGGAGAGAGTCAATAGGATCTCAGAGTAGAAAAGAGGGAAGGAGGTGAGCGTGGTCCAGGAGGGGTAAGTGCCACCAGCTGTCATGTTTGGTGCTACATGGGGTCTGACTCTGTCCAGGTTCCTAGACTGGATCTTAGGGTATTAATACTCAGGTGTTCTATCATATCCTCTAGAGAGGACAAAGAGAAGTCCAGAGACCATCAAGGTTGCTGAGCCAGTATTTCTAAGGAGGACTTTTTGCCTGACCTACTCCCTTTACTGCCATCTGTACCCAATCCCCATATAAATACATCTTTAATGATCTGGCACAATGGCAATTTTTTTTCAGAAGTTTTGCTTTTCTTGGAGAGGGGTGCGGAGAGAGAAATGGGAATGTACAGGGGAATTTAGAGTGATGTAGCAAAAGGGTTTTAGCTGCACGGATCTAGATCACCTTTTGCCACCTTATTGATGAGAATGCCAATTGGAAGTGAATCAAAACCGTTACTGACTGATAGGCTGCATCTATTGCTTCCCCTTTTCTATGTGGCTGACCACTCTATCTGAGATGAGAATTAAATGACTTGACACTGTTTACTCCTCACATAGGTCTTAGTTATTGCAGAGGGTCTTATTTCTTCTAGATTACTGATATATAGATTGTTTTAGTTTCTTCCTTAGTTAAATCAAAAGGTATTTGTTGACCAAGTACTACTAATACTGTCACTGCTACTGCTGTTACTGCTAATACCACTATCCTTCACTACAACCACTAGTTACCATTTATCAAAAACTCATATTGTTATGATTTACTTATTTATATTTTACTTTGATGTATATATAATTATACAAGCAACTGGGCCTCACAGAAGTTTTATAATTTGCTCAGGGTCATGTAGTTAGTAGTGGAAGGGCTGGAATTCAAAGTGAGATGCGTTTGGTTCTAAACCATTGTATAGATCACTATACAAGGAATACTGTTGGGGCCAGACCATAAATAAGTAAATAAATGTGGGGAATAAAATGAATCCTTGTCCACTACTTTCAGATTTAGTGGGCAAAAAGACAGGTATAGAAATAGCTCTAAGTCAGTGTAAATGGTATTGAATGTTCTGAACAGTGATTCTCAAATGATGCATCACCACTACTTGGGGAATTTATTAAAAATATAGATTCTAGACTGCAGTCAAGGAACTCTGGGTTGGGACCAAGGAATCTATAATTTTAAAAGACCAAATGTAAAACTTTCCTTTGATTCCAGAGCCCAGGCAACTTTGAGAACTGCTGATAGCCAAGACAGTATGTTACCCCTTATTATAAGAAGGGGTAAAATAGATCCAACCAGAGGATGTGGAGATTATGGAAACCCGTTTGAGGTTGTTAGTTGACTTTAGAATTTCCAAGGTTATTTAAGTCTTCAAAATCACATCATGATTTATGAAAAATAGTTGTCAGTAGCTTTAGACTAGCACCTACTACTAATTCTAGAAATGACTAGCTATAACCCTTGCTGGCTTAAATAGATCATATGTTTTAAAGTGCACTTACACTGATGTACTTCAGTACCATAATTTGATCCTCGAACCATTCAGTTTACTTATTCTAGTAATCTAGTTACCATATCTATGAAAGTAAAAACAAAAACAAAAACAATTTATCATCATCACCATCATCATTATTTTAAGTTGTAACTATCAACATTTTTGCTTAGACACTATTTGTATGTTCTTCGCCGAGTCATTTCACCTCTCTGGGCCCAAATTTCCCATCTATGTAAAGAGGGCATTGGTAAGTAAACTAAGTAAACTCAAAGTTATGAAAATCCATGAAATTAAGATCTTGGGCTGTCATTTATCAGTACTCAGTTACCTTGAGACATTTTTCTTTCTAATTGGGAAACTTCTTTATAATTTGATAAACATAGAATCACAACTTCAAAGGTCAGCTCTGGAATAACTAGGAATCTTGCTGGGCAGATTTGAGGCTTGTGTCTGAAAAGCTATATATACAGAAAGCCTAGAGGATCAAAATAGTCTAGAGCTTTCAGGACTGGACAGCTGATGAGTGGGTAAAGGTTGCCTATGCCTCACTCTGTCAGCTTGTCATTTTAATGAATATCAGAGCCTCTTATATGCCAAATTGGGAAGCCAATGACCTCATCTTGGCTGAGAATGAGCCCCTCCCAGAACCTGGCTTAGTTCTGTGAGAGCAGTTTCAATAGCTACAAGTTTCACTCCCATACACGGCTGCAAGGACTTGTATTGCCAGAATTCTGTGACCTCTCTTGTCCTTGATTATAATATAGGCAAAAAACTGCCTTGAAAATATAAAGATATTTTACATGATTTACAGTCTGACCTTAAGATGCTCTTGATGGTATGTCTGAAGGAAAAGAAGGAATGGCTGTTCCCAGACAGATTGAGTTCTTTCCTTATCAGAAGGGTTAAAGTAAACATTCTTTCCCTTCCGTGCCTTCCCAGCATTTCTCAGGTTGATGAAAGGGGAGATCTGTGTGTTGGACTGAGAGTTATGGGGAAGCAAAGCCAAAGAAATGGGACAAACTTTTCTCTCTGCCACTACACATGAAGTGTGAGTTTGGAGAAAAGGAGAAGGAAGGTCTTGTCAATCAGAAAGGGGGTTGGGGCTTCCCTGGTGGTGCAGTGGTTGAGAGTCCGCCTGCCGATGCAGGGGACATGGGTTCGTGCCCCAGTCTGGGAAGATCCCACAAGCCGCGGAGCGGCTGGGTCCGTGAGCCATGGCCGCTGAGCCTGCGCATCCGGAGCCTGTGCTCCACAACGGGAGAGGCCACAGCAGTGAGAGACCCGCGTATCGCAAAAAAAAAAAAAGAAAGAAAGAAAGAAAGAAAGAAAGGGGGTTGGCCAGGGAAAGGAGAGTCACCAGAGCAAGGGCAGCAATACCTACCAAAGCAATATCCAAGGAATGTCTTGGCCGATAGACCACATATTCTAGCAATAAGACCATTTTGTTCTGTTGGCCAGGTTATTGTAACTGGATGCCATTAAATGTTTGAATCATCTAATCAGCCTTCTTATTCTGATTCTATGCCCCCTAAACTAACCTCTGATCATAATGTCCTTCCAACAAGGAAAAGACTCTGGCCATGCTGACAGTCTGCGAGGGAGTTTTCTTTCACATTATAAAATAATATACCATCATTCTTTTTAAGTGTTCATTTGGCTAATGAGCAAATCCTCATGCTAAATACAGCTACTGGTTAAAACTGTGCTATTTAATTTAGTAAGTACCACTAGCCAAATATAGCTATTTAAATTTAAATTAATTAAAATTAAATTAAATTAAAAATTAAGCACCTCAGTCATACAAACCACATTTCAAAGGCTAAAAAGCCACATATGGCTAGTGGCTACCATACTGAATAGTGCAGATTATCAAGCATTTCTTTTATCACAGAAAGTTCTATTCGGCAGCTCTGGGTTAGAAAGGAATTCTCAATTCCTGTGCCAGATCATACTTGGTAATCTGCAGTAACACACTTAGACCCAGCTGTACCTCAGTTTTTCTATCTAATGGGAGAAGGATGCTCTCAACCAAGTAGGAATTATGTGGGCACTTTAATGTAATTGCTAATTGATGCTTTATAAATAGAACAAAAAAGAGTGTATATTTAAATATTAATGTGAATCACATTCCTCATTTTAAGTGTGTTCCATAGAACTCTGTCAGGTTTAAATCTGTCTATATTTCCAACAACTTCTCTGTAAAATGAGGCAAAGAGAAATACTGAAAGGTTGTCCTTAATCTTGTCAAAGAATTATAGGCTACTGTAAATATGTAAAATGTCTGATATTAACTCTGAACTTCTGAATGAGCAAAGCTTTACCAGCAAAAGAACTAGCAATGATATCTTATATTTGTATGCCACCTTTCCAAAATGTTCTCACATGCATTCTCTAATTGATACTTAAAATAACCCTTTGAAGCGCAAGATATGTATTATCATCCCTATTTTACATTCAGAGAGGTTAAGTTACTTGTTCAAGATCATATGATTTGAGTGTCAGAAGTAGAACCAGGCTTTTGACTCCTAAATTCACTTTTTTTTTTTTCTTTTGCGGTACGCGGGCCTCTCACTGCTGTGGCCTCTCCCGTTGCGGAGCACAGGCTCCGGACGCGCAGGCTCAGCGGCCATGGCTCACGGGCCCAGCCGCTCCGCGGCACGTGGGATCCTCCCGGACCGGGACACGAACCCGTGTCCCCTGCATTGGCAGGCGGACTCTCAACCACTGCGCCACCAGGGAAGCCCTAAATTCACTTTTGATTCTGTTTTACCACCCTGTTTCAGTTATCAGGACAAGTATTATATTTTAGGAAAGACAACAATAGAAAGAGAATAGAAATGTTGAGCTTTTGGAATCATGGAAGTATAGACTGAAAATGTTCTTCATTCTTCCAAAAGAGTACACCTGAGCTTTTGGAAGTCACAGAGAAACTGCTGTTTCACCTTTCCTTCCTACCTGCTTCACTTGTGGAACTTAGCTTGCATTCATTCATTCATTTATCCAAGGTGAACCTAGTACTTCTCATGTGCCAGTCACTTGGCTAGCCTCTGGGGATACAGGGAGGAATGAGACATGCCCCAAATCTTGCGGGGCCCATATTCTGATGGGGAAAGATATACACATTGATTACCACCCTATAGCATAGATGCGAGGGTAGAGTTTATTACAAAATGCTCTGGCATTGAAAAGGAAGAGGTGATTAATTCTGACCAAAGTGGGGTGGTCATGCGAAGAAGCTCCACACTCTGTGTAGTGACATGTGGGCTGGACCTTAGATGGAAAGGGAGAGCAAATAGGTTACATTTTTAAAAGGGAAGTATTTCTAAGTAGAACAAACAGCATGAGCAGAGTTATGTTGTTTTAAAACAAATAAAAATAGTATTCTTAATTGTGCTTACTATGTTTCAGGCATTTTATAAATACATTAAGCTTCTCTTCACCCTCATAAAAACACTATGAGATAGGTACTGTTATTATCTGCATTTCACAAGTAAAGAAACTGAGGCTCAGAAAGGTGAAGAAATCTACTCTAGGTCAAATATTTAATAACTGCTACAATCAGGAATCAGATGTTCACAGCCAGATTCCAGCAGTTGTGCTCTTAACCACATAGTGGTGATGATACTGTGGAATCAGTTTTATAACCTGATGTTTCTTCCCTTTTATGGTATAATAAGCTGTTTCTCAAGTCATTAAAATTCTTCATAAATGCTATTTTAATTGTACAAGAACCCATCTTGTTGATACATTATAATTTGTTTAACTAGTCCTTTATTGTTGGATATTAAGTTGTCTCCAACCTTTTACTATTTTGAATAACAGTGCATGACTTTTTGTGAATCAGGATTTTCTTCACAGGCCCAACCTAAAGGAGTAAGCCCCTTGAGATTTCCTTAGTATTGTCACCAAGAGGGAGAGCAGTCCTAGAAGGCTAGAGCACACACTAAACACAGTCTATTTTGGGTTATTCTCTGGAAATTATCCCCAGGGTATTGTACGACCCAAGTTGGCTCCTTCTGAAGGGCTGGATTTTTCCAGGCCTCTGCTACCCAGTTAGTATATTCTGAAAGATTGCAAATTCGTTTTAATATTAACCTAAGAAAAATATAATTAAGAAAGTAAATCAGCTGAAAATGTTATTATAAACCCAAATAGAGGTGATCTTTGAATTATCTGCTCTTCCGAATTACTTATTACATCGCTCTGTCCATTTAAATGAGTGCTGGCAGTTTTTGATTGCTTGGCCCTAAGTCAAACTTGGCAGAGAGAAATGTGAAGGTTTAGGTTAAAATGTGAGAATTTTTTTTCCCCTAAATGAATGCAGTTAAAATTACTAAGCTTCACTTGACCCATACTGATTATACATCTCTTTTCTTACTTGGTGATGGCATCCATTTTAAGGGAGAAACCTAGAAATGCTGAGCGAAGAACACACTGTTTATTTCCAAAAGGTTCATTTCCCATCCCTGCTTTAGATGGACAATGAGTTGTAGTTCAAAGGCTGCCCTGCAGGGAAGCTAATATACCCTATAATTTAAAGGACCTCTTGGGAAACCTGGTAAAACATTCTATTTAGAAACATGCCTGCTGATATGACATATATTTTTATAGTTCTACCTGTTTATTGCTGGGATATAAAACGTGTTTTCACTCAAAATGTGCCTGCTTTCAGAAAACAGAGCAAGAGGCATACAGAAAACCATGATCCTGTTATTGTGTGTATTATAAGTTTTGTTTTATAGTTCCCTTCTCCAACTCATCTCTTTTCCTGGCAGCTATGAAGTCTGGATAGTAAAGTCTTCTGGACATTTCTTTCACTAAGCCCAGGGATGACTCCTAGGTTACAGACCTAGTAATATCTGCTTTGAAAGACACTTCTGAAGCCCTGATTAACTTTTAACCAGTCAGGCCCTTTAAGTACAAGTGCAACGGAATCATTCATTTAATTCTTCATTCTTTCATTCCCCATTAAAAAACCTTCTACACAATCGCCATTTCAGAAGCACTAGTTCTGTGCTAAGAGTTATGCTAGTGTTGCCAAGAATATACACATGAATAAAAGATTCCAACCCTCCCCTCCTCAACTCTCTCAGCAAATGACCATGCCTTGAAGATTCCTGACTTTAAATATTCTAATCTGACGACACCTTCACTTATCCCTTCAACTTCCCATTTCCTGTTACAGTGGAGCCAGGAGGGAGGCTGTGGTGTGCCCTCTTCTGTCTAAGGATAGTCCCTTCACTTCACCTCTCCCATCAACCTCCCCTTTGAGGTTAAGGAGTGTATCTGCATTCACAAACCATTATTTCTTCAGGGTCTGGCACAAATCCTGGTACATGATAGTCTGTCAGTAAATATTTGTTGAAAAAATAAATAAATAAATTTTACTCCAGAGGGGCTAATAATCTAGTATGGAAGCTTCGACGTGTGCTGAGCACAGAATATAAACTCAAAATATTAACTCAAGAATAAATAAATACTGTCACCAAGAGGGAGAGCAGTCCTAGAAGGCTAGAGCACACACTAAATGCACTCTATTTTGGATTATCTTCTGGGAATTTTCCCCAGTGTATTTTATGACCCAAGTTGGCTCCTTCTGAAGAGCTAGATTTTTCCAGGCCTCTGCTACCCAGTTAGTATATTCTGAAGGATTGCAAATTAGCTCTACATACCTAGTACTATCTTGAAGTCTTAATAACACCTTAAGTCGATTACTTTAACTTCTCTCCCTGATCTTCATCCTGGATACTGTAACTCAGCTTGTGACTTTCTTCTCCTTATCCATAAGGAAATCATTCAGAAGCAGAAAAGTGACATAGTCTTTGCTTTCCATTGTCAAATGGAAAGTAGTATAGATTTCTGTTCATTCTACTTTAGCATCATATGGGTATCCCTCTTTAGGTACCATTAACACCATTGCGCCTAAGTTTAGGTCCTTATCAGCCATCAGCATGATCATTATAATAGGTTCCCTAATGTCCTCCATACCTCACACTTACACCAAAATTCATTTCCCCTAATTGCTGCTAGAGAACTCTTTCTAAAATCTACATTTGACTTTCTCATTCACCTGCTTAAAATCTGTTGTTTTGTCTTCATCTTGGATGACTACAGGCATATCATACATGCCTCCCTGCTCGGTTTCCTCTCCCAAAGCTCCCCACCCTCACTCCCACACTCATCTCTCCGCAAATGTGGCTCACTTGTTTCCTCTTGGACTCCAGGTTGTTTCACAATGTTGTCCCTGTAGTTTCTTTTGTCTGTAACTTCTTCATGTCTGGTTGTTCAGTTGGCTTTCACCTATTAAGAGAAGCTTCCCTGATTATGAACTTCCCTTCTAACCCCAGGCTCCACATCATTACTTACCCCTTTTCTATATACTCCTGTATCTTACCTGTTTTTCTATGATTTAAGTATATTGGATGGAACCATTTACGTGTCTACATCCTCCCAATTAACTCTTGACTCTTTGAGGCAAAGATTGTCTCTTTTGGGTCCTCAAGTCCTCAGGATGTGGCACATAGCAGTAGTTCAATATCTTTGTGGAACTGCATAGAACGTCCTACCAGACAGGCAGACCAAGCAGAGTTAGCAGAGCCAACGAGAGAACATACGTATTATTAACCATGCCGCATTTAGTAAAGTGAAAATTATTTATGACCTGTTCATGACTATTATTGGAAGTTTCATACCTGATTTGCCCCCTAATCTCACTCCTCCACAGGTATATCCCCAGTCCTGTCATTTAATATCCTTTTACCCACCTTCAAGTGATGCCATCCCTTAAATTCCTTTGGCTATTTCAACACTTCCGTCAGTTCACACTTGCTTTTCACGATGATATAAGAGATAACAACCCAAATATCACACACCATGTAAAAGATTGCTCTGTGCATCCAGTTGTTAAATCTGTTGTGCTCTGTGTATGTTCGTGCCAGTCTGCACGTACAGATTATTTGCTTGCAGGGTTAGTGACTGTAACATTTTTGATTAACCTCTCTGTACACTTCACAAGCACTTACTCTGGGCCATGTTCAGATCATGAAGATGCCCTGAATCACTGAGATGTTGCTTGGTATCTGTTGGCGTAGTTTTTACCTGTGTGGAATAATTCAGTGCTCCTCAAATTCAAGGAGAGTCAAACTGACATATTTTTCTAGCTTTATTTGTTTCTGTCTCAGACATAATAGACATTGAATTACAAATCAAAAAGAAAGAAAGAAAAATCCATTGGATATTACTTATGCTATAACTACATACCAACTTATGTCTATTTTTAGACATGTGTTCAATTATTTGATGCCAGGTTAGCCAATCATTTTAGGGTCTACTTCTTCAATGCTTTTTATTTGAAATAAGCAAAATGATGTAAATCTTTTCATATATTTTCTAAACTTTGATGACATATGGCACTTTTCTCAAAATCTTTATTTCTCCCAAATGTCTTCTACAAGAGGCATGGCTTCTGTAGTCTGCTTGATTCAAGTCAGAGACAACTTGACACTTCAGCTGCTATTTACCCTCATTAAAAATAAAGCCAGATATTTGCATGAGATTGAGAAGACCTCTCTAGTTGTTTCAGTTTTCAGTGTTCATGGGCACACATTAATTCCAGAGTTCATGAATAAATGAAGATAAAAACAAAAACAGACTCAGGATATGTGTAACTTTAGAACTTAGGACCATGTAGAGCCAGATGTCAAAATAGTCTAAAATTCTGGATTCTCTGATTTAGAAAAATTGTATATTTATTTGATAGACTAAAAAATACATGTATAGTTAACTTGTAGACTACTGCTTCCCACCTTGTATATCCTAATGGAAACACTGGGAGATAGCTGCTGCTGGGATGTCCGCTTTCTCCCTACAGTGATATCGGCTGTCCATCTAACTAGCCATTCATCTAAATATTCTTTTTATCCCACAGCTAGTTATTTACTTCGTACTGTGTTTCATGTATAAAAGGCATTATAGAAGAATCACTTAAAGCAAAAAAAAAAAAAAAAGAGAGAGGCCTGTTAAGTTTGAATGGCTATGAGGTTTTATCAAATCAAACACATGGTAAAACATGATAGCCATTCAGACTTATAAATCAAATACTGTTCATATTTTTAGTGAGAGGTATTTATGCGGCAGTCCACAAACACTTATGGAGTATCTCTTATGTGTCAGGTGCTACATTAAGCATTGATGTGCTGTCCTTCCTATTGCAGAAAGCTAGCAGAATGTAGATGGTCTTTACATAAATTGGATCGTGTGAGGAGGAGTTTATAGAGGTGATTGCTGTTATAAATAACTGTTGGGAAAAATTATTTTAAGGGCTTAGAAAGATGAAGGCTGAGAACTAGGTAATGGAAGAAGGAGTAGGTAAAATGAGCATACTTACAGAGGGATAGTGAATTATAGGGGAAAAAAGTTACTTATATACAATTTTGCCTAGGGCTAGCCTAGGCATGTTTATTTGGAAAGGAACATTTTCTGAAAACATGCCATGATAAACAAACTGAACACATTATTTACAATGCCGCTGGTAATTACCATAACAAGTGAGCCTTTTCTATTCCATTATTGGGTCACAATTATTGCTGCCTTCATTTTAGAACACATTCTTCCTTCTTGACAGATTGCCATGGTCTCTACAGTAAATGAGGGTAGAATTAATATTTGTAGGCCTTGGGCATTGTCTGTTACAAAGAAGAGACCTGAACTGGAGAATCTACCTATCCTTGTCCAGAAGAGCTGCTCTGGGTGATGGATATGTGGGTAGATTCTCACCGTGTCCACATAGCTGCAATCAACCATTTTTCTTTAGGAAAGCTTTTCGCTGGGGAGGAGAGAAATACCAATTAGGATAAAATTGCAAGTTCTATCATGATGGCTTTGGGTCAAGGAAATATTTTGCTTGCTCTCTGTCTTTATAATTTCTAAAATTATAAGTTTATAATTTTATTCCAGTTTTTTTCATTTACTTTATAAAGGCTTCATTTCACAGTTTGGCAGGAATACTTTTTACTATGAATATATATATGAGAAATGAGCCCCAGTCATATCTCCAGTGACTCATCCAGTGAAATGCATAAATCTCAGGCCATTATTGAAAATACCTTTCAAACCCTTCAGGGTGGACATCTTTCTCAAGAGAACATTTTGGGGAAAGATATAGTCTTGGAAATCAGCAGACAATTTACCTCTCTCTAAGATAAAAGAATATTAAAAAATATTATGGACACAATCTTCTGTCATCTTGCCTTGTCTGCTTCTGTTTGTTGAAGTCTCTATCATTGGTTTCATTTTATTTCCTTTTGTTTGTTTGTTGAGGTTGAGTTAATCTCTCTCTTGAGTTCAGTGTCAGTTGTCATTAACAATGTTTGGTTGTCAGAGGGTCATTTTTCAGCTACAACCTACCTGTAATTTGATGGTCTTATCCTTCAGTCTTGGTGAAATACTTTTAAGTCTCAAGTGTATGGGTGTGACATTTTAATTGCATATTTCTAGTTCTGGATTTTCATTTCAATAGGCATATCTAATCTGAAATGATCCTAGTCATGGGTGATATCAAATTTTCTTTTTTCCCCCTTTCATTTCCAAATATTAAAGAGATATTTAAAGTATACTCAATATATTAACTTTTCTTTTTTTTCTTTTCTTTTTTTTTCTTTTTGCGATACACAGGCCTCTCACTGTTGTGGCCTCTCCTGTCACGGAGCACAGGCTCCGGACGTGCAGGCCCAGCGGCCATGGCTCACGGGTCCAGCTGCTCCACAGCATGTGGGATCCTTCCGGACTGGGGCATGAACCCGTGTCCCCTGCATCGGCAGGCGAACTCTCAACCACTGCACCACCAGGGAAGCCCTAACTTTTCTTATTTTTAAATGAAATAATATTCTGAGACATTAGGTTAGTAACCAGGTATTAAAAGATTATTTGTTTATTTTTATTTGTTTGTTTTTATAAAGACAGACACAGATGATCTGAAAGAGTTAAATCATTTCCCCAAATTGAGTTTCCTGTTTCCAAATGTTAGATTGGTCTTTTATTTTATGAATATCACATGCAGTCCTATATCATGAGATAGAGTATTATCTCCATTATAGACATGACAGATCATTGCTACAAATGTGACTCTTTGCAAGATACCAGTCGAGTCAATGGGAGAACAGAGAATAAACTACAAGACCCCTGAACACTTGCCCAGAGCCCCATCCATGTGATTATGTGGTTTCTCATGTCATATGCACTCTGGGTTCAAACGCTTGGGATCTGTGGCTGCGCTCACTCTTTTGCTCTCTCATGGCTTTGCCTGATCAAGGGGATAGATGACTGAGGGCTGCTGCACGGCAGCCCGCTTTCTCCCTTCCCCTCTCTGCTAAATGGATGTGATCAACGTGGGCCTTAGACACAGGACCCTAAATAATGGGGCTGTGTTTCCTTGTGGAGCTCAGTAATATTTACTGAGCCCAACAGCTTCATTTTCCTCAGTCCCTGCGGCATTAATGTCTGGCTTCAGGGTGGGAGGTGAGAAGGGAGAGAATGAAGAATTGCTGTGAGGGACTCCGGCGACGCGGTGACGCCGTTAATGGATGGCCTTGTTAGAGACACTACCCCTAGCCCTAAGTGAAGCCTTTTTGTCTGAGTAGGCAAGAAGTGGGTCATTTTCCTGAGCTGTCAGGCTCTGTGCTTACTTGACTTGTGGCTATTGTTGCAGCATGCTGTTGGTTTCCTCACTGGCTTTTGGTTTTCTGAGATATTCTAATGGCTCAGTCTCTCTAGACCTTCCCAGACCAGGACTGGACTTTTCCACAGACCATCTGTTTCTTTCCTGAGCTGTAGGCTGCTTCATAACACAGCCTGCCTCATGTACAGCTAGCTACAGTTAAGATCTCTGAATCTCTACCCCTAAAGCTGGACCCAATTCTGAGCTGCTCTGGTGATCTAGTGGTTCTGGATACCTAGAGAGCCAGAGAAACTTTGCAGTCTCAAAAACATATACACACTAAGAAACATCTGTAAGTAGAATAAAGAGCAGCCTCAACTCATATATGTATTGCATATATTTCCCAATGTAACTATTACATGTTATGGTGAGTAAAATTCAAATCCATTTAAAATGGTTCTGAATTTATAGCAACTTCTCATCACAATGTAATTTCTCAATCAAATGGATATTGAAAGAATGGCCAAAGTCCTCTGTGGTTCTGCAGTCTTCCCGTAATATAGTGTTTTCATGATATTTGCTAAGAATTTGCTCTCCATCAATACAGTTCCTATTATGTGACATTTTGTCTCCTGTAGGCTCTACCTGTCAAAGATTATACATCAGTGACCTTTTATCATATCAATAGTAATCCTTTCCCATCCACAACTCCTGTTTTGGAATAATTTAGTCATTGTGTTTCTACTTCTCCCAATCCACCAGTTAAGGGCTTATGGGTGGTCATTTCCTAGGGATACTAAAGGGCAGAATGCTTAGATGGTTGGGCTTCCCTGGTGGCGCAGTGATTGAGAGTCCGCCTGCCGATGCAGGGGACACGGGTTCATGCCCCGGTCCGGGAGGATCCCACATGCCGCAGAGCGGCTGGGCCTGTGAGCCATGGCCTCTGAGCCTGCGTGTCCGGAGCCTGTGCTCCACAATGGGAGAGGCCACAACAGTGAGAGGCCCGTGTACAGCAAAAAAAAAAAAAAAAAAAAAACTTAGATGGTCAAAACATGAGGCAAGCTATCGTTTCCTACTTAGCTCTCAGTCATTTGGAAAAGGTTGCATTATCCTGTCACTCTTGCTGGTTAAAACTAAAAAAAAAAAAGAAAATAAAAAAGGTTTTGGTTCCATTCTCTCTCAACTCCCCACACACTTTTCTTCCAAAGTCCCTACATGATTGGCAGATATACACTATATATAAGGGTAGATGTTGCTCAATTTTGAAAACCTCTACAAAGGTAAGTTGTATCTCTTTCTGCTTCCTGCACCAAGAATGGAGCACAGGAGAGGAAACTCTAAATATACCAGGAAATAAACCAGTATCACTAAACAGGCTCTTGCAGATTTGAAAATTCCAAGTGCTTAATTAAGCCTGACTGGAAAATCATTTCTATCTGCAGCATGAAGAAGAACAGGAAATAAAGTGAAACTGCCCCTCGCAATTAGTTCTCAAAACATATATGACGGAATTCCCTGGTGGCGCAGTGGTTAAGAATCCACCTGCCAATGCAGGGGACACGGGTTGGAGTCCTGGTCTGGGGAGATCCCACATGCCATGGAGCAACTAAGCCCGTGTGCCACAACTACTGAGCCTGCGCTCTAGAGCCTGTGAGCCACAACTACTGAACCCATGATCCACAGCTACTGAAGCCCATGCACCTAGAGCCCGTGCTCCGCAACAAGAGAAGCCACCGCAATGAGAAGCCTGCGCACCGCAACGAAGAGTAGCCCCCCGCTCACCGCAACTAGAGAAAGCCCGCGTGCCACAACGAAGACCCAACGTGGCCAAAAATAAAATATAAATAAATTTAAAACTTTATTTAAAAAATTTTTTAAAAATGTATAATATACTTTAATTGATAGATAAGGAAATAATTTTATGGAGCTAGGTCCCTCCCCACCAAAGCTGCAAATTAATGACTGTATCTTTTCAGATTGAGAAGCGAACACTTAAATACATTTTCTATTGAACAATACCGCCTAGATTTCTTTGTGCCTCTGTACCCTCCTCCAACCCCCTCTCTTTCTAGAAAACTTCAGAAATCTGAGAAAAGCCTCCTAACTCCAATTTTTTTTTCACTTCTGAACACACATCTCTCAAACATATTCAGACATGCTGGAGCCAGCAGACATAAAGCTGCTGCTTTTAAGTCCATGATTTAGTTGCTAAAACTGGGCATGATTTTGGGCAGAAAATTACAGAGGGGAACAGAAGGAGGGTCTCTCCCTTCTGTCCATGGCTCCGCAGGGATTTCTGTTGGAGCCAGAAGAGAAGAATCAGACAGAAGGTTTCTTTAGCTTCCAAGAGATAGTAAGTCAATTGTTGCATTATATTTTAGGTAGCTGTGTCTGCAACAAAAGCACAATGGATAGCTAGATGGATATATAGATAGATACCTAAATGGGTGATAAAGAGAAATAGAATGTACATTGAGGAATTGTGTCACAGAATACCTTTGGAAGATTATTTGGCTGCCAGAGATGCCACACATAAAGAAGATAAAGGAGAGAGAGCCAATAAGCCGGAAATCTATTCTGAGTACAAGGTTGGTGGATTTTGGAAGAAAAGAAATGTGGTAGTAGGGGTATCACCGAAGAAGAATAATGAAGATCAAATTAGAAAACATGAGCCAAACTGAAAGACTATGCTTTCGCCCCAACCCCATGAGCTCAAAGGATAAATACTTTTTCCAAAAAGATAATTTCTAGCTCTCATATTATAGATGAAGAAACCACTGTTCAGATAAGTTAGTTGACTTTATCAGTTTATTTAGTGTGTCCTACAATAATCTCATGGTTTTTACTCCCTGTCTATCTAGAAAGACATTTCCCAGGACAAGGCTAAAAAGAATAAGTTAAAGGGATTGAAATGTAGCATGCTATATGAGCAGACCCAAACTTAACATTTAGAATTTAAGTACATCAGTAGACAAAATCATAGACGGCATCATTACATGTACAAGAAAACTCATGGTTTTGGCCCCCAAGGAATAAAATAGACTTTATTTTTAAAAAATTATCAAGCAGTGTTTAGCAGATGGAATATTTCATACCTCTGATGTCAGCTAGAGCAGCGGTCCCCAACATTTGTGGCACCAGGGACCGACTTCATGGAAGACAATATTTCTGCGGACGGGAAGGGGGCAGGGGGATTGTTCAGGAGGTAATGCGAGCGATGGGGAGCGTCAGATGAAGCTTCTCTCGCTCCCCCGGTGCTCACCTCCTGCTGTGCAGCCCCGTTCCTAACAGGCCGTGGACCGGTACCAGTCCGTGGCCTAGGGGTTGGGTACCCCTGAGCTAGAGCTAATCTTTGTTACACAGGGCAAATTTCTTTGACCATGCCAATGATATTGAATCCTGAGGAAGTTCAGTGGTGTCCCCAAGATTTTAGTGATTCCTATTAGAAGAGTATTGAAAACTCCTGTGGACTTACTCTTATAGTTTTCTTTGCCTGTGTTTTCTATGTGTCTTCTCATCTCTCTTTCACCCTTTTTCAATTTAGGTACAGAATTCAGTCTCTTCACTAAGATCCACAAGAGATCCAGTAACAACATTTTGTTTTGTTTGTCGGTTTTGCAGAAAATCTGGAAAGAGTGTAAAACATGGTGCTTAGAGTCCTGACGTCTTTATTTTTTTTATTTTTATTTTTTTTTGCTGTACACGGGCCTCTCACTGTTGTGGTCTCTCCCGTTGCGGAGCACAGGCTCTGGACGCGCAGGCTCAGTGGCCATGGCTCATGGGCCCAGCCACTCCGCGGCATGTGGGATCTTCCTGGACTGGGGCACGAACCCGTGTCCCCTGCATCGGCAGGCGGACTCTCAACCACTGCACCACCAGGGAAGCCCCAGTCCTGACGTCTTTCTTGCTACACTTTTCACATCTACAAACAGAAGCAACAGATATGAATTGTATGAGGGTATTTAGGACATGGGGCTTTCAGTTCAGATCTACCCCTGCTGGCTGTGAGGTCTGGGGCTTGTCATTTAAGTTCTCTGGATTCTTGTCATTTGAGTTTCTTGTCTTTAAAATGAGAAACTTGGACTATTTTTCCAGGTTCTTTCAGATACAGGTTTCAGGGGCCCCCATGGCATAAGGGCTATGGCTTCAGTTTTTTTGGAATCCCCCATAATGCTTGCTCTAATGTATTACCTGTGGGAATGGATTGGTAGATATTTATGGATTTCTTAAAAAACAATCCTTATTCTGGTATAAGCCTAACACCTGAAGAACTCTCTGGACATGGAACTACCTCATTTGGACAAAGCAAAAACTGCTACAGTCAAACAAGGTAGTTCTGGGCTATTCTCATCAAACCCCTTGGAGTGTGAGTTGTTTGCAGGATATTTTTACAGTAAAATGAAACCTATAGTGTTTAAATAACCCATGAAATGTAGCAGTTTTGTCTTGTTCAATACCTAAGAAGAAAGTGTTCTTTGTATTCAGAGTTCAGTAGGTGATTAACTAAGAGAGTAGATAGCAGCTGCAGTATGTGTCCATTTCATGCCCTTTAGCAATTGATTTGGTTACTTACATGTGCCTTGTCTGCAATGACCATACTCATACATACTCATACTCATTGCATTATGTGGCCAGAATGGCTCAGTGCATCTAGCATCCACAGACATGTACCTTGGGAGCTCAGTGGTGCTTGATTCTAAGCTAGGTCTTAATGTCCCATCCAAATTTATGTAAGCAAATATGTGGGTTTCCTAGTGTGCTCTTCTAAAGGCACAAAACCCACTCTAGTCTCTTTTTAAATCTGAGGCCTGAAACTTTAGGAGTATATACGTTTCCTCAGACAATGTCTCATTAATGCATTTATTTTCATAGCAGAATACTCATAGGATCTTCATTTGGGGGGCTTAATGGGGATGTCAGTACATAATATCCTTTTTGTTGCCCTTCTGAGTTCTGATCCAATTAACACAGAAGACAAGTACATCCTCTGATATGATGAGATGGTGATTTCTTTATTACTCATAAAGCCAATGGGAGAATAAAGCTCTGGAAACTGTGACTAAAAGGATGTGCTAACACTTTCTGTCCCCTCTAACTTCCTCTGTCCCTGGTGTCTAGACCTTGGAACAGACCATGTAATAGAAAGTTTAACTCTACAGAATAGAATACAGAATACAGAATAGTCATACTTACCTAGAATTATAGCTTTGTGCTTTTCAAGATGGAGAAAGAATAAATAAATTTCCATAGCTTGCTTTTAAATGGAGATTAGCTCCATCTAGTCAAGAAATATGGATCCATGGATGTCACCTGATATTCAAATAACTCTATCGTAGAGAGTCAGAGGCTGAGGTATTCCTATACTGGCAGTTCTTCCAGGTGAACAGTAGAAACCAGAGAAAGAAGGTTCCTCTCAGCATTACTTTTATTCAGAATTAAAAATTCCTTTAGTGTTGGCCAGATGTATGACTCCCTCAGAGTAGGACAATTGGGTGATATCAATCCTGGCCACTTTTTCTTTTTCCCTCAACTATAAGATGTGATTTTCATGTCCTCTTTTATCACCCTCTTCCCTCTAGTATTCTATCAATCTTTTGTGTTCCACACAGGGGAATCTGTATACCCCCTGAGGCGAGGAGATAAAATGTGTTTCCTATTAGTTTCTGATTTCCCCCTTGTCAATGAGTTTGAATTGAGTTCTGGGAAAAGATTGCAGGAAGAACTGTGCAACTATACACTCCTCTGATCTGGCCTGTAGTGAGTATAAATGCTGTGAGTTCTGTTGGCAACAAGTAGAATTTTTATACCCTCTGTCACCCTCCCCCCCTACCCCATGTCTAATCACTGCAGGCTTGAAAGTTAAGTGCAGGTTAAAGTTATTTGATGTTAATGGTGAAATGGTTGGCCCTATAATATCCCACATCAAGTATTACCCAGAGAACATATAAATTAACCTTTGATTCATAACATTTCTTAATATTTAAATTTAAATGGCAGTCTAAGCTTGTAACATTGTATGCTACTTTTAATACCTTGAACCACAATAGGAAACACTGATTACTATAATGCTGAATCTGTGTGAATAGTATTTAAAAATCACTGCCACTATGGTAACCAAAAAAAAAAAAAATCCTTATTCTTTGTTATAAAGAGTCTGTTAAAGTTTTCTTTTTACTTCAGATTGATTTCTACATGCTTTTATTCATCGTGTATAAAATTACTTTTCCAAAATAGAAGTGGTTATTTGTTTTGCTCCTTATTTCTGAATCCTAGAATATTTAAATGCTTTAGGAGACTGTAGTAAGATGCAGTAATCAACATTTGAAATAATTATAGTAAAATCAGAACTCAAAATTGCATAGAAATATTGTTCCCCAAACCTTGTCCTCCAGCCTCTTTTATGAAACTCAACCATTAATAATTGGTAATCTTTATATGAAAAATCCATTGTATGGACTTATTGTAACCATTGTTCAACGTCAAGTGGTTGTACCTCAGCTACCTACCATGATCTGGATTCTTACAACCTGCAGTTATTAGGTACGTGTACAGGAAGTGTAGGTTCAAGATGATGATGATGATGATGATGATGATGATGATGATGATCCATTCAATCATGTATTCAATTATTTAATACTTCAACCCCTAAGCTAGACAGCTGAACAATTAATGAAGTAACCAACATCTTCTGAGTTCATTGTACATAGGTTTTATGTTGTAAATCACCTGCAGAGAAAAAAGTGTATTTTCTAGTGTGTGTGTTCATGTTTTCAAAATAATACATGCACATAGCTAAAAACATTATAGAATAATCTCCTGCCTTATCCACCCCCAAATCCTACTTCCCACTTCTATAGTTTGTTTTAATTATTATGTTGATTAGCTCCATATATCTCACTATAATGTTTATAATGATGTTAATAGATTTATCAATTTTAGGTATTAGGTATTGACGTCATGTTATAATAGATAACAGTTTCGCTCATTCAGACTATCCCCTAATTTCCGCAGCTCAGTATGATTGTAAATCTATTCTCAGTTCTCTACCTGGTCACTTCTGTATGAACTGTTTATAGCCAGATTGAAAACTCCATTTTTTTGTTTCATGAGGCATAGACAGTATTTCTTAACCCCTATGTTGTAAATTAAGAACATTTGAATTTCTGCCTGTCCCTCTAGCTTTCGTCCCGTCTTAAAAAATGTCTTTTAATGAAAATAGGAAGTGAAGCATTATTATCTTGTTTTTGTATAACTCTCGTAGTTTGCAAAATGTTCTAGTAAAGGCTATTGATAGCCTTTACTAGACTGAAACAAAGGTGTATCCATATATGGGTATTGGCTACATCCTTCCTTAGGTTTCCTGATGTGGTTACAATCTGGAGGCGGTACTGAATATTGAGTCCTTTGAAAGAGAAATCACCTTGGTGGCAGTGCCAGTAACAAGGGACTTTCAGAGGAGGTGTCCCAACCTCACAGGAAAAAAGCAAAAAAAGATATATAAGATGAACAGACTTTGAAGAAAATGATGGTGACTACAAGGCAGTGAGGGTGTCACAAACAAAGGCGTCTGAGTTGGTATTCTTTCCTGACAAAGAAAGAGAATAAATGGAGAAAGAAATCATTTTTTTACTCTCTTTTGTTAAGGTTGACACAGAAGGTTCAAGAGGTAACCCTCCCATAGGATACAGACTTAAAAAGGTTAATGTGATAGCCTTTGGGTTATTGCACATTTACATTATTCTGAGCTTTACCCTTACTTGCCCTTAGGTTTGCTATCTTGTAAATGAACACTTTCAGGACAACAGAGAAACTATGTGAGCAAACCATCTAACCTTGTGAGCTTCAGTTATTTTCTCTGGAAAATGAAGGTGGGGAACAAGATCATTTGTGAAGTCATGTTTTGCTGTAAATTTTATACTATGGATCAGAAGTCAGGAGGTTAGATCAAGCTACACTGAGGTTGAGTAAAAGATCTATGAACAATATCTCACATTTGTAAATCACACTATAAATTATAAGCCCAAATGTTGGCCTTGTCTTATTGATTTCTCAGGAAACCCTGGGAATGCACTGGGTACATTTGCCCAAGATCTTGCAGTTAAATAATGGCTGGGCAGAGATTAGAAACCTAATTTCCTCTTTCCTAGTAGAATTTTTTTCTCACTTACCCTTTGAGGTAGACCACACATAAGGCACATGATGTATTTTTCCATATTCACAATTTATTTCCATCACATATACACAGTTAGTCTTCTGTTGTCACCTTTTGAGAAGTTATGGTTGACCTCATCTTCTTTTCATTCTTATATGCTGCTTTTGTATAGTGAGACCCAGGATTAAAGGTGGATTGACTTGATTTACTGCCTATTAATATCTTGGGGAGATTAAGAGCTTTGTCAGTGTGATATTATTTCCTACTTGCATTTAATTATAAAATGTACATTCCATCTAAACTGCAGAAATGAAATAAATAAAAGAAGTAAGGGAGATTATCAAAGATAAATTTTAAATTAACTCACTGCTCTGTAGGTCAGAAGAGAAAATACCTTCTCCAGTGCATCTTTTTTTGTGAGGGGCATCATTTTGCATGGATGGTCACTGCTCTCAGAAAGAGCATATTTCAAAAAGTGACACACTATGGGTCTTTCCAGGAATGTTATTTTTAAACTAGACTTGCTATTACACAACGTACTTTGAAAAAGACTGCTGAGTGGTGACCTGAGAGCTGGGGAAATTTGTAGGGGTGTGGAAGAGAGCAAGAAGAGAAATAAAGAAAAACCTCCAAAGAACTGTTGCCTGGCAGATTGCTTATAACAATGGGAGCTCTGCCAGGTACTTTCATGTGTGAGTCAAGGACTATTTTTCCCAAGAAAACTGTAGATTAATGCAATTCCTGAAGTCTGGCCTTCAAGTGGTTGTGTCTGTTTCACAACTAGGGAACTCTGCCAAAGTTTCAAGTACCCAAGTCTGTCTGAAGCCATGTGGGTGCAGAAAGTTGCAGTAGGGCATGAGAAATACCTGGGCTTTAAAGGAGGAAAGAAAGAAACCACTAAATTTTGATTGTATATCTGAAATGAAGCTTTGGATGAATCCCTATCCCCGAATTCTAACCCAGGTCATTTCCTAACCTGATGTTAGTTGTGGCAAACCAATGAAGGCAACTCATATTAGAATGAAAACATCTACCAAGGCATCATAGAATATGAGGAATTGAAAACACTCCAGGTATCATCTAGGACAAAGCACTTCTTTTGCTGATGAAGATAATGAAACCCAAGGAGGTTAAGTGTCTTGTCCAAGGTTAAATAGCTTGTTAGTACCATATCTGGGATTAGAGCCCAAATCTCATGACTACTAGGCCAGTGCTTTTGGTCAGATTCTATATAGTCTGTCCATATGGCCAAGCCATATGGCAGAGTCCTCAAAGACCTAGTTCTGCCTACAGAAAATCTAAGCTGGTCATTGTTTCCTTTTTAATTCTGTTTCCAATTCACCTATCCATATATGTCACCCCCAATTAGTAAGGCACAAGCTTATAATTTAGGCCATGTATGTGCAGAATAGTAGGCCGACTAAATTAGGGTGAAGAGGCAGAGAGGAACATGGCCAGCAGGGAGAATGACCTGAGAAAAGATTTAAACATGAGAATTTGGCTGGTGTCCTTAGCAACCAGTGCAAAGACTAACCGTTTCCTTTTAGACTAAAGGAACACATAAATTTAGAGACACAGTTCAGGGTTAGGATATATACAGAGTCTTCAGTGAAATTTCAGAGCTTGGGTAAGATTCTGAGTGCAAGGAGAGATACTGGAGATTTTTGAAGAGAACAGTGGCTTGCCTAACCATTATTAATTAGATTAATGCAATAGCAGAAAATAAGATTGATTATATCAGGGAGAACTTACAGGTGTAAAGACCAAGTAGGAAAGTATTTTTATGTCTAGGTTATTTTACATGGATCTTGGGGAAGATGGGAGGAAATTCTTCAATATACAGATTCCAATTTTTAATGTCTACTTATTTTTGAATGTGGTACAGCATAGGAAATTACTGTTTCCCCCAAATCAGTGTAGCAAGGGGAGTGTACATAGACATGACATTTAAGGAAATTGCTACATATAATGTCTCTTATGAACTAAAATACCTCTAACCCAATTCCTTCTTATGAAAGCCACTTTAGGCTGCTTGAACAGAGGCCTTTTTGACTAAAAGAGGGAGTTGTACACCCAACCCAAAGGTGCCATTTTTAGAATGCGTGAGATCCATTGATATAAAGTACTCTGCACAATAGAGTAACTAATGACTTGCTAATCAATCAGAGTAGCTGCCTCTGGTATTTATCTTAGGAAATATGAGAGGATGAACCAGTAGATAATAAAAAGTGAAGTCAGAAGAAATCCAAATAGAGAGAGAAATGGGGCAATTAACTAGTTCATACAGCTTCCTTGTACTGCGATACATTTTTAGTTCAGGTTTAGCTTCAGGCTACACATCTTTACAATAAATCCTCTTTTCTTAGGGTAGGCTGAGTGAGTGTCCATTCCTTGCAGCAAACTGATAAGTATACTGAGCTAATTTTTATGTTGCTAAGTTGACAATTAAAAACTTAGTAAGTGAAGTTTGTGTAGGAGACAGTGGGCTAAGATTTCCATTAGGATGTGCCACCAAGTGACTGCCAGGTAGTGTATATGACTTACAGAAAATTATCATTGAGCTACTTTCAATTCAAAAAGTCAGATAAATGCTTTGCCTGGACCTGAGTTGGGAAATGGCATATATAAAAGGAACAGAGTAGAAAGGTAGGAGAAATTGATCACAAAGTCAGTGGGTCTTCTGCAGCCTTTGTTGCATCATTTGGCTATTGACCTAACTGACCATTTCCCTAAGTGAGTTGTAACAAACTAGGCCATCCTATAAATGTTTGTGGGTATTCCATTTTCCTGGAAAAAGGCTATTATAAATTATATATAGGTAGGAATTGCTGTTTAACAGTTTAACCAAATATAAACAGGTTTTGGGAAAATAGGACTTTTCAGAGCCTTTTATGTGTTATGGTTCATTGTGAATATCTTTAAAAAATGGTACAATGTGCAGTGATTTTCAAATATTCAGCAATGCAAACCCCTATCCTTATTTTTTGAAAACTGTTTACTTATATCTAAGGGGAATACCAGTCTTGATTTGTTCCTGTCTCTCATAAATTGGTGTGTTTTTTGTGTGTGTGTTAGGCCTTCTCTTATTTGCTGTAGATGCTGCTGATTGTTTCTTTCATGGAATTTTAGAACACAGATAAACCAAAACCTCAGGGTTCTATGAGTTTAGTTTCCATCTCTAAGCATGCACTGTATTTTAGAACAAATCGTTTCAAGCCAACCTAATAAACACATGGGATTCAAGACTGGAAAAGCACAGATTTATTTTTACTATGTGTGAAATGGCTTAAACATTTATAGAAAATTGAACTTAACTCCGCTTCATTTATTCTCAGATGAATTGGACTGCTGCTTATTTGTTTGTCTTTTCTTGGTCTTGACATGTCTTAACTACTAGGGTGGTTAATACAAGAGCAGTTCTTGTTGAGGTCACCTTATGAAAAATATTCTACCAGGTGATTTGAGAGCAAAATAAATTTCTCACTGCCTTACACCAAGAAAATGAATAGTGCTGTGCTGAGGACCCAAGAGATGGGAGTGCGTTTAAAAAAATTCAGCTGGTCCATGCTATGGGGAAGTTGGCAAATTGAAACTCTCAGTATTTGTAGGGTCTCATCACAAAAAACCTTCAGACTCTGTGAGAGAGAGAACAACAAAATGGAGAGCAGTTTTCAACTGGCTTTTTAAAGTTTAAAGAGAACTTTCAAGAACTCTTACCCTACAGGTCCCCAGTGGGAAATCAACAATGTGAGAGTAATGTCATGTGCACCAGTGAACACATATTTTAATTCACTGCTCGTAATGGTCATTGTGGGGAGGAGGACACAGGCTAAATGACAGTTCTGCCATTTCTCCAACAATTGTATTGTGTTGCCTACATTTAAACATGCCTCCTTTCATCTGTTTTTTTCTTTGGGGAGTCCATGCAGAGAGGAAAACAGAAGAAGCAGAAGGTGAGAAAGGGCAGGTCAGTAGGGTTCACGCTCTACAGTAGTTTTCATCCACTCCCAAGAGGGCATTGGGTCCTTCATTGGGCATTTCGTCTTGCTCTTTTCCCCATTCCCTCCACCTCATTTAGATAACAACACCAAGAACACCAGGATCATAAGCTCCACCTCCTTCCCCTAAAATAAAGACAAGACACATACCCTGTCCTTTTTTATATGGTCAGAGTACCCTACATAATTTTCTCCTGCCTCTCTTTGGGGGGAAGCAGCACTCTCTGTTCTCTTCCAAGGTCAGAGTTGTTAGAAATGAGGAGGAAACATCATGCTTCCTGAGTCTAAGCCAGCTGGTTTGGAATTACATAAAGTCTGAGGCTTGTGCAGAGTTCTTAGTCAGGGAAGCTGCCCATTAATGCTTGTGGTTGAAGGCAAACTAAGAGCTCTATAAGAGCAAGTAGAAAAATCTGTATCGTGGCGTTAATGATTTGGAGCATGAAACGATCAGACTGGAGGTGGGACTTTGGGACATGCTGGTGATGAGAATGGTGAAGTTAGATAGATGGCATTGTTTTCCGTTTCCATCTTTTTCATCTGATAAGGAAGCAATGTTTTAAAATTTCTCCTCTTTCCTATATTTATTTTTCAGGGTTTTTTTTCTACTGAAAATGGGTTTTGCTTTCAAAGTCCTTAATATTTTAAATCTTCACCTTCTTGTCTTTGGAAACTGTTAAATCCGTCAGGCTGTAGTAAGGGATAGAGCTAGATGTAACACCACACAGAAAGGAATAGACAAAAAAAAAAAAAAAGGAAAGGAATAGACAGACATTTCCCAGGCAGCCTCTCATCACCAGTATGCACAAGCACACATGCACTGTATGAGAGCCTGATGATTAAGCCCTCAACGTCCTTTGACAGAGGGATTTGTGTGGCTTGTAAATTAAGGCTTCGTGCTTAGGAGTGCATCTTTTCCTATTACAGGATCATGTGGTGAGGGCTCTATAGGTGAGAAAATCACGGAGGAGTGCTCAGCAGTTCTGACCTCACCTCCAGAATGCAAACAGTACCACACCAGTGTCTTATCTGCAAAGATCAATTTTGGTTCTCTGCACGTGACACCACCCCACTCTCTGCACATAACACACACACACGCACACACACTTACATCACCAACACCCAAACAGTTAACTTTTTAAGAACAAATTACACATAAACACTCGAGAAAACATTACAAATTTAAGCCGATTCTGGTTATACTATAAGTGGCTATTATGAGGCAAGTAGTGAGAGACAGAGTGGAATATTCCGTCTTATATCGAGATGGGCATAGATGTAAAGAATAAGGTACTCATAGCTGGTGGTACAGTGTCTTTTTATAGACCTTTTAGGCCCAGTTACCTTTTGTTTTTTAGCTTTAGGGATGATAGACATGGTATCAAAGTAGGAAATGCAAAACTGGGAAGAGTGTCTGGCATTAATATTCAACATTAGGTTCTTGTACTGATAAAAGCTAGTTTGGTGCTAAACGCATTTTTAAAATCACAGATCCCTGTTTTTGCATGGTGGAGATGATGTATGTAACTTTTGGTCTAAATAGTTTAAAAACTACTAGTCCTTATTGAAAAATGTGATACCAGTTCCTCTGCTAATCAAGGTAAATGAGCCATGGTCAGATAGATGGAAAGATAGACCAAAAAATGAAAGAAAAAAAAAGCTGAAGGTGGGTATTTAGAGGAAGAACAGTGATTAAAACCACAGAAGCTTCATCTGAGGACATGAGCCTGAAAAACAGCATCGCTCTGAGCCTGAATTACTGTGAGAGCTGTGCCTTTCCATCATTTTTAATGGAATGTTATTAAAGACAAATCTGGAGTAGTGAACCCTTCAGTGCTTTCTTTTCATTTATTTATTTCTGCAGAAGGAAACCCTTTTAACCCTAGCAGATAATGTATTCAACAGCTTGTATCCATGGCAAGGTTGTTTCCTAAAAATTTTATGGGATAAATTTAGTTCAATATTTGCACATATTTACACATGAGGTCTCCATTTCAAGGTCTTTGGCTGAAGTAAGAAAGTCATTCCCAAGGCAGGATGTCTGCCAGGGCTGAAGAGTAGATTCCATAAGCATTGTAAAGCTCCCTTGTTTCCAAGGACATGAAGAGGACATTGCCTCAAATGCCTTCTTCTCCTCTTGGAATTTCAAAGCATGGGCTAGGACTGCTTTGAACCACAGGACACTTTCTACAGTTAAACCCTCTGAGGCATGTCTCAGACCTAGGCTGGCTCCCTCACAGTCTTTGCCTTCCTTTTCTGAAAGCCCTAGAGATGAAGACTGCTTTCCTTTCCTCTTTAAAAGAGCTCTATCCCTTTCAGCTTTTTTCTCCGAGGGAACTACTCTGGAGTAGCACATAACTTCCCTCTCTCCCAGATTCCCATTGATAGACTCACACAAATGCACAAGCAGTTTCTCTTTTAAGGGTTTTCTAGCTGATGTTAGTGTGGGGAGAAGAATGGCAGAAAGAAAGAGGACATTTATCTTTCCCTGCCACTGATATCCAATGAGCACCTACTACACCCCTGGCTCATTCTAGATGCAGGGAATGCCATGGTGTGGAAGCAGTCACTACTTTCATGACTCTTACATTTTACTGAGATAAGACAATGAGTACCTCATAATACCAAAAAATCACCTGGTTTTTAATAAATTCTAAGAAGAAAACTGAAGCAAGGTAGGGATTGAGGAATGGTATATATTTTAGAAAGTATACTATTTTTTTTAAAATACACATTTCTAAGGAGCAGTTACACTAGAGCACAGTCCTAGAAGAAGAGGGAATGAGCCATGCAAAAGACTGGAGGCAAAACATTCCAGGGAAAAGAAATGGCAATGGCACCAAAAAGATTGGGCTGCCTGAGAATTGACAGTTGACAATATATCTAGAGGAGGAAGAGTAAAGCAGGGGCTGGTGGCAAGTGATGATCTCCTCCTGTAAAACCATCGATCAATAAGTAGTTGTCATTACAGAAGAGTGACATGAAGTAGTTCACATTTTAAAAGGTAACTTGGTACAACTAAGGGTTGGGAAATTGAAGAGAGTTCCCCAAACCACTTAGCCAATTTGAAGCTGAGCCAACACTAAAGCTCAAGCTTCAAATCCATCCTCCTCAGGGATCAAAGATTTTGGTCTCAACTTTGGGATCCGACCTTTACTCTCTTTGTTCCTTCTGGTTTCTATCTTTGAAAGTAGCTAGATCATTCAATCATTTCCTAAGCAAAGATACTTTACCACAAAGAGTGGAATTCTTGAGATATATACTTGTCCCGGTTTATTATATTTTCGTAATTGCATCATACTTCATATTTCTTCAAATGGCATTGATGAGCAGGTAATTTGGAATTACGGATGGACTTGGTCATTTCAGAAATCAAGTATTTGAATTTCAGATGAAATTGATCATTCTATGGGGAATCTGAAGTTTGGAAACCGTCATCTGGCTTCTTTGGTTTAGGAGCTCATGAGAAGGAAGTGATGCTGCTGATGGGCTGCCTTATATACAGCAGGATGACAGCCATGAGGGAATAAACTCAGTAGTTACCCTTGCTTCAGTACCAAAGGCACAATGCCATGTGCTGGAGTTAAGAATGGAATGCTATATGCGCTACCCTGCTAGAACCTCCAAACAAGCTCTCAAGGTCCATTTGTAGGAGAACGTAGGGTAGTCAAGCTTCCAAGACCCCAGACACATCCAAATGAGGTGCTGAATGTGGTAGTCTGCTTTTCTTTTAAAAAGAAAAAATGGAGGAATGGAACACTATAAAGATCTCACTTGGTGGTAAGAAAGAAGATAGGCTGAATTTCTCAGAAATGGTTTCTGTGATATATTAGCCAGTAGCCTTGGAGAAGATAAAATTCAGTTTACAATTGTTGAACTAGAAACATACAAATGCATTGTTAGCAAATTGCATACCTTCTAGGTCCTTTTGAGTCCTAAAGAATGTATATGTTCTCTCCTAGGAAAAAAATTATTTAAAAATCTAGAAGAGGGCTTCCCTGGTGGTGCAGTGGTTGAGAGTCCTCCTGCCGATGCAGGGGACACGGGTTCGTGCCCCGGTCCGGGAAGATCCCACGTGCTGTGGAGCGGCTGGGCCCGTGAGCCATGGCCGCTGGGCCTGCGCGTCCGGAGCCTGTGCTCCGCAATGGGAGAGGCCACAACAGGGAGAGGCCCGCGTATCACAAAAAAAAACAAAAACAAAAACAAAAACAAAAACTAGAAGAATCTTAAAAACCATACTGACAGCTTTGTAAGATCAATATATACAAAAATGACCATTCTGGGGGTGGGTATAGAACTCTGAATTAAAGGACCTAAGTAGTGAATTATTCTACAAGAGGAAACATGACAATAGAGAAGTAATTTAAAGCATGAAACAAAATGACCTTCACATTGATGGAGCTCTAAAGTCAGACTTCCAGTCACCTTTTTCATCTTTATTTTTGGAAGACACAAATAATAACAATGTTTTTCATACACTTATCCCATTTTTCTAATCTTCTGACCACATGTAAAATCACAAGCCTATATATAAATAAAATGTTTTGAGTAAGTTGGGACCATTATAATGAGAAGAAAAATAAAAACTAGAGAAGACTGAGGAGGGAGTGTCATTTTCTATGGGGTAGACTCCTCATACCATCACATGCTTTATCTGGACTTTGAAAAAGCAAGGCTCATGTGTTTCATTATAAATCATCTTTAGTTTTGAGTTTCAATATCTCTTCAAAATTCATTCACTCGGATATTTTTCCCCTATCCCTAACCAAGACTACGCTTGTCACTCAGATAATACAAAGCCCTAAAGTAACTTTAAGTACAAAGCATAGATTTGATTAAAAAGTAAACTGTCAAGCAGTATTAGGTAGTCAACGATTTTAAAGATTTCTCCTCCATCTAAAGATAAGGTCTACTTTAATCAGGGATGGGGGTATCAGCTTCTTTTCTCTTTCCTTCCCACTCAGTAAGTATTTTTTTTTCCCTTTTACTTTTTTATTTGTCTGGGATTGGAGCTTTAGGAAGGGAGAAAGGATAAGGAGAACAAAAAGCGTCTTACCTTATTGGTACTATCATAAGGTAGTCTTGCATTCTCTAATCCTGGAAAAAGTTTAAGCTAACTCTATAATGGATACCTTCAAGGATTCTTAGGAGACCTCATCCATCTTGGGGAAGCACTCACCTGCAGCTCTTTTGACCACATTGAATACATCCTCTTTTCCTTTTAAAGCCTTAGTAATCAAGTTGCATAACTTCAGTTGATGTTTGCTTAATTCTGCTTTCCTCTACAGGTTACCCTATTGAAAAAGACCTAACGGGGCCTCATCCTGGCTCTCTGCCATGTGGGGAATATGTCTAGTGTACAGGAAATACCCCAAGATTCTTGGAAATACTAGGGAGTGAAGACCAAATAATGTAATCACTTTATCTTGGCTCCACTTTTAGTCTATCTCATGCCCTTTGAATGTTCACATGGAAGTCAGATGCAAATCCATTGTAACCCTTAACTGGCTGAAAACTCTCAGAGAGTCCTGTTGAAGCCTCTCTTGAAGTGTTTGCAGAGCCATCAATCAATTGGGAACAGGGCTCCTAGCACAGCTTATTCCTAAGAGTTTCTCTTTTCACATCTTTAAGCTTTCAAACCTTTTTATTTATTTATTTATTTATTTATTTATTTATTTATTTATTTATTTATTTAAAAAGGTTGGTTAGAGGTTTAAAAGTCTTCTAGCCTAAAATGAAATTCCTTTGGCATTTTTTTTCCTAAATGAAATCCCTTTGGTATTTGAAATCTCTCTCTACCAAACCTTACACTGTAATATCCTCAACACCTTGTATAACATGTGGCAGGCTGTGTCTTCATTAATATCATCTGGGAAGTTGTCCTTCTTATTGCTTCATTTATTTAGGATCCTTGCATAGGTTCTAATACAGCCTTAAATTTTACAAAAGTGTATACATGGAAGATACTTATTGTAGTTCACCCAACCTACCTGAACAGACAACCTAAGTGTGCATGGTTTTATTTATAGGCAGTTTATCTCTGTGGCATAAAGTTAATGGCTCAGAAAACCTTTATGCTTTTTAACAACTGTCTTCCTCTATGTCCACCTCTAATAATAACTTATACGGTTTTTGAAAGTTCAGCATAAGAGAGCATTTGTTTTGAGTTAGAGTCAGAAAACCTGAGCTCGAACCATTTCCATTTCCTCACTCAACACCTATAGGATTTTTTTGCTAGTAGTGCAAGATATAACTTTTCTGAAGTTTAATTTACTCATTTGCAAAATGTGGTCAGACATACCCCCCTTACAGGCTTGTCATATTGATTAAATAAGACAATGATTGTTTAAGGACAATACAAGCTTAAAGTATTCATCAGATGTAAATTGTTACGACTACTACTGCTACTGCTGTTGTTACTAATACCATTATTACTACCACACTCCAATTATGGGAGGACAGCAGAGAGATGCCTCCGGCAGCAGCCAGTTGTCACGGAAGGGCAAATTGTTATGGAACATTGATGGGGCCATGGGTAGCCAAAAGCAGGATGAGGGCAATGAGCAGCTTGTTGGAAGAGAGGAAGTGGAAGAGAGAGTAAGAGGCATGGAAGTGGAAACTGGTAAGGAGTCTAAGCCAAACTCTTCCATGAGTTTGCTGGAGGTTTGTTTTGTCTGGAAAAGACACGGGCTTCAGTTTAGATCTCAATGTTAACTGTAAAGTGGGTCATATATGTTTGCTTCTCATATTTCCTTCATAGAAATGTAATTGCAATTCCTGACTTAATGAGAAATCTTCTCGCTGGCAAAAAATAAATCACAACATCCTTGGCTTAGTTACATTCCAGAGCATTTTTGTTGTTGTTGTTCTATATTGATTGCTTAGCACATGGTTAAAATCCACATGCCCACATGCCAGAATATGTAAGTTTCAGAGCCTAGAAGCATACCTATGTACAAATTAAGGAGCATAGGAACAGGGTTCATAGCACAGCTCTGTATGATATATGTAAGACGTAACCCTCATTCCTGATATACTGAAACCATTAAAGAAGTAATATCATAACTTCTTATTTCATAAGGAATAAGGAAAGAACATATTAGGAGAAAAAAAGAATGTTACAATGACAGACTAATGCCACTTAAGTAAATTTTAAGTGGAGCCTACCTCTACCATTGGCTGAAACAACAGAATTGTGGAATTCTGTTTTTTTGTTGTTTTTGACAAATCTCCAAACTATAGGTTGTTTCCAGAGGCTGACTCTTCAAGAGATATGTTGGATATTACTCGGTGTTTTCGTTGTTGTAAATTGAAGGTGGGAGAAACTAGAGGCAACTGGCTCTAATCCTCACCTCTAACCCCTTCTCTACATCTCATCCTCTCTCCCTAGTTATGTCAAACCAACTTGTCACTATTTCATTTAATCCCTGCTCAGCATGAGACTGGTCTATGTTCTGAGCATGAAAATTTATCAAACTTATTCTCACTTTTAGTAGAAAGTGAAGATGTTTTTAAAGAGCATCTGGATTTTCTTATAGAAAATAAACAAAGTGACAGCAAATGCATAATCACTTAAATAGCATCCCTTTCCATAACAACAGTGAACCTTCTTATTGGCAGGGTCAGAAGGTTAATTAATGAGACTGTTAATTTGAAAAAGGATGTTTTCATTTCAGATCGACATATCTCAGACGTAAGTATAACTAACATTTATTGATGAGTACAAAAATATGATGTAGACAATATGGGGAATTACCCAACAGCCATAGAAAATTCAAAGTTAGATATGTTCCAGATTGTGGTCGTGTTCTAAATGAAATCATCTTCCTCTCAAAAGATGTAGCTAGTGTCTTTAGACATAACAGAGCATCTATCCAACATGAAGAGACAGGTCCTTGGAGTTGCATTTGTGCTAAAAATAATAGTAGCGATAGCATTTTATTATTTGTGTAGCATCTTATATTTTAAAAAATAGTTTCATATTCAAATTTAGGCCTCACAAGCGTCCTGTAAGAAAAAAAATAAAAGAGTCCTGTAAGATACCATGATTGTGCCTGTGTTTCAGATGGTGTTTAGTGCACACTAACTGCCATGTGTGAATCTGGCCATTGTAGAGATAAAGTAGGGCTCTTCTCTTTACGTTTATGAGTTACGATAGCTGTCATTCTTTCTCAACTAATTACAAAATGGATAATTGTCATGAACACTAAAGGAAATGGACTGTCTTACCAACTTTCCTAATATGCACGTCTTTTTGAAAACAGCACGATGTCAACTCACGTGAAGCTTAAAAAATAGATTGTAAGAGTTTCAAAGGAGATACAGGTTGTCCTCTCCTGCCTCTGCTCTATTCCACTTCCATGCATCTTTAATACCCTTCTTTTTTTCCTTCTTCAAACCTCTTTAAAATCTTCCACAAAGCCTCTTCAGTCTAACTTCCTGCACTTCTTTTCTTCCCTTGTTTCAGGAATCTCATAAGTCTCAGGACTCTGTTGTTTCAACGATGTGACTGCTGGTTTTTCTTTTGTATTTATTCCGCCACCTGCGTTTTTGTTTCCTCCATTTCCCTTTCCCCTTCTTCCCTTTCCCTTTCATTTTCATTTGTGTGTTTGATGTCTCTCAGTTTCTTGAGGATGGAATGATTTCTTTTACTTATTAGATAGGTATTTTGTCAGGAAAAAAAAAAAATACACCTCCCCAGGTTTTTCACAAGAGGCAGCATGTCATTCTTATTCTATTCTTTAAATGTGTGTTGAGTGATAACTTCCCCTGGCTAGAGAATCACAAAGCATAGAGATGAAACTTTTGGCAAGAAAAAGAGGAGCTACAGGATAAGAGACAGTCACCTAGCAAATGCTGTCAGTTGCCTCCTGTAAGTGAACCACATTCTCAAAAGATGTTTATTTCTAAGTCTATACAGGTTTGTTTAAAAGCCCCAGCCCCTGAGCATCATCCAGTAGCACAGCATTTTAAAAAATTCCTGGCCAGCACCATGGAAATGGATGCCAATACTGGATCTCTTTCTTCAGTCTATTGAATCCTGACCCACAGCCAAGCTACTTTAGGAAAGCAGAACAATTTGGCACATATGAATGGAAAGTTCCAGTCACCAAGTCCCTGAAAATGCCCCTCTTTCCAATTTAGTACAGGGAATAAAGCAGAAGACTGGGGCTCAGGAAGCTGGGTCCAGGTCCCTTCAGGTCCACTCACTCGTCATGTGACCTGAGACGCTTCACTTCTCAAAGCCTCTACGTCTTCATCTCCAAAGTAAAAATATCGGTTGTGCTTTCCTCACTCGGTTGTCATGGTGGAGAACTGATACGATTTAGGTGAAATATGTGAAGGTTAAAAAGTTGTTATGGGGGCTTCCCTGGTGGCGCAGTGGTTGAGAGTCCGCCTGCTGATGCAGGGGACACGGGTTCGTACCCCGGTCCGGGAAGATCCCACATGCCGCGGAGCGGCTAGGCCCGTGAGCCATGGCTGCTGAGCCTGTGCATCTGGAGCCTGTGCTCCACAACGGGAGAGGCCACAACAGTGAGAGGCCCACGTACTGCAAAAAAAAAAAAAAAAAAAAAAAAAAAAAAAAAAAAAAAAAAAAAAAGTTGTTATGTATTGATTTAATACCATTATCACTTTTTTATCATTTTGTCTTCTATGATATAAATGTTTATTGTCAGATTCTGTCATGTATTAAGTTGCACCAAAACAGAGAGTTTACAAGAATCATTCAGTAATTGAATCCACCAGTGTTTTTAATTCTTTAAATAGAAAGATGTCCCTGTAAGTGCCTGTATTACAGACTCCATCTTTGGCCCAAAGTCAGATTTTCAGTTTATTGTTTTCCTAACTAAGACTGGTTATAAATAATAGTAAGTGTTTGGAATGTATTTCTGACATTACCAGAACAGATGATATTGGGAAAAGGGTAAATGCAGCTAATCTATCATAGTATATGCAAAACTCATTTACAACAGAGTTCAATAATCATTAACTTGTGGAATCTGGGGAAAATGTGTCTCCAGAAATGCTTACCATTTTAGACGAAATCTTCATGTACTATATAACAGATTTCCAAAATTCAATACAGATAATATATGGTCAGCAGTCAGCAATATACAAGTAGCAGTATTATTGAGCATAATTTTATTTCTTCAGTAATTACAAGCAATAAAATATAATAACCAAGAATGTATTTTCTTTAGGCAAGCACATAATTCTTCTAAAAATAGGAAATGTTTATATAATTTTCCAAGATTTGAGACTAGCACAGGCAAAAATCAGCACAGAGGATCTTTCATGTGACACAGACACAATTACTAATAAGCTTCCTGCTCTTCTACACCTGATTTTAGCCAGAGACCATAGTTAAGCTAAAGAAGAGGTATTTATCTGGAGAGGGAAGTATGCTTTCTGGGCAGCCAAGAAAGCTAGTATCAGGGATGCCATCATTTTGGAAAAACCCATCTTAAATTCAGGCCTTTTGTGAGAAGACCGTTCTGCTTTAGGTGGTGCTCTTGTGTGATTCTACTTTCTTTGGAAGGCAGACTTCTTGTGACCAGTAATTTACTAAGGGGTGACGTGTATGTTTGAGGGCAAGGCAGAAGGCTCTTGCACTCTCTCAGGACTTCCTCTAGACCTCTCTTTTCCTGACGACACATAAAGTCTAATATAATTTTAAGATACAGGACAAAAAAAAAAAAAGGTGAGCACATTCCTGTGACTCATGTCTGAATTTTATTCAAGTGGCAAGTACTAGCAAAATGAATCTTAATGGAAACCCTCCTCCAGTAAAAGCCAAAAACAGGTACAAAGACTTGCTGACAGTTTTGTATAGAATGAAGCATCACATACATCCTCCCATGGCACTGGCCGAATAGAGGTTTCCTCAGCTGTTCCCAGGGGGTGACCCTAGGCCAGAAAATTACTCATCTTGTTTGAGGCAGATGAATTAATACAAAAGGATTAACAAAGCATTCAGTTTGGCAGATATCCATTCTAATTCAGTAAATAAGTGTTTATCAAGTATCTATTCAATGAAAATCTATTAAGAAACAGCCATTTGTTGGGCTAGGTGTTGGGTGTTGAGTTGTAACTTGAGTCACATCAAACATGGACAACACTGTCATCCTAGGAGCTAATTTTGCTAGATACTTATTCAACAGAAGATGGGTTCCTTACTTTATCCATGGCCACTATTACATCACATAGAAGCAATTCTCAGTAACTTCAAACTCAGGTAAAGTTAAATCAGCAACTTAGAGGTGAAAAGACTCATACGTGTGCCCATGTCTCCCCAGGAAACCCTCTCTTCCTTGCTCTTTTTGCCTTATAAATCCCTCTATTCCTCTTGTTTATAACCCCCCACTGAATTCATGTTCCTGTTTGGTTGCTTTGCAGATAAGTATGATATCGTGAATTGAGGATAATAACTTCAGGTGGAGAATAAGCAGTAAAAAAAAAAAAAAAATCAGCTAACAGTTTCATTTAAATGTCCTCAGTACAGTACCACAATGTTCATTGCAACTCTATTTATAATAGCCAGGACATGGAAGCAACCTAAGTGTCTATCGACAGATGCATGGATAAAGAAGATGTAGCACATATATACAATGGAATATTACTCAGCCATAAAAAGAAATGAAATTGAGGGCTTCCCTGGTGGCGCAGTGGTTGAGAGTCCGCCTGCCGATGCAGGGGACACGGGTTCGTGCCCCGGTCTGGGAGGATCCCACGTGCTGCGGAGCAGCTGGGCCCGTGAGCCATGGCCGCTGAGCCTGTGCGTCCGGAGCCTGTGCTCCGCAATGGGAGAGGCCACAACAGTGAGAGGCCCGCGTAAAGCAAAAAAAAAAAAAAAAAAAAAAAAAAAAAAAAAAAAAAAAAAAAAAGAAATGAAATTGAGTTATTTGTAGTGAGGTGGATGGACCTAGAGTCTGTCATACAGAGTGAAGTAAGTCAGAAAGGGAAAAACAAATACCGTATACTAACACATACATATGGAATCTTAAAAAAAAAAAATTGTTCTGAAGAACCTAGGGGCAGGACAGGAATAAAGATGCAGATGTAGAGAATGGACCTGAGGACATGGGGAGGGGGAAGGGTAAGCTGGGACGAAGTGAGAGAGTGGCATGGACATATATACACTACCAAATATAAAATAGATAGCTAGTGGGAAGCAGCCGCATAGCACAGGGAGATCAGCTCGGTGCTTTGTGACCACCTAGAGGGGTGGGATAGGGAGGGTGGGAGGGAGGGAGATGCAAGAGGGAGGAGATACAGGGATATATGTATATGTATAGCTGATTCACTTTGTTATAAAGCAGAAACTAACACGCCATTGTAAAGCCATTATACTCCAATAAAGATGTAAAATAAATAAATAAATAAGTGTCCTCAGTAGTAAAGAGCAGGAAGAGGAAACTTAGACAATATATAATCTAGGAGCTGAATTATTTTCAAATGGAATAATTTGCAGAGTTCCACAGAGTGACAATAGCTCTTAAATCACACAAGGGGAAAACCTTATTTCAGCTTCTGGGTGTGCGTGTGACATTTTTTGCTCCCCAAAGCTGGAATTGCTCTGATAATCAGCACACGGAAGGGTGGTCCTGCTGGGACTAAATTATAAATAAGAGAAACGTTCAGTGCCCTCAAAGGATTTTACCTGTGGTAATAGTGCTTTCCATCTTTAATACACTTCACTTTTATTATAGGCTTATTGCTTTCAGCCCCTCTCTTAAATGTGAAGTTTTGTCAGCACAATATCTCATACAGATAAATAACATTAAATGAGGTTACAGTGATTATTAAACATTGCAGTGAAACCTCGTACATCACAGTACCAATATTATTTAGGTGTCTAAAAGATAGGACAACTTCTTATATTAAGCAATAAACATGACTTTCTTTTGTGTGATGAAAGTAAGAATAGGCTGAGTCCATTATGTCTCTAAACAAATGGTATATCTATCTTGGGACATTTGCAACCCATATACCAGGTGACTGTTACAACTCTGACATATGTATGCATGGATAGGCAGATTGTGGTTACAGTCTTTTTCAGATGTATAAAAACTGGCACAAGAAGAACAAATGAATTACTGTGTTTCAAGCAAATGTTGAACAAGTACTGGGATAAAATAGCCCTGGAAATTCTTGAATCTAGAATGATGCTACCTACTTAGAAAGTTCAGTATACTATCTGAATCAACAAGTGTTGACTGATAATATTAGCCACAAGTTAACCATGCAAAACTTCCCTCTAGAATATAATGGTTTATTTATGTTTATAGATCTAATATTGTTTGACCTCCCTTATCAGGGATCATGTTCTATCTCATGTTGCTTGATGATCATTCAAATGTTCATTGATGAACAGACCAAGTATCCAAAGCTGCAAGCCATCTAACTCTGTGTCATCTGCTCCATGTGTACTAACTTGTGGGTGGACAGCATCTGCCATGACCACAACCATGAATGTGAGGAACATGAGTGCATCACAGTCCTGTTCATTCCAGAGTTCCTCCTTGGCGACCATCGGTGGTCAGCCCATTCAATAATGGACACTCTACGTGGCTGCCTCTCTCAACAGGTTGTCTAGGATGTTCTCAATAAGAATTGCTCCACCAGGCCAGCTCCATGTGTTTGGACTCAAATGCTGTTCCTCATGGGATTTCTTTAGAGACTTCAATCTTTTAAGCTTAGTATCTACTGCCAAGACCCTCTTCTGTTAATAATATCTTATGTATCTGTTACCTATGAAACTTCTTAATTCCTTTTTGAGGTACCTTTATTTCCAGCCTAAACTAACTCTTAAAAGTAATCCTTAAATTCTTATGTTGAGTAATCATGAATAAAGTAACTTTTTTTTTTTTTGTGGTACATGGGCCTCTCACCGTTGTGGCCTCTCCCGTTGCAGAGCACAGGCTCCAGACGCTCAGGCTCAGCGGCCATGGCTTACAGGCCCAGCAGCTCCGCGGCATGTGGGATCTTCCTGGACCGGGGCACGAACCCGTGTCCCCTGCAACGGCAGGCGGACTCTCAATCACTGTGCCACCAGGGAAGCCTGAGTAACATTTTTAAAAATTTCAAATGTATCTTTGAGGGCTTTAAGAAGTACATCCAACCCTAACATAAAGAAAGCAGGTGGATGCATTTACTTTCTAATCCAAGTATTTCCTAGGTATAGATAATGCTGTCTTTGCACCACCTCTTCAGAAGATTAAAAAAAGTCCTAAACTATAGAGCAGTTATACTAAATTTTTATATATTATACAGTTGTTCCTCAGTATCCACGGGAGTTTGGTTCCAGGATCTCCCTGCAATACCAAAGTCCGAGATGCAGAAGTCCTTTATATAAAATAGGGTAGTGTTTGCATATAAGCTATGCAATTCCTCCAGTATACTTTAACTCATCTCTAGATCACTTACAATACCTAAAACAATGTAAATGCCATATAAATAGTTGCCAGCATGTGGCAAATTCAACTTTTTGCTCTTTGGAAATTTCTGGAATTTTTTTCCAAATATTTTTGATTTGTGGTTGGTTGAATTTGCAACGTGGAACTCGCAGATATGAAGGTCTGACTGTATAAAGAAATATTTCCTTGGAGATATACTTTCCTTATGCTTCTAAGGAATAGCTTTTTGAATCCATCAAATCAGTTAGTTCTAATATTAAAACACAGCTCCTTCTAAGTCTGGCTGCCCTTAAAAATCTATAGTCTTCATGTTTTATTTATTTTTTTAAATCTCCTTCAGCATGTGCTTATAAATAGTTCAAGAACTTAAAGTTCACATAATTTCACCTTTGTGCCTTTGCCCAATTTGGTTTTGTTCAGTTAAGTGAAGAATGATCCTACAACTTATCCTGGCTTCTTCCTGTTTGTCTGTTATGGGAATAAAATTAATCGATACATAGGTCCCAGATTGGAAGAATGGAGGTAAGAGTAAGAGATGTACATATAGAGAAAGGGAGGGAGGGGGCATTTACACCTCATTATTGCTAGTGATGTTTTTCATTCTCTTAAGAAGCAGATTTCAGGGACTTCCCTGGTGGCACAATGGTTAGGAATCCGCCTGCCAATGCAGGGGACATGGGTTCGAGCCCTGGTCCAGGAAGATCCCACATGTCACGGAGCAACTAAGCCTGTGCGCCACAACTACTGAAGCCCCTGTGCTCCAGGGCCTGTGCTTCGTAACAAGAGAAGCCACCACAATAAGAAGATCGCACACCACAACGAAGGGTAGCCCCCACTCACCACAACTAGAGAAAGCCCGCAGGCAGCGATGAAGAACCAATACAGCCAAAAATAAATTTAAAAAGTAAATAAATTTATTTTTTAAAAAAGAGCAGATTTTGAACTTTTACCCACAATTCCTCTTTCAAAAGGCTAGGATGGGTATTATTTTGTCCCAAAGATTTTTCTGCATTAGTCTAAAAGCCTTAAAAAATGAGGCTAAAAAAATAGAAATTGCGGGCTTCCCTGGTGGCGCAGTGGTTGAGAGTCCGCCTGCCGATGCAGGGGGCACGGGTTCATGCCCCGGTCCGGGAAGATCCCACATGCCGCGGAGCGGCTGGGCCCGTGAGCCATGGCCTCTGAGCCTGCACATCTAGAGCCTGTGCTCCGCAACGGGAGAGGCCACAACAGTGAGAGGCCCGCGTACCACAAAAAAAAAAAAAAAAAAAAAAAAAAGAAATTGAAATAACATCCTATTGTGATTTGTTTTCTATTGTCATGTTTAATAGTTAGTTAGATAAATACATTTCTTTAACTTGTAAAGCCCTCTCCCCACCCCCAACTACAGACACACATTGGATTTTTCCACAAAAATGACCGAGGTCGTTCGTTAAACATAGACGTTTTTCAGATGTTATTTTATGAAGAAGACAGGAAACCAAAATTACTTTGTGATCATGTTTAGAAAACAGCCAACAAATATTTTAAATAGTTCAAAAAGAAAAGCCTATACTGTGAACAACAGTTTCTTGGATGCTACTACTTGATGCTATTCCTATTTATCATAGAAATACAGTCATATATAGATATAGATATAGGTATAGATATAAGTATAGATAGCGATATAATGCCAGTAGCTGGTGAGTTAACTGAATTTTGCACATTTAATTTGTTAATGCTAAGAAAAAGGACTACAGCATGCAAATAAATATCATCCTTTCCTGTAAAAATCTTTTAATTAGAAAATGGTAAAAACAAGCAAAAAGTTAACAAGCAAACAAGAACTTCTTTGCCAACTCTAGTGACAAATATCTTTTGTTTCACTGTTTCATCAGTTTTAACCTCATATAGGCTATGGTTTTAAGTGCTCGAGATATGAGAAAAAACTATTTGTTCAGCACCTCGTAAGTGCTCAGTACGTATGTTTTGAATTAATTACTGAAATTCTAGTACATGGATCGAGGAAGTTTATTTCATGTAGACCAATATTTTTAAGCATAAAAAAGGCATACGAAAAATGCTTAAAAAGTAAATGATAGTATAGATTTCAGTCAGAGAGCATTTAATACATAGAAAAGCATCAGTTTTATTAACATTCTTCCCTTTATATTCCCAGTTCTTAAAAGCTCCTGACAATTGTTTATTCTTCCATTACCTAAATCCTAGTTAAAGGAGCAGCAAGATAATAATGAAAAAATGAAGCAGAAGTACAAACTACACAGTGCAATAACAACTTATTTTTAATCATATTCCAATATAACCTATATGTCTTTCAAATTCTAATACATGGACTAAGTATGGAAACTCAGAGCAAAGTTCAAAGGCAGTCAGAAGGGAAAATGTAAATTTTGAAAATAATGTACTAAATGTGAGTCAGACCAGGCAGGAAAACTCTTCTGAGATGATTCACAACGAAGAGGTGAAGTTTAGTGGGAAAATAGAAAGAAAGTAGATAGAAAATAACAGAGAAGAGCCAGAGGAGAATCTTAAATTTAGAAAGAATCTTAGTTATCTCGGGCTATTCCTCTAGTCCATGGTAAAACACCTTTTACAGATCCGAGATAAGTGGTCATCCAGGCTCTTCTGGAGAGACAGACAGACAGACACACACACACAGAATCAGAGAGACAGAGACACAGACACAGAGACAGAAAGAGAACACATTATACATATATGTAATTCAATATAAAAAAGTCATAATTCCACATTCTGAAATAAATTTCTCTAGAGAGCAGTAATTAATTTCTATCTGGAACTAAAACTACAAACCCCAAAGAATTTTTGGAGTTAATACTTTTTATTTTGTAGACAAGCGTTCTGGTTCTCTCTCTCCCAAATACATATTGTATGAATATTCTACTTCTCTCAGTTTCCTTTTTACCTTACCATGAGGATAGGTTTCCATCTGTGACTGGTCGGAGGTTATGCAGCACATCAGTTTAGATGCCAGGATGAGTGTGGGGAATCATGGAGTCCTTAACTGGTGCTGTTAGTCAAGGGCAGGGTGAGGTGGAGGTAGGATTGATAGGGACAGCAGTTTGCCTGGGGTAGCAGGTCACACGTGAACTCACATTTGATATACAGATAACGTCTTCTGTCCTGCTTATCTCTTTTTAAAATTAAGTGCTTCGATGACCTTTTTGGGAACAGTGTGCAATTCTAAGTAGTGTTCAAGCAATGAATGACAGCACTTAATAACATCAGAAGGACTCAGGAAATCCAAGGGAACACATTAGCATGTCATGAAGTCCTAGAAATAATTTACCTGATTTTGAGACATTATTTATACTCAAAGTGCTGCTTCCATGAAAGAGTAGAAAATCAAACAACAAAGAAAGTTTATTATAGCTAAGCCATTTAAATAGCAAACCAAATTTTCTGGACTTTTTTTTTTTCATATTAATCAACTTTTTACCACCTATTTAGAACAGATTCCTACATATAGAGGATGACATTATATGTATGTACCTTGCACCTGTAGAGGACAAAATCATGCAGAAAATAATGGCTCTACCAGAGATGAACAGTTATTCCTATTGTCTTTGAATCAAAACAAAGAAGAAACAAGAAAACATGACCAAGAGAAACATAAAACATCAATATAGTTCAAAAGATTTGCTTCAAAATAGAAAGCCAACAAAAATTAGGTTAATTCTTCATCAAGTAAATACATCTCCTCATTAGCCAGTAGGGTATCATACGATAGATTTGAGGAGGTATACTGAACTACCTGTGGCCATTATCAGACAGTTAGCTTGGGAATAATCATTCAACAAATGCAAGAAGACGAATCCAGATGGTTTTTGTATCAAACAATGGGACTTACCTTGCCCAGTGAAAGAATGTCAATTCAAAGTCTTGGTGTTGTAGGTTTTAGTGTTTATTTTCTAGTGTTATTTTTGCCTTTCTCTGAATACTTAATTAGTGGCTTCTGTTTCCATGATATAATGGGAGTCATGATAAGCCTCTGTCCATGCACAAATGTGTCACTAGACAGAGGGCTATTAACACATATATGGTTTCTCTCTTTGTTTTTGTTATATGCATGTTTATTTGTTTGTGATTTATAGAATCACAAGACGTATGTGTGAGTAAGTGGTCAATGCAAAGACAGAGAGATAAAGGGCTTTAGGAGCTCCTTTCATCTTTATATCCATCTCCTTTTTCACTCTACTTGCTTTTCTAAAATGCAGTCTCCATTTCATCACTGCTTTTTATTTTTTTTCCTTTTACCATTGGATCTCAGTCCATTTCCTGCCCCCCCCATACTCATTTCAGATAGAATATATAGGAAAATACTCCATTGTACTTTCTTATTTCTCTCCTTAGTTTCTAGCTGTCCTCTGCAGCAGAAAGGAGCCCAAGAATGAGTTTCAGTATCATGACTGGATTTCTCCTCCCACAAAACAGTAATAAAAGTCCAGCTTCTTTTTTAGACTAACTATAAGTTGGCTCATTATTCCTCAGCAAACTGCATTTTTTAAATTAATTTATATTTTTTATTTTTTTAACAAATTGCATTTTATTCTCTGTCCAAAAAGTACTTCTATGGTATAAGATGGGAGGTTTAAAGAAAAATGTTTCCGTTTCCTACTGTTGGCAAAGTAGAATGTTCTCCTTCAAAAATCCTAGAGCACCTAATGCCAACTGTTTATTAACATAAACCAGTTTTGTTGTTATTTTCCACCTGAAGAAATCTAAAATATGAACCAAACTAACTGGGAATAAGCAAATCTGGACTATTTCAAATTCTAGCAAACTTGGAGAAGATATTTAATTCCTTTGAGTCTATTTCCTCTTCTGTAAGATAAGGAGTAAAGTTATGTATTAGAGATTAATTTTTAAACTGGAAAACATATTATGGTAGTAGTAGCATGATATCTTTACCTGCTGAAAATAAGCTGTATCATATCAGAAAGGCTGAATTTGTTTTTTTATTGGCTTAAGTCTTGAGTGAATTCCTTTCTTGGCCATGGAACATCATTACAACATCCTGTAACATCCTACATTTCTATCTATTTGAGGTTTCAAGGAATTACTACTAAATTGTTAGTTATGAAAGGAATCCTTAGTACATATGGCCCAAATCCTCTAATTTTACACTTGAAGTAATTAGTTCAGATAAGTAAGCAGGCTTTGTCTAGATCTCAGAGCTAGTGACTAACACAACCTGAATTGCACTTGAAATTTTCTTGACTCTAAGTTCTGGTATTGTTACTGCTTATTATATAGAACTATTCAAGTGGGTGTTTGGATGGGTATGAAAAGGCTGGGTTTAACATGTTAAGGTGTTACTTAATGTCTTTTGTAAAGTGGTATTCTGTGTTTGCAGCTCAAACAGGATAAACTGGGAGCCCTCATAAAAATCACAGCTGAAAGGTTTTCTGTAACCTCCAACATATGTTAAACATTAAAACTCCCTTAGCAAGTCAAAGTTATCCAGGGTCTAGTTATTACAGTGCCCTGGTGCTTCCAGGAATACATTATCTTGGACCTAAGTGAGAGCAACTTAACCAATGTTTCACTTCTTAATTAGTCCTTGTTGGCCACTGAAGGGCCAAGGCCGCTGCTGATGGCACCAGATCCACCTCTGGTATTACTGAAATTGTTCGGACAAACTCAACAGCTAAGATAATCACAATCTAGATCTCAGATGCAATAAAGAAGCTTTGTGGTCCATCTAATTCTACAACCTCAATTGCAGTCAACCCTGCTTGAATTTCATGGGACAGAAGGATGTTAATTCTGTGGCCATCCAGGGACATGGGGTGCTATTTCAGAGGGAAATTGCCCTTTCACATTGCTCAGTGACAGTCCTCTACTGTTTCTGTCTATCACCCCATTAAGGGGACAACTTTCATCACAGTAACGGTCTTGTATGACTAAAAGTGTTTTAGGTGACTAATTGACAGATCACATATTATTAGGACATGTTTCATACAAGACTCTTGCCTACAAGTGTGTCATACTTTGGGAAACTCAATATAAAACTAAACAAAACAAACTTTAATTTATAAGCAAATAAATTGGATATCAGAGTTCCCGATGGGAGGGTTGATTATTCAGGTTTTAGAATTTTATCACTTTAAAAATGGTTCAGTACTGAGACTCTTTATAGAGTGCTCATGGGAATGTATATGTACTTTCATTTATTAAAAACCTAATAAACAGAGTTGTTCAGGAAGCAATCCATTGTGCAGAGTAAAGCATACTTGTACAATGTTTGGGGACTTCTCTTGGCTTAAACATTGAGAGAATCGAAAATGTGCATACTTTCACAACTACAGATTCATTTGTGATCTTGATCAAGGTATCAAGCAAAGAGCCATGTGCTTTTTAAGAAGGTGATCATATATATGTCCCTATTTGCCCAGGACAGTCTCAGTTTACATCAGTTGTTTTGCAGTAGTTATCAATACTGTCTCCCTTCATTCTCAGAAGTGTCCTAGTTTAGATTATATGGTCACCTTATTGTTAGGGTTGCTGCACAATGGAGTAAGATCAATGTTAGCTTAAATACAGAGTGGCATGACACATATAAATTTCAGCCAGGACTCAGTGCAGTGCCATTAGGACATTTATTCATTAGTTCATTATGTATTACTCAAATTTAAGCAAATATTTGTTGGGCATTGTGTGTCAATAAATATTTTTGAACAACTTATTGAGTGTTGTTTATAGGATGCCAAAGGTCCAAATGTGATTTGTAAATGGGCAAAGTATATAATATGTGTGTTGTGTATCTCATTTAACATTTAATAAGAGAAGTTGCAATTCACATTGTATAAATGAGGAAATGGGTTTTCAGAGGTTTCATATCTTGCTTATTATTATACAACTCATATATGGCAAAGTTGAAATTTGTAGCCACTCATTATTAAAATTTTGTACTTGTCCCTCCATCATTTTACCTTTTAGGCTTAATTGAGAGATTCATGAAAGAACCTTGTGCTTAGTATATGGGAGAGATGGACCGAGATAATGATGAAAAATGAGTGGGTGGAGCCCTTCTCAACACAACAGCTTCCTGAGCTGTTGGGACCATCCAGTGGGAGGGTTTGTCTAGTTTCTACCTAGACAAGAAAATTGCGACTCATGTGGATACACTAACAGGGATAGCATGGCTATCCAGCCCACTGAAAGATCTGTTGGTCCATAGATTCTTCCATCTGGTTGGATGGCATTTCATTTACTGTTCAATCCCCCAAAAGTTAATTCCTTTTCTTTACTCCACAGAAATCCCTACCCTCTTACCAACTCTGTCCTTCAACCTTCAAAAGAAGAATAATATTTCTTTAGTTTCTTTCTTTCTTTAGTTTCTAAAATTATGAGTAAAGTTCAAAAGAAACAAAACAAAAATGAACAAATTAAAAAAAAAACAGTGAAAAGAGAAAAGAAAAATCTTTAGAAATCTTGAAACACACACAAAATATTGAAGTCCAACCAAAAACAGAGGGATTTTACACTTAAAGTTTCCAAAAAGCAGTGCTTCTTTCTGGTAGCCCCACGAATTGCAGGGCCCTAAGGATGTTAATGAGGTTCCATGAACCTCCAGGCTCCCATCTGGCAATAACAGCATATAAATAAGCTGGCTGTCTTTTCTTTCCAAACCTCCATCTACCCCCATGAGTTCCTCGGATATAGTTAAGAACGAAAGAAGAAAAAAACTTAAGTCATGCCTTACAGGAAGAATAGGGTATGGATTTATGCCTAGTCTTTAATTATAGCAAGAAAAAGGAATTTTGATTATCCAGGCAAGAGATGCATTTGTAGGCGACATGACTATTTTGCTTACCAAAAGGAGTCCCTTTTCTAAGCTAGAGTAACAAGAGGTGGTTGTGTCTTATCTACCACAAAGAAAAATTGTAAATGGCCATTCTTATTAGTCTAGGAATAGTAAGAGACTAGAAAAAGGATGAATTAGTTAGTGTTAGATTTAGCTCCATATTACAAAAAGCCCAAATAAAGCAGCTTACACAAATGAGGGCTTTTAGTTTTCTTTAATGTAAAATAGTCTAGAAGAGATATCCAGGGCTGAAATTATATAAGAACTGCCCTGGGCCTATCGTTTGGCTTTGCCATCTTTAATGTATGTCTTCCATCCTCAGGGTTTAAGGACATTTTTGGAGGTCCAGCCATTACATTTCCATCTCTCCTTCAGAGAATGTCCTGGAGGCTCTATCCATTGACTTTTACTTACATCTCACGGGGCCACTCCAATTGCAAAGGAGGCTGTAAAATGGAGGTTTTAATTTTTATTGTTTTTGACATCTTTATTGGAGTATAATTGCTTTACAATGTTGTGTTAGTTTCTGCTGTATAACAAAGTGAATCAGTTATATGTATACATATATCCCCATATCCCCTCCCTCTTGCGTCTCCCTCCCACCCTCCCTATCCCACCCCTCTAGGTGGTCACAAAGCACTGAGCTGATCTCCCTGTGCTATGTGGCTTCTTCCCACTAGCTATCTGTTTTACATTTGGTAGTGTATATATGCCCATGCCTCTCTCTCTCACTTCAACCCAGCTTACCCTTCCCCATCCCCGTGTCCTCAGGTCCATTCTGTATGTCTACGTCTTTATTCTAGATGAACTAATTGCCAATAATATAGATATTCTCTTATGGAGGGGGAAGAGAATAATAAATATTGAAGAGAACACAGAGATTGCATTTTTATTATTGAAGTGTACACGATAGCAGGAAAACAGAGGTTCCTTACCCCTAATGATCACTTCATTATGGGAGTTGCTGCTCTAGTGACAATGTCTCTGCCAACTTAACTCTGCGGTTCCCAGGTGGACAGAGATGGGCCTGGCATAGTGTCTTCTCCCTTTTTCAAGTAAGGGACTTCTCTATAAATTCTGACTGCCTCTTTTCTTCTTTCAGTTGATAATAAGACTTAAGGAGAAAGGGAGTCGTTCTTCCTGACTTAAGGGAAACAGCAACAAAAGCACATCAGGAACATTGTGCAAACATTGGGGGGGCAGCAAAATACAATTCCTTGCTATGTTAATTCTATTGCTTCGAAATGCATTTTTCTTAATAGAGGTTAAATAATAGATCCAAAATATGTGGTGGCGTCAGCATCAACGCACGAAAGCCATTTCTTCTTCTCTGACCTTTATTACTATTCGCGATGGACCTCCTCAAAGTTAACTTACACTGTTAACATTCTATTGTTTATGGCCATTTAAATGAGTACCGTTATATTCTGGACACAGAGAATATGGACACTTAAAAGATGCAGCACCTGCCTTGCGTTCCAGCTGAGTGTACACGGTGCGAGTCCATTCTCCTTGATGTACTGCAGAAGTTCTTAGTTTTGAATCTCTATTTAGAGATTGTGGTCAGAGACACTCTGCTTCAGAACCCTACACTGATCTTATTATAGTCCTCTCTAGGATGGGGTACCTGTGAAATAATGCTTTTAAAGCGCTTAGCAGGCACCTGCCTCCAGGAAAGGAACGCCCAGTGTTGATTATTATTATTGTTAGCCTTAGGTGTGGCTATCTTCTTGCTAACATCCCTGCTTCTTCCGTTTGTAATCTTTTTCTCACAAATCAGACAAATGTAATTATAAATATTTATTCTTTCCATTTTCTTTCTCTCCATGTATCCCCTTTCTTTCCTCTCTGTACACTTCTCTGCATGCCTCTGACCTCACCTCTGTGTGAAATACCAATCTTTGTAGGCTGTCTTTGGAGGACTTCGAAACTAAGATACTCACATCTGGACACATGGCACACATACAAGTAACTAATCAGTAGCTCACTTCTAATGTGTTCATTTTCCATCGCTGGGCCACTGAGAATAATAGGGGATGTTTCCCATGTATTGAACACCCTTTGCCGTGTGCTCTACACATTCCATGGTTTCCTATGAATGAAATCCTCCGATTTTTTCTGCCTCTTGGTTTCAGCTCGGGTGTTGCTTCCTCTGAGTGATTCTGTTGCCTGACTTTTCTGCCCTCTCTCAAAGTTCTTGGCTTGCAAGCGTCATAATAAACTCCCATCTCATCATCATTAACTGTCAACTGGAAATCCACAGCCAGGTGAAGGGCAGGATAGGAACCCATGTCTTGTCACTAAAATATGCTGGATCTCTAATAGCTCATTAGCATACCATACACAAAAAAATTCTGCTTTTAATTAGTTACGTGGTATGATAATTAAGTAGTATTTCTCTGCAGTTTCCCCTCTGGGGGGAAAAAAGGGAGACAAGAGGTTGGCTAGCAGTAGAAGGGGGTGCTAAATGCTCAGTATAATGTTCTAGGTAGTTGTGACCCTGGAGAAAACAGCTAGCAAACTCTCAAGAGGAGAAAATAAAATTCTTCCCCTATGTTAAAAAAATTCAACAGACAGAAGCCTCCCTTTCCCCATTCATGCTGACAGTTATTTGAAGGGAAAAACTTTAGGAAGTTTGAACCAAAGTTAAGAACATATATTGCCTTTGATTTTGATATGAGAACACAATGTATGTTATAGCGCCAGCCGAGGTCAGGGGAAGAGGACAAGGAGAAAACAACTGCCAAAATCACAAGCTGACAAAGGAACCTTAGTGGGGTCTTGTTTGTTCAGCACAGAAACATATGAGGAGGCCTATATGTAAGCCCCAAAGAATAACCAGGCTAGTTACGCTATTGACTGCAAGAAAGATGCTGTACCACTTCTCCGGACAGTTGTTATGACATTGGTGTGAGGCAAGGCATTGGGGGACAGAAATTTCCACTCATAAGGACTCTATCATCCTGGAACAGTTATTTAAATTACCATGGCCAGAGCAGCAGGGCATATAAACTAAAGCCATATTCTGGCAAAGTATAAACTGTTGTGTTTCTTCTGTGGGGGAAGCAGATGGCAGGGCTCTGAGCCCTCTTTATGTGGATTTGAAGTTACCATATCATCAAAAAGACAGATGTAAACCTGTTATGATATAAAGTACCAAATGCAATTCCACAGTGAATCTTAATAGTAGTGCAGTCCTGTGATCTCTTGGAAGTCATAACTACCACAGACAAGTGTCAAATTCCCAATTAAAAAAAATTTCCAACACAAACTTCAGCTTTTCTGTAGGTGACCCTTCCTCGGGAAGGAAAAAAATGGACACCTCTGGTGCTCCTGAGCAGATACTTTTTCATGCTAAAGATGGTTTTCAGTAAAGTATGTGCAACATTATAAATCTGTTTAAAATGAGAGCCTAATCTCTAATGAACCTCCTTCAACTGAAAAGCAATATATAGAGATATAATAATGCACATGTAGTCGTGAACCTTAGAAAACAGTTGTCAAATCACTAGAGATTGTCAGAGAAATAGAAGACTATAAAATAGAGACTTGGATAAAATAAAATTCAAAAAAAAATGTAGTTCCCCCACCCACAAAAAAATAAAATAAAATACAATAGAGACTTGGGAAATGAGTGGATTAAAAGTAAATAGAATAGGGCTGATAAGTTTAATGTTTACCTATCCTCACCTCCATTTTCTCTAACTCTTCTTTATCCCTTGTTATTCACGGTAAAGCAGAAACACTGAACAATCTCCCTTAGCTCCTGTGAGCCTCCCAGAGTCTGACGTCAGAGGCTGAACTGTGCCAGCCTTCAACGGGGCTGCACTAGAGCTATGATTTAGTGTCTCAAAAGCCACCCCCTTTTCCCCTTTGGGAAATATCACAAGGCCATTTCAGAATTGCCCAAGCTTTGGCAGGCCGACAATTCCAGATAACTCTCCATCTTGGCCCAAAATGAAGTCCAGATTGAGATCCAGATTAAGAATGCAATCTTAAGGAAAAACAGAGGAAGAACTTTCTTATCTCTTCATCCCAGAAGAGTGAATTTTCAGGGTTCTAGTGGATATAGAGGAAGAGACCAGGGAGGCTGCAGAATATACTGAGCATCTTCCACTTTTATTTGCTGAGCTAGTATATCTAACTAGTGTCTACAGAACTATCAGATGACTAAATATTAAAAGGTGGCACTTCCCTTTAAAGACAGGCAGGTGGTAATAGCAAGTACAGGCTGATATGCAGACATGTTCCGTTGCCATCATGCCTGGTAGCAACACACCATCGTTTTCAGAGGGAGCCTCTTGGAACTGATCTGCACTTCACACTTGCTTCTCCTTCTCCCAAGCAGCTGAGTGTGCCCCATTCCTATCTGATTAAAGAAGCCACAGATGACTCCCTTCCACTTTCAGTAAGAATCCTGGCCTCAGAACCATGCTGCCATAGTTCCTTAGTAGTCAAAGATGCAACAAAGTAATATATTTTTCCATTTAGATAAATATTAGTGATGTTAGTGGATCAAGTCATTAACTATGTTGAGTCTTATAAACACAAGCTAACATTTCTAGAACGCTGTACTTAAAAACATAAAACCATTCATCTACTGAGAAGCAATATAAAAACTGTTGTAATTTTGATATATGCTACATAGAAGTATGCTTCACTTCATTGAAGTGAAGCTAAAAATATTGATACTATTTAAACTCAATGTATAGTTTCTTACCATAAATATAGCTACAAAAATATCCATCCTTTTATATAGTAGAATAATCAGTTCCTGCAATTGAGAGCATACATAGCTCATTATGATCACCTTCCTAGCTCTGTCCTGATCACATTCTTTGTTATCTTTGTCATTCATAAATTAAACAAGCTGCCTTATACTAACATTTTTCCCCCTCCCTCTTCTACTGAGTGTTCTCTTTGGCCATTAGTGAGCAGACATGTTTCCCCAGTGAGGATGGTTGGAGTGATGGAGCCCAACCCCTAGAATATCTCCCTAACCAAACCATTGCTTTAGGAGCCTCAAGACAAGATCACTGGGCTTTCTACTCACCGGGCACTTGCCGTATCAGTTTCCATGAGTGTATCTGAACCCCACAGTCCCTGCACCTGCCTAATGAGGGACCTAGAAGAGGATTCCAAGCACAGAAAATTGGAAATTATGTGGCTTTCTTTGATTTTGATGATTTTATGCTTCCCCAGTAAATGTCTTTTCCCTTCTCACTAAGCACATGATATCCTTTTAAACTCTTTCCCTGCTCCCCTAGCAAGATGTGCTAAGTGATTTATCATCAGAAATGTATTGCATTATCTTTTCTGTGCCATGGTAGCTTTTCTAATACAACAGTCTAAACAAGTTTTAGTAGCTCTATTTTGCATGCACCAAAAAGTGTCTACCATCTATCTGGTGCCCACAGAGAATATCAGAGTGAATAGAAAGTCATACGCCTTTAGCCCCAAAACAGTATCTCAGACAGGATCTTGAACATTTTGATGAGTCAAAAGTGGCCAAAACATTAACACAAAAAGATGCATTTATGGGAGAACTCAAGACCTCAATAGGGAGTCAGGACGGAAATTTATCAGCATTTTTATCACTTATCCCCTAAAATCTAGAGGCTGAAGAAGATTGAAATCTTCCCATGCCACAATGTAGGATCTATAGTTTATGCATGTTACTTCCTGATGGTTAAAATCAAGTATCACCAAGTGAAAGGCATAACTACAGGTGGTAATTATTGATTCTGTTTGCATAGCAAGTGGGAGATACTGGAATGTCTTTTTTTTTAGCCCAAGTCCTTACACTTGGGTGAAAAACACCTAAATTAGCAAATAAAGTGTGCATAATTCTAACTCAATTTGGGTCCAAAAAATAATAAGAAAATGGTAAGAAGAGGATTCATTAGGATCATTAGAGAAGTGATTTAGTATTTATTACATTCTCAGATTATTCTTCTGTTGTATACATCGACCATATAAAGTATTAAAATATTTGCTCAACCCTCTCTTCCTTTAATTTAGAAAAATATGTGAATGTAAATATACATACCCAAATGGAGAATAGCAGCACGTTCTAGTGGCAAAGAGACCAATCAAAGCACATTTTGGAAAGGAGATTTCCAAGATCAGTACATTCTGCAAACCTGCTCACGGTACGCTAAGAATTTTCTGAAGAACCTAATCTTTAGAAAGATTGGATGCAGGACACTATGCTAATTTCCTAGGTAGGCAATTGTTTTTTAAACAGAAAATGGGGCAAACCACAGGTCACTATACTGAGCAAAGCAAAACTGGAAAGAAAATGGAATTCAAAGCTATGAGAAAGACTGAGCCAAAGTAGAAGGATGACATGAAGAAGAGGGAATCAGATGACAGCTTTCTAAATAGCAAGGTGACATGCTGATAATTCAACCTGGTGTTAATATAATAAAAATGTATAAGAGCACTGGCTTTATAAACAGGCAAACACTATCACAGAACAGGAAAGCTATAGTCCATGGCTCCTGTTTATACAGTAAGGTGAGACTCTATCTGGCATTGTCCTTCCAAGTCTGAGTGCCCCAGGATCAGAAAGATACTGGTAACTGGAAACGAAAGAAAAAACCAACAACAAAAATGATTAAAGAGGGCTTCCCTGGTGGCACGGTGGTTGAGAGTCCGCCTGCCAATGCAGGGGATGCGGGTTCGTGCCCCGGTCCAGGAGGATCCCACATGCCGTGGAGAGGCTGGGCCCGTGGGCCGTGGCTGCTGAGCGTGCGCGTCTGGAGCCTGTGCTCCGCAACGGGAGAGGCCACGACAGTAAGAGGCCTGCGTACTGCAAAAGAAAAAAAAAAAGATTAAAGAACTTAAGGACACATGAAGAAAGATTAGAAGAATAAAATAGCTCTAGTTGCACTGTGATAACTAGGATGGAATATGCATGATCACTATCTACAAGTGTTATATCAGAAAGTTGTAAACGCTAAAGAGGCAAAGGAATAATTTACAATACTGTGATACCAAGGTGTATGTGGCTAAGGGTAATAGGATAGAATTACACCACACAAAAAGTAATTTGAAAGCTCTGGAATATGCTTCAGAAAAGTTAATTGTGCACAAACTATTTCACATGCCCAGAATGATAATCAGCTGCGTCCTCCCCCAGGTGTTGCTCTATCTCTACCTGCACCTCTACCCCCATCAGCAAACACTCAAGGAGAAGCACTTCACTAAAGGCTGAATCTCATGCAGGAAATGCTGCCTTGGACTGTAGGCCTTGGGCCCAGGTTCTCCCGCCACAAGGCACAGATGCACATAGTTGGCTTCCACTATGCTAAGCCTCACAAATGTTCATCTTGCGCAGGCCAGAGCAAGTGGGAATAGAGTTAGGAACCTAAGGGTTATGCCACTGTAGCATTGCAAGTGTTACAGCCCACCCCCTCCCAGGAGACTCCCCCAAGTGATCACTGCTCCCTCTAAGTGTCCAAATGCAGTTGCTAATGGCCTGGCAGATCATGAAGTGGTCTCAGTGGTCCCAAGAGTATGCACTGAGGTCTTGAAGAAATGATTAGAATTTCTATATTTTTTATCTCATTTTTATTTCTATTTGTATATATTTCATAATGTATTAGTATGGTTTCTAATATATTAGTAAAGTACTTTTGCATATTATTTGAAAACAAATCTGTATATGTTGAGGTCATGTTCTTTAATTATGATTGTTTTAAATCTGTGCATTACTGGATAGGAGGGAGACAACTAGAGGTTAGAGTCCTACCTACCACTAGGGGGTCTCAGTAAATATCAAATGAAATAAAGGGTGTTTGTGTAAGCCCTTGGGAAAGTTAAAAGTGCTTTACATGTAAAGAAGGATCTTTACTGAAAGGATTAGAGGGAAGGAAAGTTTAGCATCCTTTTCCTTGGTGATTCCATCAATCACCTGAGAACATCTTCCTGAATGCAAACCAGAGATGTGAACCTGTTTGTGAAGCAAACACTTACGCTTGAAAATATAACCTCTCAAGCACCAGTCTGTACCTGGGAAGTTGCAGGTAGAAAACGGAGGAGAAAAACTACAGATAAAAAAGGTTTTATTGTGAGATGAAGCAAAAATGAGAAAAAAGATAGAGCACATAGCATAGATATTGTAGAGGAAAAGGCTAGTAGTTGGATAAGCTGGGAAGGAGTGAAGAATAGGTGAATCAAACACTCTTTAATATCTGAGGGTATTTGTTACCAAAGAATTTCCCAGTCACCTATACAACTCAACCACTGGAAGATAAGCGATTACTGCAACTGACATGACCACATCATTTCACATCACTTCCCATCCCACCACCACCACAACTACACATATTGATGCAGTGCTTTCTCAATTAAAGACTAGTTCCATGCACATCACTGTCATATTGGCTTCTTGTTGTGAAAGATAGAAAGGTAATCCATCAAAGTGTTATAAGCCTTAAAATAGGAAAATACACATATAATTTTAAGGAACAATGAACATAAGAAAAAGCTTGGACAACATTTTCCAATTTTCTTTTATAGTGTAGACTGTCAGGAGTGAAAATGAGCCAATCTAAATTCTTTACCATTTGGGAGAATTAAAATTATTGCATACTGTCTTTTACTCACAGAACAATATTAGAACATACAAACCATATTTTATTTGAGTGTTTTTAACTGCTCTTTGTGGACCAATGTGTCATGAATAAGCTAAAATAAATATTTTTGAGTAAATATAGTTGATCAAGGCATGTGCATTGCTGGTAAGATAGCACTGGCATTTTAAGATTGACAAGTTATTGGATAGCTAAATGTGTGTTGTGAAAATTTACCAGCTGAATGCTTAGCAACTGCACAATTTTGCAGAATTTCAAATTTCTGTTATCCTGATTACTAAATATGCTGAACAGTGTTAGAGCACTAAGGAACTGATACGCTTTGGTTAAAAAAAGACAGTCCTGGGCTTCCTTGGTGGTGCAGTGGTTGAGAGTCCGCCTGCCGATGCAGGGGACACGGGTTCATGCCCTGGTCCGGGAAGATCCCACATGCCGCGGAGCGGCTGGGCCCATGAGCCATGGCCACTGAGCCTGCGCATCCGAAGCCTGTGCTCCGCAACGGGAGAGGCCACAACAGTGAGAGGCCTGCGTACCGCAAAAAAAAAAAAAAAAAAAAAAAAGACAATCCTCATGTAGGGTCATGCCAAATTTAAACATCTACAGATTAGGTTAAATAAAGACAAGACAACTACATTTATGTGTGAGGTTTTTTTTTTTAAAAAAAAACAAAATTGTTATTGATGAAAAAAATCATTACAATAGTTTTCAAGGGTGTTACACATAAACCATTTGCTAGTAAAGTACAAATTTATGCAGAAATGTCATTCTCTTTTTCTTTTTTCTATTGAGTGGTCCCTTTGCACTGTTATACATGCAATCACTGTATAATAATGAAAAGGGACCACTGTGGCAGCATATGCTCAGCTGAAAATTATAACAATTTTACTGTTAGGCACTTGTGCTCACTTTCAGAAGCAGAGCTAGAGAGTGATAATATTTTCTTATCATTTTCCTATTGCGACTGTTGCTTTCTTAATTCAAACTATGGACCTACGTATTACTTAGAATATGATACATTTCTATAAAAGAGATTTCCATCACCTAATTATAGTATAAGGTTTTTTACAATGTTGTTTTCTTTTAGAATTCTACTAAATTTTAATAAAAAAGAAAAGCTTGGAAAAAAATAGTCCCTGACAATTGTTAGTACTTTAAAGATTAAAATTCTCAAATATACTAATTTTTTTTAATGGAGAAGACTTTTACTCAATTAAAAAAAAAGTAGAGAAAACTTGCATATTTAACTAAGTTACTGTTGATGCTTAGCTAATAAAAAATACTTTAAAGCTACTGAAAATTCAAAAGAGACATACAAATGATAAGGAAGATTATAATGAGGGTTGCAAAACAATTTGGGAGAAGATAGATTCATCCTTAGATTTACTCAGTAATTTTGTAGAAAGACAACTGTGTTAAATCTAGTTCAGGAGGTCATAGAATTGCACATTCTTCATTCTTTTATGAGAATAAGATAAAGTATAAGAAAACAAGCTGGAATCAAAGAATCAGTCAAAAATCAAGCAGGGTGACAAGTTAGGGTCAATGAGGATCCATTTTAATTCCTCCCATTTTACCTGATAATTGTCAGGTTATTAATTGTGCTAATTAATATTACTCATACTTAATTAGGCACTGCAAAATTCTGAGTCATTAAGGAAAGTCAAAGTATGTCTCCATGTTTACTAAGGAAGTAAGCAAAGAAATACTTTTTAAAAATTTTTCATAGAAGAGTTGGAATAAGAAAAAGACACAAAGAATAACATTCACTTAACTATTCATTGATTTAACTAATATTTATGAAGAATCTACCATGAATCAGAAACTCTAGGTAATGGGGTTACAGTGATAATAAGCAAGACTAAAAATGTCCCCACAGTTCATGGAGCTCAAATTCAACCAACGAGGAAAATCACATTGCTCATTACATTTCTCAACCAGATACCTAAGCTGATTCTGTGTTGTTTTGTTATTATTGTTGTTTATTTTATAATTAGCAGCAATTATCTAGAACAAATCTATCATTTATATAAGAAAGTAAAATAGCACCATTGTTTCATAGAATTCAAATGTGTTATATAAAATAGTCATAATGAGCTACTCAGCATGCTTCTTACAAATTGAGTCCTGCTGTGTACTCAAGAAATTATCCAAAGCATGTTGGAAGGCAGAAAATACAGAAGAGAATAAAAGGAAAGAAAGAGGACAAAGAAAACAGAAGAAAAGAGTGAACATTTGTTATGGACTGAATTGTATTACTACTCCCTTCCTAATTTATAAGTTGTCATCCTAAGCCCCAAAATGATGGTTTTAGGAGATAGGGCTTTTGGGAGGTGATTAGTTCATAGCGATGGAAGCTTCATGAGTGGGATTAGTGCCCTTATAAGAAAGAGACCTCAGAGAGCTCTCTCAACCTTTCTGTCATGTAAGGACACAGGGAGAAGATGACCATCTATGAACCAGTGGGCTCTCACCAGACTCTAAATCTGCTGGTGCCTTGATCTTGGACTTCCCAGTCTCCAGAATTGTGAGAAGTAGACGTTTGTTGTTTAAGCCAGTCTGGTATTTTTCTTGTAGCAGCCTGAACTAAGAGAGCCCACGATAGAAGAATGCCTTATGTATTGTGTGTTTGGTGCCTGCCACTCACTCCTTGTCCTCCCAGCTTTCTGAGGGATGGTATATATATGCACAGATTGCACATACCCCATTTATAAATGTGTGCCCATTTAATTAGTCTGTAAAACTTCCCTATAACTCCAGTGCTTGCCTCTCTGCTATAAAAGGAAGTAGAGAATGTGACTTAACTCCGCGGCTGGAGGGCAGCCTCTGACCTCCCATCCCCATCCTAAACTTCAAACTGGGGATCTACACAATGAGTGTGCCTTCTTTGAAGAGCACAACTTTCCTATGGAAACCATGCCCTGGCCGTGCCCCAAAGTGCCCCCAGGGTGTGATTTGGAAGCCAACAGCCCAAGCATGGTAGCCCCAGATGTGGAAGAGCAGGTAAGAAATGCTTGCTGCCCCTGAGTACAAGTAGTTGAATCAAGGTAAAATGGGGCTTGTTTCCTGCTACTGGGGAACAGTAACTTGTGCCACTCATAAAACGTGACTCAATGGATGTCAGGGTTTAACCCATCAGATTTATCCTTTCTCTCCTTCCTTCTCGTTTGGACTGGAGAAAGTGAGAGGATGAAATGGACTGAATTATTTGGCTTTATAGGAAAATGAGGTGACAAGGACACAGGGGAGACAAGAGGGTACCAAGCATAGGAGAAGTGGATAAACTATACTAGAGATTTAGAGATGGTGAGATATTTTGTATTGTCTTTCAACTCTTCACTTTTAACCATTTACATAATAACCTTTGTGGGTATGTGGTATATAATTACAAGTGAAGGCATATTATATTGATCATGTCAGCAATGTACTGTTCTATTACACGCTCCAACCAATTCTTCGACTTTACTCAAGCTGCAAATCACACTATCAAAAAGTAAAGATTTTTTATCTTTACACCTGTAAAGGAATAGCTTGTCCATTCTCTTGAGCAGTACAAGGGAAACCAGTGTTTTCCTTAGTATCTTGTAAAAGTGATTTTTTTATTGAGGTAAAATTGGTGTATAACATTATATAAGTTTTAGGTGTACAACATAATAATTCATCATCTGTATACACTACAAAATAGTTACCACTAAAGGTCTAGTTGCCATCCATCACCATACAATTGGCTCCTTCGCCCAGTTTTTTCCACCCCTCACATCCCTTTCCCTCTGCTAACCACCTATCTGTTCTCTGTATCTATGAGTTTCTTTTTGTTTTGTTCTGTTTGTTCATTTGTTTTGTTTTTAGATTCCACATATGAATGAAATAATATGGTGTCTGTCCTTCTCTGTCTGACTTATTTCACTTAACATAATATCCTCAAGGTCCATCTGAGTGGTTGCAAATCACACAATTTCATTCTTTTTTTTAATGTCTGAACAGTATTCCATTGTGTGTATATGTGTATATGTATATCACATATTCTTTATCCATTCATCCATTGATGGACACTTAGGTTATTCTTGTATCTTGGCTATTTTAAATAATATTGCAGTGAACATAGGGGTGCACATGACTTTTCAAATCTTTATTTTCAAATTCTTTGGATAAGTACCCAGAGGTATAATTGTTGGATCGTATGGTAGTTCTATTCTTAATTTCTTGAGAAATCTCCATATTGTTTCCATAGTGGCTGCACCAATTTCATTCCAGCCAACAGTATATGAGGATTCTCTTTTCTCCACATCCTCTGCAAAACTTGTCTTTTTTATGATAGCCATTCTAACAGGTATGAGGTGATATCTCATTGTGATTTCAATTTGCATTTGCCTAGTAATTCGTGATGTCAGATATCTTTGATTTCATGTGCCTGTTGGCCATCTGTTTGTCTTTTTTGGAAAAATGTCTGTTCAGATCCTCTGCCCATTTGTTTAACTGGACAGGTTGTTTTGTTGTTGTTGAGTTGTATGAGTTCTTTATGTATTTTAGATATTAACCCCTTATTGGATATGGGATTTGCAAATATCTTATCCTATTCAGTAGGTTGTGTAGGTGATTTTCTGTCTCCCCACTCTGGTGTGCACAAAGGTCTACACAAATGCTCTTTCCTTGCTGGTTGGTTTTGTACAGAGACAGGTTCTAAATGCACTAGAGGAAAGCAGCTTTTGCTAAATGTTTTATAATGTGTCAAGAAACCTTTATTGAACATGTAATCTGAAACCTGGCTTTGAACCAGGGAGGCATACAATTCCATAATTAATTTTTTTACCTTCTTTTGCTAATCGCTGATAAAAAGCTTAATTCTATTAAGAACTCGACTTGACAAATTGCACTGCTCAACAGAGGCGTTTAGAAATTAATTATGCATTTTATTGCATTAGATCGGATAAACAGGGAAGCACCAGCAAGAAAAAGGAAAACCAGGAAAGAAGGAAAATGGTCACGATATAAACAACCCATTGTTGTCTGACTGTTTCCATTATGATTCAATATGTCATCAAAAAAATAAATTAAATAAATACACAAACCTCTCAAACAGCACCTCCTGTTTAAGTATGGTTTCATCCCTAGGCTATGTTGGTAATACAAATCTCTTCTTTTTTCCTGAAAGCATGTATTTTCCCACGAAAGCCCAAGCTGATTTGGATTCCTAGAGGGACTTCTCTTCAATTGTCATGGAAGCTCAACCCTTCCCCTTATAACATCCTTCAGCTTCTAGTCTTAGGAATCTCAGAGCATGGCCTTCAGAGATTTAACTAAGAGTAGCAAATTGTAACAGTAGGTATAATATTGTGCCACCGAAGTATTAAAAAATGGGGAAATAAAGATTAAATTTGCTTCCACTTCTCTTCTCTACTTGAAGTTAAGTGCTCAAGTGGTCAGAAGACCATATGCAATTTTTATGGTTCTCTTTGTCTATAAATATACATATTTCAAAGTGGCTGTTGATAAAGACTTTTGGCACGTAACCAAACTGTTCTAGCATGTGTGCTCCCACACTGTGTCTGCTCCAACTAAAGACTTTTACCCTGTAGCAATCTCATCAATAACTTCATGTTTAAAGCATCCTACCTTTTCTCTCTCTTGTATTCTTTTGCACCTCTCTGGCCAGTCTTCCTTTTCTTAACTTATGTGCTAAAGTATAATTACACTTTTAGATTTTCTTTGAAAATCTAGTGCACTCAGTTGTCCTCTTTTTTTCATCCCAGTTCCATAATTGTCATGTTAGTTAGTACATAAGCATGTTATTGAAACAGACATCACCACCAGTGATTGTGGGTGGATCAAGAAGAGGAGGAGGGTCATGCCTCTAAAAATCTAGAATAAAGCTGTTCTTTAAAATTAGATGGAGGGCTTCCCTGGTGGCGCAGTGGTTGAGAGTCCGCCTGCCGATGCAGGGGACACGGGTTCGTGCCCCGGTCCGGGAAGATCCCACATGCCATGGAGCAGCTAGGCCCGTGAGCCATGGCCGCTGAGCCTGCGCGTCCGGAGCCTGTGCTCCGCAGGGGGAGAGGCCAGGACAGTGAGAGGCCCACGTACCGCAAAAAAAAAAAAAAAAAAAAAATTAGATGGAAACAGGAAATGCAGTTTTACATAGAAGTATTGTATTGATATAAAGAAAGACACATTAAGACCAAAGAGCCAAGGAGAAAGGTGCTTTCCTGATGTCCAATTCAGCAATTGATGAAGAGCACCCTCCAATCTGAAAAGCATGAGGGTAAATTTCCTATTCGAAATTCTCCCCAGGGAAACAGAAAGGGGTGTGTGTCTGAGAGACTGGATAACACCCAGTGCAAAAGTGAATACTCTTGGCAAAATTATGAGTTTTTGTCGAGAAAGGTTTGTAGAAAAATACATTATGGAGCAATTTTGGGATTCTGCGAAATTTCTTGGGAAATGGTGCCAACTGTTAGAGCTTCTTCCAAAAAGACTGAAACTAACAAGTCAAATCACTAAACAAATTATAGTCAGAGATTTGTGTAAAGCCACAGGCTGGCTTTCTTCTAGCACTGATGAAGTTATGGCACTTGCTTAAAATTTGAGTCCCAGCAGGATTATGCTATGGCATTGCTGAAGGTGTTAATAGAGGAACTGGTTTTGTTTACCCATGAGAGGCAGAGATGGAGGTAACAGTTGTTTTTACCATGGCACGTTGGGCTGCCTTCTCTTAATCTTTTTCTTTGTTTTTAATGGTCTATTCCATTCTCATTCTTGCTCTGGCCACAGTAGGTCATTGTCCTTTTCTGATAAGTTAAGTAGGCAGTGGTGAGTGAAATTCTATATAAATCTATTTGTTGCATGAATGAATATAAGAAGTATTGAATCCAGCTCTAAGTAATGGACAGACTGCTGGTTATAAAATGGATACAGAAACTTTTAGCATCAACAGGTGAATTTTTTACCTCTTTCTCTGTGTTGGATGGTACAGGAATTGGAGATACTGAGAGATAATATGTCATGGTCTCGGTCCTTAGGGAATATTCCATGTATAATCAGGGTGTATTAAGAGAGAAACTACAGGTTATATGAAATGTCCCCCATGAAGGATGTGCACAGTCAGTGCCACTGGACTTTAGAGGATGGAGGATCATCATGGAATTGTAGGGAAAGGAACTAATGGGAAGATGCACATGGTGTTTAAATTGGGAAGAACTTGAGAGTCTGAAAATAAATGTGCATTTTGTAAAATGTTATGATGATTAGAGAATGAGAATGACCTTGTCAGGCCTATTTGAGAAAGAAGCACTATCATCCTGACCCATATGGCAGCTTGAATCATAACATTTTACTCTGTTTTCCTGGCATTGTTCTCCACTCTTAAATTTCTAGCTTTGCTAGTTTTCTTTCTTTTTTCTTCTTTTTTTTTAATCTTGCTACTCTAAAACTTCTGAGTTCACTGAAGCACAACAGCTGCTGATGTCCAATGTAGAACCAAAAATGAAAATTTTCTATATTTGCAAAAGTCACCTGCATAGGTCCTCCTGAAGATTAGCTTCAGCTATGTGAACAAGCAAGAGAGAATTATTAAGGTTTATTACAGTTACCATTATCTAGGACTCTCTTTTTCCCTTATTTTGGGTTTTTGTGAATTTTCATCTGCAAAGATATATGAAAGATAAGAAACAAATAGTAGTCATAAAAACATGCTGTATGAGCCACATATATGTAGTGTTCTGGAAAAATGTGTTTCTCCAGGGAGTTTAGCTGCTGTTTACAATCACCACAGAAAATCTTTGTTTGGGGATTGGATGTCACGAATGGAAAATACCACCTCCCGTTTTCTGTATTCCCATGGATGACCTCTGATTACTGCAAGTTATGTTATGTGGTTGGTTGGTATGTGCAGATGGTGAATTGTTTTATTTCTGTATTTATTCAATTTGAAAAATGTATCCAGGGCTTCCCTGGTGGCGCAGTGGTTGAGAGTCTGCCTGCCCATGCAGGGGACACGGGTTCGTGCCCCGGTCCGGGAAGATCCCACATGCCGCGGAGCGGCTTGGCCCGTGAGCCATGGCCGCTGAGCCTGCGCGTCCGGAGCCTGTGCTCCGCAACGGGAGAGGCCACAACAGTGAGCGACCCGCGTACCGCAAAAAAAAAAAAAAAAAAATCCATTTCTTAGACCCCTTTGCAATAGTGATATAACAAGAAGATCCCTAGCGTTCCCTTTAGGAAAAAAGGGGAGGGCAAGAGCGAGGCCGTGTGCTGCGCTCTCCAAATCCGGAACAGCTCTGGGACTGCTGGTCTAGCTCAAGATCATATTGATCAAAGAACTCTAGAAAGAGACAGACTTATTCAGTGTTTAGGGTCTCTTTTTAATATGGTCGAGTATTGTAGACCAAAGAGACCTCTGTCTTTGTTGGTCAGGATTTATGTTTCCAATTCACTTGAGTTGTCCCCTAATTCTTAATGATGAGCATCACAGAATTGGACTTCCTGGAGGATGTTACAGAGAAGTAAAAAAAGAATCCTTTAAGGTTAACTTTATGGTGACATTTGTGAGGCCAGCTGAAGCCTACTTATAGAAATAGTGGCATTGAATGCCTGTTAAGTAGACACTTATTGCAGTAAAGTTTTCCTTGAATTTTTCACATCTATCATGCTAAAATATATTATTCTCAGAGAAAAATCCATGTTACTTATTAAAAAGATTTAGATGCTTAGAATCACAGAGACTCCTGATTACAAGTGCCTCTAGAGACTTTCCCAAGGAACCACCTACCACCCGACCGTGTGCCTTCCTATTTTTTCCCACAAACTATGGAAGGAAGCAGCATGGGGGAAAAAGCAATCATGGTGAAATTCTTCAGCTATTCCTGAGGCTGGATAAGAGTCTCTGTCTTGCAGGTCACCAGCTACCTAATGCAGGTCCCTTGTGGCTAACTTGAAATGGGTGACTTAAAAAGTCTCCTTTTGTCTGTATTGATTTCATGAGGGTTTCTTCTTGGTGTGAGATGACGGGGTTCTTTCTCTGGCACATCTGAATTGTCCCCGGCGGTGGTGGAACTTGCTGCCCACTGCTCTCCCCTCCGAAAAGTGTATACCGTCAGTGTGGCCCTCACATTTGCCTCTTTGTGCTGATAGACTGGGTGTGCATTTGTAGACACTTGACACAGGATTGGCTGCATATACAGAGGCTCCCAAAGCCCCCATGTGTTTAAGAACAATGAATGTTAATGTAGTTTCTAGCCAGCAGGGAGAGGAGCAGAGCAGAGCTGCTCCTAACAAGAGCCGACACAAGGGAAAATACTGGCTTTTTGTCTCTCTTGTATGTTAAACAATTCATGAGGTTTGGGGTTGAGTGAGACATTTAATAAACATTGGCCGCTGCCTACAGCTGGTGATTTGTCACTACTGGTCAAATGTATGAGAAGCAGAATGAGTTTCTCGGCTTTGTGGATTTAAGGCTTAACAAATACTGCTGTTGACCATCCATTTAAATTTAAAGGTACAACATGATTTAAGTGATAAGCTCTGAGTTTTGGTAAAAAAAAGCAAGCCTCCCGTAAGATGAAATTAAGGTCTTTGCAAATTGAAATCTTTCATAGAATCTTAGCCCTGGAATTGTTGTTCTTAAATGTCATTCAGCCTAACCTCCTGCCCCTCACAGGAATTACTCCTGAGGGATGGGCCAGCTATCTATTCTTGCTTGAACATTTTGCCCTGCCTAGTTCAGTTTCTTTAAAGGAGCTGCCTTCTATAGTCTTGAGATGAGAGGAATGACCCACCAGACTTGAACTATCTCATCTCACCTGCCTGTATCTGTATCTGCGACCTCTCCTTTGCTAATGAATTCACCTGAATTCTGTGTGATTGACCTAATGGATAAAACACCTGCTGGGTGGCTTTGCCCGCCCCCCCGCCCCCCACCATGATCCACAGTTGTTAGAAAGGTTCTCATGATATTCATGTGTTTGTTGCCTCCTGCTCATCTCTGCCTTTTGTACTAACCATGCCCTCCTCAAAAATTAAAACTAAACTTTGTGGCTGAATTGGTAATTTTAGATTCTAGAGATTATAAAATTTGAATGAGGATTTCATCAGAGAAATCATAAGTCAAATTGATGCGCAAGTCAGATGTTTCTACCTTAAATTAACAATAATTTGTTCCAATAGTTTGTTGTTTCAGCTGATCCATGTAAAAGGCAGGGACATGTTTTATAAAAATGGAACCTGTTGCTTGAGGCCACATGTGTTTGAAAGGGGGTAAAGTGTCTTCGCAAGGAGGGGTTTGAACAAGATGGAGGTGAGCACGTGGACAGCTAACCTCCTGTCCCTTGAAGGAATCCTACCTGAAGAATGAGCTGGCCATCCACAATCTGTTTAAATATTTTTTCCCACCTCTAATATAGAAGTGGGGACATTGACAGCAACGTTTTATTTTCCTTCTTTTCTTTCCTTGCTTTCTTTGCTTTCCCTTTTTTCTTTTTTTTCATCACAACTTTGAGCATCCAAAAGAGAAGGTAGGAAATGGCTATGCCAGTGCTGGTAACAATTTATGTTTAACCTCTATACAGATCTGTTTTTTTCTTGGATATTTTCTTGAGAAGGCTGAATTGAAAATGAATGGAAGTCAGAGTGAAGGAGCCAACTCTTTAATAAGGGAAGCATAACCAAATGTGTAGTCAATAGTAGACTGCATTCTTTTAGAGTCGATAGAATGCTCCTGAAACTCCTGGTACTCTGGATTTGACATCGTGCCTCAGGCAGCAAAGTAGATGTTCCCTCATTTGGAACAAGTATTCATAGCAAAATAACAGTACCATGATATCTCTGCTTAAGATTGAGGAAGAAATACAGCATGGGTGTCATTGCCAAGCCCCCTATCATTCATTTTATTGAATTTGATTCTATGTGGCACAGGTCATTCTGGGATGATAAAAGGCATAGGATTTGGAAGAAGAAGCTCTCATGGGTTTTTATTCATTTGTTTGTTTGGTTGGTTTTTATTTTCTTGTGGCACTGCTACCAAATAGCTAAGTGATCCAGAGCAAGTCAGTTATTCCTCTGGATCTCGGCCTACTTGTTTGTAAAATGGGGTTCATAATAATTCTCATCTTAAGGCTCATGGGAGACTTAAATGAGATAATGCACTTAGACATACTTCGTAAATTATAAATGATCATTTTAATGGCAGGGGTTGTTGAAAGTATGATATTATCATTGGTGAAACTACAATAATACTACTAAATTTATGCCACAGAGTAGTATACATGTCCATAACTTTGGCTAAGTATGATCTAAAGGGGCCTGTTAGAGCAGTATTTTCTGGGAGTCTCGTGGGTGTGCAGTGCCCAGAAGACTAGACATTAAAGGATCTTCTACTAGTTTCCAGAAGCATCTGAGCACTACTGTCTCCCAGAATTAGACAGAAATCTTTCTGTGTCATCCACACACCAAAACAAAAATAATATCAGATAAAGGGACTCGATGACTCATTAATCCTGAAGTCAAGGTATATTACTTTGGACATACCTTAGGTCCACAGATCCCCTGATTCTCTCAATGTCCAAAGGCTTATTGAACTTTAGTCCTTTAAAGACTCTTCTAATGGGGATTGTATAATCCTGAAGAACAAATTCCAGCCTTTCATACATACACAGGCAACTTTGGCCTGACTTCTTACTCATGCAATCCTGATGGGGTGTGAGCAGGGCAGGGTAGAGGAGAGCTCGAGGTCAAAAGGGTCCAAAGTTACTGGCCTGAAACTTGAGCAGGTTGGCCATGGTATGAAAGACAGCTCTGTCTCCTTTGCCTGACTTTTGCCAAGTCAAGCTAATGTTTGCAGAATGGAAGATATAGACCAAACAGTTTCTTTTGCCCCATAGTTCTTATCCATGTATCACAGCTGCTTCAGGGCCCTTTTCTCCACTTGTAACTATTGAAACCCCACTCATCCTTCAAAGGCCTGAAAGCTCAAATCCTCTTTCCTTTCTGAAGTCATTTCTAACTTCCCCCGGAAGGCAGGTACTCTTTGCTGCTCCCAACTGAATTAGTTATCTGTACCTCAAACTCTCCTTCTAATTTATGAGCTTCTTTCTAGAGGTAAGATATCTGTCTGCTTTATTTTTGTCTCTTCAGAACCTAACACATTACCTGGCACAGAGTTTGGTAACTGTCACTATTCAGGTGATTAATAGTGTCACTTTTAAAGACTATGTCCTTGAGAATAGGTCCTTGAGGTCAACATTCTTTTTGTCATTCTCCTGTGATTTCTCTACTACACTGCGTGGACTCCAACCCCTCATGTTCCTTAGGTCTCTAGGTGCACACAGGCTGTTTCATTATAATTTGAGGGAAGAATAAGTTAATCACACTATAAACTCTCTCAGATGGGTCAAATTGGCCTGATAAAAATTCCCATTGGTTGGTTTGTATGTCACCTTAAGTTTAACTACATAATTCACCTGTACTTTAAGTAGTCAAAGAGTAGGTATGTACATTAGTTACTAAAGACTCTTCTTTCTAGGCCAAAATTCGGTTCCATATTTCCTCCTGGTTTCTATCCATAGAAACACTTTTTCCCTTGAGGGATGACCGTAAGCTCACTCTAGTCCCAAAACTTCTTCCTTTCCAAAATGTCATTGTATACTTTATTCCCACAATTTCTCCAAAGAATCTCCAAATACCTCTATAATTTTGTTTTTCTATGTCATATTTATAGGATTTTCATTCTTAAATCAGCAAAGTATCTCTTGACATGTTAACTTTCTTAAATATTCTTCAGCTTACTTATTAGTGTCTTAGAGGATGACATTGATACCATGTAACAATTTGCTTTACATATTCACAAACGAAGAGACTATGTGACAGATACATACTGAAAAAGATCTGGAAAGTCTGGAATATAAATAGAAAGTGGTGTGATAGAATAAGGTAATGAGTTTCCTATCACTGATTGTGGACAAACAGAAAGCAGCTCAATATAGAGGTAGCGACATTGCAGAAACAATTTAAATGTTAGATAATGGTCACTCCCAGACTTGCAGTTCTCTCATCCTTCACATCATTTTGTTGAGATCAGAGTTCTATGACCTCACTTCTATGTCTACCAAAAAGGGTATGTGAGCCCTGTATGAATTGTTAACACTACACCATTCCATATAAATTTACCAGTTTATTTTCTAATTATCTATTATTTTCTGACCATTTCTTTATTATTGAGATGACCAGAGTCACAAAACAATTGAAAATGGAAAAGTTGATATGAGGCTTGTTGATTTTTACAATGTTCTGAAGTGAACATCACCCCCATCTGTACTCTACCATTCTTCTGCCCTATCATCACCACTTCCAGGACACTTGCAAAGTAGGAGAGAATCTTTCTGTCCTGTGGCTCTTTTAGTGTTTCTAGGACTGCCCTCCCATTCATCATTTTTATTGTTCACTCACTGCCTCTTCCTTCCCCTGCCCTGCCATGTGCATCACTTTTTTAAAAAAGTATAGTTGATTTACAATATTATGTTAGTTTCAGCTGTACAAGATGGTGATTCAGTATTTTCATAGATTATACTCCACTTAAAGTTATTATAAAATATTGTCTTTATTCCCTGTGCTGTACAATATATCCTTGTGTCTTATTTATTTTATACATGGTAGTTTGTACCTCTTTATCTCATTCCAGTATCTTGTCCCTCCCCCTACACCTCTCCCCACAGGTAACCGCTAGTTTGTTCCCTATACCTGTGAGTCTGTTTCTGTTTCATATGCATCACTTTGGATGTGACATAGGGGGCCCACATCCCCTCCCCTCTCTTGCCCTGAGGTGCTTATGGAGCTCAGAGAATGACTTGCAGTTGGGTTGTTTATCACTGTGCTGAAAAATGGAAGGATGGCATCGCTATAGGAGCAGATGGCACTGCACACTTGGCGTAATTTTCTCGGACAAACTAGGACTAGGGCTGTGAATACTGGCATTTGTCTGCTATAGTCATCCACATCAAAACATAACAATGACAATAAGGTACTTTTGTGGAAAAGGTATTGAGATTTTAAATTACATGCATTTAAATGCCATAGGCTCCTGTTGTGTGCATATAACATGGCTGAACTTCTGACATTCTTCGTTAAGCAAAATTTTGTATATGACTGGGTTTTTTTGGTATCTATCTTCCTATTTATTCCCATAAATGTTCTTGGGTAGTGATATATCAGAAAATGGCATTTAAGCATGTAGAGTATGTTTGGAACCAGTAGAAATAATAATAATGGCAGAAAGAATAAGAATGTGTTTTAAATTCTGGGAACTAACAAATGTCTGAAAGAAAAAATGAGGTGATGAAGGAATCATTAATCTTTGTTTTAGAAAATTCAAATTAAGGTTATACTACTTATTAACTGGGTGACTTTAAACAACTCAAACCTATTTGACTTAGAGTTTTTCTCATTGGGAAAGTGAAGAGTTTGGACTGGGTGATTGCTAAAGATTTTTTCTAACTCTAATTTTATTTGATTTGATATTTCTATGCAAACTAATGAAACGATAAGGCAGGCCACCTATATACCTTTTGGTCTCTGTGAATGCTTTGATATTTATTTATGTATTTGCTTGTTTGTGTTTGTTGAAAAGAACAATGGAAGGTAAAGAGAGAGAAAACAATAAAAACGGCCTTAGGACTCAGGATGTGTTTTATTTCTGAAGTACATTGCACTTTTTCTTCCCTTTCTTCCTTTTCTCTTCCTTTAGAATCAATACTTCTGTGCCTCAATTTTTATTTCCTTTGAGAAAAAAGACTCCCAAGAAAATAGCTCTAGTTTTTCATGTGTTTGAATTAACAAATTCATGTATTCAACAAACTCTGTTGCAGACAGGTGCTAGGCTATAGGGATACAGTGATAGTTAGAGTATGTTCCCTGCTCTGCAGGAATTGCCAGTCCAGCAGGAGGCATACCACCTACATATATGTGAAGTGTGATGTAGTATGTGCTAAAATAAAACACAGAGGGCAGAACCAATTTTACTAAGAAGATGTGGGGAAAATGTCACGAAAGAGGCTACCTTGGGGTTAGCTTTTAGAGAAATTGTTATAATTTCTCCAGTGGAGAAGGAAAAGTGCTTTATGTAGAGGGAACAACATATACTAGAACTAAGGGTCATGAAAAGGTCTGACGTGTTTGGAGAAAATTTAGAAATTTTATATGGTCTGAAATAGGGTATAGATGAAAAAGGTAGGAATTCAGGTCTAAGAGGAAAATGTGGGCCAGATTTTGAAGGCTTTGTATTCCTGTCTAAAAATATTGGATTTTACCTTTTAAGCAATAAGAAGACAGTAGAGATTTTTAAGTGCAAAACTAAGTATCATGATCAGATCACTTGTTTTGTAATAGTTATGATTTTGAGGGTAATTTAGAGGATGCTTTATGTGAAGAGACCCTGGAATCTCAGACCATTTGAAGTAGTCTGAGGGAAAAATGCTAAGAATCTGAATTAAAAGAGGCAGGGGAAAATTGTTTCTGAGGTAGGATCAACAAAATTTGGTTCCTGATTGTATATCTAATGGAATCAGGATGTCATTGTTTATTAATTCATTTAATAAATATTTACTGAACACCTATAGTGTGTCAACAACTAATAAGACTGAATCCTTCTTTCCTGGGAGCTTATTTTCTAAGGCGGAGGGGATAGACAATACATGAACAAACAAATGAATGACATTATCCAGTGATGGAGGTGCTCAGCAGATCATGAACATGGGATGCTGTGTCAGAGCAACAGGGCAGCTGTTTTCAGTTGGTGTGATTAAGAAAGTCTCACTGAAGCAAAGAGGAGAATTATAGAAAAGATCCAGACACACAAAGATTGGGAGGAAGAATATTCCAGGACTTCTATTTTGGAATTTAAATAGATGAGCATAAGGGAAGCAGAGAGTTTTTGGAAGAGGTAATGACTTCATGGAGGACATGTCAAGAGTGAGAACATGGATTTGTCTGGTAGGCAGTTGGAAATCTATCTGACTACATGGTAAGAGATTACATCAGTGGGCATAGATTTGGGTATAACCAAATTGTAGAGGAAAATTTAAGTGATGACTGTGGTTGAGGAAGAGATAAAGGAGACAATTTCAAAGAAAGAACCAAACTGATATAAACAATTGCCAGGGAAATTGAGAGGGTAGGACCTATGGCCTAGGGTAGCATAGGACTACAGGGAGAACGGACAGAGTACTTCCCTTATGATAGGGAATAAGTAAAGATGAATAAAGCTATAATTGTTAAAGCAGTGGGAAGGGAAATTGAGGAAGGTCTCACCTAGTGGAATTTATTTTTAATGTATTGATATTTGGGATATGGACTTTAAAGCAGAGTGGTAAAAGTTTAGGAACTCAACCATAACGAGTTCATGCACAAGAGAACTCACTGGGGACAAATTGAAAAAATTACCAAGCAACATAGACTGTTCTACTGAAATTAGACTACCTGATTCTGCTTTTTCTGCCACTCACCATATTAATATAGAAATATACATTTCATAATTGTGAGTCTTCAGATAATTTATAATAGACTAAGTTTGGCCTTTGAATCAAAAATGCTTGTCATAAATTTTATTTCTGTCTACTCTTCCACATCTTCTTACCATCCCCCTATACACATTTAGTTTGGTAGCAGCATATGATTTGTGAAATAAATGGAGGTTGCAGCTGCAGAGATACCCTATCTTTTCCTAGCCCTGACTTTCCCCAAATTGTATTGTATGCTAAGCTGGAGCTGGTGTATTGAATTAAGAATATGCAGATTGGGCTTCCCTGGTGGCGCAGTGGTTGGGAGTCCGCCTGCTGATGGAGGGGACACAGGTTCGTGCCCCGGTCCGGGAAGATCCCACATGCCGCAGAGCGGCTGGGCCCGTGAGCCATGGCCACTGAGCCTGTGCGTCCGGAGCCTGTGCTCCGCAACGGGAGAGGCCACAACAGTGAGAGGCCCGCGTACTGCAAAAAAAAAAAAAAAAAAAAAAAAGAATATGCAGTTTATAGCCTGCTGCATGAGGAGGTATAAGCCACATGAACACGGACAGCAGGGAGCTCCCTCAGCATCTGAACTCCCACTTTGGGGCAGTGAAACCCACAGGGTGGTTTTGATTGAAGACACAGTTTCAATACTGTATGCCTACAAGAAGGAAGTAGAGTCACAAGGTTTACAACTTACAGATCCTAGAAGTGAGGGCTTATAATGAGTAATGGAAGGGCAGTCCTCCATCTCAGGTCACAGAGAGCAGGAGCTAGAGACGAGGGTAGCAAGCACTTATTGCTTAGAAGGTGGCTGGGGCAGACGTCACTAACTTCCTGCAGGCTTTAACTCTAAGTGGTTATTTTAAAAGGAGCCCCAGGAAGGGTAAAGCAGGAACTTATGGTGGGCATCCTAAACTCAAGTCCTTATCTAAATATCCAGACTCTGGGTGTGAACAGGGTAATCATACTGTAACATACCTAGGCAGCAACTCAGAAAAACAGAAGTTTTTTTCTTGACAGTTGTTTTTCTCAAAAGTTGTTTTTCTCATCACAATCGACCCCATGATGCCTAGGCATTCATCTTTAGGGAAAATCATAGACTGTCTGGACAAGGGAAATATTAAAAGCCACCGGCAGGGTTTTGGTCACCCAGAACGCGAAACATTTGAGCAAAGCAAAAATGGCAATCAACATCAGCAGGCAAACAGCAGTTTGAAATCCTGTCCATAACTGTCTCACCATTTGTTGGGGTCCAGCCAAGAAAGTAAGTAAAAGCCCTTGGAGAAGGGTTAAGGTAGATATTTGATTAAAAACTCGGGTGAGATTATGGAATACTTGTACCTGTTGAGTCATCTTTTGTAAATTTGTCTGAATTTGTGCAGAATTATTGATATACATGCAGCAGGTGGTGCCCTTTACAACGCATACACCTCCTTCCTAGCCCAATAAGTTATCTGGAGCTGAACGGTTATCCCAAACTATCTGTGCTAAAGGATCATGTTGTTGTTACATTAAGGCTGTGCTTCCGTATAACAGCCCAATGGGGTTCCTGATCAGTGGTTTACAAGAGTAGTCCCTGGGAGATTGAAATACATTGGTATGAACAGACAGCACTCCCCAGGGGCCGGAAAGGAGGCACATGCATTGGAGATCGAGGGAGGAAGAAGTGCACGTATGGAGAAACACGTACATGTGACGGCCCTTGGGCACTGGACCCACAGTGGACACCAGCTGCTTGATCAGAGAAACTGAACTAAGTTGGGGTACCCCTCGATGGCTGGGCTGCATGGTCCAAGAATGTGGGAGCTCCTGCTGGGTGCCACATCCTGTATTGCAGAGTATCCTGCATAGGAGCAGTTGAGCACCATAGAGAGTGGCCAGGCGAGGGACACATGGGGTGCCTTCTCTTGGGCACACGGGGGCAGGGTCAATAAAGTAGCTGGGTAGCCCACTGACTCTTTATTGAGCCCAGTAAACTGCCACCATTTACAGGTGCCCCCAGCATTAGCTCTGATTTCTGCCTGTTGTATAAAAAGACTCAGGGCTGTTGGAGAGCTTAAGTAAGAGGATTGTGGAGCCGTGAGTTGTGATGGTGGGAAGCGTCCCTTCAGGGTGGTGGAGGGAGGTGACGCTGCAGCTGTGATCCTGGAGGGTTTGGGGGGGATGCCGTGGTGGAGCCAGCATCTGCAGCTGAGGAGGCGTCCTTCCGACAGTAATTAAATTCACTAACTCCCAGTAGGACACATAGTGTGGGTCAGTCTAATGGGTGTGACCGCAAGCAGCTAAGTGAAGTGTTTAAAGAGACCCCTGTAAGGTTGTGTACTTGGCACATAGTTTGGCCTTCCACAGCTCAGAGGTGCAGCAGAGAGCAGCTTGGCAGTCCGGATTATCCCCTCACACTTGAGCAGCAAGCATTGGAGTGAGCAAGGGGGCTCTGAGGTAAACACAGTAATTCTGCAAAATGCTACTCAAGGGGGTCATCAGCAGGGAATTTAGATAAACAAGCAAGTCCTGGGGAGTGCTCGCCATCATCACTGCTGTGTCTTCCTTGGTGTTGTGGCTGCTACTGTGGAAAGTTGTGGAGGCAGCATTCAGGACGAGGCAGTATCACGTGACACCTTGGCCTGGGGCATGTTCAGCTCCAGGGTTTGCACAGGTGGAGGGAGCCAGCCAGGAGGGGAACTGAGGGGCCAAGGGGTCTGATGGGGTCACATAGATTCCAAATGTCCTGATTAAGGTTTGCTTGCACTGTCAGGGGCATTTACTGGTTTCAAAGATTTTTAGTAAGTTTTGGAGCTTCCTCTGGGGCTCACCTCACAAATGATTGGACACTGTTCCCCTCTGAAGCATAGGAGGTTTCCATCCATAAATAGTAAAGATTGGAGGCACATGTGTAGCCTCGGTTTAAAGAAAATCCAATTATATGCTCCCAATAATTTAATGTTTGGTCCTGTAGTACCAGAGGTGGGTCTGAACTGCATAAGCCAATTAAGGTTGAAATGAGGAGGTCAGGATGTCTTTGACCATTTGGGCAGGGCTGGTGGCCTTTAAACCTTTGTACTGTTGGTCCCACTTAAGATAGAGGGCTTGAATCAGCTGGCTAGTATCCACACTGGTGGCATTTTGGGTGCAGCCCCTCTAGATCTGACTTTCAGCACCACTTTGCCCCCCATCCTGGGATGCAATTATAACAGCAGCTTTCTGGTGTTGCCTTTCTAGGGTGGAGGAGAAGCTCTATGACCCAGATGGTATAAAAATCACAGGGTAAGGCCAGCAGCAGCGAGCATTTGTATTTTATAGTTTTTTGCTTGCCCACTGAAGACTTATTATGGGACCCTTGTGGGTCACTAGCTCATTGGTGGCCTCCTCCAAAGTGGGGTTGGGCAAAGTGTTGTCATTGTATCGCCACACTGTCTCCTTCTAATGTTGCCGATGACAGCCAACCTGAGTGCCTCTTACCCTGTTTTAGAGATCCATACTGTTTCTCAGTGGGTCCAGGTACAATCATTTCCACTTCCTGTGGGGAGGTATGGTGAGGAGAAATGAACCATCCACTAAAGCCACTATACATTGGAATCAAGCTGGTAAGTGTGGTCCAGCAGCAGCATCATGGGTCTGTGTTCTTCTAATGGGCCAGGGGGTTGCCAATGGATACTGGAAGGTGAGATGATTGACATTTTAAATCTGTAAGGGAAAAATATATATTGGGAAAAATGTAAATAATGTTGTCCTGTAAGATGAAGGCACCAGATAACCCCCGTGATAACAATCATAGGCAGCGTGGCCAGGCGAGCTTAGTTGGTAAGAGGAGAGTGGTGGCCATATGGCCTGGAGTTTAAAGTGGTAAGTGCCTCTGGCAACAAAGAAGTCCATTTAGAAGTACATTTACCACCCTGTAGCTTAAGGAGCAAGGACTTTTTAAGACCATAATGACGATCAGTAATACCAGAGGCCTGTGGCTGATGGGAGATGAAGGTTCCATTGGATGCTCTGTTGGAGAGCCCAGTGGTGTGTTATGTGGGTAAAATGAGATGCTTCATCTGAGTCAGTGATGTAAGGAAGGCTAAATGGGGGAAGGATACACTTGGAAAAGAAAGAGATTACCTGGTGGGTGTAGCAAGCAGTAAGCTGATAAAAGTATCCATACGTAATAATGGTGAAGTCCATAGCGCCTGCTGACGGAGGAAGTAGCCCTGTGAAATCAAAGGGCTAAAAGGGTGGTTTCCTTGTGGAACCAAAGCCTGGTGGGACAGTTTCCAGAGTTTGGTTTGGGAGCATAATTCGCAGTTCAAACAATGTGTTTTAACAGGGCTGCCATAAGCCAAACACCCCTGCCCCAGGCCCAGATGGCAGCATCTCCCTATAACCCGAAGAGATATGGGACCATTCTGCCAGGGAATAAGGAATATGGAAGTGGTGAGTAAGGAAGGCCAGATTGGTGGAGCCGAGTGAGGACTGATTGATGGGGGAGGCAGTGGTTTTTTGGCATTGGGTAGAGCCTGCAGAGCTGTTGGTAAAGAGTCAGTGGTTGAGAGCCCCGAAAGGCTGGTGACCTGGATTTTGTCGAGAGCATCCATCTTGCGGTTAAAGACAGTTTTGTATGTGATGCAACCTGAATGACCTCAATTGTGACTGGTACCTGGGTGGTGTACCTCCAAACTGGGGGACCCCAAATGGGATGGCCTTGAATGTGAAAATCGTCCTGCTGCCACTGGCCCAACCAGAGCACTAGCTTGTTAGCAACTACCCTTGAGTCAGTAAAAATATGGACAAGAGGCTTGTCATGGCCAGCAGCACTCTGCCCAGCCATTTGTACTGTCACAAGCTCAGCAAGCTGAGTCAACCCCAACTTGCTGTCTCCGATGAGTGTGGTACTGCTGGCAGGATGGTCCACTGCAGCTCTTCAACAGGCTTCACCACTGATGGTGGTGGCGCTGCCATCTGAGAAGTACACAGACTTCCTGTCTTGTTCCATCAGCTCTTCCCAGGGGCTATCCCAGGTCGCCAGAGGCTTAGGCAGTGGGGTACCATCACCAGTTCCTCAAGGCCCATGAGCAGGGGTCTGAGGAGCAGGGAAGCTACATCCTCCTGAGAGTTGGAAAGACCTGCCACGTTAGGTTCAGCCTGTTCCTGTTTAGCAAAGAGGCATTTTTAGCTGTGCTGAGTTGCTCTTGGGAGACGTCCCTTATCCACGGCATCATGGGAATGCGGGTACTCAGAAGAGCCTCCGTTCCTGTGAGCGCCTCTGTTTCTAACAAAGATCAATAAGCAGCCAGAATCTGTCATTCTAAGGGAGTGTAACAGGTGGCTGTGAAGGGCCAGAACCCCATAGGCAGCCCAGGAGGAGCTGCGTTTAGTCCTTAGGCTCCAGGACCCATAGTCCATGGTGGCCAGTGTCTCAACCCAGAAGGAAGAGCCGGGGGAACCAGGGAGAGGGCTTATGAATTGACTGCTGTGCCAGCCGTAAGGCTTGCTGTTGAGCCTCCCCCCAGTAAATGTGGAGGATTTACACGTGACTGCATAAATGGGTCTAAGAATGAGGGGGAAGTGCGGTATGTGTTGCTTCCAAAATGTGAAGAGACCTAAGACTTGGGCTTGCCGTAGCGGGAGGCTGACTAGTTAGCGACTGATATTTAACTGCAAGTGGAACTTCTCAGCCTTTAGAGGACCACTGAATGCTGAGAAATTTAACAGTGGTGGCTGGCCCTTGAATTTTAGATGACGCAGTAGCCCAACCTGTATGTTTCAGGTGCATCACCATCTGTGTTAGAGCCTCACACACTGCATCCTCCGAGGGCCCCTGATTAGAATGTCATCAGTGTAGTGACGTATGGTGCAAGGGGGACACTGTAAGGGCATCTAGGTCTTGCTGGCAAAGATCGTGGGCAAGAGCCAGGCTGTTAAGATAGGCAGCCAGGTAAAGGTATATTGAGTGCCTTTGAATGTGAAGGCGAATTGCAGCTGGGACTCCTTGGTGATCAATCCTGAATAGGACATATTAGTTAGACGGATCATGGCAAAGTAGCCCCTGGAGCCCTTTGATGTTCTCAATTAACCATACCGTGTTGGGAATGGGAGCCTTAGTGGGGGCACCTGACCATTTACATTTCGGCAGTCAACTGTAAGTCACCACTCATTAGTAGTGGGCTTTAATACCAGCCAAATGGGAGAATTGAAAGGAGAAATGGTGTGCTTAATGACTCCTTCCTATAATAAATCTTGAATTATGGGCCACAGTCCTTCAGGCCCCTGTCACAAATGACACTGGGGCGCATTTGCTGTCTTAATCTGGAGTGGCAGTCTTATGAGCTCCCCATGTGCTGCTCTCACCAGGAAGGCCAGGAATCGGGGTTTTGCTTCAGAGGGCATGGCAGCGCATCAAGGCATCCACACCTACAACAGGAAAGGATAGGGCAGAGGGGCCACTGCCACCAAAAGGTTCTTAATAAAGATTGTTCCAAGAGTGACATCCAATGGAAGCCTTCTACGATTCTACCTGCTATGCCTTGTAATTTAGAGGGTGCCCCTTGCTTATGTTTGGAGAGCTTCCCAGGAAGCACTGTAACTGGGGCTCCAGTGTCAATGAAAGTAGTAAAATGTTGTCTCTTTTGTGTGTCCAGAGGGATATTTAGAGCAGTATATGGAGAAGTGCCTCCTGGAGGAGGGGAACACCCTGGTCCCTAGGGCAAGGGCCTTGGTGGCTGCCACTCTCTAGAATCACAGTACGGGATCCCGGGTCCTGCTGCCAGGGCTGGGGCATTCTGAGAGGTGACGGCATCTGCCCTCACTGGGGCTGGCAGTTTCCTAAAGAGCCTGCGGCACCTAAGCAAAGGCTTCTAACTCAGCTCAGGCCGTGCTGAGTTGAAGTCATTAGGGACCCAGCATATGCAGAGCTGCCAATACACAGAGGCCTCTTAGTCACCCCATGAGGGAAGGAGCTGGGTTGAGGCACCACCCCTCCGCGAGGACCAGTAAGGGGCCTGGAAGCCCTCATATCATTTAGGGCCCCTCCTTTGGGTTCCTGGCAGCAGGGCTGTTTTCACCTTCAGCTTCAGGAAAATGCTCTTTTTCGTGTTTAGCTGCAGCATTGATGCGGTCTAATGTGTATTGTACTGTATCTGACAGTTCTATGAATTGCAACAGCATCTTATGAGGTGTGGAGGCGCCATTTAAGAAGAACTCCTTAGGGGGCTTCCCTGGTGGAGCAGTGGTTGAGAGTCCGCCTGCCGATGCAGGGGACACGGGTTCGTGCCCTGGTCTGGGAAGATCCCACATTGCCGCGGAGTGGCTGGGCCCGTGAGCAATGGCCTCTGAGCCTGCTCATCTGGAGCCTGTGCTCCACAACGGGAGAGGCCACAACAGTGAGAGGCCCGTGTACCACAAAAAAAAAAAAGAAGAACTCCTTAGATTCTGGTCCCAAGGATACCTGCTCCGGACTGGAGATCGTCCGGGGTTCTGTGGAAGCATGATGCTCGGCAAAATGATATACCCACTGAACTACCCCAATTTCACCTCATCCAGGGTTGTTCACTAAGAGTGCGCCTTAGTTGTAATAACTGTGTCGGATGGTGGGCCCCATGCCAAGCCATAATATCCAGGTCAGGAGAGGGAAGCTTCCTCTTTATCCGGGTGAATTCCAGACCTTGGTGGGACTTGCTCTTCCTCTGAGTCCGTCCCCTTTTTTATTTTGTCTCCAGCCCTGGTGGCTCGATGTATTCGGGAGCATCCTCACTGCAGTGACAAGTCTGGGGTTTCCTCTAGGGTATCTCTAATAAATTGGTCCCTCAATACCTTGGGGTTTGTTTTTAAAAAAGCATTAATTTGGGGATCTTTGGCCAATCCAGCCAGCTAGTGCACCTCAGCTGCTGGAAGCAATAACTCAGAGCCAGTTCCAGAGACCTGTAAGAGCCAGTCAACACCCTTCTCCTTCTCCCTTTGGATGAATTTTTCTAGGAAACTTGCATTTCTATCATGGTATAGTTTTATGTCTCCATTTCTCATTCATGCTTGTCCTCATACAACATTTTGGTAAGATGGATAGTAACAGTGAACACATGGGACAGGGTTGCCTCTTCCCCAACTCATAGGCTCATATGCTGCTGCCTCTCATCCTAGGGTGTCCAAACCAACCTCTGAGGGGCCAGGGTCCACCTCCACCAATACAATGTTATGTGATGTATTTGGGAAAATGCTCCCAAGCCCCAAGAACGTAGCACCTGCGATTTGGCGTATTGATGTGCCCCCATGTGCAATAAGTCCCAAGCCATTTGAGCAGGGGTCTTACAAGTGTCTAGTGGTTTTTTGACCTCCTCTGGGAACTTGAGAGGATCTGGTACTCTGAGCTCGGTGGCCCCATCTTTAGTGAGTATTTGTTTTGCTGTACCATGCCAGGGGTGAGACTCCCCATATCCCAGGGGGTCGGGGGAAATTTTGCAATAGCAGCAAGGAATGCAGCAACATAGGAGGCACCTGCCTCAGCAGTGTTTGCCCACCTGAGGCGCCATGATGGAGTTGCCCCTGTCAGGCGTTAGGGATGGCTCCCCAAGCTCAACACCCTGGGGACACATTGGGGCCGGCAAGCACCTCCCTTATCGACACTAATCTAGGGGAACTCTCCTTGGATCCCAGGACCCGATAGCCCATGCCCCAGTCCTTACCTCCCAGGACCCGATAGCCCATGCCCTGGTCCCTGCCTGGGGGAAAGGGTCAGAGCCCTACCATCCTGGTTAGCTCATCTGGGCTCAATGTGGGGAGTTTTGCATATGATTATAGCCATCACCTCCGGACCTGATACCCAGCTGGGTTTCATTTAGAGACTAATGGGAAACAGCATATCCATCTCAGAGTGAGGCCTGCTGGTTGGTCTCTACAGGGAGTCTGACCTTTTATGGCAACAGCAATTTAAGGTGGGGATTCCCAGCAACATCTGGCAGCAGCAGTATACAGCAGAGCCAGCAAGCAGTGCTTCCTTCCCAGAGAGACTGAGCAGTCTGGGAGAGGAAGTTAGTAAGCCCTTCACAGCTCTAAGGCATTGCAAGGGGATACAAACTATGCCCACAATCCCATCCTCCTTGCCAGCTGTGCTGAGAAGCTGGAGCTGGTGTATTGAATTAGGAACATGCAGATTAGGACCTGCTGACTGAGGAGGTCAAGATGAGACAACCACACAGGGGCAGCAGGGAGCTCCCTCAGCATCCAAGCTTCCACTTTGGGGAAGTGAACCACAGGTTTGTTTTGATTGAAGATGCATCTTCAATACCTTACACCCACAGAAAGGAAGTACTCACAAGATTTATTACTTACAGATCCAAGAAGCAGGGGGTGCCATGAGCTGGGGAAAGGGCAGTCCTCCATTCCTGGTCACGAGTGAGCAGGAGATAGAGAGCAGGTAGCAAGCACCTATTGCTTATAAGGTGGCTGGCATGGAGGTCACTAACTTTTTGTGGGCTTAACTCTTAACGGTTACTTTAAAAGGTGCCCAGGAAAAAGTAAAGTGACAGCGGGCACCCTAGACTCCAGTCCTCACCCGAATGCCCAGATTCTGGGTGTGAGCACAGTTATTATACTATAAAATGCCTAGGCAGCAGCTCAGAAAAACAAAAGTTGTTTTCTCAGAAGTTGTTTTTCTCCTCCCATGTGGATAAAGAGGGGAGATTTTTGCCTACAAACAGGGTAGTTCTTGAACCCTCACTGTTTCAAAGTAGCTAGTTCAAAGCTAAAACATGCATTAAATAGTTAAGACCTTGAGAACTTAAGAAATTTCCAGATATTTCAGATCTGGGGTCTCAGAGACATTTGAATGCTGTTTCAACCCAGTCACTGACAATTTGCTAACATATGGGAGATGAAGAATGAAAAAGGAGAAGATTCCATTTCCTTCTATGCTGAAGAGCTGAGTGTGCTGGCCCCAAGGCCATTGCTTCTCAGGGCCATTTCTCACATTGTCCTGCTCCCCTCTCTGTAGCTGGAGTCTGACCTCCAAAGGCTTTGGTTCCAAGGCTCCCCCTGTTAAGCTGGACGATTGCTGAGCTCAGTCTGTGGAAGGCATGGTGAGAAAGTGGAGGGCAAAAGAAAGGGAACAGCTAGAGTATTTCCCTCTCTCTTCTCTTTACTGCAGTTTGTATCTTGGGCAGCAGCTGACTCTCTTCTGTGACTCCAGATCCCTAGGACAGGCCTGCATAGTTCTGGTGTTGCCCCTGGGGTCAACCAGTACCACCTCCTCTGTCTTTATAACAATGTTGCTAATCACTCAGTGTCCCCTGGTTGGCTTCTGATCCTCTTCCATCATCTGTTTATCAAGACCCTACATTAATTTCCTTTTCTTTTAAAGACTCAGAGGATTATGTTTTCTGCTTATACCTTAACTAACAATAAAATTAGGAGCTTGCTTCAGGGTAAGATATATCCTGATATTTTAATCCATATTGGAATATAATTCAAGAACTATTTGGAGGTTTTTTTCTAACTAGATGCAGAACACAGTGAAAGTGCTGGAAATATTTCTTACAAGCCAAATATTAATAGATTTTTTTTCATGTTAAAATTCAGGTTTGGACTGTAAAGATCTGTGCACAAGGGAAGCATATTTATAAGAGCAAAGAAAGTGGAACCAAAGCCTTGGAACAATAAAAAAAAGGCAGGAAACGTATTGGGGAAAACATGTTAGAAATGATAAAAGGGCAGCAAGAGAAAAAAAATGAAAAAGAAAGGAGGCAAAATGGGAAACCAGGGGACCTGGAAAAGAAAAGAGTTAGTCTTTGATAAAAGAAAAAAGATGAAGCTGACACAGAACATGCCTACACTGGTGCTGGCCCACTTCTTCAGGACCTCTGAGCCTTCCCCGAGTATCCAAAAAGCTTTTTAACTTCAGTTCATGACCAGATCTTTCCTTCCCCCACCATCAACCTGCTAATGCTTTTCTAATAATTACCATTTTTGAAACTATTTTGGATGTTAAAAATGTTTCTTTTTAATAAGCTGATTAAAAGAGGCTGCTTATTAGCATAAGCTCTTTGCCGTTCAGCCCTCTTCCTAATTAAAAGCACTCATCTGTGGAGACCTCAATTTTTCCCTTCTCTCTGTGATGAGTTTTTGGATATTTTTCCCTGGCAGTTTATTTTATCCTACTCTTCTTTCTTTGATAGTCTTCGGTTCCTGTATTCCATAGAGATAGAAGCCATTGAGCAAAATAACACATGGGAGGGAATGTGCAGTCCGAATATATGAGAGAAGAAAGGAAGACCCACCCATGTGGTTAAGTTGAGTCTAAAGAGAAAGCTCTATTTTTATGGTAGTTGTATAGTTGTGTCAAATTTCCAGGCTCTCAAGTTACCAAAAGTGATATGTAAAGGTAAAAAGTGATGAATACAAATCTGCTTTTCTTTGCATAGGATTATATCCCCAACATCAATAGATATGCCCATGCAAATGTTGCTTCTCTGAAGGTTGCTGGAACACATATTTGGGAGCTCATCTGTGATGCCCTTAGAACATGAAGATATTCAGGGGATGACATTTATTGATTGCAGATGTAGCCACCCCTCAGAAACAGTCTTTAAATATGTGACTAGGGAATTTGAGAAACAAGTATACCCTAAATGCTGTGATGTGTGTCATAATTTTATATATTTTTATGGGCAGTTTTTAATATAAAGAAGAGTATACATTACGAAATTGTGGGGCTTCCTTGGTGGTGCACTGGTTGAGAGTCCGCCTGCCGATGCAGGGGACACGGGTTCGTGCCCCAGTCCGGGAAGATCCCACATGCTGCGGAGCGGCTGGGCCCGTGAGCCATGGCCGCTGAGCCTGCGCGTCCGGAGCCTGTGCTCCTCAACGGGAGAGGCCACAACAGTGAGAGGCCCGTGTACTGCAAAAAAAAAAAAAAAAAAAAAGAAAGAAATTGTGTACATAAAGAGCATATTAACAAAAAGGGTGGCTTGCTAAAACCTGGAACAAAGTGAGTGTAAGAGAAACGTGTGTGTCTTTAAGTCGTGTTAGGAAAATAAATTTCTGTACAGATGACATAAGATTTCCTGTTCACTTGGCAAGACATATTATTTAATGCTTAACATTGTTTGTTTTATGGACTCTCTTGAGGATCTGATGAAACTATTGCCTTTTCACTCCTGAAAAATAAACATTTGCATATAAATACACTTTTTCCCTTACAATATCTTGGGTTTCACAGCTGCCCAAGAGTCCATGGACATGAGTTAAGAATGCAACTTCTGTAATTGGTGCTGCGAGCTATATTGATCATTTTTCATTTTGGCTTTACCCTGATCTCATGATCATCAAGTGAACTTCAATTTCACTTGAAGTAAATTTCAATTTTCCTTCTTCTATAGTGTTTTCTCTAGGGGAGAGATTGTGTCAGCCAGGTCTAGTATAAATGTTTTGGTTTACTTGACAGCTGTATTTCTCAAAGTAAATTAATAATATAGCATTCTTACTTACTACAAATCTTTTATTTATTTGTTTGTTTGTTTGTTTGTTTATATTTTTGGTCGCACTGCACAGCTTGTGGGATCTTACTTCCCTGACCAGGGTTTGAACTCAGGCCCTCCGGCAGTGAAAGCACAGAGTCCTAACCACTGGGCCACCAGGGAATTCCCTATAAATCTTTTTATGGATCTTGTTACTATGGATTCTCCCCCACCACCCCTGCCCTACCCTACCTGGAGCTAAGTGGCAAGGTTTTGTTTTGATATCCCCAAAGCAGCAGATCCAGGTCCAGTGATGTGGTTTTCTCATTAAGGTCTTGTGGAAGACCTTATGGAAACTTATGGGTCTTATAGAAGCTTCAAGAGACCTGGACTCCAATTGTCTTATATATCATTCATGAGAGGTATTATTCTTGTTTAATCAAGCACTCATTCATGAATATCTCCTTCACAAAGAGAAGATTACAGGATATTTGTTTTTGTAGAGCTTCTTGACTTGTTCTCAGAACACACTTCTTTATAACAACTATTAATTATGTAATTTGAGAATATTTTCCACATTATAAAGATTTTGTAAAAATAAGAAAAAATAATCCCGGCAAGTTATTTATGGATATCAACAAACTAATTCTAAAGTTTATATGCCGAGGCAAGAGACCCAGAATAGCCAATACAGTATTGAAGGAGAAGAACAGATTTAGAGGGCTGACACTGACAAACTTAAAGACTTACTATAAAGCTACAATAATCAAGACAGCCTGGTATTGGCGAAAGAATGTATGAATAGACCAGTGGAACAGAATAGAGAGCCCAGAAATAGACCCACATAAATAAAGTCAACTGATCTTTGATTAAGTAGGAAAGGCAATACAACCCAGCAAAGGTGGTCTCTTTAACAAATGGTACTGGAACAACCAGAACATCCACATACTAAATACAAACCTACACAAAGACCCTTCACAAAAATTAACTCAAAATGGATCATAGACATAAGTGTAAAATACAAAACCATAAAACTTCTGGAAGATAATATAAGGAGAAAACCTAGTTGACCTTGAGTATATGATGGCTTATTAGATACAACACTAAAGATACAGTCCATGAAAAAAATTTGATAAGCTAGTCTCCATTAAAATTTAAATCATCTGCTCTGCAAAATATAATATCAAGAGAATTAGAAGACAAGCCACAGATTGGGAAAAATGTTTGTAAAAGACACATCTGATAAAGGAATACTATCCAAAGTATACAAAGAACTCTTAAAGCTCAATAATAAGGAAACAAACAGCCCAATTGAAAAATGCGCCAAAGACCTTAACAGATATTTCACCAAAGAAGATATACAGATGGCAAATAAGCATATGAAAGGATGCTCCATATCATATGTCATCAGGGAAATACAAACTGAAACCAATTGTGAGATACCACTACACACCTATTGGAATGACCAAAATCCTGAATACTAACAACACCAAACGCTGGTGAGGATGTGGAGCAACAGTGATTCTCATACATTTCTTGTAGGAGTGCAAAACAGTATAGCTATTTTGGATGACAGTTTGGCGGTTTCTTATAAAACTAAACATACTCTTACCATATGATCCAGCAGTTGTGCACCCTGGTATTTACCCAAAAGAGTTAAAAATTCATATTCACACAAAAACCTGCGCATGAATATTTATACCAGCTTTTTTCATAATTGCCAAAACCTGGAAGCAACCAAGATGTCTTTTGGTAGTTGTATGGATAAATAAACTGTGGTATATCCAGACAATAGAATATTATTCAGTGCTAAAAACAAATGAGCTATCAAGCCATGAAAAGACACAGAGGAGTCTTAAATATAATTACTAAGTGAAAGAAGCCAATCTGAAAAGGCAACATACTATATGACATTCTGAAAAAGGCAAAACTGTGGAGACAACAGAAAAATCAGTTGTTGCTAGATTGGAGTGGTAGGCTGAATAGGCGGAGCATGGAGGATTTTTAGGGCAGTGAAAATATTCTGTATGATATTATAATGATATTTGTCATTATATATTTGTCAAAACCCATAGAATGTTCAACCCAAGAGAGAACCCTAAGGTAAACTATGGACTTTGGGTGATTATGATATGTCAATGTAGGTTAAAAAAATGTACCATTCTGGTGACTGATGTTGATAATGGGGGAGGCTATGCATGTGTAAGGGCAGAGAGTATGTAGGAAATCTCTGTATCTCCTTCTCAATTTTTTTGTAAACCTAAAACTGCTCTAAAAACAAAATCTTTTTAAAAAACATGAAGAAATACTTATGATATGATGCTTAGTGGCTTTTTTATATGTAACTAACTGTATATACACTATGATCACAAAAGTGAGAAAAAAGTTGCAGAGAGCAATAGCAGCTAGAGTATGTCCAGTTGAGGGAATGTCACATGTCAAAGTTTGTAAATCATAAACTTGTTTATGCAGGGAATGTAACCTAAACGAATAAACCTAACTTAGAGAAGAAAGACAGGCGTGGCTGTCTCCAAATTCATAAAGGACTGGCATGGGAAGAAGGGGTATATTAATTCTGAATTAGTAGAACTAACTCTGCATAGTCAGAACTAGGGCTAGTGAGAATGAGATATGTGAAGAGGGTTCTGATGGAAAGATGTCAGATTAACATCAGAATGACAAAGCAAGTAAATCCATCCAACAGAATAATATAGATCTTTTAAACAGTGAGCTCTCTATCTCTGGAAGAGTTCAAGCAGAGGTTAGATGACCATTAGTTAGGAAACCTGTTAAGTGTATTCTACATATGGGTAAAGTAAGAATTACATTGTGAAAATTATTCTGAATCTAAAATGCGTGACTATCTTCTAGAACTATTATATACCTTGTATTCCACTACTAATTGGAAGGCATACACACACACATACACACATACTTTGGTCCCTTTTGATTATTCTGCAGATTTATCTCTTCTGCTTCAATCAGTTAAAATGTTAAATCATTTCTTATTTATGTTACATGTTAATTTATTCAATGAATCGAACAACACATTCCCTAATATAGTACCTTGTCTTAAATTTAATCAGGAATTTAAGAATAGGATTCCTGGCTTTCAATAGGTCTTAGTTTCACCAATATTTTCTTCCCCTTTTTAAAAAACATACATTCTGGATTGTGTATTCCAGAATTTTTGGAACTCGAGTTATAATTCTAAAGCCTAGTGAGCCAGGAAGTCACTTCACTTTTCTCTAGTTCAGTGAGTGAATTTTATCAAGACAGAGACATATGGCGGTGTGTGTGCACGTGTGTTCCCACTTGAACATTTATTCAGCAGAATATCATGACTGGAACCCCAAGTCATCCACTTTACTCTCCCCATAGAGGACTATATATATATATGTCACAGTCCTGTGGTGAGGTCAGCAACCCTCACAGAAGAGTAACTGGAATAGATTCCCTTTATTCTAGACTTGGACTATCACAGGTGACATGACACAAATGCAAGTCTACTACTCATAGTTTCTAACAGCATAACTGTACCTTGCCACATAGGGAGAACTAAGCTAAATTCAGTCTCACCTTGTGAGTCATCAAAACCTTGTCAGTTGGGTTATGGTTATAGAATGTAATGCTGATGATGAATGGGGTGAGAGGAAATATAAAAGCACAAAACTCAGTCTGTTTTTAAGACTACAGGTAGAGTGGTTTAGCATTGCTACTTCCAAAAAAACCCACACATGTCTAGATAGCCGTGTCATCATTTCATTTTTATATTAGGCACATTTTCTACTCAAGTCAGCAAATACCAGTACATATGGCATGCCTTGATATCAGCTTTGTGTTTTCTTAGCTAATTTTAAAGGAGGGGCAGGTGGACTGAAATCTTATGGACTGATTATATTGGGCACAGGGAAGAGAGATTAGAAAACTGACATGACAACATGGGGAAGGGGCTCTAGTACCATCCATTAAATAGGTTTTGTGTAAAGGTGTTAGACATAGTTATCTCCTTCCTATCCTTTGTGCCTTCCCTTCCTGGATATCTTGCACCTGAGTTATGTGCCATGGGATAAGTACTCTAGACAGGTGGACTCAGAAAATACTGTCTGCTTAGCCATCGTCCCAAACATGAGTAAGTCCCTGTAGCAGTCAGGGCAGGTATTTAAGCAGATCACAATTATGCAGGGATAGTAAAAAAGATCAGAAAAAAATGTTTTCAAAATTGCGACTAATTTATGCTTCTGTTCTAGAATCTTAAACATTTTTCAGAAATGTCAGGCAGGATCAAAACAAAGATGCAGTGACCAAAAAAATCTCGATTAGCTTAGAGAAGACCAAAATGATCATATTGTTTAGTGAACCTTTGAGGGAGTTAATCCCTTGGTAGGAGAGAACCAGGAAGGTCCAAGCCCCAGAAGGCCTGTGATAAATACTGGGACCCTGTGGGGATTGATGACTCAGGTGGTCATGGTAAAGACATCATTCCTCTAGAAGAGACCTTCTCAATCTGCAGTGATTTTACCCTCCAGAGAAACAACTGGCAATGTCTAGAGACAGTTTTGGTTGTCCCATCTTGGTGGGGGAAGGTATGGTTGCTAATAAGATCTAGTGAGTAGAAGCCAGAGAACCTGTTAAACATCCCACAATGCACAGGGCTGTCACTCACCTTAAAGTATTATTCTTCCAATAATGTCAATAGTGCCAAGGCTGAGAAACCCTGCTGAAGGAATTTATTTGGACTGGCCTTTGTATGTCAGCCCACTGATACTCTATCTCTCCATCACACATCTTCCTAAGATACACAGGAGAACTTGGTTTTGTGTGTTGTTGAATTGTGCAGATATAAAACATGGGCTTCAGAGTTAAATGGCCTGGGCTTGAGTCCCAGTCAGTGAGTTGTATGACCTCTGGCCACTCAGAATTCTCTTTAAATCTCAGTTTTTTCATATATAAAATAGGGCTAACAGTGTCTCTAAGATTTTTGTGAGGACTCAAAGCTAGTGTGAATGTATAGTAAATAATGGTGAAAATAAATGAAGAGGATGGAAGTAGATATCCTGTAATTACAGTACCTCTGTATTGATTGGCTTAGGAGACATGTATGAAGCTCATGTGCCTAGAACTATGCTAGGTTTCCATTACATACTTCATTACCTTATATGTAATGGCAAGACTTTTTGCTCTCCTTTTTTCCTGCTTTGCTTTGCTACCATAGAGGCTAAGCAAAAGAAGAGAGAAAACAAAGGACAAAATTAACCAAATTGCTAATGACTTGAATACTGCACTTTCTTTTTAGCATATTGAACAAAGAGTTGCACTTATTAAGGTAAAAGGAACACACTACTTATAGGATCTATATGTTGTTACTAATACTGATGTTAGGCTCACCTTTTCTTGATTCTTTTTGAAGAAGAATGTAAAGAGTGGAGAGTGGATTTTAGTAGCATGTTAAGTTACGACTAGACCTTGTATTCGAACTAAATTATAATTATACTAATTATAACTATACAAATTATAATTCTGATGGGTTTTGACATCAGCATCAGAAATGAATCTTAGTGTCTTCAATTTTATGTTTCAGATTTTGAAATGGCTTATATTAAATGGGGAAATTGTGTCTGAAAAAATATATTTTGTTTAAATTGTAGAGACATAGTGTTTTGGAGTAGGACGTGATCTTTTAAATAATCTAGTATAGCTCTTTTGCTTTACAAATAAAGAATCCACAAAAAAATTGAAAACGGTCTGTGGTGGCAGCATGGAAAGACCCTGAACACACCTCCTTGCATAGGCACACTGAATCTGAACATACATTTAGAGTGATTCCTCCTGAAGGAGAACTAAGGACTGATTGAATAGCTTCTACACACACTGGTTTAAAGGGCACCTAAGCTATACATGAGGAAAATCCATTTACTAATCCTAGAGTGTCTATGGGGAACTGCTGGAACTCTCTCCTGGGTCAGAGATACCAGAGAGTGACCTTTTTTGCATTCCCTCTCAACCTTGATAACACAGATGGGAAGATGATCCAGGCATTTTAGTTGGCCTGCTAAGGCTACCCCAGTGCACCCCAAGCCCCTGGCCCCCACCAGCTCCAGCCATCCCACCAAGATAGCTCTGGTGCAGTGTCCCCCCAGGCTCCTGCATGCACACCCAGGCCAGCTCTAGTTATCCCACTGGGGCATCCCTGACACAGCATTCCCTGGGACCCCTCTAGCCTACATTCACTTCAGCTCTGGCTATCCTGCTATGGCAGCCCTGGCATTGCTCACTCTGGGACTCTGTAACCTGCACTCACTTCAGTTCCAGTAATTCTGCTATGGCTGCTCCAAGGCAGCATGCCCTGGGACAACCCCGGTTCTGTGCTGCTCCGGATCCAGCCAGCCTGCCAAAGCTACCAGCACACACAGTCTACACAGGGGGTGCTTCTACGGCCACACCTTCAAGACAAGGAGGAAAACTGCTTCACTTAATTCATAGAAACAAATGCAGAAATTCAAAAAAAAAACGAGGAGACAAAGAATATTTTCCAAATGAAAGAAAAAGATAAAATCCAAGAAACAAATCCCTAATGATATGGAGATAAGTAATTTACCTGACAAAGACTTCAAAATAATGGTATAAAGCTGCTCACAAGGGCTTCCCTGGTGGCACAGTGGTTGGGAGTCCGCCTGCCGATGCAGGGGACATGGGTTCGTGCCCCAGTCCGGGAGGATCCCACATGCCATGGAGTGGCTGGGCCCATGGGCCATGGACACTGAGCCTGAGCGTCTGGAGCCTGTGCTCTGCAGCGGGAGAGGCCACAGCAGTGAGAGGCCTGCATACCGCCAAAAAAAAAAAAAAAAAAAAAAAGATGCTCACCAAACTCAGGAGAAGAATGGAGGAACACAGTGAGAACCTCAACAAAGAGTTAAAAAATGTAAGAAAGAACTAATAAGCACTGAAGGATATAACTAAAATGAAAAAAAAATACTATAGGGTATCAATAGCAGGTTAGATCATACAGAACACATAACCTACATGGAAAACAGAATAATGGAAATCACCCAATCAGAGTATCAAAAAGAAAAAGAATGGAAAAAAAATGAGGATAGTTTAAGAAACTTCTGGAACAACATCAAGCATATTAACATCCATATTATAAGGGTCCCAGAAGAGAAGAGAGAGAGAAAGGGGCAGAAAACTTATTTGAAAAACTAATGGCTAAAAACTTCCCTAACTGAGGGAAGGAAACAGGTCCAGAAAGTACAGAGAGTCCAAAATAAGATGAATCAAAAGAGATCCACACCAAGATACATCATAATTAAAATGGCAAAAGATTAATTAATCTTTTTAAATTAATTAATTAATCTTAATTTTAAAGGCAGCAAGAAAAAACAACTAGTCACAGACAAGGGAACCCCTATAAGACTATCAGCTGACTTTTCAGCAGGAACTTTGCAGACCAGAAGGGAGTGGGAAGATATACTTAAAATGCTAAAAGGGAAAATCTTGCAACCAAGAATATTCTACTCAGCAAGGTTATCATTCAGAATTTGGAGGGGAGATAAAGCAAAACTAAAGGAGTTCATCACCACTAAACTGACCTTACAAGAAATGTTCAAGGGTCTTCTTTAAGCAGAAAAGAAAAGGCCACTATCAGAACTAAGAAAATATATTAAAGAAGAAAATCGTACTGGTAAGGGCAGATATGTAGGAAAGGCAGTAGATCAACCACTTAAAAAGCTAGTATGGGGCTTCCCTGGTGGCGCAGTGGTTGAGAGTCCGCCTGCCGATGCAGGGGACACGGGTTCGTGCCCCGGTCTGGGAAGATCCCACATGCCGCAGAGCGGCTGGGCCCGTGAGCCATGGCTGCTGAGCCTGCGCATCCGGAGCCTGTGCTCTGCAAGGGGAGAGGCCACAACAGTGAGAGGCCCGCCTACCGCAAAAAAAAAAAAAAAAAAAAAAAAAAAAAAAAAAGCTAGTATGAAAGTTTAAAGACAAAAGTTGTACAATCAGCTATTCTACAATAAGAAATTAAGGGACACATAATATAAAATGATGTAAAATATGATGTCAAAACCATAAAATATGGGGTGGGGGAGTAGTGAAAATGCATTGCCTTTAGAATGCATTCATATTTAAGCAAGTATCATATAATGTCAATATATATGAACATTACCACAAACCAAAAACCTACAATATATACAAAAAAGAGAGAGAGAGAAAGTAACCTAAACATAATACTAAAGAAGATTGTCAAAAACCAAGGGAAGAGACCAAGAGAAGAAGAAAAATCAGAGAACTACAAAACCAACCAGAAAGCAGTTAACAAAATGGCAATAAGTATATACCAATCAATAATCACTTTAAATGCAAATGGACTAAATGTTCCAATCAAAAGACATAAGATGGCTGAAGGGATTGAAAAAGATATTTCATGCGAATGGGACTGAAAGAGAAAGTTGAGGTAGCAATACTCATATTAGACAAAATAGATCTTAATACAAAGACTATAAAAAGGACAAAGAAAAGCATTATATAATGATAAAGTGGTCTATCTGAGAATGTAACAATTGTAAATATTTATAAACTCAACATAGGAGCACCTAAATATATAAAGCAAATGTCAACAGACATAAGGGAGAAGTTGACAGTAAGACAGTAATAGTACAGGACTTTACTATCCCACTTAGATCGATGGATAGATCATCTAGACAGAAAAATGAATAAGGAACATTGGCATTAATCAACATATTAGATTAGATGGACTTAATAGATATACACAGAACATTCCATTCAAAAATTGCAGAATACACATTCAAATGCACATGGAACATTCTCCAGGATAGATTACACGTTAGGCCACAAAGCAAGTTTTAATAAGTTTAAGAAGATTGAAATCATGCCAGATATCTTTTCCAATCACATTATTATGAGACTAGAAATCAATTACAAGAAGAAAACTAGAAAAAACACAAACACGTGGAGACTAAACAACATTCGCTAAACAACAAATGGGTCAATGAAGATATCAAAGAGGAAATAAAAAATGCCTTGAGATAGTGAAAATGGAAACACAACTTTCCCAAATCTGTGGAACACAGCAAAAGCAGTTTTGAGAGGGAAATTCATAGTGATACAGGCCAACTTCAAGAAATTAGAAAATGTTGGGGCTTCCCTGGTGGCGCAGTGGTTGAGAGTCTGCCTGCTGATGCAGGGGACACGGGTTCGTGCCCCGGTCCGGGAAGATCCCACATGCCACAGAGCGGCTGGGCCCGTGAGCCATGGCCACTGAGCCTGCGCGTCTGGAGCCTGTGCTCCGCAACGGGAGAGGCCACAACAGTGAGAGGCCTGCGTACCAAAAAAAAAAAAAAAGAAATTAGAAAATGTTAAATAAACAATCTAACTTTACACCTAAAGGAATTGGAAAAAGAAGAACAAACAAAGGCCAAAGTTAATAGAAGGAAGGAATTATAAGACTTAGAGCAGAAATAAATGAAATAAAGACTAAAAAAAGTAGAAAAGTAAATGACACTCAGAGCTATTTCTTTGAAAAGATAAACAAAATTGATAAACCTTTAGCCAGACCATCAAGGAAAAAAGAGAGGGCCCAGATAGATGCAATTAGAAATGAAAGAGAAGTTACAACTGATACTATAGAAATATTATACAAACAATCATAAGAGACTACTATGAACAGGTATATGCAAACAAATTGAACAACCTAGAAGAAGTGGATAAATTCCTAGAAACATACAGTTTTCCAAGACTGAATTAGGAAGAGATAGAAAATCTAGTAAAGAATTTTAATTAGCATGAATTGTTATGAAAATTAGACTAGTAATCAAAACTCCCAGCAAACAAAAGTGTAGGACCAGATGGTTTCACAGGTGAATTCTACCAAACATACCTATCCTTCTCAAACTATTCCTCAAAATTGAAAAGAAAGAAATGTTTCCAAACTCATTCTACAAGGCCAGCCCTGATACCAAAAATGGACAAAGATACTACAAAAAAGAACATTACAGGCCAATATACTTGATGAACACAGATGCAAAAATCCTCAACATAATATTAGCAAATGGAATTCAATAATACATTAAAAGTATCATAAACCATGATCAAGTGGGATTTATTCCCTGGATGCAGGGATGGTTTACTATCTCCAAGCAATCAATGTGATATGCCACTTAACAAATTGAAGAATAAAAATCATATGATCATCTCAATAGATACAGGAAGAGTTTTTTGACAAAATTCAATATCTATTTATGATAAAATCTCTCAACAAAGTAGGTATAGAGGGAATATACTTCACCATAATAAGAAAGCATATATGACAAGCCCACAGATAACATTGTACTCAATGGTGAAAAGCTGAAAGCAGTTCCTCTAAGACCAGGAGGAACAAGACAAGGATGCCCACTCTCACAAATTTTATTCAACATAGTATTGGAAGTCCTTGCCTAGCAACGAGACAAGAAAAAGAAATGAAAGGCATCCAGATTGAAAAGGAAGAAGTAAAGTTGTCACTGTTTGCAGATTACGTGATACTATATATAGAAAATCCTAAAGAAGCCACCAAAAGACTACTAGAACTCATCAGTGAATTCAGTAAAGTTGCAAGATACAAAAGTGATATACAGAAATCTGTTGTGTTTCTATACACTAACAACTATCAGAAAGAGAAATTAAGAAAACAATTCCATTTATAATGCCATCAAAAGATAAAATAATCGGGCTTCCCTGGTGGCACGGTGGTTGGGAGTGCGTCTGCCGATGCAGGGGGCGTGGGTTCGTGCCCCGGCCCGGGAGGGTCCCGCGTGCCGCGGAGTGGCTGGGGCCGTGGGCCGTGGCCGCTGGGACTGCGCGTCCGGAGCCTGTGCTCTGCAACGGGAGAGGCTGCAGGGGTGAGAGGCCCGCGTACTGAAAAAAAAAAAAAAAAAAAAAAAAAAAGATAAAATAACTAGGAATAAATCTAACTAATGAGGTAAAAGACCCATGCTTGAAAAACTACTAGACACAGATGAGAGAAATTGAAGGTGACACAAACAAGTGAAGAAATATGCCATGCTTATGGATTGGAAAAATCAATAATGTTAAAATGGCCACACTACCCAAGGCAGCCTATCAATTCACTGCAATCAATCCCTATCAAAATACCAATGGCATTTTTCACAGAACCAGATCAAATAATTCTAAAATTTGTGTTGACGTATGTGGGAAAGAGTAATGTTTGGAAGTGAGATCTAAAAGCTAGAAAGTAAGACTCATTTTAGTCTAAATCCCATATAGTATCTGGATTAAAATAATACAGACAAGATTTATCCTTCAGTCCTTTAATCCAAGTGTAAGAATAGAATATAGTCACAGGAATTGTGGAGGTGTATTATTTTCTATACATAGGAAGGCCGTATCTTAGATTTACTCTGACGTCTTCAGAGAAGATGATTTTTGCAATAATTATTTTGATAACTTCATGAAATAACATATATAATGTACCTTTTAAAGGTGAGTGACAAATAATAGATGTTCAGATGTCATTTCCATTTTCTGTACTAATATATAACATTACTTTTACTATTACATATAAAAATCAAAGATTTGGAGAATCAACTGTGTACTTTAGTTTTGTCAGTGACACACAACTTGATAGTACATTGTCACACATCATAAAGGCAGGCAGGAAGTGGGTGGGTGGCATTTAAATACATTTTCCTTGCTTTCTAATTTCTGACTAATGTAGCAAAAGGATGCTTCTGATTGGTATAGGCCCCTCCCTAGTTTGAGTAGTTCAGCAGCTGCTCAGAAGCCCATCTGACATCCATCAAAGCCCAGCTAGTTTCATTTAACCTAATAACTCTACTTTCTTGGTGTTTAAGACCTGTGCTCATCTGAGACTCAGGACCTTCCTTGCCTCAGGCAGCATATCTACCCTGCTGCTAAAAAAAAAAAAAAAAAAGGCTTCTTAAACTGTCTCTTTCTCAGGCTGAACTAGCTGGAGCTTGGATTGATTTCCCCTATTTGGAAATTGCAGATGCTCTGCAACCAAGCCAAGGCCTTTATAACACATCTGGGCAGCTTCTCTAGGGCTCAACAGACTGTTCCATCTAGATATTGAATGGACCAAGTGAACATTTTTCTCTAAACATCTTTGGTTGAAGGGACTTTTAGAAATTCCCTTTGCACAAATACAGATGGCTTTACGAAGAGAATATCAACTTTGTTCTTAAACCTGAGGAATCTAATTTTACAACTGGTAACATCTGAGAACAGACGTTGAAAAAGTACGTCATATGGTCACATTAACTACCATTTTCTTGGAAAGTTGTTACCTGGAGATGCTAGTGGAGTGGCCCCAAATGTGGGATGACTGTGGAATTTGAAGAACTATATTTAGTACTTCCAAGAGATTATCTGAAGGTTCCCCATTATCTCCTGTACAAATTTCAAAACCCACACAGAGAGCTGTTGGTTCAAAGTATTATTTTTCTAAATATGCTCAGTTCATGCACCAAGACTCACTCGGGCCCTAACTTTGAGAGATGAACCATGTAATGATTCCCATCCATAAGCTGTGAGAATATGTTTCTGGCTGAAAATGTAACGAAGGCATATCAGAGATTCAAGCCTTCGAAAGGTAGAATGTCCAATGTGTGACAATCTATAGAATACCACACAGAACCAAAGGAGTCTGCCAGTAATTGTTAGAGTATAAAAGAAGCCTCCGAGAGCATTAGAGAAATTCCACAATTATTTACTTGCCGACAGTAGTTTTTCCCTTCCTGACCAATAACTTGAGATATATATATATATTAAATATATATATATATATATAAATTATTTGTTCTTAGCCTTGATGAAAATTCTTTCCTCCTTAACTGTGTCCTTTTTTTTCTGCTCTTTTTCTTTGGCTGATTCTCCCCATGAAGTCATCACTGACTTCCAGACCACAGTGCCCCTTCTTTTATATAAACCCCTTTCACTCAGAGTGTCAGAGGCTTTAGGCTTCAGTTGCCCACTTGTAAGTGGTTTATGCAGCTTGGCTGTGTTTTTTTTTAGTAAGTGTATCAGTTCCTTGAAGACAAGTGTTGTTTTTTCACTGTTTCTCTATCCCCTGAACCACTGAAATAATCCTAAGGTACACACCAGGATTTCATTAAGCACATGTTTATTGATTAATTGTTGTTCCTTTGTGAAATTTAGAACGCCGGTGTGTTACGCTAATTTAAACGAGCTGTGCCCCTCAGACAAACTTGGGAGGCTGAATTCAGAAAAATCAGGAGAGTGGAAGGTGATCACGGGGCCTTTGCTTTCAGGATGGGAAGAAGTCAGATTTTCCCACTCAAGCTCTGTTATAATCAATGACTGAATTTGTCAGGACTTTGTCCTATAAAAAGAACCAGACTTTTTTGCTTCATCAAGTGTTAAAAAAAATCAGGCACCAGATCTAATTAATAATAATATAAAAGCCAATTTCACAGCCCATTACTTCAAACAGACCAATAAGGGAAAATTAGAGAGGGGCTTGACAAACATGGGCGTTCATGTTTGTGGTCTTCACAGTGACCCATAGCCAAATGGAGGAAAAATGGAACTACTTGGTATTCCCTCACCAACTGATAGTTTTGGGCTCCATTTACCCAGACTGTAACACAAAGGAAAAAGAATCGGGAAAATTTGAAGCCCAGCCTCCTCAGTTTGCTTCATTAATAAGGCTGCAAACCCTTAGTCAGGTCCCTCCTCCCCCCACCCCTCCCTTTCTCTTTCTGTTTCGTTTAACTGAAGGCAATTCATCTCATTTTAATTAATTTTTACTTGCAGCATTATCACCCTGAATATAAAGGCAAAAAGTTTTTTTTTTTAATTACAAAGCTAACGGCATTAATTACTAGTACAGTAAATGCATCGGCGCTCACAAGCCGAGTGGGTTCTAAGAAGCTGAGGCAGCAATTGGTGAACATCTCAACAGCTGGAAAAGGCTTAGTCACAAAGGAGAAACCTTTCTACGGTAACAATACGAAGGCTGTCTTCACACTGATTGAGCCACTGTTTAACTGAAAATGACATAGCCCACAGACTAGGGACAGCACTATTGCATTATAGGGAAAAGGTTATGCATAGAGTTTCTCTGGACTTCTCGCTGGGTCTACTGTCAGATGGGAAGTCAGAAATCAAACAAATTTTGAAATACATGAAAACAGCTGCAAGAGCATAGCACTATAGTATATATGAATATAATATCAAATGTCCTTCTTTCTACCACCCATTTAGTGTTTGCTCCACTAGTTAAGAAGCAGTATCATAATGTGCCAACAAGCTAAAACCCAATACCCAATACATGGCTAGAGAGGACCGGTGAGTGTTGAGCATTTCTAAGAGCATAAGGTTTGCATGTCAGCCTGGTAAAGACAAGCAAAAGTGTTTTACCCGCAAGCATGAAAGGCTTAATAAGTGCATCACAGCAGAGCCTGTTTACCTTCTTACAACTTGTGTACATTCTCTGGCAACAAAAATGTCATGAAGAAACACCCCCCCTGCCATTTTGTAGATAGCTCCTAGAACAAATTGGCCCCGATTTCTGCCCCAGCACTTTCTTAATCTGCTACCAAAGGATTATACACAACCCTGGACCTCTGTCATTCTCTGCATACAGCTCAGACTTCCTCTAGGCAATCTCCTCTGCTTGCAGACATTTCTGCATGCTTAGTTAAGACCTGCCTCCCCCCACCTCACCCACATCTTGTAATTCACTTACCCTCTCTTTTTCTCTCTCCGTTACATTTTTTAGTCAGTAACTGATGATATGTAAATATGGTTCTGAAAGCCTACCTGTAGCATCTGTAAGATCTGAAATTTTTTAGGGAAAAAGAGAATCTGGCTAATAACCTCTGAAAGCCTTCAAGACACCACACCTCTCTTCCCTTTTGAGTTTTGCCATTCTTTTCTCCAGTGCATAAAATTTTGAAATAAAATTTTTGGAATAAAATTTTGAATAAATATAAAATACTAAACTTTATTCCAGTTTAAAATTTTATTTTTATTTCACTATTTTATTGTATATTTTAATATTGAAAGTATATATTAATTAGTTTCTTTCTGTAGATATAAATGTTTTATAATGATTTCATGTAAAAGTAGCATGACCTTATGTATGAACTTAACCACAAATTATAATTATTTGTATGGGAGAAGCTTGTTGACAGTTCCAAACAACTAAATTATAAATGAAATTTTGGAATGCATGCTTTGTATATTGGCAGTTGCCTGTAGTTATTGGTATTCAGGAGTGCAACTCAGTGATATCCATATAGTAAATTTATGTCTAGCCTATAAAAATTTAAAATAAGCAGGAATTTCCAGCTTATTTTAGCTCTGTGGTATTAACATTGATCTGAATTTAGATTTTATTCATAACTACTCTGAGAATATTTTATAACTTCTAGATTTCCTTTTGTTCTCTTTAAATAGGTAATTGAATCTTGTGTTGTTATTTGGGGATATGAAAGGCAAATGTTTCTGTTCATTTTTCTATGAATATCTTAATTTGGTAAAATAAAACTGTAATCTCCCCAAGAAAACACTTTCCAAAGAAATTTTGGTATCTTTTGTTTGTGAAATTTCCATGAGAAAGCTAGCTTACAAACAAATAATGAAAACAAATTTAGAGAAAATTAATTGCTGAATTTATTCAAATTTTTATGAAACATGACATTTATTTGGATTTGAATTTGTCAAACGTTTTTACAGCTTTTTAAATCCAGATGTGTTCACTGATTCCTAGAGCAATGTGATAGAGCTGATGTTACCCAAATGGTTCCTCAAGTTATTATTTGAAAGAGCCTGTAGGAAATACTAGAAGAGATATTGAATAGGCTATCTGCTCGCCCTAATGCCCCCAGCTTTCTTCATGAGTAAAGAGGGGATTAATGTTAATTTCCTTTTGAGAGTCCAGGCTGGTTTTCCTATAAGTACCCATATTTGCTTTACTTGACATATTTTCCATATGACAGCACTTAGAATGGGCTTCCCTTATTTTGCCACATTCTTTTCACATTTGACAAAAAGTGATCACCATCACTACTGCAACAACATAGCAATATTGATGAGAATCACAGTAATAGTGATAGCTATCATTTAATTGAGTACTTATTCCATATACTTACTACCATATTACATTAATCAATTTTCAGGCCCATTTAATCACCATATTAAGTAAATATTATTATACCCTTATTTTACATATAAGAAAAGTGAGTCTCAAAGAGTCCAATGTTTTGTCTAAAGTAACTTGATTACTAGGGGTGAAACCTGAACTCAAACCTAGGTTTGTCTAATTCCAGAACATGAGTTGTAACTATTCTACTGATGCTTACAGTGAACTTATACATTTGGGTGTGTCTCTTTCACACTTGCATATCTTTAAGAATGATTAATATATTGTTTAACCTTGGCAACATTGATTTATCATCACATACTATCACAGGAGGCTTTAGGAAGGGATGTCTTCTCTGATACTTTGCAACCTCTTCAAGAAGAGTTTTGATGAGTGTGGGGAAAACTATGGCTCACATAAAATAAGGAGGATTAAAAAAACAAACAAATGAAATTTAGAGAAACCAACAGGAATGATGTTTTCCCCCTTTTGAAGGCAGACTTTACTTATCTTGCACATCTGATGCTTTGCATTTTAGGTCTGGCTTACACTAGTTTTTCCCAAAAAACCCAGCTTGTGCCCCCTATGTACAAACATATATCAATGTGTTTAGCTAGATACATCTTTGTATATGATGAATATGAATTAGTAGAATGTAGAGTGCTTTATCTTCAGTCTGTTTTGAACCAATACCAGCATGACTGAATTTTGATAAGGCTTTTAAAATCACAGCTGTTGGGATGCTAGGCAAAATTATGTGATTGAAAGTTATGACCCTTTAAAATATGAATCAACTCTCATTTTTGTTGTTCATTACCTGATAGTAAATGGTGATATATCTTCCATATGTGAGCTGTCATCTGTAACATTCATAAATAGGGTGGCAGAGAAGAGAGAAGAAAAGAGGAAGGAGGGTGGGTGAGATGATAGTAAGAGAAATAATAGGAGAGATAGGAGAGGAAAAAGAGAAATAGAGAAGAAGAGGGAAAATCCTATTCTAAGAGAAAAGCTTCGGTCTAAAACTGTATGTCAGACATCAGTTAAATAGGGTAAAGATGGACTTTGCATGTATGTTATACGTACTCATTTAACCATCTGATATGTATTTGGTACTGTGCTAGGTTTATGGTGATGAAGAAAATGGACATGGAGCTTGGAGCCAAGTGAAGGAAGTAAATATTAACCCAAAAATACGATATAAATTCATATTCTGATTAGTGCTACAATGAAAATATGCCTGGGGAACGGGTCTTTCGATTGGGTGATCTGGTAAGACCACTCCAAGGAGTGGTTAAATTGAGACCAGAAAGATGAAAAGGTTCTACCTATGTGAAGAGCAGTGCAACAGAAGTTGCAGAGGTGTCATTTACAAGCATATGTACAGGTTATTCTGGAAAGCGTTCATAATGTAAAGTCATTTCATGAATCCTAAACAGTGACTCTGTGAAGATTCAGATGCCTCACTATGAAGGGAGTTGATTTTAGAAGTACTTGGAGCAGAGTGTCAAACCCATGGTTCACTCTTGAGGAGAACACTTTTAATACCTTGGTGATAGGGTACCAGTAATCAGGATAAAACACTGGTTGCATATTTCTGGGAAAACAAATCCATGACTTGAATTTGAAACAGAGTGGAGGGAGAAGGAAGGAAGGGCTGCAAAAGACGAGTTAGTGGTGGTGTGTGTGGTGTGCGGTGGGAATGGAAATCCGTGGAGGCTGGTTCCTCAGAATCCACTGCAACAGAGGTTGGAAGAGATAATCTTTCCATTGTAATAATGCCAGCCAGGCACTTTATGAAGCCCATCTGTGACATGTCTACACTACCCAAATAAAGAGAGAACGATATCCTTCAAGGGATTAAACCATCTAATATATACTTCTGCAAGGAGGTGGGCCATAACAGGATGAAGAATAACCAATACTAGATGTCACTGACTCTAGACAAGGGTGTGCCCGTGGTGCATCTGGGGCCTTGAGTGATATTCCAGTGATCAAAATACAGATTCTGTAAGCCAGAGTATCCTGTCATTGAGAGACAATTAGAACAGCTTCTGGTGATAAAATAGAGCAAATGGACTGCTCTATCCCTCTAGCAAAGATCAGCAACAGCATGAAAGAGATCCAAGGAATACTAGAAAGAAAATTTCATTTGCTGGGATCACCTAGTAGAAGTAAAATAAATGACAATTTGTCAGATTTTGATATCGTCTCTCTGGGGTAGACAATTGGCTGTTTTCAGAACCTGAAGAGACAGGCTATCTTCTGCAGAGGAGATTTGACTGCTAAGCATGATTATCAGCCTGCCACCTCATGTACAGGAGAATGGAGGGAGGCGTGTGGAGATTTGGGATGCTGTTCTGTATAGATGCTTAAGAAGTTTGGGGGAAGAATTAGGGATAGAATTTGGGAGAAACCTATTGACTGTTCACTGGTTAAATCAATAGTTGCAACCTGATCTATATTTCTGTTTTTGTGCCAGTACTATACTGTCTTGATTACTGTAGCTTTGTAGTATAGTCTGAAGTCAGGGAGTCTGATTCCTCCAGTTCCATTTTTTTTTTTCTCAAGATTGATTTGGCTATTAGGGGTCTTTTGTGTCTCCATACAAATTTTAAGATTTTTTGTTCTAGTTCTGTGAAAAATGCCATTGGTAATTTGATAAGGATTGCATTGAATCTGTAGATCGCTTTGGTTAGTATAGTCATTTTCACAATATTGATTCTTCCAATCCAAGAATGTGGTATATCTCTCCATATGTTTGTGTCAGCTTTGATTTCTTTCATCAGTGTCATAGTTTTCTGAGTACAGGTCTTTTACCTCCTTAGGTAGGTTTATTCCTAGGTATTTTATTCTTTTTGCTGCAGTGGTATGGAGGTTCCTTAAAAAACTAAGAATAGAATTACCATACTACCCAGCAATCCCACTACTGGGCATATACCCTGAGAAAACCATAATTCAAAACGACACATGCGGGCTTCCCTGGTGGTGCAGTCGTTGAGAGTCTGCCTGCCGATGCAGGGGACATGGGTTCATGCCCTGGTCCGGGAAGATCCCACATGCCACAGAGCAGCTGGGCCCGTGAGCCATGGCCACTGAGCCTGCGCATCTGGAGCCTGTGCTCCACGACGGGAGAGGCCACAACAGTGAGAGGCCTGTGTACCGCAAAAAAAAAAAAAAGACACATGCACCCCAATTTTCATTGCAGCACTGTTTACAATAGCCAGGTCATGGAAGCAACCTAAATGTCCATCGGCAGATGAATGGATAAAGAATATGTGGTACATATATACAGTGGGATATTACTCAGTCATAAAAAGGAAAAAACTGGGTCATTTGCAGAGACATAGATGGACCTAGAGACTGTCATACAGAGTGAAGTAAGTCAGAAGGAGAAAAAGAAATATTGTATGTTAATGCATATTTGTGGAATCTAGAAGATGGTACAGATGAACCGGTTTGCAAGGCAGAAATAGAGACACAGATGTAAAGAACAAACATATGGACACCAAGGTGGGGAAGAGGGGGTGGGATGAATTGGGAGATGGGGACTAACATATATACACTAATATGTATAAAATAGATAACTAATGAGAACCTGCTGTACAGTACAGGGAACTCTACTTCTCTTTGCTTTACAGTAGAAACTAACACAACATTGTAAAACAACTATACCCCAATTACAAAAAAAAAAAATAGTTGTAACCCGAGAAAAAGAATTTGAAGATTTACCACGAAGAGTGTTCAATTTGATTTTGAAAGCTGGACAGATAGATGCATAGAGCATAGTGTGGAAAGATTAAGTAAGCCAGTCACACAGTGTTGAAGAAAAAATTATGGAGGTTAGTGCTTTTCGTTTGGACACTGGAAGATAATTTGTAAAAATTGTCTATTTGGAGAACTGATTGTTATTTTAAAGAACCATATATCATAATACAAGACAGCCTAGGGCAATGTTTATTTTCAGCATTTTATTTAATTTTTTCAACTACACAGGAAATAGTAGAATAATATAGTAAATATCCAAATACTTAATTCCTACATTGAACAACTATTAACATTTTGTCAGATCATCTATATTTGGATGATGTATTTAAAGTCAATTGAAGATATGATATTTCACCCCTAAATAGTGACATTTTTAATTTCAAAACTTTATATATTTTCCTACATAGCTTCGATACCATTATTACACTTAACACAAATAACAATAATTCCTTTATTCTTTAATACCATCTACTATAAGGTCTAGGTTAATTTCCTAGGACTGCCACAACAAAGTACCACAAACTAGGGGACTTAAAGCAATACAAATTTATTCTCTCACACTTCTGGAGACCAGAAGGCCAAAAGCAAGGTGTGGCAGGGATACCCTTCCTCTGAAGCCTCCAGGGGAAAATCCTTCTTTGCTTCTTCCAGCTTCTGGTTGCTCCAGGCATCCCTTGGCTTGTGGCTGCATAGCTCCAATCTCTGCCTGTGTCTGCAAAGGACTTTTTCAACTGTGTCTCCGTGTGGTTTCTTTCTTTCTTTTCTTTCTTTTTTTTTTTTTCTTGCTTTGTGTCTTCTCTTCTAAGGACAGTAGTCATTGTATTTAGGGTCCACCTTAAATCGAGGATGATCTCATCTTGAGATTCTTAATTATATCTGCAAAGAACCTACTTCTATAAAACGTCATATTCACTGATATTGGGAATCGGGACTTAGACATATCCTTTGGGGGGCCACTATTGTACCTACTATATAGTCCATATTCAAATTTCCCCAAAATGTTTTGTAAAGTACTCTTTACAGTTGGTGTGTTCAAATTACTATCAAAGTCCATTCACTGGGCAAAGTATTTCAATTACAAGCTGAGAAAATTTGTTTCTGATCAATATATCAAAAGTAGTGTAGATTCATTTATTTAACAAATATGGATTGGTACTAAGCACTTACTATAGGCAAGATATACTGGCCTAGGTGCTGGGTAACAGTGGTGAACAAAATAGATAAGGAGTCACTCGGAAGATCATTCTAGGGCTGGCAGCACTCTCACAGAGCAACGTGGTCTCACAAGTGTTGCTTCAAGCCAAATGGGCTGAAGGAGTGTGGCCCTTATGCAGAATATAAGGCTGCCTTTTCCTGGGTGCCTTTTGACTCCTGTAGAGTTGATAAGGCTTTTTCTCAGGTCCTGGCATTTTTGTTATATGTTGTTTCACTGGTTTCATGTTTATTGGTTTCTGGTCTAATTTATAGACCTGAATGATTAATGAAGAGCTAGAAAGTGAATAGGTTTCAAAGATTTTCAGAATAAAAGAACATTTTTGGACCTGGAAAAATATATCCCCTATATCTCTTTGCCTTAAAAAGATGTTTATTGTGTTATCTAGTTCTGGATTCCATATCTTTTTGTCAGATTGCATCGGAATCTGCCAGTGAGTTGAAAAGTTCTTATAAAAAGAAAAGGAAGTAATCGAGGATGAGTCCTTTTTTTTTAAGAAGCCCTTAGAAGTACGTTTTAATATTGCTCACCTGTTTCTTGCATGTGTTATGCATATGACTGAGTGAAGAAATCTTGTAAAATGCTTGAGTATCTTCAGGTGAAGGATCTAATTAAGTGAGCATTACTACTTTTATTATTTTCTGGGCATGGTTTAAAATAATTGTGGTTTGATGACATGAATAGTTGTTCCTTGAAATAGCTAACTTGGCAGCCTACTAGGGAGGTTATGATCTTGGACTTGTGAGCCTAGTTAAGTCATTAAATAACAGAGAGCACAATCTAATTAAATTTGACATCCTCACATGGGGACTCATACCCACAGGTAGTACTACAGCATGAAACTTCAGGAAGGATTTTTTTTTTTAAGAAAGTTCATTAGAAAGAGACTGAGGGGGAAAGTTTGAAAATTAAATCTGCAAAGAAGCCACTTTCCAATATTACCCTAGAGAAGGAATTAGAGCTGTGAAAGTATCAGCAGTTTCCAAAGGGTTATATAATCTTCTATGTAGTTGGTGCACACAAATGGTCAGAACTCAGGCAGCCACATTGTAGAACTGGAATCACCATGAACCTTAAGAAGTCTCTCCTTTAGCTAAATACTATCACATTCACACAATGTATCATTAGGGAATGGCACAGCCCCCTTTTGTTGCTAGACAAAGGTACTATAGTATCATCATTTAATACCATCTTCAAAAAGATCACACACAATATCATCACTTTAATAAAAACTCAAGTTTCACTTTTTCATATTTCTTGCAGATCGCTGGCCATATGAATACAGATTTTACATGGTTTGAGATACTAGTGTACAAACCATTTTATGATTTGCTTTTCTGTTTAACATGATAGCCTAAACATCTTCAGTAGTTTTCATGTTCTGTATATATTTTAATGTTAAGCAGCTTATATATTTTAACATTAAGTAGCTTTATAATATTTGAATGAATTGATATGCCACACTAGATCCATCTCCTATATTTGGACATTTATATTGGTTTTAATTTTTGATTACTGTAGATAAATTTCAATTATTTTTTGACCAATTTACATAGTTTTTGGTATTATGATGCAAGTGCTTAATAAATATTTGGTGAAGAGATGAATACTATTTTTGTACTTTCTTGGCTAGTATTACGAGGAATGTCATTCTGATTTTGGAATTTCAGTTACTTATCCAAAGGGTTGTAGATTTTACAATGTCACCAAATTGTATGAGTACCTTTTACTCTGAGCCTCTCCAGTATTTGTTACCCTATTAAACATTTTAAAATGAATCTAGGTTAATAGTTCCTTTAGTTTGCATGCATGCATGCATTGTGTCCATTATACTAAAGAATATTTTACCCTTTGTGCAATTTATCTACTTTGAATAGAGGATTTTTGTGGAGAAATCACAGAAGTCTATTCAGAAAATGGGTGAGAAGGTGAAAGGTGAGAAGAAAGAGCAGCTGAGGTAAGGAAGATGTTAAATTCCTTCTCAGAGCCCATACCTGGCCTCTGTCAGTGGGGCACATTGCCTTTCTTCCTCTTCCTTTCCCCAGGCCCCAGTGTACACTGCTCATGGCACACAACTCTCAAACATAGCTCTTCCTGCACAGACTTCACACCCAGACTAAAAGTCCAAACTACAGAATTAGAATGCAAAATTATGAGTTTAACCCTTTTCCTACCTCACATTTGAATAGCTGGATATAGAAATGTGTTTATGCCCTGAAGGGGATACTTTAAAAATTTAAAATGAGCACCAAATAAGTAGTTATTAAAAAGTAATTTCATCCATGGCAGGTGACTGTCAGCCCATAGGCTGTAGCACTATGGAAATTTTAAAAAATCTAATTTTTTTGAAGTCATAAAATAGGCATAACATCATAGAATGTCAAAGCTGGAAGGGGTTGTAGAGATCACACTCATTTTGTAAATGAGAAACCATGTCCAGAGAGTGGAGAGGTTCCCAAAATCACACGGCTTAGTGTTGGAGCTGGGACTAGAACCCAGGTCAGTGGATTTGTACAATCCCATCTTTTATGGGTCTTTCGTCCAGAAAGAGAAGAAGCTGCCAATTCCAAGTGATGGAAGTGAGACCGGCTCCTCCGATTCCTCTCTTATAGATGCTTAATAATTATGTTTCGAATGAATTCCCACACTGTGAAACTGTGACCAAACAGTCTTTTTTTTTTTTTTTTTTTGCGGTACGCGGGCCTCTCACCGTCGCGGCCCCTCCCATTGCGGAGCACAGGCTCCGGATGCGCAGGCTCAGCAGCCATGGCTCATGGGCCCAGCCGCTCCGCGGAATGTGGGATCTTCCTGGACTGGGGCACGAACGCGTGTCCCCTGCATCAGCAAGCGGACTCTCAACCACTGCGCCACCAGGGAAGCCCACCAAACAGTCTTTTGAAGATGAGCAATAGAAAGAGGCCATGTTAGTGTGTTTACCACCTCCCACCTACACACACACACACACACACACACTCGTTCACAGAATGTTACACAGAGGTTTTCAAACTCTTCTCTGCAAAGTTGTATGTTTTCTGGCATCTCTTCATGGTCACAGTGGGGACGGAGGGGGTGAGACACCAGAGTCTTTATTCAGCACAGCTCTGCCAGTGTCTGTTACATCCAGCAAAGTCTGTGTAAGATTTTGTGATCGTGGAGGCTCTGCCTGTCTCACACACAGACACACATATACATACATACACACATTTGTACATATACATACACACATTTGGAAACCGCTGATCTAGATAAGCTATCTAATTTTACAGGCAAACCCCTGGAGGTTCAAGACAGCTGGAATGGCTGTGTGACCTCTCTAGTTAGGTAGGTGGTGAGGTGGGAGAGTGGAGAGGGCTGTAATCTGAAATCCTGAGGTTCTTAGTGCAAAGCCTGCCTCCATTAGTTTATCAGATTTGTTAACTTGGGCCAGTTAATTTAACTTGCTGAGTCTCCATTTTCTTGTATATAAAGTGGGGTAATTGCATTTTTGTATAGGAAAATTTTAAGACGAAATGAAGGAGTATATATATGTCAACAGGTAATTTCAGTATTTGAAAAAAAATGTTTGGATCAGTTGTGTTGTTTCCCTGTTTCTCAGTCTCAGGGTCAGGACTGGAACCATGCTTCCTGAATCCCATTTAATACTCTTTGACTGCAGAATGGCCACTTATGCTACCCATGTCAGAATTGTTTCCTATCCATGGTGCTTGATTATGGCAGCAACTACGTGGCCCTCAAATCCCTTATCTCCTTCCTCGGTTCCAGTTTGATAAACAGAAATCCAGAAACTCCTAAAGTTATGATGTCTGAGAATCCATAATGGCTGCTCCGTAACACAGCAAATCCTGACACCTGATAGGAACAAGAAATTGGTGTCTCACACTGTCCACCTTCCCTAATGCTTGGCAGAACAACATGTCCCTAGATCACAATACTCTCTTTTCTGATGACTGATAAATTATCCTCTATTATACATCTTCCCACATTTAGCTTCTCTTCCAACCTCAACTCCTTTCATCTCTTGTCATTGTCCCTCCTCCTCTGGTTCTTTGTTCCTTTTACATCTATCTTGTGTATGTGCACGTGTGTGTGTGTGTGTGTGTATTACACATAATATGTATTGTATATACATGTATGTGATTACACATATGCACACATACATATATGCAAATAACAGGACAAAATGGCAAGACGCTTTATTAAAATGTATGTCGTTCTTTTGCTACTAGGGCTCAAGGCAGAAGCATAAACTGTTACTAATAAAAAATTTGAGTCCACCCAGAATCGACTTAAAAAGCTGAAGACTGATTACACGGTACTAAAAAATGAAATCAGAAGGGGGAGAGAGGCAGCCCATTTAAAAGAGAAGTGCCTGGTTGTGAGAGGTTATCAGTGAACTCCATTCAGTACTGCTGGATACAGAGAAGACCTCAGTGCTGTAAAACTGGGAAGCAAATTCGGCAAATCTATGTCAAAAGTGTTGACAGACGGGGGATGTGGTGGGATAAGGGAGATGCAGGGGTGGCAAGGAGCACTTTAAATTGAACAGTAAAATTGTGAGTATATTCTGGTGACAAATAACTGGGAGAAACCCACTCTTTTTATACCTTCACCAAAGTTCATGGGATAATGCCTGTTCCATTGCACTCCATAGGTAATATGTTGTCGTTTGATCCATGTCATTTCCTCCTGGGATGGATTGCATCATTAGTCTGCATCTTCTTTCACTGAAATCCAGTCCATAAGTCTGCCTTTTCCTCCATCTCAGGGGCCCTACTGCTCTGGGAAGGTGACTACGTGGAAGGGCGTATTCCCCCTCCTCTCTCTCCTCTCCTCCCCATTTCCCCACAGTTGCCTTCCACTCCTGAGCACCAGGACCACATGTTCCACATCCCCTATTCTTTCTTGCATTGTCAGATTGTTCAGTAGCATCTTCACGTGCTGAAGGAATTTAAGACTAGACATACTTTGTGTCCCTTTTAAAATTGTGCTCTCCTTTCACCTGAACCACTATGGAAGTAAAAGCCTCTCCCAAACCCTGCGAAATAAATATTTTACTACACCTTCAGTTATGGCCTGTGGTGGGAGCCCCATCAGGGGTTCCCACGGTCCCCTCTCATCCCCCACCCCGGCACTTAGGCACATATAAGTAGTGTGGCACAGAGGTTGGGAACAAAAGCACCAGGATTAGAAATACTTGCTTTAAATCATTAACTGGGTGGATTACTTAAACTTTTTAATCCTCAGTTTTCTCATTTGTAATTGGAGATACTAATATCTTCATCAAACTTTTGTGCAAAATAAATAAGCAAATACTATGTAAAATGTTTAATGTAGTACTTTGCACATGACATCACTTTAAAACAAGTGAAGAGAAAACTATAGTCCAATGTGCTTCTTCCCACTAGATAGAAACTCCATGGAGCAGCACTATGTCTTAATATCTGTGCAGAACATAGTAGGCACTGAATTAATTTGGAAGTAATGAGCGCAAGAATGCATGCATTTATGAACAAAATCATAAAACTAGAGCTCAGAAGATTAAATAACTTGTCCAAAGTCATCCATTGGTAAAAGAGCTGGAATTGAGGCCAGATGTATTTTATTATATGCTGCTAGCCAGTCTTCTGTAACATAAATGCTTTCTTCAGTTTCTTTACCTCACGAAGGGTTAGCCCTTGCTTTTTCAAGCATGATTCCTTGAGCTTTACAGGCTTGGTGGTGAAAACAGCCATAAATCCTTGGGACTTGATATTAAAGGGTTTTGGCTCAGTTACCTGCATGAATTGATCTGTTTGGTGAAGGTGTGGGCTCATACCACAACAGCCACCAGCAGTGAGATTAATCTCCTGAGTCTTAATTAAAACCGTCTTTGGAGAATACAACTGCCTCAGGAAGTGCCAGAAATCTCATTTGAAAGCTTCCTGATTGTGATATTTCCAATGTCATATTGCAGATTCAAGAAACTTGGGTGTTTGGAATAAGCGTAGGATAAGAACGGCCTCACTTTAAGTGCTTAACTTAACCACCAAACCATCTGTTCTTCTCCCGTCATGGATCTAAACAGTACATAAGAAAAAGCGTTCCTCCCTCTGTCCCATTTTACATCTGAACATGATCTATTTCCAAAGTAGCTTATTTTTCTCCTTTCTCCATCATGAAAAACAGAAACTAGCTGTGAACATTTCAACAAAACTGAAAGAATCTTCTTCACCTCTTTCTAATACCTCCTTCCCAACCTCCTCCTTCCTAAATCTCATTTCAAACTCCTAGTTCTTTCAGTGCGGTTGCTTTTTTCCCCTTCTTTTACTATTCACATCTAATTCATTACTTTGCCTACTATTTTTTCTAAATCATTTCTTGTATCTCTTTCTTCCTTTTCATCTGATGTATTAGATTATTACAAAAATCTTTTTTTTTTCTGTCTCCCTGCTTCTAGATTCTCCCATGCTCATGCCATCTCAGACACGATGAAAGAGTAATTGGTTTTAGATAATAAAGCAGGGCTACCAGAAAAAAAAAAAGAGAGAAAAACATAATTTGATCCTATGCTTTATTACAAGATGTACAGTGCCCGAAACAAGGGAAGTGAATGTCACTTTTCTTCTCTGTCCTCATCAGAGCATACCTAGAGTAGCACATTCAATTCTGGGCACAGTTAAAGAACATCAACACTGAGGAAGATCCATTACAGTGTTCCAGATGGCAATGGACCTGGATGTCATGGGAAGTAAGAGACAAATTTAAAACCCTGAGGGAGTATATTTGAGAATAGAGAAGCTAAAGGAAGACATGACAAACTAAGATTTAAAGAAATGTTGCCTGTTAGGAGGATTAAACTTTTTTTTTTGTCACTTGCAATAATAACACTTGAACCACTGACTGGAGACTAGTAGGTTAGTTGGAGTTCAGATTCATCTAAGGAAGCATTTTCTAATGTTTGATCTGTATAAAAAGGGATGAGCATCTTCGTGAGGTAGTGACTTTCCTGTACAAGAAGCTAGTGCATGGATATGTATTCCACATTTTGTAGGACATATTCAGTTATAGAGAAGGGAAATAGACCACATGACCTCTTGGATCATCTGCAATGCTAAATGACTGTGATTCTTCAATATTTGAACCTTCTTATTCACCATTTTCCTTATTTTACATTTTTTATTTGTTTTTCTTAAACAAAAATTTAACATCTTTATTGGAGTATAATTGCTTTACAGTGTTGTGTTAGTTTCTGCTATGTAACAAAGTGAATCAGCTATATGTATACATATATCCCCATATCCCCTCACTCTTGCATCTCACCAAGCTGATCTCCCCATGCAATGCAGCTGCTTCGCACTAGCTAGCTATTTTACATTTGTTAGTGTATATATGTCAAAGCTACTCTCTCACTTCGTCCCAGCTTACCCTTCCCTCTCCCCCGTCCTCAAGTCCATTCTCTACGTCTGCATCTTTATTCTTGCCCCTAGGTTCATCAGAAGCTTTTTATTATATTTTTTTAGTTTCCATATATATGTGTTAGCATACAGTATTTGTTTTTCTCTTTCTGACTTACTTCACTCTGTATGACAGACTCTAGGTCCATCCACCTCACTACAAATAACTCAGTTTCATTTCTTTTTATGGCTAAATAATATTCCATTGTATATATGTGCCACATCTTCTTTATCCATTCACCTGTTGATGCACACTTCCATGTCCTGGCTATTGTAAATAGTGTTGCAATGAACATTGTGATACATGACTTTTTAAAACATTTTTTTTAAATTTTTGGGTGCGTTGGGTCTTTATTGCTGCATGTGGGCTTTCTCTAGTTGAGGCAAGCAGGGGCTAATCTTCATTACAGTGTGTGGACTCCTCATTGCGGTGGCCTTTCTTGTTGTGGAGCACAGGCTCTAGGCACAAGGGCTTCAGTAGTTGTGGCAAGCAGGCTCAGTAGTTGTGGCTCACCACTGTAGAGCACAGGCTATGTAGTTGCGGAGCACAGGCTTAGTTGCTCTGCGGCATGTGGGATCTTCCTGGACCAGGGCTCGAACACGTGTCCCTTTCATAGGCAGGCGGATTCTTAACCACTGCACCACCAGGGAAGGCCCACATGACTCTTTTTGAGTTATGGTTTTCTCAGGGTATATGCCCAGTAGTGGGATTGCTGGGTCATATGGTAGTTCTATTTTTAGTTTTTTAAGGAACCTCCATACTGTACTCCGTAGTGGCTGTATCACTTTATATTCCCACCAACAGTGCAAGAGGGAACCCTTTTCTCCACACCCTCTCCAGCACTTATTGTTTGTAGATTTTTTTTTTTTTTTTTTTTTTTTTTTTTTCTTTTTGCGGTATGCGGGCCTCTCACTGTTGTGGCCTCTCCCGTTGCGGAGCACAGGCTCCGGACGCGCAGGCCCAGCGGCCATGGCTCACGGGCCCAGCCGCTCCGCGGCATATGGGATCCTCCCAGACCGGGGCACGAACCCGTATCCCCTGCATCGGCAGGCGGACTCTCAACCACTGCGCCACCAGGGAGGCCCGTTTGTAGATTTTTTGATGATGGCCATTCTGACCGGTGTGAGGTGACACCTCATTGTATTTTTCATTTGCATTTCTCTAACGATTAGTGATGTTGAACATCCTTTCATGTGTTTGTTGGCAATCTGCATATCTTCTTTGGAGAAATGTCTGTTTAGATCTTCTGCCAATCTTTGGATTGAGTTGTCTGTTTTTTAGATATGGAGCTGCATGAAGTGCTTGTACATTTTGGAGATTAATCCTTTGTCAGTTGCTTCATTTGCAAATATTTTCTCCCATTCTGAGCGTTGTCTTTTCGTCTTGTTTATGGTTTCCTTTTCTGTGCAAAAGCTTTTAAGTTTCATTAGGTCCCATTTGTTTATTTTTGTTTTTATTTCCATCTCTCTAGGAGGTGGGTCAAAAATGATCTTGCTGCGATTTATGTCATAGAGTGTTCTTCCTATATTTTCCTGTAGGAGTTTTATAGTGTCTGGCCTTACCTTTAGGTCTTTAATAAATTTTTAGTTTATTTTTGTGTTTGGTGTTAGGAAGTTTTCTAATTTCATTCTTTTACATGTAGCTGTCCAGTTTTCCCAGCACCACTTATTGAAGAGGCTGTCTTTTCTCCATTGTATATTCTTGCCTCCTTTATCAAAGATAAGGTGACCATATGTGCATGGGTTTATCTCTGGGCTTTCTGTCGTGTTCCATTGATCTATATTTCTGTTTTTTGCCAGTACCATACTGTTTTGATTACTGTAGGTTTGTAGTATAGTCTGAAGTCAGGGAGCCTGATTCCTTAAGCTCCGTTTTCCTTTCTCAGTATTGCCTTGGCTATTTGGGATTCTTTTGTGTTTCCATACAGATTGTGCAAATTTTTGTTCTTATTCTGTGAAAAATGACACTGGTAGGTTGAGAGGGATTGCATTGAATATGTAGATTGCTTTGGGTAGTATAATCATTTTCACAGTGTTGATTCTTCCAATCCAAGAACATGGTATATCTCTCCATCTGTTTGTATCATCTTTAATTTCTTTCATCAGTGTCTCATAGTTTTCTGCATACAGGTCTTTTGTCTCCTTAGGTAGGTTTATTCCTAGGTATTTTATTCTTTCTGTTGCAGTGGTAAATGGGAATGTTTCCTTAACTTCTCTTTCAGATTTTTCATCATTAGAGTATAGGAATGCAGGAGATTTCTGTGCATTAATTTTGTATCCTGAAACTGGACAGCTACATGTGAAAGAATGAAATTAGAATACTCCCTAACAGCATACACAAAAATAAACTCAGAATGGATTAAAGATCTAAATGTAAGGCCAGACATTATAAAACTCTTAGAGGAAAATGTAGGCAGAACACTCTATGACATAAATCACAACAAGGTCCTTTTTGACCTACCTCATAGAGAGATGGAAATAAAAACAAAAATAAACAAATGGGACCTAATGAAACTTAAAAGCTTTTGCACAGCTAAGGAAACTATAAACAAGAAGAAAAGACAACCCTTAGAATGGGAGAAAATGTTTGCAAATGAAGCAACTGACAAAGGATTAATCTCCAAAATATACAAGCACCTCCTACAGCTCAATACCAAAAAACAAACAACCCAATCCAGAAATGGGCAGAAGACCTAAATAGACATTTCTCCAAGGAAGATATACAGATTTCCAACAAACACATGAAAGGATGCTCAACATCACTAATAATTAGAGAAATGCAAATCAAAACTACAATGAGATATCACCTCACACCAGTCAGAATGGCCATCATCAAAAAATCTAGAAACAATAAATGCTGGAGAGGGTGTGGAGAAAAGGGTTCCCTCTTGCATTGTTGGTGGGAATATAAATTAATACAGCCATTATGGAGAATAGTATGGAGGTTCTTTAAAAAACTAAAAACAGAACTACCATATGACCCACTACCATATGACCCATATGATTCCACTACTGAGCATATACCCTGAGAAAACCATAGTTCAAAAAGAGTCATGTACCACAATGTTCATTGCAGCACTATTTACAATAGCCAGGACATGTAAGCAACCTAAGTGTCCATCGACAGATGAATGGATAAAGAAGATGTGGCACATATATACAATGGAATATTACTCAGCCATAAAAGAAACGAAATTGAGTTATTTGCAGTGAGGTGGATGGGCCTAAAGACTGTCATACAGAGTGAAGTACGGCAGAAAGAGAAAAACAAATACCATACGCTAACACATATACATGGAATCTAAAAAAAAAAAAAAAAGTGTTTCTGAAGAACCTGGGGCAGGACAAGAATAAAGACGCAGACATAGAGAATGGACTTGAGGACACGGGAAGGGGGAAGGGTAAGCTGGGATGAAGTGAGAGAAGCTCACTCATATACACTACCAAATGTAAAATAGATAGCTAGTGGGAAGCAGCTGCATAGCACAGGGAGATTAGCTTGGTGTATTGTGTCCCCCTAGAGGGGTGGGATAGGGAGTGTGGGAGGGATATGAAAGAGGGAGGGGATACAGGGTTATATGTATACATAAAACTGATTCACTTTGTTACAGCACAAACTGACACACCATTGTAAAGCAATTATACTCCAATAGGATGTTAAAAAAATAAGTAAAATAAAATTAGCCACACCTAAAATTAAAAAAATTTGTATCCTGCTACTTTACTAAATTCATTGATTAGCTCTAGTAGTTTTCTGGTAGCATCTTTAGGATTCTCTATGTATAGTATCATGTCATCTGCAAACAGTGACAGCTTTACTTCTTCTTTTCCGATTTGGATTCCTTTTTCTTCTGTTTCTTCTCTGACTGCTGTGGCTAAAACTTCCATAATTACGTGCTGACATAATTATAGTGCTGACAGTGGGCATCTTTGTCTTGTTCCTGATCTTAGAGGAAATGCGTTTAGTTTTTCACCACTGAGAATCATGTTGGCTGTTGGTTTGTCATATATGGCCTTTATTATGTTGAGGTAAGTTCCCTCTATGCCTATTTTCCAGAGTTTGTATCACAGATCGGTGTTGAATTTGTTGCAGGCTCTTTCTGTATCTATTGAGATGATCATATGGTTTTTATTCTTCAGTTTTTAAATATGGTATATCACATTAATTGAGTTGCATATATTGAAGAATCCTTCCATTTCTGGGATAAACCCCACTTGATCATACTGTATGATACTTTTAATGTGCTGTTGGATTCTGTTTGCTAGTATTTTGTTGAGGATTTTTGCATCTATGTTCATCAGTGATATTGGCCTGTAGTTTTCTTTTTTTGTGACATCTTTATCTGATTTTGGTATCAGGGTGATGGTGGCCTTTTAGAATGAGTTTGGGAGTGTTCCTCCCTCTGCTATATTTTGGAAGAGTTTGAGAAGGATAGGTGTTAGCTCTTCTTTAAATGTTTGAAAGAATTAGCCAGTGAAGCCATCTGGTCCTGGGCTTTTGTTTGTTGGAAGATTTTTAATCACAGTTTCAATTTCAGTGCTTGTGATTGGTCTGTTTATATATTCTATTTCTTCCTGGTTCAGTCTCAGAAGGTTGTGCTTTTCTAAGAATTTGTCCATTTCTTCTAGGTTGTCCATTTTATTGGCATATAGTTGCTTGTAGTAATTCCTCATGATTCTTTGTATTTCTGCAGTGTCAGTTGTTACTCTCCTTTTTCATTTCTAATTCTGTTGATTTGAACCTTCTCCCTTTTTTTCTTGCTGAGTCTGGTTAATGGTTTATCAATTTTGTTTATCTTCTCAAAGAACCAGCTTTTAGTTTTTTTTTTTTAAATTAGTTTCTGCTTTATAACAAAGTGAATCAGTCATACATATACATCTGTTCCCACATCCCTTCCCTCATGCACCAGCTTTTAGTTTTATTGATCTGTGCTATTGTTTCCTTCATTTCTTTTTCATTTATTTCTGATCTGATCTTTATGATTTCTTTCCTTCTGCTAACTTTGGGGAATTTTTTTTTGTTCTTCTTTCTCTAATTGCTTTAGGTTTAAGGTTGGGTTGTTTATTTGAGATGTTTCTTGTTTCTTAATGTAGGATTGTATTGCTATAAACTTCCCTCTTAGAACTGCTTTTGCTGCATCCCATAGGTCTTGGGTCATTGTGTTTTCATTGTCATTTGTTTCTAGGTATTTTTTTTTTTTTTGCGGTATGCAGGCCTCTCTCTGTTGTGGCCTCTCCCGTTGCGGAGCACAGGCTCCAGACGCGCAGGCTCAGCGGCCATGGCTCACGGGCCCAGCCGCTCTGCGGCATGTGGGATCTTCCCAGACCGGGGCACGAACCTGCGTCCCCTGCATCGGCAGGCGGACTCTCAACCACTGCGCCACCAGGGAAGCCCATGTTTCTAGGTATTTTTTTATTTCCTCTTTGATTTCTTCGTGGATCTCTTGGTTATTTCGTAGAGTAACGTTTAGCCTCCATGTGTTTGTATTTTTTACAGTTTTTTTTTTCCTGTAATTGATATCTGGTCTCATAGCATTGTGGTTGGAAAACGATTTCAATTTTCTTAAATTTACCAGAGCTTGATTTGTGACCCAAGATAGGATCCATCCTGGAGAATGTTCCACGAGTACTTGAGAAGAAAGTGTATTCTGTTGTTTTTGGATGGAATGTCCTATAAATATCAATTAAGTCCATCTTGTTTAATGTATCATTTAAAGCTTGTGTTTTCATATTCACTTTCATTTTGGATGATCTGTCCATTGGTGAAAGTGAGGTGTTAAAGTCCCCTACTATGATTGTGTTACTGTTGATTTCCCCTTTTATGGTTGTTAGCATTTTCCTTATGTATTGAGGTGCTCCTATTTTGGGTGCATTAATATTTACAATTGTTACATCTTCTTCTTGGATTGATCCCTTCATCTTTATGTAGTGTCCTTCTTTGTCTCTTGTAATAGTCTTTATCTTAAAGTCTATTTTGCCTGATATGAGAAATGCTACTCCAGCTCTTTTGATTTGCATTTGCATGGAACATCTTTTTCCATCCCCACACTTTCAGTCTGTATGCATTCCTAGGTCTGAAGTGGATCTCTTGTAGACAGCATATATACAGGTCTTATTTTTGTTTCCATTCAGCCAGTCTGTGTCTTTTGGTTAGAGCATTTAATCCATTTACATTTAAGGTAATTATCGATATGTTTGTTCCTATTACCATTTTCTTAATTGTTTTGGGTTTGTTTTTGTAGGTCTTTTCCTTCTCTTGTGTTTCCTGCCTAGAGACATTCCTTTAGCATTTGTTGTAAATCTGGTTTGGTGGTGCTGAATTCTCTTAACTGTTGCTTGTCTGTAAAGGTTTTAATTTCTCTGTTGAATCTAAATGAGATCCTTGCTGGGTAGAGTAAACTTGGCTGTAGGATTTTCCCTTTCATCACTTAAAATATATCCTGCCACTCCCTTCTGGCTTGCAGACTTTCTGCTCAATGATCAGCTGTTAACCTTCTGGGGATTCCCTTGTATGTTATTTGTTGCTCTCCCCTTGCTTCTTTTAATATTTTTTCTTCGTATTTAATTTTTGATAGTTTGATTATTATGTGTCTTGATGTGTTTCTCCTTGAATTTATCCTGTATGGGACTCTCTGCACTTCCTGGACTTGATTGACTATTTACTTTCCCATGTTAGGGAAATTTTCAACTATAATCTCTTCAAATATTTTCTCAGATACTTTCTTTTTCTCTTCTTCTTCTGGGACCCCTATAATTCGAATTTTGGTGTCTTTAATGTTGTCCCAGAGGTCTCTGAGACTGTCCTCAAATCTTTTCATTTTTTTTTTTTCTTTATTCTGCTGTGTGGTAGTGATTTCCACTCTTTTATCTTCCAGGTCACTTATCCCTTCTTTTGCCTCAGTCATTCTGCTATTGATTCCTTCTAGAAAATTTTTAATTTCATTTAGTGTGTTTTTTGTCATTGTTTGTTTGCTCTTTAGTTCTTCTAGGTCCTTGTTAAACATTTCTTGTGTTTTCTCCTTTCTATTTCCAAGATTTTGGATCATCTTTACTCTTATTACTCTGAATTATTTTTCAGGTAGACTACCTATTTCCTCTTCATTAGTTTGGTCTGGTGAGTTTTTACCTTACTCCTTCTGCTGCTGCATATTTCTCTGTCTTCCTATTTTGCTTAACTTACTGTGTTTGGGCATCTCCTTTTTGAAGGCTGAAGGTTCATGGTTCCTGTTGTTTTTGGTGTCTGCCCCAAGTGGGTAAGGTTGGTTCAGTGGCTTGTGTTGTCTTTCTGGTGGAGGGGACTGGTTCCTGTGTTCTGGTAAGTGGGGCTGGATCTTGTCTTTCTGGTGGGCAGGGCTGCGTCCGTTGGTGTGTTTTGGTGTGTCTGTGAACTCAGTGTGATTTTGGGCAGCCTCTCTGCTAATGGGTGGGGTTATGTTACTCCTTTGCTAATTGTTTGGCCTTGGGCATCCAGCACTGAAGCTTGCTGGCCGTTGGGTGGAGCTGGGTCTTAGTGTTGAGATGGAGATCTCTGGGAGAGCTCTCGCAGATTGATATTACATGGGGCCAGGAGGTCTCTGGTGGTCCGATGTCCTGGACTCAGCTCTCCCACCTCAGAGGCTCAGGCCTGGGGAATCATGACCCTGTCAGCCTTGTGGCTCCGAAGTAAAGGGAGAAAAAAAGAAAGGAAAAAAATAATAAATAGCATAGTTAAAATTTAAAATTTTAAAAAATTGGGGCTTCCCTGGTGGCGCAGTGGTTGAGAGTTCACCTGCCGATGCTGGGGAAATGGGTTCGTGCTCCGGTCCAGGAAGATCCCACATGCTGCGGAGTGTCTGGGCTTGTGAACCATGGCCACTGAGCCTGCGCGTCTGGAGCCTGTGCTCCGCAACGGGAGAGGCCACAACAGTGAGAGGCCCGCATACCGCAAAAAAAAAAAAAAAAAAAATTTAAAAATTTAAAAAGTAATAAAAAAAGAAGAGAACAACCAAACCAATGAACAAATCCACGAATGATAACAAGCACTAAAAACTGTACTAAGATAAACATAAAAACCAGAAACAAGTCAGTCACAGACAGCAAACCGCAAGTCTACAGCTGTTCCCAAAGTCCACCGCCTCAATTTTTTGTTGATTCGTTGTTTATTCAGGTATTCCATAGATGCATGGTACCTCAAGTTGATTGTGGGGATTTAATCCACTGCTCTTGAGGCTGCTGGGAGAAATTTCCCTTTCTCTTCTTTGTTCACACAGCTTTTGGGGTTCAGCTTTGCTTTTGACCCCACCTCTGCGTGTAGTTTGCCCTCAGGCTTCTGGTCCCGCCCAGACAGGACGGGGTAAAGCAGTGGCTGATTAGGGGGCTCTTGCTCACTCATGCTGGGGGAGGGAGGGATTTGGTAGTCATAATTGGAATTCAGGGCGAGCCTGCTGTGGCAGAGGCAGCATGACGTTGCAACAACCTGAGGCGTGCCATGTGGTTCTCCCGGGGAAGTTGTTCCTGGATCATGGGACCCTGGCATTGGCAGGTTGCACAGGCTCTCCGGGGCAGGAGTGTGGTTTGTGACCTGTGCTTGCTCACAGGCTTCTTGGTGGCTGCAGCAGCTGCATTAGTGTTTTATGCTCTTTTATGCCCTTCTCTGGTGTCCGAAATGATAGTTGCGGCTCACACCCATCTCTGGAGCTCGTTTAGGTGGTGCTCTGCCTTCTGTGGGCAGACAGGGAAGGAATCCCCTCTCCAAATGCACCCCAAAACAGGGGTCTCTTGCCTCTTAGGCAGTTCCAGACATTTTCCCGGACTCCCTCCTGGCTAGCTGTGGCGCACTGGCCCCCTTCAGGCTGTGTTCACGCAGCCAACCCCAGTCCTCTCCCTGGGATCGGAACTCCAAAGCCCAAGCCTCAGCTCCCAGCGCCCACCCGCCCTGGCAGTGAGCAGACAAGCCTCTCGGGCTGGTGAGTGCTGGTCAGTACTGATCCTCTGTACGGGAACCTCTCCGCTTTGCCCTCTGCACCCCTGTTGCTGCGCTCTCCTCCGTGGTTCTGAAGCTTCCCCTCCACCCGCTCCCTGTCTCCGCCAGTGAAGGGGCTTCCTAGTGTGTGCAAACCGTTCCTCCTTCACAGCTCCTTCCCAAAGTGGCAGGTCCCATCCCTATTCTTTTGTCTGTTTTTTCTTTTTTCTGTTGCCCTTCCCAGGTATGTGGGGATTTTCTTGCCTTTTGGGAGGTCTGAGGTCTTCTGCCAGCGTTCAGTAGGTGTTCTGTAGGTGTTGTTCCATGAGTAGATGTATTTTTGATGTATTTGTGGGGAGGAAGGTGATCTCCATGTCTTACTCCTCCACCATCTTCTGGACTAGTTCTTGTTTGTTTTTATAAACAGCTTCATTGAGATGTAATTTACATATAAAAATCACTGAATTTAAATGAACATTGGAGCTTTTTAAGACATTTTTTAGAGCAGTTTTTGGTTGACAGCAAAATTGAGAGGTACAGAGGTTTCCCATGTACCCCCTGTCTGCACACATGCATGGCTTCCCCCATTATCAACATCCCCCACTAGAATGGTACATTTGTTACAATCTATGAACTTACATTGACACATAATCACCCAAAGTCCATAGTTTACCTTAAGGTTCACTCTTGGTGTACTTTTTATGAGTTTAGACAAATGTATAATGACATATATTCATCATTATAGTATACAAACTATTTTCAATGCCTTCAGTTTCCTCTGTTCTCTTTTTGTCCATTCTCCTCTGCCAGCCCTTTTGATCTTTTTCCTGTCTCCATAATTTTGCCTTTTCTAGAATATTATATAGTTGGATTCATACAGTATGTAGCCTTTTCAGATGGTCTTCTTTCACTTAGTAATATTCATTTAAGGTTCTTCCATGTATTTTCATGACTTGATAGCTCATTTCCCTTTAGTGCCAAATGATATTCCATTGTCTAGATGTATCCCAGTTAATTTATCCATTCAGCAACTAAAAGACATCTTTGTTGCTATTTATCACTTTCTTAGTGAACCCTTTTAGCTTTAATCCACTCAGTTATCTTCACCAACCATGGTTTACCCTGATCACTGTACCACTGCACAGGCATACCCACTCCTGAACAATTCACACCCATCATCCCCCTCAAAGTCAGCTCAAAGGGTCCTCTAATTAAACTCCCTCTCTGGTTGGTTGGTAACTGAATTAGTTAGGGTTCAGGCTAAGAGTCTGTAACAAATATACCAGGAAAAAAGAACAAAAAACAAACAAACAAAAAACAGTTGCAGAAATGCAATAGAAGGTCATCTCTCCCAGGTAACAGCTCAGAAGTAGGCAGTCTTGATGAGGGTGGTTTTGCAGGTTTAATAAGTTGCTTCCATCTCTCTGGTCCAGGAAATGTTTCCCCTTCTCACCTTCTTGCAACAGCAGGCTCTTGGTAAGGTGCCAACGCAGTGCACATTCAATAATTTAAAGCGCAAACTTGTAAGTGGTATGTATCACCTTCACTCACATTGCATTAACCAGAATTTGGTCTCATGGTTGCACTTGACTGTAAGGAAGACTAGGGAATAGAGGCTTCCTTGAACGACCAGAGACCAGCTTAAACTAAGTCACAGATGAAAAGGAGAATGGATGTTGGAGAACATCCCTCAGTTGACCAGGGCTACCCTCAGAATTATTTACTTGGGGGTTTGTTGCTTTAATTTTTTTTTCCTTTTTATAACAGTACGTTTTGCTTTTCAGAAAGCAAACAATTTTATTTTGAATAATAACTTGCCATTGATTCCATTAAGAGTTTAGTAATAAGTTCATATGTTTAAAATTTAGAGCCCTTGATCTATCAATAATGTTAACATTTGTTTTTCAGTGTGAAGTTTCTATACTTTAAAATTAATGTCCCACAGTTCTTCTAAGAAGAGAATTGGTAATAGACAGTGAACCTTCAGAATCTGTGGATATAGTTTAAAAATACACAAATTACAAAGTGATACACTGAAAATTCTCATATTACTTCTGGCTTACTGATGAGACTTAAAATCTTGACATTTTCACACAGGTTCACTGTTAGTGCAGGAAAGTAGCAGAATTTGCTGCTTAAAGGGACAAAATAGGTTCCCTGCAACCTACTGCTCCCCAGTATATCTACCCAGGGTTACACCCACCCAAATGATGAAGAGGGAAGAATGCTACAAGGAACTAGCACTTACTTACACTTGCAACTCCAAAGCCCGTTTCCATGATTTTTATAAGCTTTAAACATTAGATGGTTATTAAGTGCTTAAGTAAACACTTGTAGTATCTAATCAATGCAGAAGGGTGTCTTTGAAGTTAATTTTACTTCTGTAGTTTCTTTGAAGTTTTATTTTGTCTCTAAACAAAATTCTCTAAATTAAATCTCTGCCTTAATAGGATAAATGGTAAAAGTGAAATTGCATCGTTAATATGCTTAGAAAACTGTCAGCCTGGATGGATTCATTTCTCAATTACTTCCTTCTCTGTGCCGTTTAAAATTGGCTTTTCCTTCTGTTCTGATTTTTATCAGGAAATATTTTGGTATTGCCATAAATGGGAAGAGAACCTTTACCTTTAGAATCTTTAAAATTTGCTCAGAGGGTAACTGGTAACTTTCTCATCACTCCTGAATCATTTTGCACCTAAAACTGAACTTTGTGCATCTTTCCAATTGGCTGATCATAAGCATTTTTTCAATTCCAACTTCCATTTATTTGATATCACAGCACACACAGTTCATTATTCCCCAGAAGTACTAAACTGTGAATTGCCTCATGGCTGCTCAACAAACTGTGTCAAGCAATAAAATTCTGTGTCACTGGATTGGGTAAAAGCCTCCTTCCTTGGCATTCTTTTCATAGTCTTTATCACAGTCAGAATCCAATTGTAACCTGACTTCTCTCTTCTATTACATGTGAGGAAGCAAATTCAGAATACTGACACAAATTTTAACCCATAACACCAAGGTCTCCTGCTATGATCTCTCTCCCCTTATCCCTCACATTTTATTTATGTCTGAAAATAAGGGCTGGTAGATGGCAGAATCCTCATTAAACAAAAAGTGATATGGACCTCTTCCCTCAAGATAAATTCAGAACCCAAATTACTTGTCATTGTTTTGCCAGGTTGACTAGTTCTTTTTTTTTTTTTTGTGGTATGTGGGCCTCTCACTGTTGTGGCCTCTCCCGTTGTGGAGCACAGGCTCTGGACGCGCAGGCTCAGCGGCCATGGCTCATGGGCCCAGCAGCTCCGCGGCATGTGGGGTCTTCCCGGACCGGGGCACGAACCCGTGTCCCCTGCATCGGCAGGCAGACTCTCAACCACTGCGCCACCAGGGAAGCCCGGTTGACTAGTTCTTTTAAGTCCAGGGCCCAAATCTAGGATATCTAGTAAGAACTCAGGCATATACACAAAAAATCAACACATTGCTGCCCACTACCAAATTTACGCTATGAATAATGGATCAGCCCACATTATCTATCCTCTTTTCAGATTCTGAGTATATATTTTAAATACCCTAAGAGCCCTGGCTTTCCCATGTTTTGTGGTTGTCTGTGTATAAAGTCAATCTAGCTTAATATAATCTTGGTTATTGCTTTTTGATAATGTCTCGGACGTTACATTCAGTCATTCACTATTAGAAGTTTTCTTTACTACTGGTGTGTTCTTTGTATTTATGTTTCCAAATGATGATGATGACCATCATCATCACCATCATCATCATCATCATCATACATAAAACATGTGACACTAAAGCCAGATTTATATTATTTATTTCTAAACAGTTTCCTGTTAAGTGAGTAGTCAAAAAATAAAATCCCCAAATCTGTTTATTCAGTTTGAGACTCTAAGGACTAAATACCAGCTCATTGATCCCGTTTGATTTTCTTTGGGCTCCACCTGAACTCTTCTTAGTTCTCCACAATTAAAGTCCTCTCCTCACAAACACATTTGAACATATACACACACTGAAGCCACAGTGTATGCAGAAGACAGCTCAGTTTGAACCTTACTGCCTTAATCCGACCTGTATGGAAAAAAATTGGAAAACTATATGCATGAGGAAAAGACAAATACAAATACACATGCTTCTAAAAATAAAGTAGAATTTGAAGAGGTATTTATATAAAAATAATTGAGAAGAAAAATTTCATAATACATTTTGTAAATTAGGATTAAAAGGAACTTTTTAACCTCATAAAGGAAATCTACTAAAAATATAGCAAAATACTTAATGGTGAAGTTAAGTATTGCCTTGACATCAGTAATGAGACAGAGATTCCTAATATCACAACCTCACACTGAAAGTTTCATAGTACAGTAAGACAAGAAAGAGAATAAAAGGCATGAAGATTGGAAAGCAAGAAATAAAGCTTTTATTATCTGAAGAAAATATGATTGTCCACATTAAACAAGAGGATTTATACATTATGAGAATTGGGGCTTCCCTGGTGGCGCAGTGGTTGAGAATCTGCCTGCTAATGCAGGGGACACAGGTTCAAGCCCTGGTCTGGGAGGATCCCACATGCCGCGGAGCAACTAGGCCTGTGAGCCACAACTACTGAGCCTGCGCGTCTGGAGCCTGTGCTCCACAGCAGGAGAGGCCGCGATAGTGAGAGGCCCGCGCACCACGATGAAGAGTGGCCCCCGCTTGCCACAACTAGGGAAAGCCCTCGCACAGAAACGAAGACCCAACACAGCAAAAATAAATAAATAAATACATTATGAGAACTAAAAAATAGAAAAGTGGTTGGATATGAAATCAATATACAAAAATCAATTGTGTTTGTATACTTTAGTACAAAGAACACCTTTCTCTATATCTCCTCAGGCAACTTTAGTGCTGCTTGCACACAGTGATTGGGGTTGGATGCTGAACTTGCAAAGAGATGGGGACTTCCAGGGCAGGAGGAAAAAGTAGCAGCATCTCGGGGAGTTTATTTTGGGGTAGGAAAGGCTATCTGGAGTGGGAGTTACTGGGACTAGTGTTCAGTATGGGTAGGAATGAGCCAAGGAAAGGATGTGGATGGGTGGGACCAGGGTAGTCTTGACTGAAGTGATGCATAATAAAGAGATGGAGGCTAGGGCGAACACAGAATTAACAAGTGTCAGAGAATAATCAAAGGCCTCTGGGAAGGAGGTGAGTTTATTGACTTGCTAGGCAACACCTGTGAAGAAATTCACTGAGTAGTTCACTGAAGGGAAATGTTACGTTTATAAGTAATGGAAGGTGGGAATTCATGGTGTTTATGCTAATTGAGGAGGAAAAGTTAAGACCCTGGATAGGATAGAACGAGTGCCTTGGTCTCTCTACACATTTGGTTAAAATAAATTCCCCTTTTCTTTGGTTAGGAATGAGTCTTCAGTTTGGCCTGGTAAGGCTCTGGGGATTGGAGGAAAGTAGTCTCAAAGTTCACGGTGCTTTAACAGTTCCAGCTGGTTAGATGAGTTGCAATAAAACAGCGTTCAGTTACTGTATCTCCTGGGCAAGTGCTTTAGTCAATGGAACATTTTCCTTTTACAAAAGTCATGTGGGGTGACTGGATCTAGATTAGAAGCCATTGTAAAGGGTCTGTTAACCTGTAGACAACAGGAAGCCACTGAAGTGCTCCAAGAAGAGAATGGCACAGACAGACTTCCCCCTTGGGGTATAGGGGCACACAGAGGAGGGTCCTGATGGGAATCACAGAGAGGAGTTGATTGTATATGACTCTTCCAAAGAGAAATTAATTTAGTTTTCTGAACAGACACTAACGCACAAAAAATGAGGAAGACACAGTCCCTGCCTTCCCAAGGAGTGTTAACATTTTGAACGTTTGGATGAGCTTGGTATAAAGAGGCCAGGCTGTTTTAAATCTGTGCTGTCTGGTGCTGCCTGAGCTTTACCAGGGCTTGAAGGAGGCTCTGCTGGGAATGGCAATTAACAGTCTAGGCACAAGCTAGGAGCCAATGCATGCAAATGAAAAACAAACAAACCTGAAAGTGGGATGGAGAGAAGGAGGTGCAGGAGGGAGGGCCAGAGAGCAGATGAAACAGTGAACCCACCCATCCAATGAATTCTTCTCTGCTCTCATTTCTAAACTGTACAGGCTTGGCTGAGCGTGCACCTCACTTGTTAATCTCCTTTTTGCATCCCTGTTTTTGTGACTGTCAGAACTCCATATTATGCAAATTGGGTTTAAGCAATTAAGGCAATAATGTTTCCCTTGAAGAGTTTGACAAGGTGGTGGGAGCCTGGACTGAATTATATAGACAGCAGCTTGGATGCTTATTTACCTACAAATAGAAGAGGAACAAGAAAAGGGAAAACACTGCAGCACCAGTCTTACCTGAGCTGTGCTGCTGACTTCTTTGCTTTTTCCTTGGTTGCTTCACAGGAGAACAAAGGGTCACCCCACGGCATTAGCAGGTGGTAAATTTAGAACAGATGAACACTTTCCACAAGATATAGAGTTAACCTGTTGAATTCACCGCTGCAGAAGGCCATGGAATCAAGTCTTCTGGCAGACTTTAAGGGGGACTGGGTGATTTCATTACATAACATTTGAAGTCATTGGGGTTCTGTCACCTGTTTGGGGTCATGAGCTGATTGTCTTGTAGCTACAGAGAAGCAAGGCCAGAAGGCTGGACTTTTTCTTCAATAAACCACATTGGACAGTAAATGAGAATGTCACAATTATTTTCCTCTGAAAAATCCACTGTCATTTGGAAACCAGATATGATGCATCAGACTCTTAATTGGGAATAACACATTCCACATTTCTATACTTAGAGGAACAATACCCAGATGATGCTGTGTTCAGCCTGAGCATGTGGCTGAAAAACCCCCTCTGACAGCTTGCCAGAAATAGTTTTTAAAATATCCTTTACTGAAGTTCCTATATATAACTGTGAATATTTCCCTTCTCCCAGTAGTGTGGTTGAGGTTTCCCAAAATGTCAGAGTATCAGTAGAAAACTGTACTCACTCTCATAATAAATGCCTGGCATTTAATAAGTGTTAAACCTCTCATTAGTTGATCAAGAAGTAGTTAGAAAATAACTGCTATGCCTTTAGCTCTGTGTGTGTGTGTGTGTGTGTGTGTGAGAGAGAGAGAGAGAGAGAGAGACTATGAACAACAGTAAAAATATAAGGTGTCTTTCTCCTCATTCTTGATGATTCTATTACCATATCCTTCACTCATCATTCCTTATACACACTTTTTCAGTTTCTCTCACATGGAAATCTTTATCACTTTTTTCAAAATTCCTCGTTCCAAAAATATAATCCCTGTCACCCAATATCAACATCCATACTCTCACTTTCCCTTAATCTTCTAAATTTTTCTGAGTATAGTCAATGGTTGCTGGAACCACTTCCTCCCTTCCATACCTTCCTCAAAGAATGGAATTCTGATCTCTGCTCCCTGAAATAATTTTCTTTAAACAAAGCCAAGCATCCAATTAAATATTTCTTGCCTAGGTTAACCACATCCTCTCCTGATCTCACTCTACTTGATTGCTCTACAGCATTTCACACTATTAGCCTTCTTGAAACTTTGACTTGCCTTCAACTCATCTTTCTGATAATTCTCTTTCTCACTGTTTTTCATTTTATTCATTCATTCACTCATCCCTTCATTCACTTATTCTAGTAGACATGCATTAGATTTCTACTCTATGCTAAGAATTGTGATATGTTCTGGCACTACAAAATTGTGAAGACACAGTCCCAGCTTTAAGGAAACTGTATGTCAATGGAGATAAAATAAGGCAAATGAATCAACATAATATAGCAAGTTAAGGGTAATGATAGTGCAAATGGGGTATGATTGGAGGCAGAGGGAAAGCACAGATAACCAGTGGGACTGAGCATCAGGAAAGGCATCTTGAAAGAAGTGACAACTGGGTTGAGTTTAAAATATGTAAGAACAAGTTAACCTTGTATCTCGTAAAAGTAGATGCTGGGCTTCCCTGGTGCTGCAGTGGTTGGGAATCTGCCTGCCAACGCAGGGGACATGGGTTTGAGCCCTGGTCTGGGAAGATCCCACATGCCACCGAGCAGCTAAGCCTGTGAGCCACAACTACTGAGCCTGCACTCTAGAGCTGGCGAGCCACAACTACAGAAGCCCACATGCCTAGAGTCCGTGCAACAAGAGAAGCCACCACAGTGAGAAGCCCACCCACTGCAACAAAGAGTAGCTGCCTCTCTCCACAACTAGAGAAAGCCCGCACGCAGCAATGAAGACCCAACACAGTCAAAAATACATAAATTAAAAAAAGAAAAAATGTAGATGCTGCTGAAGCTTTCCTGCTTAGCCTTCTTCCCACTCAGCTCCAGACTTCCTATAGCTTTAACCCTGGAAAAACACTGATGACTCACTAGCATACATCTCAACAGTAATTTCTAATGAGCTTTGATTTTCTAATAGAAACTCCCACCCAGATTTCTGGCTTCTTGGTGGAAATTTCTCTAAATTTCCGTCTCTAAATAGCACATCTAAACATTACCCCTGCCCATATATCTGCCTTTTGGCTAGAGGGCCCAATCTAAGTTAATAATACTCTTTCATTCAGGCACGAAAACTTGCAACTGTGGAGGCATTTTCAGGTTCTCATTCTTCTGCTTTAAACTACACAACGCATTGGTCACCAGCTTTTGGAGCTTCTCCCTCCCAAAAGAACATCAACTCTATTTTTTCCTTTTTAGCCCTACAGCCACAATTGTCATCATATCTCATTATGAACAGTGATGTCTTTCCCATCTGATCTCCCTGAATTTAGTCTCATGGAAATGCTTACAAAGGAAAGTCCATGTGTTTTGTTTTTTAACATTTTATTCCCCACTCTTACCTTTTCAACATCATCTTTTCTCATTCTTTCATTCCATACCAGATGGCTTCTGCTTACCTGCATAAGTCATTTTTGTCTGTATCTCCAAGCCATTTCTCACAGTGTTCCTTTTTGTGTAATAACCTGACTGCTTTTTCTGACTGGTGAAATTTAATTTACTCTTCATACCCCATTTAAAATGCCATCTTCCTGTAATTCTTTAGGAAGAACTAATTACTTTCTAGGCAGTTAGATAGATGGGTAAATAGATATAAAAATAGAAATATACTTCTATCTTTATCCATCTATATATATTAAAACAATAGCATCCATCATTTTATAATAAAGCTGACCAAGCATGTGTCTGCCCACTAGACTGCATCTACTTGAGAAAAAGGCCTGGGTCTTGTACTAGTGCTCAGGAGATGTCCATATGCCCATCTGCCATGAATGTATGGTTCCCATGGCTCTCAAGTTTCCTAGTGCTCTGAAGAACCAGAGGTTCTTATTATTAAGAATAATCTGAAATAGTTGGTTTAATATTGGAATAGAGGAATTAAGATTGTACTGAGAAGAGAACAATCCAAATGATTTGGTTAGAAAATCTGCTGCCCTGTCTAGAAAGTGAAATAGAGAAGGCTTTGAAGAGTTGGCACAGTGCTTTAAGCAATCTTTAACTTAATATGCTGAGTCTGTAGAGTTGTAGCTTATCCGATCTAGCTGAGTAAGGTGAGTATGTATACTTCATACTAGTTTGTAAACCATGATTGCCTGTCACTGTA